>NC_058102.1:82545000-83170000 GCF_020171115.1 Neogale vison
GGATTAACCACGTGGGGCACCTGGCACTTGGCGGTTGGATCGACTTGACCAAAGAGTAATAAGGTGAAAGAGGAAAACAAATCCAGTATCTATCCTCGGGAAATCTGAGCTTGATGTGCTTGTCTTACTGTAACTGTCTTCAGAGCACATGAATAGTCATTGGAGGACTGAAAATTTTCACTACCTTTTCTGAGGCAGCAGAACAAAGGAAGAGAGTGTTACTTTCTAGTTCTATTACAGCCAGTGTTCACTTTCTCCACTTCATTTGTGAATCTTTAGTCGCTTTCCTAGATTCTCCTTTCATGAAGGAAAGGAACAGATGCTGTAACAATTAAGTCCAGGACTGCGCTGTGTGTAAGGAAGGCAATGGCCCACTGTCATGTTCCTAGGTAAGCAGCTCCCATTTCTTCTGATAATGAATACACTTGAACATTAAGAGAAAAGCTGTCATGGTAAGTCAAGTCCTCAAGTCCTGGTTCTTGTGGATTTCAGTCTGAGACAGTCCACACCAGATACATGTATTCAAAAGATGAACTGCTTTTTATAAAAGTAACTTTCGTGAATAGGTAAGACAGCCGTGCAAATTGAGAATCAAAAGGTTGTTAAAAGATATTCACTGAAAAATCTCCCCAATCTTTCCCATCTCTTGGCCCCCCACCTCCACTGCCAGATAATTGCTGGTCATGTTTCTTAAGTACACCTCTGGTATTGATTCCAAAAGAGCATATACAAGTGTGTTATTTTAATGAAAAGTACTTTATACCATTAACGCTGCTGCACTTAAAAAAAAGTTTAGTATCTTAAGACCTTTCCGTATTGGTATGTTAAGATCTTTCACATCCTTTTTTAGAGCTATGTGGTACTCCATCTTATGGGTACACCATGATTTATTATTTCGACCCCTTATTGGCGAATATTTAAGTTGTTTCCAAACTTTAATTACACTGGTCACTAACATTTGCTTAACGCAATTCCTGTCATTCACCACACTAAGCATACACGTAACCCAAAGTAATAGCTAATGTTTCAAAGTGGGTATAGAGGTTTGGGACTGAACCTTGACCAAAGTCATATATGGCAAGTAAGTGGAGCTATGTAACCAGCACACATGAAGCTAACTTAATTAGAATTCTTTCCAGTAGTTGTCAGACATAAGATACTTGTTTCTGGTGCTGTTTTTTTTGTTTGTTTGTTTTGTTTTTTTATTCACTGCATGTTATTTGCTGCATATTTTTCTACTAAGTATTTTATTCCTATGCATTATGTTGACTTTTAAGTTTCTGTAGTACCTCAGTTTTCCCCCCCAAGTATTTCATTTATTAATTTGGCATCACTTAACTTCTTTTTTTTTTTGTTTGTTTGTTTGTTTGTTTGTTGGCATCACTTAACTTCTTAGAGCCAGAAAAACTTGCTGGGAATTCCCTTAACAAAGAAACATTGCTAAGAGAAGAGTTTATAGTAAATTGAAACCACAGTTTCTGACCAACAACTATGCACACTGGTATATGATTTGAACAACCATTAGCTGATTCTTCTGGATAAAGTTATTCTAAACTTTTTTTAGGATGTTAATCAGACTTTTTCGTCTTTATCTCTCCCTTACATCTCATTCAGCTTGAGCATTGATGGAGTGCTTCTGCTGCTCATTTGGAAGATGGAGATAGTCCTGCTCTGAGACTGAGACAAGCTTCCCAACGTGGCCCAGTAACCGAGGTAAAACACGGGCCATATAAGAATTATAAAGTGTTTTGGGAGTTCAGTCATGCAGCAGACTTCATTGAATTGATGAGTGGGGAAGGCAAAGTAGGATGGCTTCAAAGAGAAAGAAAAACGTCTTTTGGAGACTTTATGGGCTGCTAGAAATTTGACAGACCTAACAGTGGTAAGAGAGTATTTGAGTTTGGAGAGGTCTTGTTCAAGAAGAGAGGTTATAGATTAAATGGTGCGGTGTGAGTTAGATGTTCCTAAAGCAGAGAAATGCTTTGGCCACCAAGTAAAGAACCCAAAGGGCTTCATGAAGTGTAGTCTGGAAATCAATCATAATAAATAGGTTGAAACACATTTGATCGGGGTAGGGAAGGGTTTCCAGAACCTCTGGACTGTATGGTTTCCCTAAACTGATGGGGAAATTGACTTTAGAGAGGATTTATTGATTGGAATGATCAGATATGATGCCCTGTTTACAGCTAAACTATTTGAAAGATAACAAGACTAATTTGGGGTTGATCATTTCAACAAACTCACTCTTGCTGGGCTGGGAACAGGCAACTTTCTAAGTTGTACAACCTTTGAAAATTGATATAGTCTGTTAAAATATCCACTGAAAGAAAGGAACAAAAGCTGCCACAATCTAATACAGAAAGCACAATTTGTGTATACACACAATGACTTCACTCTCTTGCACAGAGTAGGCACTGGCATATTTGTTGCTCTATTCTTCTGTTTCAAATAGAAGGACATTTTAGGTGATGCAGAATTCTTTCAGTGGTAATTTTTCCCCAAATTTATGATTTTCTTTTCCCACTGGGACTAGTTTGAAAGAAAGGAAAAGATAAAGACTGGTGGATTGACTACCACAAATCTAAACAATGGCTCTGAGTTAATTGTTTCCCTTGTTGTTGTTGTTGTTGTTGTTGTTGTTTTAAGATTTTATTTATTTATTAGAGAGGGAGAGAGAGATCACAAGTGGGCAGAGAGGCAGGCAGAGAGAGAGGAGGAAGCAGGCTCCCCGCCGAGCAGAGAGCCCGATGCAGGGCTCCATCCCAGGCCCCGGAGATCATGACCTGAGTCAAAGGCGGAGGCTTTAACCCACTGAGCCACCCAGGCACCCCTCCCTTGGTTTTTTTGATTTTTTTTTTTTTTTATAACACAAAGTTTTATTGTGAAATCCCCACCTCAGATGGCATATAACAAAGTGCATAAAATGAGTAGTAGAGCTTTTTACTATAAAGCAAACCCCTCTGTAACCACTGCCCAGATCAAGCAGATGACCCTGGTAGTGCCCTCCTGACCAGAAGGCCCTTGTCCCAATCACAACCCCTCCTTCCCCCACACCAATGACTGCTCTCCTGATTTTAAGAACAGTTACTTCCCTTAAACTTTTTTTTTTAATCACCTCGGTAGAGATCTCTAAATGGTATAATATAGTTTTGTCTACTTTTGAACTTAATATAGTAAGGCAGATTTGAATTCTAGTTTTTTGTTTCCGTCGTCTTTCACTTAGCTTGGCAGTACGATTCATTTGTATGGTTGTGAGTAACAATAGTTCCTTTATTTTTATTGCTGAATAGTATTCCGGCATTGATGGTATTTGAGTTGTTTCCAGTTTGGGACTGTTACAGATGATATATGAGCACCCTTGTCCTTGTCTCCTGGTATGCTTGGGAATGCATTTCTGTTGATCATTTTCTTAGCTGTGGGATTGTATCTAGTCATCTCTTAAGGTACTACCACAGAGCAGCCTATAAGAGTTTGCAAATCACAGATATAGTCAGTGCTGAGAGATCCTGGAACTATCCAAAGATGCCACAAAGTCAGTTCGTTTGGGGGATGGGCAAGAGGATGGCTTCGCAGGTTTGTTGCCTTTACCTGAGCCTGGGCAGACCCATTCATAATGGTTCCAGATTTTGTTTAGAAGGTGTTCTGTAATAAGTTTGTTGGCAATTCAGCATATGGGAATTATACTGCTCAGAGCAAGTATTTGATATTAATGGAATTAAATGGTCAAAAGAAGTCTGAAGGATGAACTGGAAGAGAAGATTAGATAGAGGGACCAGCTGGTTGGACGGTTGGGTAGGTGAGTGATTATGAGAACTTCATGTACTCTGGAGAGGGACAATGGAAGTACAAGTACGGACAAGCCATGTCTGGTGCCCAAACTGGGTGTGTTGAGTGAGGAGGAGTACGTGTGGGGCACGTATGGTTGGTTAGATCTTGTGATGAGCCAGGAGGCAGGCACTGGGAGAGGGTTATGGGCATAGACTTTGCACTCAACCGCTTCTGTGAGTTCTGAGTGACCCTGGCTACTTAACTGAGCCTCATCCTCATCTGACAAATGAGGTTAATAATAGGACCTACTTTAAAGGTTGTCCTGAAAATTAAGGGAGATAATGCCAATAAAATATTGGCATGCAGCCAGTAAGAAGCACTTAGTGTTAGTCCCTGCTGCTGTGACTGGTAATCGTAATTGCACTTGCTAGAGCTAAGGACATGCTATCAGCCATTAAAGTGTAAAAGAAAGACTTCCAGAAATGATTTAGAAAAAAGCATGATACAGTGATAATTTTAGAAATGTCTAGAATTCCTTTAGGCAAGTGTGCATAAAATAAAAACAAATAAAATAAAAACCTGTTGAATTGAGCATACACAGCTTGACCTTATCAACAGCTGGATTCCTACAAGAATCCTATTCCAGGGGCGCCTGGGTGGCTCAGTGGGTTAAGCCTCTGCCTTCGGCTCAGGTCATGGTCTCCGGGTCCTGGGATCGAGCCCCGCATCGGGCTCTCTGCTCAAGAGGGAGCTGCTTCCACCTCTCTGTCTGCCTGCTGCTCTGTCTACTTGTGATCTCTTTCCCTCTGTCAGAAAGAGAGAGAAAGAAAGAGAGAGAAAGAATTCTATTCCACTCAGGAAATATTCGAGATCTTTCTCTGCTGAGTGAGATCTAAACCAGATAAAGTGGTATTTGAAAACAAGGTTTAAAAAAGAGTGAGGATAAACTGCCAGGTCTGTTACTACCTTTGAGAGGGATGATAGAATCTAAATGGTTTAAAGACAAGCTGT
This sequence comes from Neogale vison, assembly GCF_020171115.1. Lineage (NCBI taxonomy): Eukaryota > Metazoa > Chordata > Mammalia > Carnivora > Mustelidae > Neogale > Neogale vison. The sequence continues at coordinate 82,549,780 of NC_058102.1, forward strand.
GATCTAATTAATTATGTTGCTCTAACAGAACGGCTGTGATCTACAAGGGATCTGGAAAAGTTACATAGTGGTTCGCTTCTTGACTGCATATTAGCCTCCACCTGAGAAGATTTTCAACTATCCCAAACCCAAAGACTGATTAAATTGGTCTCGGGTGAGCCTTTTAAAGTGATTAATTCCAGTATAGTTACCATACAGTATTCTGTTTGTTTCAGGTGTACAATACAGTGTTTCAACAATTCTGTTCATGACTCAGTGCTCATTAATATTAGTGTACTTTTAATCCCCATAACATCTTATGCAGATAGTAAATTATATTACATCAGTGGGGGCTTAAGACTGAACCTATTCCTCCTCTCTGGGACCTCTCCCCCACCATGTTTGAAGTATATGGTGTCATACTTTATATCCTTTTATTTAATGACTCCCTTGACTGGTTTTTATAGATATGCTTAATTTTACTGCTTTTGTGCTTCCTACTTTTCTTACTCCCACTTATGGTCTTTCCTTTCTACTCAAAAAGTCCCCTTTAACATTCCTTGTAGGTTAGTATAGTGGTGACAAACCAAAAAGTTATAGTGGTTAACTTTTGTTTGTTTGGAAACTTTCTCTCTCCTTCTATTCTGAATGATAGCCTTGTTAGGTAGAGTATTCTTGGTTGTAGTTTTTCCTTTCAGCACTTTGAATACATCATGCCACTCTCTGCTGGCCTGCAAAGTTTCTGCTAAAAAATCAGTTGACAGCCTTATGGGATTTTCCTTTTATGTAACTGTTTTTCTTCTCTTGCTGCTTTTAAAATTCTCTATCACTACTTTTTGGCATTTTAATTACTATGTGTCTTGGTGGGGGCCTCCTTGGGTTGATTTTGTTGGAGGATCTCTATGCTTCCTGGATCTGGATTTCTGTTTCTTTCCCCAGCTTAGGGGAAACTTTCAAGTATTTCTTGAACTACATTCTCTACCCCTTTGTCTCTCTTCTCCTTCTGGGATCCCTATAATGGGAATGTTATTATACATAAGTTGCTGAGTTCCCTAAGTCTGTTTTCGTTTTTTATTATTATTTTTTTTCTCTACCCTGTTTGGCTTGATTGCTTTCCATTATGTCCTTCAGGTCACCGGCCTGTTCTTCTGCTTCCTCTAGTCTATTTATTCCCACTAGTGTAGTTTTAATTTATTTTTTTAACTAAGTTCTTTATCTCTGATAGGTTCTTTTTTGTTTTCCATCTCTTTGTTAAGTTTCTCACTGAGATCCTCCACTCTTTTCGGAAGTCCAGTGAGTCTCCTTATGACCATCACTTTAAGTTCCCAGACATATGATTTATCTCCATTTCATTTAGCTCTTTTGCTGTGGTTTTATCCTGATCTTTCATTTGGGACAATGGCCGCTGTCTCCTCATTTTGTCTAACTATGCATTAGGAAATTTAGCTATATATCCTGCTCTCGAAAGTAGTGGCCTTATGAAGAAGCAGTCCAGTAAGTGCCCTGCAGTGTAATGCCTCCTGTTCCCCAGAACCTGGCACTTCAGGAGTGTCTTTAGTGTATTGCTCCCCCGCCCTACTGTTGTGGCTGAGCCACTTTTCCCTCCAGTCCATCTGTAGTATCTCTCTTTGCCTGTTGTGTGCAGGGTTTGGTCCCTGTATTTTAGTAAGCCGATCTGGGGCCATCTTGGGCTTGAGTGAGTCAGACCAGGTTTTTGCCAGATGCAGTAGCACCGAACTGCAGGATGCTTTCTGTGTTGTCCACTGGGAAGCTCTGCCCCCCGCCCACTATTGCGGCCGCAGTCAGTCTGGTGTGTGGTTACCTTCCCTTTCCCCCGGAGCAGGAGTCACTTTGGAGTGATGTGGGTCCTGTGGGGGCTGCGTGCACACTGCCAGGCTCGTGGCACGACTTTGGGTGGGCTCTGGCCAAGGGCATATTGGAGGGGCCAGGTCCACAGAACACAGGGGTGGGACATGTGGCATTAGCAAGGTCCGTGCAGGTGTGCTGCAGGAGAGGGCCTGTAGCTGCCAGGGACCAGGGCTGGTGGTGTTGGATGGGGTGGATGGATCCACAGAAGAGCTGGGGGGGGGGGGGTTTGTGCAGTGCGGTAAGTTATGTACGGGTCTGCTGCGGTAGGAGACCTACAGGCCTGGCTGGAGGGGTGCATCCACGGGAGAATGCAGGGGCAGGTGCACTGCTGGCAAGTTAGGTAGAGTGTTGCTGCTGCACTGGTTCCCACAGGTGTGCGTGGCGGCGGCGGCGGCGAGGGAGGGGGCAGGGCATGGGGGAGGGCAATGGTGCCAGCCAGCTTTATTGTTCTTGAAGTCTCCCAAAGGCACCTGCTCTCCAGAACAGGAAATACGGAATATTAAAAAGGCAATGAAATATAGACACAGTATGAATTTCCCTGCCTCACTTCTTCCCTTGTCAGCTGTGTCCTCTTCTGTGCTCCTGGTATACTTCACTTTTTAGTTCAGCCATTAACACCCATGTGTTCTGTTAGTTTACTTCTGGGAGCTCAGTGTAACACCCCACTCCCCAAGTCAAGCATTGACTTCAGTGTCTACCAATCCTTTATCTCAATCCTGTCTCTAATCACAAAGTAGCTGTATAACTGGGTAACTCAGTTAATATGTACCTCAATTTTCTCATCAGAACAAAGATAATTATTAGAATTGGTTTTATTTTTTTTTTAAGATCTTATTTATTTATTTGACAGAGAGATCACAAGTAGGCAGAGGCAGGCAGAGGGAGAAGGGGAAGCAGGCTCCCGGGCTGAAAAGAGAGCCCGATGCAGGGCTCGATCCTAGGACCCCGAGATCATGACCTGAGCCAAAGGCAGAGGCTTAACCCACTGAGCCACCCAGGCGCCCCTAGAATTGGTTTTTTTTTAAAGCAAAAGAGGTAACACATATAATATAATGTCTGATAGAGTACCTGGCTTAATTTAAATTTATTAATTACAGACTTAATAAACATGCTATTCCTATACTGTTCTTTTAGAAGATTGTGGTGTAATTCTGATAATATGTAAAGAATCCAAGAATCCCTGACACACAGGTGTGCAGTTTGATGAAATCCGTGTTCATTAAGACCTTATAACTAAGAGCAATCTTAATTTTACATTTTCAGTCACAGTATCAAAGGTGGAACTACACTAAAATTCAGCACTGTGGTGTAGTATACCCCTTTCTGAGAGCAATTTGGCAACATTATCCAAAATTTAAAACGTGCATATCAGAAATTCAGTGTAATCGCATACACAAAAAAGAGAGCTAAGTCACAAAGGGTGCTCCATAAAATTGTTTCTAACAGCCAAAACCTGCACATAATTTCAATGTCCATCACCACGGGAACATGATATAACCATTATAAAACAGAAATGGACATTAAGGTATACCTTCAATTTATTCAGTAGACTGGAGATGTAGAACAGTTTACAGAATATACTTTATGTGGTGGGGAACAATCTGTGAAACCTATTTGCCCAGAAACTTAGTAAGCATTTTTGTAAATGCACTGAAGGTTTAGGAAAGATGTACAGACCTTTTTGAGAGTTCTCTCTGGACAGAGAAATCAGCTTAGGAAAATAATGGAATTTTACATTAAATATAATTGAATTTTTTAAATTATATATTGATTGTATATATAATCACATTTAAAATTCTTCTATGGGGAAATAAAAACTGGCCAGATAATCTACTTCTAGGAATTACTCCCCAGAGAGTAATCTGAGAAAGGATACATCATTTTATATACAAAGATATTCAAATCAGTCTTATGCATGTTAGCACAATTTTTATTTTACTAATTTATTTATATTAGTAAAAACAACTTCATACCCAACAGCAGAAGGCTGGTTTAAGTAATGGTACAGTATGTACCAGAATACTATATAGCCATTAAAAATGATGCTATAGAATTTTTATTAAAATGAAAACTTCTGAGGGTGGTTGGGTTATGGACATTGGGGAAGGTATGTGCTATGATGAATGCTGTGAAGTGTGTAAACCTGGCGATTCACAGACCTGTACCCCTGGGGCTAATAATACATTGTATGTTTATAGAAAAATGAAAACTTCTAAATATACCTTTAAGTGAAAAGGACAAGTTACAACATAGTTATGGGCAATTTGAGCAGCACTGTGTTTAAATGGTAGGATTACAGGTGGTTTTTCTCCTTTTGTTTTTCAGTTTCTTCCCTCGTCTACAAATTATTCTAAAATAAAGTTTTCCTAATTTCCTACAATAATTTTGTAATTAGGAAAAAAATGCTATTAAAATATATGCTTATAGCTGACTCCAAGCTTGCTTTACAACTTGGAATTAATATAACTATGGTGCTAGTTACTTTGGTACAAATCCAAGAAATACTTCAATATGGGTTTGGAAGGAGTTATAATGAGGTAAAAGTCACCATTTCCCAAGAATCTTAATAATAAAATGTTAAAGACACTTCTTTGTTTATCAAAAGAATTTATTAGAAAATATTACATACTACATATCTGTTTAAGAGCATTGTTTCAGTAGACAGCACTCCATCCTCGTACTACAAACAACATCTTGTGGACGGGGGGTTGGGCAACCACTGTGATTCTGATGCTACATCTTTTGGATGGAACATTCAAACAATACACACTGTGGCCATTTAAAGGAAGATAATGGAGAAAATGTGGTAATTACCAGGAAAAAAAAAAATCACAAAACTTTTGGAATGTTAAAGTAATAAGTAACTACTTTTAGTCTCAAAATTCTAGGCATCACTACAGCCTCAATCATTGGTCAATGTGATTATTAAGTTAATGGGACCAAGGATTCAAAGGTTAAGTAAATACTGAATCTTAGTAAGTAATGAGAAATCTGTAACCCCACAAAATGTTTTTAAGTTTGTGCACATGCAAAACTAATGAAAATTTCTGAAAAAAGCAAGAATGGGGAATGTTAAAGCATTGTTTTTTGAACATAAAGCATGCACTTTCTAATACATTTTAAAAGTCTGAATTCTAATCCAGTAACATTCTTCATTAGGATTTTGAATGCAGTGTAACCAAGTACCCCAAAGCAGATATGGAATACACCCTTGTTATTTTCAAGAAAGGTGGAAATAATTCAGGGCACTGCTACCAAAGATGTGAAACTTTAACTCTGGACCATACCACCTAGTTTTTCTTCAAAACTTTTAAACATGTTTGTAAAGCTAAATGGTAGAAACAAACTGGAAAATGTAACCCTACTCCCAAACATCACTGAAAGAAAATGTAGAAGTATGCCCTGTATGATTAATCATCTTAGGCAATCTGCTACAAAATTTTCAAAGTGTGAACCTGCTTTAACTGAAAATACATTGAAAGTTCACACCACTGTTTCTAGAGTTCAAAACAAACAAATGAGGAGGTGTGTGTTGATATTTAAAACAGTCTTAATATTTTATTAGAAGAAATATACTTCCAAACTTCGTTCCCCTTTGTATCTAAACACAAACTTTAATTAAAAATATATATATAAATCAGTAGAATATCATATTACAAATGCCCAGAAATGCAGAATAAAGATCAAGAACTGCTTGGAAATATTTCTAACACTTTTTGGGATTACACTCATAATCTAATGAAGATTATGAACTAGCACAATCATTATTGGGGCCAACAATTCAAAATATTTGCCTTATCAAAGCTAGCACCAAGAAAGTATTATGCACATAAACTTAAGAAACAGATCATCTTTACTTCAGAAAAGCACAGTCCTACGGAGTATTGCTCTCTAGGTTAGCTAGTTAAGGGTCAATCTGTCTCTCTGAGGCATACATCTATCTGAGCCATTAACATCTTATCTGAATAGCTTTCCCATTATTTGGTATCTACTGAAAACTGTTACTGGAATGAAAGATAGTTTATCATGGATATAACTCATGTTTTCTTCTAAGATGCCAATTAAAATAGTGGCTCTCTAATTAAAATAGTGGCTCTCTAATGCTTTGAACTTACCTTTTGTAAAAATTAGTATATTCTAATATTTTAAAAAAGATAGTCAAATCCCTAGTCCCTGAAAACCTAACCAAGACCCCATTATTTAATTCCTCTCTCTTTCCAAAACACAGGTTTTAATGTCTACAATTTTGCAACATGGTTAATAGCTACCATATGGTCACCTAATTAACACTTTATTCACTGTAAAGTATTTGGAGACTTCTCAAGTGTGAAAAGAATTTCATTAGTGATTAGATAGATGAGCAACTGAAAGCCACTGACTTGAGTTTCATAATTCTACCTTCCTCCCAAGGAAGGGAGGGTCACTACTCCACAGCAACTCCCCAGTTGGCACAAATAAGTTATCATTTCTCTGACAGGTAGAAGATATCATGAAATAACATAATTTTTACAAAGTCAACACTTTTTCCAAACTAGTCTTCTAAATTCAACAGTTTTAGACTTCCAAAGTTGTAAATCTAGCAAATCAAACTGCTTCATCTCAGTTGGGGGAAAAAAAGGCACAAAAGAAAAACAAGCAGCATAACCTTTATTTGGTGATACAATAGCAGTGTTCCAAAGTTCTGAACACTGAATTTTACTCATGTGATAATTTGTTTTCTATCTAGGCAATTGATTCAGATGTGTGCTTTAAAAATACACATTAGGAACCCTGCAATTGGTATATTCTGTTATTAGAAATATTTTTCATGGTAATACATTATTTAACTTTCTATAATTAGAGGGAAAAATCATAGAGATCATACTTTATTTTTAGCCTGACAGAATAAATGTATTATATATATCTTTTCCAAAACCAGTGCACTTAGAAGACTCTAATTTATGCACTCCACTGTTCAAATCAAAAAGCTGTACATCTTCCAGTATCCACACTATAACACAGTCTTAGTAAAAATGCACACTCCTTTAACCCCTTTACTTTCCCTTGAATTTGCTTTTATTTTTGGGAGGAGGAAAGGAGAAAGAAGTTGCAGTGCAGAACTATATTTATTTAGAACAAAACTTTATATTCTACATTAAAAAAAATAATTTTATCAAAACCAAATTTCAATCACAGTTATGATTTTCAGTTAAAGGTACATGTTGAAATTGCACTTTGCAGATATCTTGATAGTGTCCTTTATAGTGCTCCCCATTTCAACCTATGTTTTTTTCAGTAGACACAGGTTCTTCCAGAGTTTTCTTTTGGCTTCCCTTCCGTGAATATTTGTATTTGTCTACATAGGCTTTAACCAGATTTGCCACTTTAGTAGAATTTACTTCTCCACTCTTACTATGACAAACCTATGAAAAAAGGAGGGGGAATATTTTTCTCATACTTAAAAGGATTACAGCAAAATGGAAAGCTTTTTGAAAACCCCCCAAAAGATAATCATATTTTTTTTTATGTTTCATATCTCATGTGAACTTATTCAAAAGGTAAAAAAGTAGACAAGAATTAGAAGTTAGTGCTTATTATTTTGATTAGCCTTAAGCATTCCTTTATTAAAATAGAGGTGATTCAAACAATACATACATAACTCTGCTAATGCTGGAACTTACTTTATCTACTGCTTTCCGTACAATCTCTTTATATTCTTCCTTGGTGATATCTTTATTTTGGTAAAATGGCTTAATGGCCAATTTTACCTCCTGTGCTGCTTTTTCTTGGATCTGTAATTTCTGGTAAGAGGAAGAAGTATAATTATTCTTTGCCCAATCACGTACTTTCAAAAAAATTTCTTTAAAAATATAATACTGAAAACACTACACTTCTACATTGTTGCAAGAATTCTTCAAATATTGGTGCCATAAATATAAAAGTTATTTATTAACACATATACCAAACATTTCTAAAACTAATCATGAAAAACTACCAGTAACTCATTGGACACCAACATTATCTAGACAGAACCCTTCAAATAACACTGGAATTTAAGACTATCAACATAAATTCCCTTTACCAATTATACAAAACAAAACTGTTATTTTTTCATCTTTATCATATACAGAATATGTAGGTTGCTCTCAACCTTGAACTTGCCTTGTCTGTCTTCGAGCTATCTGCGCTGGCTTCCACTGTAACACTTACTTTGCTTTCTGTCAATTTTACAGCAGCATTAGAGGATTTGCTGTGACTTGATGACGAAGTATTACCAGAACTTGGTCCCTGAACTGTTCCCAAATTTCCTGGGGCTGCTGCTGGAGCAGGCAAGACCGGTGTACTCATGTTGTTACTTACATGAGAAGCACTAGGAATACCCTGTTTTAAAGAGTTATCATCAGTTAATGAGTTATTTGTTTTCAATAGAAGTCTTTTAGTCATTTATTAGAAATAACAAAAAAATTCAAAGTGAGTCAACCTCAGTACTTAGGGAAAATTCTTATTTCAGGCCATGTATATCCAAAGGACTCCGAAGAAAAATGAGTAACATTCTTAAATAGAGATCTATGTAAATACATTAAGTGACTTTTAAATTACACCTGCAAATTGTCATGTTCTGACAACACTAAAACAAGAAGGAAACGAACAGCATTTAAAGAAGAGTATCTCTCCTGAGAGGCTCTTTATGAAAATTAACTAAAGTACTGCCTCCACTTTAAAGATGGAGGGAAAGGAGACAGTGAAGTCAAATGGCTTGCAGAGAGCTGATAGGAAAAAAAAAAAAGACAAGTCCCAAATTCTGGAATCCTATTCCCCTTACCTTCCAACTATACACTGCTATTAGGATTCTAGAATTTGTGAAATGCAGGCACAGAACTATAACAAACACTATGTTTACAAACTATTGTCCAAATTTTCTATATGCCTCCGAGTCAATTCTCGTTAGCAGGGTAAACTCAGTGAAAACGAAACACAGATGGTAACAGATAATAAACAGCTTTATCTGGCATTTGTCCCAAAAAGACAGTATTAAGTTTCATCACCAGTTCCCACCCCCTTAAAAGTCCAATAAATTGGAAAATTATTTTAAAGCACCCACAAGCTGACTCTAATTTGGCTCGTAATTTGGTCGTAACTTGAAAAAGCAAATCTGTTTGGACATCAACCACAGTATATATGTAGCTTAGATCTGACAATATGCATTCAATTCATTTTCTTATTTGAGGGGTGGGAGGTTTGAGGAAGGACAGTGAAGGAGGCTATGAAGGTTTACCATAAACCTAATCAAACAAATGTTCTGGATGCCAGAAAGCCCTTTCTTGCCCATCTGTCCCTAACAGCTAAATGCTTATTATGGTTATGTTGATTAAACTTTAGATGCTAAAAACATACCTGCAGTTGCTTTCCATCTGGCTGTGAAGCAATGTAGCTGACTTGTTGGGATGGTGGGGGAGGGGGTGGTGGCGGTGGGAGTCCCTGAGATACACTGGTAGGAGCAGCCACCTGCACGAGAGGCACGCCTGTGTGCAGATGCAAGGGTAGCGGAGGATGAATGTTAAATGGATTGCGCTGGATGTTCATCAAAGGAGCATGAACACCCACTGGGTACGGGAAGATGTTCACAGGCTGTTGTGCATTCATCTGTGGCTGCATTACATTCATTTGTGGTTGCATCATATTTATCGGTAGCTGAGAACCATCTCCATGTTGGTTTGTTTGGTCTTTTAGGTTAGAATCTATCAAAAGAAAAAAAGACTTGTGAAATAAAATCATGTTGCAAACTTCTTTAGCCAGAGAAGCAAAGAACCACTGGTTATAGTAAGGTTAAATAGCAATGAACAGACTCAGAACACCTAAACGAATCTCAGATCATTTAGTCTAATCCTATCATTTCTAAATTATGTGGGCTGATCTTCTAACTAAAAACAATTTAGAATTATTTTTAAGAATAAGTTCACATAACAACATCTGTCAACATTAGCAAAGAATCAGTACCTCAAGAAATCTGCTGAAGAAATAATCCTATAAAATTTAATTAGAATACTAAATTAGAAGGTTAATCACTTTTTTTTAAATCTTCAACAGCTTTTTTCTTAGAATGTTCTTCACAAGAAAAGCCAAGGAAAAGTAAATCGTTATTAGAAGAGTAACTTATTTATGACTAATCATCAAAAAAATCCAAATGCTCACATCTGAGATAAATGAAATAGAAGTTAAATCCTGCACAAGAACATCTCAAATTCTTCTATTTTAACAATCTGTACTTACAGAACATAAGTCTTTGGCAAGGGGGGGGGGTGTGACGCACAGGTGAAAAATGCAGTAAATGCTGATGTGTATATATATATAATGCAAAGTGACTTGTTAAATGGGGATTCAATTTAACATTAAAAACTATAAACATGGATCATTGCAATTCATATAAATGTTAAATTTATAATCTCCTTCTTTAAATAAAACAGTATTACTAAATAAGCAGAACATGTTACCTTGTTCAGTTGTTTCCTCCTCTTGTCTCATCCATCCAGACTGTGGGCCTGAAGAATTTCTCCCTCGTCGTGAATAATAGTTTTGTACATCTGCTGGTAGAGTCTTTCTCACAGCCCAACTAGATGCAGATGTCCACCCAGATCTATCTGCCGGTGTATCAAATGAAAACTCCTGTTGCTCATTTTTCCGCTTATAGGGTTGCTGTTCCACAAACTTGAAAGACTCATTCCCTGAACTATTTGAATTCCCTGAGAGGGGTTTTCGGTTTTGCCACCTATTTTCATTTTGATCTGTATAGGCAAAACCACCTCTGTAAGTGCCTCTGCCACGGTTACCTCTACCACGGTTAGACATCCAACCTGAACCAAAGTTTTTATTCCAAGAATTCCCTGAATTTTCATTTCTGTTTTCTTCCCAGTGAGAATCTTTTAACTTGTCTGGATTCCTGGTCCTTGGATCAGGCCCAGAGTTAATTTTTTCTGTTACCCAACTGGGACAGTCATTTCTATGTTTGTCAGCAGAATTTGGATCATCAGCACCTGGACTGTCATTTTTTTCTTTTCTTGTATTTTCATTCTGTTTCTCTATGTCATTCTTTCTGTACCGATCATTTCCTCGTGGACATCTCCAACCATCATTTGCCCATCTTTCCTTCCAGCGGGGAGAGTAAGTGTCTCTGTCAGTTCTGCCAAATGATGAACTCTTAATTTTTGTTCTAGATCTTGATGGTGACCTAGAACGAGATCTGGATCTAGACCATCTTCTGGTTCTCCTTTCTCGATCTCGATCTCTCCTTGGCCCATCTCTATCACTTTCTCTTTCTCTGCTCCGGGACCTGGATTTTTCCCTTGGGGAAGAATCTTTCACTCTTGACTGAGATCTTCTGTTTTCTCTAGAAGTGTCTCTTTTGGGGGAGAGTGATACAGATCTTTTGCCTTCCCTTGTACTTTCTCTTTTTGGAGATCGAGATTGAGATTGTCTCCTTTCTCTTGCGATATCCTGTTTTGGGGACTGAGAACGAGATTTTCTACGTCCTCTTGCAGATTCTTTCTTGGGAGACAGTGATAGAGACTTCCTGCTTTCTTTTCCAGTTTCTCTTTTGGGAGATGGAGACTGAGACCGCTTCTTTTCTCGTGCAGTATCTTTGTTGGGAGACCAAGTTGTAGATGGGGAATGAAATCTAGATCTTCGGGTACGAGGCTTTTTGGCTTTCTCTACCACATCTACGGGGCTTTCAGATGGTTGAGATACAGTTTCAGCATTTCCATTTGCAGGATCAGAAGATGGCATATTATTCTGAGAACTGTGCTCCACAGAATCTGCATTCAATTGTTTAGTATCAGCATTTACAGAAGGTTCAACTTCAGATTCATTCTGGTCACTGCAAAGTGAATCACATTCCATAGGTATCATTTCATTATTGTCCTCACTAAAAGGCTTCTGAATTTGTTCAATGTGTGTATTAGGCAATTCTGCAGATCCGGAATGTTCAATAGGAGATTCAGTCTTTTCTAATTTGTCTAATTCGGTGTTAAGATTATTTTTTAATAAATTATTTTCAGAGTCTTGAATACTACTGGAATTTTCATTCTCTGAAGTATCACATGCTGCAATTATTTCTACATCTTCAGTTTCAACATGCCCAAGCAACTGACCCTCTGAGCTCTCTATGGATATTCTGTCCACTGTTTGCATAATTTTACCCTCAGAAGATTCTAATTTGGGGCTGTCTACAAGCTGTTCTGTTTTTACTGTTGAATCTTTATGATCAGTAATTTCTGCCACAGGACTCTCCATAATTTTTTCTTCATTAACCACCGACTCTGCATTCTCTGGTAACTCACCTAAGCTTGGTACAGATTCATCTACTTCAACTTCAGATCCTGAACAAGTAAGAAGATCATCTGAACAATGATCTGTACATTTATCCACCTTTACCTCTGATTCTGAAAGTCCAGATGTTTGGTCTTGATTTCCTAGTTGATCACCTTCTTTTCCAGAAATATTTTTAGGGGTCTCACTTTCTAACCATAAAATATTAGCTTCTATACTTGTATTCTCAACTTTTTGAATGTCCTCTTCCTCTCCAACTAGTACAGGAGGATCTTGGATATGAGACTCCAAATATGAAGATTCCACTGCTTCCTCTATATCATGGTTCTCAGTATGTTCCTCACTTTCTTCTACGTGCTCATTGCAACTTCTCAAGTCATTAACAGACTCATTTTCTACACCTGCCTGCACAGTACAACTGTTACTACTTTCTGCATCTGATTGGTGCTCTTTCTCTAACACAGGTGGTGTGTCAGATTCTGCTGTTTCTTCATCTACTGAATCACTGGAAGATGATTTTTCAGGGGCAGATACAGAGCTCCGAAGTTTCTTTTTCAACAAAGGTGGTTTTCTTCCTCTTCTTACAGACTTCCGTTTTGGAGCCTGTCTTGTTTGCTTTTCTGATGCACCTGAAGAGGAAACACTTACAGATGGATTGTTGTTATCTGGGGCATCACATCCAGAATTATTTGATACTGGCGATCTCTGAGCCTGACTGACTGTTTCAGCTCTCGCATTACGTGTTGATCTCCTTGTAGGAGTTGTTGCTGCAGGTTTTCGTCTTGTTCCTCTGGTGTTTGATGTACCAGAAGTCTGCTTCTTCTCTTCTCCTTCTTGAGTATGTGCTAATGCATATCCCTTGCAGGAGGTACCTAATAATATATACATTTTAAAAAGTAAAAAGTGTATGTTTCAATAAATGAGAAGCCTTTGGCTTCAGGTTGTGTTAGCATAAATGTAACAAAGTGAAACAAAATATACTTATGAATCAAGTTATGAATAAATGCATAGCTACTACATCTAAGTAACAGCAGGTATTTATCAGGTTATTTTAATGCTACTGAAATGAATTATCACAAGATTTGAATTCTTGTGGGCAATCTATAGGAAAACCAGAAGAAAATATGTTTGGTTTGATAAATACCATTGCGTTATGAATAGGTAAAACCTAGGCAAAAAAAACAAGAGAAAACAAGTTATCCACAAATATAAAGACTGACACTATTTGTTCATAATTAGTAGATGTAACCTCTAAAGATCTACATTTTGAATGCTAAAGCCCTAAACAGAAGGGAGACTTCTAGCCAGTTTCTCAAAGATTTGATGATGTAATTTCTTAAGTAAAAAAGATTTTCTACTTAGAACAATTTAAAAGTCAAGTCGCTACCCAAATATTTACAGAAGTATCTAGGACTTACTATCTTGACCTTATTTTATAGTTTTCTAAGTCATGAACACTCACTGGATACTGAAAGAAACTAATAATAATTTTCTAAAGACTAGAAAAACATTACACAAACTTTACCAAAATTTTCTAAAGATATGGTACTTGTTGGAAAAATAGTTCTTGGCAACACAGAAGAGATGAGAGGAAGTACTTGTGTTTCAATATTCCAGGGTATAAAACCAATTCTGAAAATTTAAAACAAAACAAAAAAAGACATTTTGTTTAAATGGTTTAAAAAAAGTTACACCAACAATTTAAAATTACTACTTTCCCAAATCAGGTTAGCAACTTTAAAATACTGTATACTTAAATTAGTTTTTGCCAAAATAACTGAAAATGTAAACTCCAGGTTACTCATGTTCAAAGATGGCTACCAACTGGCTATATAAAAAAACCCTTCAAAGCATATTTTTCTGATAAATTAATGGCAAAAGGAGACCAAGGGCAACTTCATATATAATACGTGTTTCTCTTCTAAATAATTTAATGTAATATTTTGCCAAGAATTTTTTTTAGCTTCTGCTTTTTTTCTTCATTCTAAAAAAAGTTCAATTTAGAAAATAAAATGTATAGATAAATAAAATGCACAGATTTTAAGTGCACAGCTTGATGACACCTGACTGATGTATATATCTGTGTAACCACCATAAGCCCCAACCAAAAGGTGATTTCATGCCCTTTGCGCTAGGCACGCCCCTTTCTGGGCAACCAAAGAAAAATTTAGCCAAGTTAATCAAATCAAGGTCTTAAGAAATCAGCAAGGTTAAAGAGTAATCAGTCCATGAATAAATAATTTAACATAACTTGGAAACAGAATTGTATCACTTGAATTTGAAGCATGTCATACATACATGGGCTATGTTTTCACTACATTTGTTTTATAACACGTATCAAAAGCAAAAACATCAAAATAAATACATTTTTTAAAAAGAAAAAAAAAGGACTGATTTCTGTTGTTCTATTATATTATGACATTCCTCAATCTAAGAATAATGGCTCTTCAAAGCTCCCAATGTCCCTATTAAGTTTCTACAACCAAACCCAATTCACTCTCTGCTTTTTTCTGATTCATATTTGTTCAGTTCAGATCGCCTAATAAAAAGAAGAAAACCTACTTTATCCCAATGAAATCTGTAGTAGAAGCAGAAAAGCTTCAAAAACAATGTGCAACTACACATACACAAAAAATTTGAGATCTCATATATCTGTTCCATGGTCATTCCTAGAGGGAAGGCCTCTATATTACAGTGTTATATATGCAGAACTATATGACAGTGTTACATAAGATAAAGTTATAATGTTACAGGAATGACAGTGGCAAGGACCTCAATCAATCTTTTTGTAGGAAGTTAATTTAAGTATATATATTTATAAAACACCTAGCAACATGACAGTAGCTATAGGACTTAAACTAAGAAAGAAAGGACTACATTATAGAAAATCATGAATGCAAGGTCAGAGTATAAAGACTTAGTCAAATAAATTTTAGAGAAATCTTTTGGAGAGGGGAAATGTCGTAACCAAAGAAGTAGTGTGTCAGCTAACGGCACACAGGTTAAGATTCAAATGAGTGAAACAACAGAAAGATGACAGATCCAAATGCCATTACTAACAATGAATCTTATCATCTTGGTGCTCTCCCTTTTACTTATTTATTTTTTAATTTTAATTTTTTAAATTTAAATTTAATTATCCAACATATAGCACATATCATTACTTCTTTTTAAAAAGATGTTATTTGGGGCACCTGGGTGGCTCAGTGGGGTATAAAGCCTCTGACTTTGGCTTGGATCATGATCCCAGGGTCCTGGGATTGAGCCCCACATCGTACTCCTTGCTCAGCCAAGGAGCCAGCTTTCTCCTCTTCTCTGTCTCTGCCTGCCTCTCCGCCTGCTTATGATCTCTATTCATCAAATAAATAAGTAAAATCTTTTAAAATTTTTTTAAAAAAATAAAAAATAAGGATTTTATTTATTTGACAGCCAGAGACAGTGAGAAAAGGAATACAAGCAGGGGGAGTGGGAGAGGGAGAAGCAGGCTGCCCGTTGAGCAGAGAGAGCCAGATGCGCGGCTGGATCCCAGGACCCTGGGATCATGACCTGAGCCAAAGGCAGACGCCCAACAACTGAGCCACCCAGGCACCCCCACATCATTAGCTTTTGACATAATGTTCAGTGACTCATTATTTGCGTGTTAATACCCAGTGCTCATCACATCACGTACCCTCCTTAACACCCATCACCCAGTTACCCCATTCCCCCACCCACCTCCCTTTCCACAACTCTGTTTCTAGGATTCAAGAGTCTCCCTTTTAAATGACCCAAGTATCTACATTTATTAAACAGATTTAAAAAGGTATTTTTCAAGGGATTCTTTAAATACCAATCCTCGTTAGGCAGTTGAGACACCAAATTTAATTTGCATAAAACTTTCTTAGAAACACAACTATTGATTAAGATACCTCTGTTACTTAGTATTAATGACAAGTGCTTACGTTAGCATGTAAACACTTCGGTAAAAAAAAAAAAAATTTTTTTACCTTCCACTTCCAGGTGACGTATGAGGAAACCATGACAAGTCCAATTCCTGTCTCTTCTGTCTAATCAATGCACTCATTTCATTGATTTCTATAAATTCTGTACTAAAAGATAAATTTTAGACCCTCATCAGAATTCCAAATATTAAGTTCAGCGTAATACTTGTGTTAAATCATGATAGCAAAAATTTTTGTACCTAGCATTATAAACCACATTTAAAAGAGACTTCTAAACACTTTCAATATGAACTCATTACTAATTGTAAAATTTACTACAAATCAAAATTCTGTTTATCTGATTCATAAAAATAATGCTTGAATTTGTATCTTGAAGTGACAGAATTTTTAACAAGTCAATTCAGAATAAATCCTTATTACTGAGAGAAAAAAGCAACACTGTCTTCTAGCCCATGAACCAAAGCTGCAGCCAGCAGTCCCAGCAGAAATTGTATTTGCAGTAGTTTTCCATCTGAAATGAAGTGTAAGACAAAGGAAAAAATAAAGAAAGATACAGTTCCTATAACCAAAAATGGGTAGAGTTCAGCTATCCAAAAGCTACTCAGATGTAATTGTTATCTTTGGTAACCTTTGCCAAGCTCTAAAATTAAATCATGCAAACCTGACCTGTCTTGTTCATTCAACTAAAGCAGGTGATTTTAAAACCCCAACTTAGGGGCGCCTGGGTGGTTCAGTGGGTTAAAGCCTCTGCCTTTGGCTCAGGTCATGATCCCAGGGTCCTGGGATCAAGCCCCGCATCGGGCTCTCTGCTTCTCGGGGAGCCTGCTTCCTCCTCTCTCCCTCTGCCTGCCTCTCTGCCTACTAATGATCTCTGTCAAGCAAATAAATAAAATCTTTAAAAAAAAAATTAATAAAAATAAAACCCCAACTTAACCTTCAAATTCCACAAATATTTTACTTAGTATCTACATGCCAGTCACTACAGATTCGAGGATGACTGGTTCTACTCTAAAAGGGTTCTGCTTGATTACAATTTAACAAGTAGCTTAACTTCTCCATCACATAAAAAGCCAGTGTAGAACAATTTATTATTAATGAAGAAAAAACCCACTAGATCATGGGCAGTCACTGCATGCTACAGAGGGTCATAAAACAGCAGGTTTCCTCTTCACCAGAACTAGTTTATTTTCCAAAAGAAACAAAACCAAGAAACAAGATGGGCTTTCATATTTGAGCCAGAACTTTTTTTTTTTACCAAAAGTTAATTATAATAATGAAACATCAAGTACAAACACATAAATTAAAATAGAAAATACTAACCAGTAAGTTCTACAGGTAAAAGATTCTCCAGTGTGACTACTAGAAGAAAACATATTGGAGAAAAAATTTCTGAAGCACTGATTGGTACACTGATTTGATCTTCGAGGCTAGAAAAGTAAAAAGAAGTTAGTGAAACAGCAAACAATAAAACCTCCATGATAACTAATAGTTATATTTAAATGTTTTGATATAGCCAAGCTATAGTTAGGTACTAAACCACCACAGAATGTTATTATCTAAAAGTTATTCTTTATTTGAACAAACCTTATTTGTTTTTATTGTTGCATTTTTCTTTCCTTCCATTTCACTGTGTGTAGAATTTCCTGTACAAAGACACAAAATGACTGTTACCTTGCCTTAATTTTTATTTTTTTAAGATGTTATTTATTTATTTTAGAGACAACATGCACACAGCAGGGGTAGGGGCAGAGGAAGAGGGAGAGAATCTCAAGCAGACTCCAGGCCCAACGCAGAACCCTACACAGGGCTCAATCTCACGACCCTGAGATCATGACCTGAGCTGAAACCAAGAGTTGGATGCTTACCTACTGAGCCACCCAGGTGCCCCTCACTTTTTATTTCAGAAGGCTGTACCCTACTACTCGTCCTGCCCTGCTCCCTCTCTCTTGAAAAACAAACAAAACCAATAAAAACCAAACCCAACCAAACCCAAAACCAAAACCAACCAACCAACCAACCAAAGGAGTGCCTGGGTGGCTCAGTCAGTTAAACATCCGACTCTTGATTCCTGCTCAGGTCATGAACTAAGAGTGGTGAGACTGAACCCCGTGTTGGGTTCTGTGCTGGATGTGGTGCCTGTTTCAGATTCTCTCTCCCTTTGCCCCTCCCTGAACCCCATTCTCTCTAATTAAATAAATAAATAGTAAAAAAAAAATTTTTAAAAAGGTTGTAAAGCAGTACTAACACTGGCATATACTGGCATACTGATAAAGTTAAAATATGCAGAAAAATTGCATTTAAAATAATAGCACTTGCATTTTATAATTTTTTCAAATGCTGATTTTATCTTGTTAAGCTGAAGATACAAAGAAAATTTAAAAAGCCACAACACAGAAAATTGGTATGAAACATGTGCAAGTACTATGCTCAGAGCATGAGTATTAAAATTCTAGTCAACATTTTCTGGCAGCCTATGTAAACTTACACTACTTTGTTACAAAAAATATATACAAGATGTTAAATTATATAATACCAGTAATGCACTGAATATAACCTTCCCTGCTGTAACTTAAAAACCAGCAACTGTTAACTCACCTCAAGCAGAACTGACCAGAGGAACTGGGGCCATGAGCCCCATAAATTATCATTTAGCAACTGGTACCAATGTCAAGTACCCTCCTTTCTCCTCAAACTTTAAAAGTAGGAAGAGCACATAGCTTTCCGTTAGAGCAAAGTTTCTGGCTGCACTGCTCATGGTGGGTGTTTTGTTTTGTTTTGGTCTTACCTGTTGTATCAGGACATTTATTTCTATGGATATATACTTCCAGGTTAAGGAAGATAAAGGACAGTTTCTGCTAATCACAAAAATTGTGTTAGCATCTTTACAGATTATTGCTGTTAGTTCTTCTTTACCATGGACCCTGTGTGATTAGTCTTCTTTGCCTATCAGTACATTTGTTGCCTGCAATAATCCACTGCTGCTACTGTTGTCACTGCTCTCTCAAGAACTCTATAAAGTGCACAGTGCAAATGACAACAGATCTTTCAATCTTCTGCCTTGCTTGCCTCATAAAGGACCTAGTGACCTTGTTAAAATAAATCACTCTAACGAGGAGGCCTGTTTCCTGCTACTTGTAAGACCATATGTATTTGGGGTTTCTTCAGTCAGTCCAGTTGGTAATAGGTTACATTCTGCTTAAGAGCATACTAATTTCCTTTTAAGCTACCATACAACAGCTGTTTTGTTTCCTGCTATTATCCATCCTTCACACATGTCCCACCCAGAAGTGTTCTAACAAATGTAATTTCAACAATGGGGAAAGAGGTACTGGCTGAGTTCCAGAAACTTATTTTCTTACTCTTCAACGTATATTTAAAAGAGAATATTAATTTTATTGATAAGTAAAATTTTATTTATTTATTGGAAAAAGAGATGAGCAGAGGGAGAGGGAAAGTAGACTCCACTGAGTGAGGAGGCTGATGCGGGGCTCAATCCAAGGACCCCCGAGATCATGACCTAAGCCAAAGTCGGACACTTAACCAACTGAGCCACCGAGGCACCCCAGTACTGATTTTTTTTTTTTTAAGATTTTATCTGTTTATTTGACACAGAAAGAGAGATCACAAGTAGGCAGAGAGACAGAGAGAGAGGGGAAAGCAGGCTCCCCACTGAGCAGAGAGCCCAATGCGGGGCTCGATCCCAGGACCCTGAGACCATGACCTGAGCAGAAGGCAGAGGCTTTAACCCACTGAGCCACCCAGGTGCCCTAATACTGATTTTTTAAACTGTGCATCAAGCCAGGAATAAAATGTGTGATATCCAGTCACATTCTTAGAAGTTTAACTATTTCTTTCAGCTAGACACAGAACTGGTATTAATAGTTGGACAGTATACAACCAGTACAACCAGTACCTAAGGGTACTGAGTTATTTTCACTCAAGTTTCATTCACTTAACACTTCTAAGATTGTAAAGTTTACACAGCACTCCCTCACTTGAAAACCTATCTCAGGAAGCCACCATTAGATAGAATGCTCTCTATGCGAAAAACTGCTTGTTTTCTAGCCAGACGCTAAATGAAAATTTGGTTCAAAAGGTATTCCACCTATCTTTGGGTAATTCTCAGGTAATTATAGAGCAGCTCCAATAACAATCTCAAAAATACTCAATACTGGTGGATATGCCTAAATTGTGATCAAAGACCATTTCACAAATCCACCCTACTAATCTAACTGCCTTTGGACAGCAATGATAGGCCTTTATATTTCATTTTTTATCAAAGTAATGCATGTACAAACTTCAAGAAGTCAAACAGCACAACAGCAAACTACAGAAATTCCTGTTCCCTGAAAGCACTCATCAAATCCCTTAACTGTTTCTTCTAATATTTGCTTCTTTATTTCTAAATAACAAGCTTATACCACTCTACCTTGACTTTTTCTGGTTTCAGATATTTTCTAATTTTTTTTTACTATAGATGAAGACTTTTCTCTTACACCACTACCCTATCTACCTCCTTAGCTGCTGCTTCCACCAAATGTTCTTCTTGATATATCAACATTTGATATAAGCAATATTACATTACTGTAACTATATAAACATTATTCACAGCTGAACCATATACTACATTATGATTATTTTTCTTACACAACTGCTTGCTTTTCCTAAGGTTAATTAACTACTTTGTTTTCTCTTTTCCTTTTTTCTCTTTATTACCTATGATTAATTTATAGCTAACTCTTCAACAAAAGTATAAATCTTCTCTTACTATGCTCAAACATATCAACTAATCCACAAACTCCACAAATCCACAAATCCAAAATGAGAGCTTCCCACTCTCATGGAAATGGTATTCCTCTATCCCACTCTAGTCTGAACTGGTATCCCTCTAAAAGTTGTTTAACAGTCATTCAGAACTATCCTCTATCAACATCCTGATAATCCCATTTACCTTTTCCCTAGGCCAGAAATCATTTTTTAAATCCCTAGGTCAGAACTCATTTTTTGGAACAATGTTCATTACTTTCTTATTTAGTGAAGCAAGGGCTCTTACGTGTTTGACAATCTCTATTCTACCCTAACACTTGATTGACAGTTTAACAGGGTTTACAATGTCCTGGTTTAGCAATTATTTTCCCCAGAATTTTCAAGACATTGCTCCAGTGCTCCCTCCATTGTTGATAGCATTCTTTTATACATAGTCTTGTTTTCTCTCTCTAGAACCTCTTAGGATCTTGTTATCTGCACAGTTCTACAATTTTATGAAGCACTTTAGTTTTTTCCTTATTTACCAGGTGTTGGGTTATTTCTTTACTTAGATACTCATACCCAGCAACTCTGGGGAAATTTTCCTTTGTAGTACCTTGGTAACTTTATGCCTTTTGGCTTGTTTTCTTTCTGAAATATTATTAGTCTGTACTGAACCTTACAGACTAATACCCTACCATCTTGTCAACTTTTCATCTCACCTTCTCAGTTTTCTCAATTTATTCTCTATCTCTGTTGAATTTTTTAAATTTCTACTATAACATTTTTGGTTTTCAAGTTGCCTTTTTTCAGTCTTTCTTTTGTCAATGATGAACTATCCCTTATCTCTGTGAATATTAATTTTTAAAGTTTCCTTTCCCAGCACTTGGTTTATTCTATCCAGTTCCTTTTGTCTCTGTTTTGACCTCTCTTATATTGGAGGTTCCCCCACAAATACCCAGTGACCCATGATTTTTGAGACACTAAAATACTGACTGAAAATCTTGAGGATGGGTGGTCAGAGCGTTTCAACTAATGGGTTTCACTGTAAGCTGATTAAGCAGGGATCTGGCTATGTCATTCAGAGACTCCCAAATATTAGAATCTCAAGTCTTTTGTCTTAGATAAGCTAGCATCTCAGAAGATGCCTCCTATTTCTAATTTAGGAATAAGCAAGAGTCCAAGTGCCATGGATAGAGAATTAGAGGCTTTAATATTTGATTTAATTTCCCTCTTTACTGTTATTTCCTCTACCCTCATTTGTGCCAGAATTTAAACTGATTTAACCACTCACTCTATGGAGGAAACATCCAGTCTTTGCCTGGGGGAACTCCACCCCTACCCTGTTGCGCTAAAACTCTGCAGGATAAAGTTCTTTAAAACACTTCAACCTCAGCCTGGGTGGTTCAGTGAGTTAAGCCTCTGCCTTCCGCTCGGGTCATATTCTCAGGGTCCTGGGATCAAGCCCCACATAGGGCTCTCCCTGCTTAGCGGGGTGCCTGCTTCCCCCCCCACTTGTGATCTCTGTCAAATAAATAAATAAGTCTTTAAAACACTTTAACCAAAGGGTGCCTGGGTGGTTCAGTTATTTGATGTCTGCCTTCAGCTCTAGTCGTGGTCCCAGGGTCCCTCTCCCACTCCCCCTGCTTGTGTTTCCCCTTTCGCTGTGTCTCTCTCTGTCAAATAAACAAAATCTTTAAAAAAAACAAATAAACAAAAAAACACTTTAACCAGTTCTGGTTTTTGGCATCACCCATATCCCTGCCTTCTAGATAATGGAGGTCCTCAGACCCAAGACTGCCTAAGGTTCTATGGTATGTAAACTGATTTTTAATTAACTCCATGGTCCCCATGAAAGGTTCAGCTATCTGCTTAGGCAATTTTTTTTTTCTTTAAATAAACTCTATTGGCAACACAGGGCTTGAACTCATGACCCTAAGAGTCACATGCTCTACTCCCTGAGCCAGCCAGGCATCCCATCTGTTAAGACAATTTTTACCATTCACCTCACACAATCACTTTCAAGTTTTGTGGACATCTCTTATCTGCTGTCTCTTCTCCCTTGTTCTCTGGGCTTGTGGCTTAAAATTTTTCTTTTCTTTTCATTCTTTTGTTATCATTTTAGTAGGGTTCTGGGAAGGATTAGGGAATTAAACAGGTGCCATGTTTGTCAATCTGCTATGCTTAGCTAGAAAGTTGCCTTGTTCGAATTCAGCACATCCTAAACATGTATCATGAAATACTAATTCCAAAAGATGTTTCATGAAAACATCTTTTCTACAATACAAACAAGTATGAAAAAGGCTTTTAACTTAGAGCCCATTATTTGGCAGGTACCCAATTACAGCTTGATTAATTGATTCCAAAGTTAATAAAGCCATAATTAAATGATCTAGCATGTACTTCAAGAAGCACTCCATTAAGAAATGCCTAAAAAAGGGACAGTTTTTATAAACTGCACCAATTATAAACTATTAGTCCAAACAAAAGATTAATGTTTATTCTAAGAAGTAAGTACATAAAGGACTTTAAAAAAGAAAAAAAGTATGACAACTCAGTTACCTAGTGTGAGTAAAGAAAGTATTATTTCCTCAACAAATTTGCCAAAGGTATGCTATCTAACCTTTCCCAGTATCTTCAAGTGAGGAACCAGTATCTTCATCATATGAAGAAACTAAATTAAACAATTTACATAATTTTACGACAGTCACAGATGATTTAATGGAAAAACCAGTACAAAACCTAAGTGGCCCAACTCCCAATAAAATCTATTAGGCCTTCTACAATTTTAACTAATGTATAATTTCTAATTCAGATAAAAGAATTTCAGTTTCATATGCTCTGTTCATTAGTTTGAGTAGTGTATAACATAAATAACTTCAGGCATAAAGCCATAAATAAATGTTCAAAGAACAGTCCCTTCCTGCTTCAAAAAACTTTAAGAAATGAAAGAAATATACACTAAGCTGCTTCTAAAATCTACTTAAGCAGTCCTAGGTAAAGAAAAAAGGTTTTCTCAAAAAGGTTTTTATAAAAAGAAATTTAAATCATCCTTAGGACACAATGGCTCCTGTTCAATGTAACAGGTTAAGTAAATAAAGATATATTTAATATGCATAACTTGCCACTAACTCTACTTTCATCTTAATTTAATCTCTTCATTCTTTGCTCAGTCATCAAGTGGTTAAATTTAAGGGTCCAAGGTTGCTTTTATCCTGTATAAAGGTTCATTTCTACCCAAAACTTTGGGACAATTACAAGTAACAATTTACAGATTCTCTCAGTGTCTTCTAAGGAGGCAGTCTGTTAATTAAAAAAAAAAACCTAAAAAATCTCATGCAGAATATGAAAAAAAAAATTTTTTTTCGAAAGGAGAAACATTTTAACATTTAACCTTTTAATGTAGTAGAACCAATGAAAACACACATCAGAAGGAATGTTACCAGCATAGAGCAGTGATCACACCGGAGCACTATTAGATGCTAGGGGCTCTCTCTGTTACTGCTTCATACTGAATGAATGGAGGGCTGCTGAGTCACTTTCCTTTGTTTTTTTTAAATTAAAATTCAATTAATTAACAGTGTATTACTGTATTACTGTACAGTTCAGTGATAGTACTTTTAGTATTAGTGTATTACTGTAGAGGTCAGTGATACATCAGTTGTATATAACACCCAGTGCTCCTTAAATCAGGTACCCTCCTTAATGCCCATCACCCAGATGTCCCATTCCCCATCCCTCTCCCTCCCAGTAACCCTCAGTTTGTTTCCTATGATTAAGAGTGTCTTATGGTTTGTCTCTCTCTGATTTCATCTTGTTTTATTTTTCCCCCCTTCCCTTATGCTCCTCTGTTTTGTTTCTTAAATTCCACATATTGAGTGAAATCATATAATTGCCTTTCTCGGATTGACTTATTTCATTAAGCAAATACCCGTCCACATTACTGCAAATGGCAAGATTTCATTTTTTTTTTTTTTTAAAAAGATTTTATTTATTTATTTGAGAGAGAGAGCATGAGCGAGGAGAAGGTCAGAGAGCGAAGCAGACTCCCCATGGAGCTGGGAGCCCGATGTGGGACTCGATCCCGGGACTCCAGGATCACGCCCTGAGCCGAAGGCAGTCGTCCAACCAACTGAGCCACCCAGGCGTCCCAAGATTTCATTTTTTTGATGGCTGAGTATTTTCCATTGTATATATACACCATATCTTCTTCATCCATTTATCCACTGATGGACATCTGGGCTCTTTCCACAGTTTGGCTATTGTGGACATTGCAGCTATAAGCATTGGGTGCAGGTACCCCTTCAGATCACTACATTTGTATCTTTGGGATAAGTAGTGCAATTGCTGGGTCATAGCTCTATTTTTAACTTTTTGAGGAAGCTCCATACTGTTTTTCCACAGAGGCTGTACCGGCTTGCATTCCCACAAACAGTATAAGAGGGAGGAAAGTGAAAATTAAAGGTTAAAAACTCTTTAATGTCCTATTCCCATAGGTATGGTTTATAAACTAGTCTGGGAAAAAAAAAAAAAAAAAGACTGATAACACATTTCTGAAAGGTAAGGCAAAATAATCAAGGTTAATTGATCTATCAAGTAGGAAACAGATATGATGCTATCACAATGACAGTTAATTTTTTATTATTTTTTTTAGCTCAAAAGTACATCCAAATAAGACCCATCAAAATAAAATAATAATCGGAGTTATAAAAACTACAGACAACCATAAAGTGAAAGGCTTAAGATGGGTAACATTACTAATAGCATGCTTTAATATTTCTGTGTGGTGGGAAGAGATACCAGATACGGAGTCAGAAGACTAATCAAATTCTGGCTGCTTCAACTGTGAGCTGTGTGATCCTGGCTAAGATACTGAGCCTTTTAAAACTGTCTTAAAGTTTACAATTATTAATGATTTTGAACATTACATAAAGTACAAAAAATGACACCTACAGAGCAGACTTGACTAATGTTAAATTTAGCCATTTTTATTTAACATTAATCTATCTCCTTCCTTTATTAAAGGAAACTACTTCCCTGAAATTGGAGGTAATGTTCTCATGCATGTTTTTATTAGTTAAACTTCCTGAATCTCAGTTTTCTATTTGTTACATCTATAGATCAATTATCTTCTGTCATCAGGTAGTTGCAGCCAAGGACAATCAAACTGTTAAACACTTAATGGTCACTACCACTTTGCATGATACCCTGGAAAAAGCCATTTAAAGA
Source organism: Neogale vison (assembly GCF_020171115.1). Classification (NCBI taxonomy): domain Eukaryota; kingdom Metazoa; phylum Chordata; class Mammalia; order Carnivora; family Mustelidae; genus Neogale; species Neogale vison. Next base: position 82,575,849 of record NC_058102.1, read on the forward strand.
AAATAACCACAAGAAATAGAATCATGTAGAAAAAAACCCAGATACCCAAGACAATGTACTGTATTTTAACTGTAAGTTAAAAGTTAACTATAAGGCCTTGAATTACTTTATGTACCACTATGGGGGAAGGTAGAAACGGACAATTAAATTCTCACAGTACTCTTTCTTTTAATTACAGAAAATTTCAAACAATCGAAAAGTAGACAGACTAGCATAACGAAATCCCCATATACCCAAATCCCAGTCTCCAAAATTATTAATTCATTCCCACTGTTAATTTATCTACAACCCTTTCAGGATCATTTAGAAAGAATTCTGGACATTGTATCATTTAATACATAAATATTTCAGTATGTAACTCCAAAAAGACAAGGGGGGGAAAATCCTTAATACCAATTCTCACAAACAAACAAAAACCCAGTAATTCCTTAATATCAAATACCCAATGCTCGATTTTCCCCAACTGTCCACAGTTGTATTTTTTTAAAAAAGATTTTATTTATTTGACAGAGAGATTGAATGCACATATAAGCAGGCAGAACAGCAGGCAGAGGGAGATGGAGAAACAGGCTCCCCACTGAGCAGAGAGCCCACTGTGGGGCTCCATCCCAGGACCCTGGGATGATGACCTAAGCTGAAGGTGGACACTTAACTGACTGTGCCACCCAGGCATCCCAAGTTGTATTTGCTTACTTTCTTTTTATGACATGTTAGAATAAGGATCCAAATAAGGTCCATAAATTGTGGTTGCTTTAATGCTTGTCTCTTTAATCCACAGTCCCCTCCATCCCTCTTAAACTCCTTGGAATTTTCGGACTGAAGAAACCCAAGTCATTCATCCGTGTCTAAATTTTGCTGACTGCATCCCCTTGTAGTTGCTTAGTATGTTTCTATGTTTCTATATACCCTATAAATCAGTAGTCAGATTTTTAATCAGATGCAGGGTTTTTCATTTTGTTTTTACTACTGTATATTTGTTATTTACTTCTATAAGGAGGTGTTTAATGTTTGCTGCTCCTTCCTTTTGTGATGCTAACAACCACTGCTGATCACTGCCTAGGAGCCATTAATTCACTACAGTTTACAAAATGCTGATATTCACAATCTGCAATTCCATCTAAAATTATGTGCTGAAATATTTCTTTAAAAAATTAACTTTCCTTTATTACTGTTCAATTATCCTCATCTATCCATTTACCGCGAGGAAAGGCATGAGAGATGCTTTGATATTTTTCTTCATGTACCGGTTTTCAAAATATAAGTTAACCTCCTAGCATCCTCCTAAACAGATCAATTAGTGTTTACTTATAAGGTAGCATGATGAACTCTTGGATTTCAACTTACCTGACAGGTCTCAATAACTGTAGTTTTATTACTCTTCTTGATGCTCAAATTATCCCATTTTTGGCAAGAGGGAGCCCAAGCAAATTGATTCCTAAAAACTTGTTATGATGCAAGTAGTGTTTAAAAACTTCTTGCTTTTAGAAAAATGTTCTAGACACATCTTATTTACTACCTCAAACCTGGAATCAGTCAGTCGTTTATTTCAAGATGCCCTGGTACTTTCATTGGGAAATGGTACTAGGAGAACACAACCTAGGCACCAGGGTTGGGGTACACTGTTTTCCTATCACTTAGAAATTTTATTTTATAAATACTGTAACAACTATTCCGTGTTTTACACTTCAGTGACTTTGTAAAGAATTCCACCAAAATTCATGTCCACCTGGAACTTCAGAATATTATGACATTCAGAAATATGATCTTGGGGCACCTGGGTGGATCAGTTAAAGCCTCTGCCTTCAGCTTAGGTCATGATCTCAGGATCCTGGGTTCGAGCTCTGTTCGATAGTATAGCGGGCTCCTTGCTCAGCAGGGAGTCTGCTTCTCCCTCTCCCTCTGACCCTCCTCCACACTTGCACTCTCTCTCACTCTGAGATAAATAAATAAAATCTTAAAAAAAAAAAAAAAAAAGAGAGAGAGAAAGAAAGAGGATCTTGGCAGATGCAATTCAAGTAAGATTGATATAATACTGGATTAGGGTGGACATTAACTAAATTCAAAGACAGTGTCCTTATCAGAGACAGAAAATGATATACAGGGAGACAAAGAGGAAGGACATGTGAAGACAGAGACAGAGAATCCAGTAATGCAGCTACAAGCCCAAGAATGCCAAGGATTGCCAAGAGCCATCAGAAGTTAGGAAGAGACAAAGAAGGATTCTTCCCTAGAACCCTGAAAAGGATTATGGGTCTGCCAATACTTTGACTTCAGAATTCTAACCACCAGAATGGTGAAAAAACAAATTCCTGTTGGTTAAACCACCAAGTTTGTGGTTAGTTTGTTACAGCAGCCCTAGGAAATGAATACAGATCTAGGCAATTTTTTAAAAAATAAAATCATAAACAAAAAATATACAGGTATAATAAATAGCTGAGGTATTTGTATAACCTCCTTACATGTAGAATCAAGCTTTTTCTAATTACACACCTTCCTTAACTTACAATGGGGTTATATCCCAATAAACACACTGTAAGTTGAAAATACCTTAAAATGCATTTAATACACCTAACCTACTGAACCTTACAGCTTAGCTTAGGCCTTCCTTTAACACACTCAGAACATTTCCCTTAGCCTATAATTGGGTAAGATCACCTAACACCAAACCTATTTTATAATAAAGTGTTGGATATCTCATGTAATTGATTGAATACTGTACTGAAAGTGAAAAACAGAATGGCCGTACGGGTAGAGAGTAGTTTTAAGTATATTATTTTGGTTACCCTTGTGATTGCATGGCTGACCAGGAGCTGCCTAATATCACAAGAGAGTACTATGCTATGTATTGCTAGACTTGGAAAAGATCAAAATTCAAAGTACACTTTCTACTGAAAGTGTGTCACTTTCACACCACTAAAAGTCAGAAATCATAAGTCTAACCATCATAAATTGGGGACCATCTGTAAGATGGCCCAAAGATAAATGGTTTATTTGCATATGACATGCAAACATCCGTATTTCTTCAGAGAACCTCTACTTAGTTGTAGAGTAGGCATCTTACATGTTCAACAGAGAATTCCTGATTATACCCTCCTAAAGACTGTACCAGTCTTCACCATTTTAATCAGCAACTCCATTTTAACAATCAAGCCAAGACCTTAAAATCAACCTTATACCCAACATCCAATCCATCAGCAAATCCTGTTAATTTCCCCTTTGAAATACAATATATTCAGAATTGAACCACTTCTCACTACTTCCACTAATACCTTCTCCGCCCAATCTACCATGATCTTTGGCCTAGAAAATGACCACCTTATTAGTCTCTCAGTCCTCCTATGATCTGTTCCTCCTTAATAGGCAGAGTTGTCCTTTAATAATATCTCCGATGTTACCCCAGAAAGTACTTCCCATCTCACACAGGCCCTAACGGCCCTGCCCACCAATGTCTTATTCTTCCTCCTCTACCTATCTAACTCAATCACTCTAGTCATATTGACCTCTGTAATATTCCTTGAACATATCAAGGTTGCTCTTGTCACAGGGCTTTTGCACTTGCTGTTATCTCACTTAGAACGCTCTTCCCTGAGATATTCTTTATGACTTCATCCCTTAATTCTTCTAGGTTGCTATTCAAATATAAACTCACCAAGAGGCTTTCCCTGACCACTTACATGAGATATCACATCTACAGTATCATCATCCTTTATCACTTTACCCTGTTCTATTCTTCTTTAAAGCATTTAATCACTGCCTGTCATATTACACACATTTATCTTTTCATTGTTCACAGAAGATACTCCGTTAGCAAGCACTTTGTCTCTTTCGTATACTGCTATACTCCTAAGAGTCTACAACTGTGCTTAGCATGGTTTGTTGAATGGGATGAGTTGATCTCAATTCTCTGGCTCTACTAGTACAAACATCTCACACTGAGTACATACTATGTATGGATTTAGAACTTAAACCTGAGTAATTTTCATTAAATACAATACTTAAATACAAACTAACTATGTTATCAGGTACATAATCTATTTCAATGCAGGAAGTAAAACTGGCCATGTTGGATATATTAAATTCCCCAAGTAAAAAGCAACATCACAGAAAAAAACTAAAAGGAAAACCACCAAGTACCCTCAAATGAATCCAGACTTGTAAACACATTTGCTCACAATTATCTAGGTATTAGTTAGTACTTCTGTAGTATCCACTCATAAAGCATAATGAGTATTTTTTACTATCCTAAACCAAACAAATAATTCAGGCATCTTAACAAGTAGACATAGCACTACATTAACAGGGCTTGGACAGTGTTAACCTTCTGGCAGGAATAGTTTTCTCTCTCTAAAAATAAAGCCAGGCAGAAGATAAACACTAATGGAAATTACAGTAGTCTTAAAATTAAGATTAATACAGTGAAAGCATGCCAAATTATTTAAAGAAAATCTAAAACATCATTTAATCTTCCTCAGTCATAAATTTTATGTCAGATCCTAGAATTATACCAAGCAAAGGCTATCCATAAAAAGCGATGCTAATCTATAGCAATGACAGAAGAAGTTTTGATATTTAAAGTTTTTAACAAAAGAAAAATGCTATATGACCACAGAAGTCCTTATATTGCAATTTCATGTAAACAGTGAATTCAAAGGCAGTAAATCTGGGCATCCATGAACCTGAGAGATCATGTTAATTCTAATCAGCAAAAGTAACAACATCCAAACCTCATAATCTACAAAAAAATGAAGCTGATTATCATTTACTTTTAAGAACAGTGAATTCATTAATTCTTTATATCTATAAACAGAACTTCATAGGAACCTAATCTGAAAAATAAATGTTCACCCCCCTGCTTATAAACAACTATAGTAAGTTCTTCTTTGGAACAGAATCAACAGCCTGAGCCCTGAGGAGGAGTCACAAAGAACTGTGGTGCCATTTTTCTCACACCCTGCTGCAAAGCTTTCCTAACTTAGAGAACCATGCACTAGAAAAGAACAAAAGACAGGAATATTTGACTGCTCATCAGATAAATATGTAAGAGGTGCTCCACTTCCAAACAGTTTCAAGTTAGAAGTGTGATTAGAGGCCAAACCACAACTTCTTCTGGGAGCTGTGAATTAACTTCCTACTGCCATAGACCTCTCTCAGTAACTATAAGGCTACTGCTTACAGTTTCTGGCCCACAAGGTATTTTATCTTATCTCCCCTAAGCACTTCTGCACTAATGTAAGACCACATGCAGGCTGCTACCCACCAAGTAATTAGAAAACACTCTTTTCTCCTTTTCCTTTACACACACACACACACACACACACACACACACGTGTACACACACACACACTCGCACTCAATCTCTTCCCTCCTTCCAAGCTGAGCATAAAAGGGGGGAAGGGAAAGCATAAATGATTACATGGCAACAGTTGATATAGGACTGAACACAATGTACACAGCTCAGTAGAGCTCTCTGTATGACTATTTTCTGAACCAAAATGTATCTAATAAGAACTTTAACGCAAGCACTGAAGAAACAAAAAAAGGTAGAAAACACATGTTAAACAAGTCACTTACTATGTGTCGTCTTCAAATCCTTAAGTTTTGCATTTAACAGATCTTCTTTTATGACTTTTTTTCTGTAAACATTAATAGAGAGGTGAAATAACTAAGAGAACTTTGTTGTTCTGCTCATTTTTCAGTTCACTGCCAAGCAAAATGAAATGGATTATGCACTGAGTTTTAAATTCTAGCAAAGAAAGAATGACCAGTTGCTACTCCCCATTCAGATGCCACTCTCCACTCCAATGACTTACAAGGGAGGTTCACTACCAAGAAAAAAAGAAAAAAAAAAAAAAAAACCAAACCAAATAAAAAAACCACAATCCCCTTCCCTGGAACTGGTAGAAAGTAACAGAAAGGAAGGGGCATCTGGGGTTTTGTACTGCTTTAGAAGGGAGAGGCAGCACTGAATGGATATCGAGGTGCTACAGAGACTACAGTGAATATAAGATTGAATGAAGGAATGCTAAAACACCAAAGACTCCAAAAAAGAATATACTATAAATATTCAATAGCTGACAGGTTTTCTGCCTTGGGAGAAATTATGGCTGATTTGGTAGGCAAAAGCAAATTATTATTTTGCAATAATACCATCCCGCTACCACAAATCCCTGAGAAAAAGCAGATAAGCATATGAACTACCTCAGCTGTGTTAGACCCAGTGTATGACCCTGTTATATAGGACATACAGTGATGACCACTGCACTCTCAGTAAGGGCCAAAGAACTGTGGTAATTCAGAGGAAGCATAAAAATGCATATTCTTGACACAGTCATAGCAAGTAACAGGAGATGTATCAAGAATGAAGCTAGCAGAAGTTCCTCAGAGTCCTAGGAAAAGTGTGCTACCATCTTCTCTGTAAACATAAATGCAAGAATCAAAACTGACTCCGAGTTAAAAGAAAATGTTAGGGGCGCCTGGGTGGCTCAGTGGGTTAAGCCGCTACCTTCGGCTCAGGTCATGATCTCAGGGTCCTGGGATCAAGCCCCACATCGGGCTCTCTGCTCGGCGGGGAGCCTGCTTCCCTTCCTCTCTCTCTCTGCCTGCCTCTCTGCCTACTTGTGATCTCTCTGTCAAATAAATAAATAAAATCTGGAAAAAAAAAAAAAAAAAAGAAAATGTTAATAAAATTTGCTCTAACGCATTTACTAACTTGGGTTTATGGCTGTCCCACGAATCCCTTTAAAATCACATACAAAGTTTCGTGTGTAAGTATGTTTTATGACCTGTTTTTCTGGTAGAAGCTGTCTATAGTCTTCTTCAGATTCTAAAATAAGTCCATAACTTCCAAAAAGATCTAAAGATCCGCAGTGTTATAAACTGTGGCATGACTGCATAAATCTTAACAACTATTGTCAACTGTTTTATTTATTTATTTATTTTTAAAAGATTTTATTTATTTATCTGACAGACAGAGATCACAAGCAGGCAGAGAGGCAGGCAGAGAGACAGGAAGGGAAGCAGGCTCCCCACTGAGCAGAGAGCCTGATGCGGGGCTTGATCCCAGGACCCTGAGATCATGATCTGAGCCGAAGGCAGAGGCTTTAGCCCACTGAGCCACCCAGGCGTCCCGGTCAACTGTTTTAGTAACTAAATAAATCTACTCTGTTAAGAAATCAGTATTCAGGGGATGCCTGGGTGGTACAGTCTTTATGTGTCCAAACTCTTGGTTTCAGCTTGGGTCATGATCTCAGGGTTGGGATATCGAGCTAAGCGAGGCTGCATGCTCAGCACAGAATCTGCTTAGACTCTCTCTCTCCCTCTACCACACACCCTCTACTAAAATAAGTGAATGAATCTTTGAAAGAAAAAAAAAAAAGAAATTAGTATTGTGATTAAATATACTAATGAATCATAGGTTTAATTATGAATTTGACAATATATATTGTCTTAAGAATACAATTTTTGGAAAGCTCTGAATATGTCAGATCAAAATGGGCTTAACTTCTAAATGTATTGGAACAATTTAAGTATTAATAATGAATTAATTTCCAGTACACTATCTACTCAATTTAGTTCAAAAAATATGTTAAATACCTAATAAACTCAAGTACTAAGCACTGTATTTCTAGGCAATTACATTTTAACAACAGTAATTAAAGAAAGAAATCGAAACATGTTAAAACATAAATGGTTGTTATGGTAGGTACCAAGTGCCTATTACTATACAAAAAAAGAAAACTATAAAGATAATAATAAGCAGTTTCAATTATAACTGTCTCATAAAGAATGTTGTGCTACATCATTAGTTATTTTCTACTTTTTCTCCATAAATACTAGAGTGGTGCTAACCAAAATGTGGTCAGTATACCAATACTTACTCATTATTGGTTTGTCATAAACAGAAATGAATAAGCTTTAATTTACACTGCTATAACACTTTTATTTTATAAAAATATTCATCTAAACAGATTACAGAAAAAAAAAACAAAAAAATTCATGAATAAGATAGTTCAAATTCAATTCTCAGATTTCAGCGGGTCATTTCTTAATATCAAGTGTGTGCTTTAAAAGAAATAATTAAATACATTTAAACGCCACATTGTTAGAAAAAAAAAAGACAACTCTTTATTTTTTATTATTAGCTACCTTCTGGTTTTAAACGTTTGGACTCCACTTATGAAGTTCATCACTAACCTCATACAGCTTTTAGAATTTTCACAACAGGAGAGCTGCTTCTTAAAAGAGCTTTCAGTTTTGTCTTTTGTTTCTCTCAACTGTCTTTTTACTTGAACCTAGAAGAAAAGCAAAATCCTTAAAGTGATAATCCAGCACCACAAATGATAGCCTATCAATTCTCCTCTGAAAGCGTAAAAAAATTAAAGAAGCAAAATTTTCTGAATGAAAGGGTAGCCCAAACACATGCTTATTCAAGACTGGTAAGTGTGCTAAGCACCAGGGAAACAAAATAGTGAGAGGCATGTAAACAGAAAGTGCTCTTGAACACAGATCTCTGTATACATGTAGGACTGAGAAATTTACTATTTGAGGATAAAAGAGAAGACTTTAATGAGTCAGTCTTAAAGAGTAGGAATTTGTCTAAGAAAAAAGTATTCTGAATAGAAGAATGAACATAGTTACAAGGAACAATGAGAAGCCAATGCAGATCGGTAAGAAAATATTAGCAGGATATGAAGCTGATGTAACATATTAGGAACAGATTGTAAAGGGATTCAAATAAGAAAATAATTCCAGGGACGCCTGGGTGGCTCAGTTGGTTAAGCAGCTGCCTTCGGCTCAGGTCATGATCCCAGTGTCCTGGGATCGAGTCCCACATTGGGCTCCTTGCTCGGCAGGGAGCCTGCTTCTCCCTCTGCCTGTCTCTCTGCCTGCCTGTGCTCACTCTCTCTCCCTCTCTCTCTGACAAATAAATAAATAAAAAGAAAGAAAATAATTCCAGGGGAAACAGTGAATAAATGGAGGTATTAAAGCAATGTAGAGAACAAACCAGTTAAGGAGAGACTATGAAGTCTGGGAAACCAGAAGAAAGCTTTTAGAGTTGTATAGCAGATCTACACACTGAGAGAGATAAGACACTAGCTATATGTGGTTATTGAGCACTGAAATGTGGCTTGTCTGAATTGAGATGTACTCTAAGTGTAAAAATATACACTGTATTTCAAAGATATAGAACAACAAGATAAAACCTCTCAATAATTCTTTAAAATTACCGTATGTTGACATAATACATTAGTTATGTTGGATTAAATATACTATAAAAATTTATTTTAACGGTTTCTTTTTACTCTTTCAATGTGACTACTGAAAGTAAAAATTTTAAATTATAGTGGCTTGTACTATATTTCTATTGGCAGAACCAGTCTAAATGACAGCATGAAGGTCTACTAAGAAGTGACAAAAAAAGAATGAAGAGAAAACAAATTTAAGACATCACTCAGGGCGCCTGGGTGGCTCAGTGGGTTAAGGCCTCTGCCTTCGGCTCAGGTCATGATCCCAGGGTCCTGGGATCGAGCCCCGCATTGGGCTCTCTGCTCAGCGGGGAGCCTGCTTCCTCCTCTCTCTCTGCCTGCCTCTGCACCTACTTGTGATCTCTGTCTGTCAAATAAATAAATACTAAAAAAAAAAAAAAAAAAAAGACATGGCTCAGAAGGACTAGGCAAAGATGACAGAGAAAGAAAAAAAGGAAAACTCCCAGATGAGTTCTGGATCTGTTAATGTTTACATTCCTCAGTATTCTACACGGAGATATCCAACAAGCAGATGAAAACATAAATCTAGTTCTGAGGAAAGAGATCCGGGCTAGTGATAGTTTTAGAAGCCATACAAATACCTGTAAGAGCTTATAACTACTGGAGTACTTGAGAAGATTTAGAGAGAAAGTATCCCCAGGACACTGAAAGGAATTTAAAATTTAAGAAATGATTTTTAAAAAGGTAAGGAAGGCAGAGAGATGAAAAGATTGTGAAAGGTCAGAAAAGTAAAACAAACATACAAAATTCATAAAAAGATACCCTATAAGCCAAAGAAAATAAAGGACAGTCAAAAGTACCACATGCAGAAAACAAAAAATTATCCCAAACCTTAGTGAGGACACTTTTACAGAGGTAAATGTTCAATATGAATTGAAAAGCAAGTATAAAAAGGGAGTAAGCAAGTACAGATGTCTCATTCATTTAGTTGGAAAGGGATAAATAAAGTGAAGATTCAGAAGTAAAGGTCAAAGGAAAATATTAACAACATACAGTTAATATCACATAATAAGAAATACTTGTTAAGTCTGACTAAATTAGGTTAACACTCCTCCAAACTTTTTAAAAAAAATTTATTTGAGAGAGGAAGGGACAGAGGGGGAGAGAGAGAAAGTCCCAAACAGATTGTGCTCAGTGTGGTAATTAATCTGGGGCCCAAACTCACAACCCCAAGATCACAACCAAGCGGAAACTGAGCGTGGGGCACTCAACCAACTGCACCAACCAGGCACCCCTGCAGAATTTTAATTTAAGTAAAATACAAACTTATTAAGTAAAATATTAAAGAAAACATAAATTGTTAATCTAAGCAACAAAAACAGTATTTCACATAAAGTTACAAAATAAAGTTTTAGAGGAAAATATCTTCGGAAGCTAGTTCATGCCAATACATCTTCAGCAACATTATATATATATAGTTGGGAAAAACAGAGAATCTATCTTTCAGAGAAGCCATGCTTTAATTTTTTTTTTTTAAAGATTTTATTTATTTGACAGAGAGAGATCACAAGTAGGCAGAGAGGCAGGCAGAGAGAGAGAGGAGGAAGCAGGCCCCCTGCTGAGCAGAGAGCCCGATGCAGGACTCGATCCCAGGACCCTGAGATCATGACCCGAGCCGAAGGCAGCGGCTTAACTCACTGAGCCACCCAGGCGCCCCCCATGCTTTAATTTTGATCATAACATTTATATAGTATCTTTCTCCAAGACATACTAATTTATATAGATGCACAATTAACACAATTACAACAAGCAAAATAATTTTTTACGTATGTCATGTTATTTGAATTATAGTCTCATTTGTTCCTTATGTCACTGAGACTCATCTGGTAAAAATATATCAAAACAAATTATAAATACCTTCACTGAGAATACCTTGTGCTTAAATAGTTGTATGTCACTTCCATACCCCTTTCTATTCATAAAGACAACAACTGAGTTGTTATGGGCTTATCATGCTATTTGGGAACAGTCTTCCTCTCTACCCCTCATCAGTGGCATCAGGTATGTATATACTGCAAATTCCTTTTTTTTTTTTGTAAACTCTACCTGCAAACAGGGGCTTGAACTCATTACCCTGAGATCAAGAGCTGCACGTTCTACCAAATGAGCCAGCCAAGTACCCCAATACATCATTCATGACTTGCAAATGTTATCTCAAGAAATCTTCTCATGTATCTTATATAACTACTTACTCTCCTTTTGTCATTTCACCTTTTATTCATTAACTCAAGAATATGTTCCTATTTCTTTTTTCTTCTTTTATTTGTAAGCCAAATATTAATCTAAATACAAACCATAATCATGGTTCATAACCATAAATAACATCAATGAGGATATGTATTTAAATATGCATCTCATGAAAGTGATTAGGATTAAGTATTACAATAAAATTGTACTTAAAGAATAAAAGTCATCTGCCTATACTAACCCTGAAACTGTGAGCAGTCTCTCTCAAGATCTCTACAAAACCCCGTATTCTCTAATTGCTCACTTTCCTTCAAGCACCAGCATTTAAAAACAAAGATACCATTTTATATTTAGTTTTATTGGCTTAATCTTCCAAACATAATAATGCTTTTCATGAAAAACAATTTTCAGGGAGAAGGGGGGTAGGGTTATGGACATTGGGGAGGGTATGTGCTTTTGGGTAAATTGGAAGGGGAGATAAACCATGAGAGACTATGGACTCTGAAAAACAATCTGAGGGGTTTGAAGTGGCAGGGGGGTGGGAGGCTGGGGTACCAGGTGGTGGGTATTATAGAGGGCACAGCTTGCATGGAGCACTGGGTGTGGTGAAAAAATAATGAATACTGTTTTTCTGAAAATAAATAAATTGGGGGAAAAAAAATAAATAAAAAAATAAAAAAAAATTAAAAAAAAACAATTTTCAGGTCTTTCAAAGTTAAGTTTTTGTGGGGTCAGTCTTTGAATCTCATATTCCATTTCAAACCCCTTTTCAATGGAAAAATATATTCAAAGCACTATCTAATTAATTAGTAAATGTTTCTGATATATAAACATCCTCACACTAAAAACATTCTAAAAATTTAAACCTCCTACAATTTAAGACTATTTAGAGCATCAGAAGTCGTTATTTTGTGGAAAATCGTAAGGTGACTACCATAGATATGTCTTCTTTAAGAGGGCAAAGAATAAAAAGGGTTCATAAGTTTTGTAGCCTTGTAGAAAAGTCTAGGCTTGCCATGCTGAGTAGAAATAATAATCACATATTAAACCTAAAGTTGAACAATTCATAAATATACTCAAACTGGAAATCTATTAAAGGAAAATCATCTCTACTAGGTTTATACATTTCATACTACAAAGTAAAACATAAACCTTACCTTAACACAACCCTCCAATGCACTCAATTTAAACACTGCCTGAAATGGTTTTCGGTCTACAGGACATGAAGCCAGTATCTGAAAAATGATTAGCAAATTGTAACTTTACAAATGTTTCTTTAGAACAGATCAAAATTAAACCATAACAAATGCATTTATAATAAGTTTTCCACTAGAAAAGGAAACAGAAAAATAATTTCTCTTCTTTCAAAGATAAAGATAAAGTACTTTCCACCTATACCATGTCAAAGTCTAATAAATAAAAAAGAGTAATAAATATCCTAAATTTGTTCAATTCATTCAAACATTTACTGAGCACCTACTACATGCTGGCTAGATAAGTGTACTACACCAATCCACAAGAGGTAAAATCTCCATTATCAAAATATCAAGATAATTCCATTAAGACCTGCTTGCCCAGCTGAGAACTACTGGTATACTGAAAGGAGAACTAAATGGAAATCAACAGCTCTTTGACCTAAAGCACTTGGGCAACTCTAAATCAGCTGTAGAAAGGAATGACTTGGACAGGTCCTGTACAGATCTTAATATTCTATGACTTAACATTTCTCCCCAAATCGATTGTTTTGAATGAACAGTTACACCAGCAATAATGTCTCCAGAAGTAGTTTCCTATACATCCTTTAGGGTATATCCCACACATACATGTATATATGGTGTATCTTTTTAATATACAGTATAACTAAACATATGCTGAACCAAATTTTTCCTCTTAATTATGTATCTTAAACTGGTTTATATTACTATTTCTGAGTGGTCCCATTCTCTATTAATAACATGGTATGCTTAAGAGTTTTAATTTACGGGGTGCCTGGGTGGCTCAGTGGGTTAAGCCGCTGCCTTCAGCTCAGGTCATGATCCCAGGGTCCTGGGATCAAGTCCCACATCGGGCTCTCTGCTCAGCGGGGAGCCTGCTTCTTCACCCCTCACCACCCCGCCTGCCTCTCTGCCTACTTGTGATCTCTGTCTGTCAAATAAATAAATAAAATCTTTTTTTTAAGAAAAAAAAAAAAGTTTTAGTTTACATTTCCTTTTATAGTAAGATTGGGTACATTTTCGTATTTTTAAGTGCTTCACAAAGTTCCTTTTCTTTATTTATTCATTGCCCTTTGCCTAACTAAGTTTCTAATCTTTTTAAAATTGAATTGTAGGCACTCCTTATAGATTAAGGAAAATAGTCTTTTGATCACTGTGATCCTAAATGAACTTTGATAAAATTATTTCCTATACTTTCAAAATAAATGTGCATCAACTATAGGAGTTTCTGTGATTACAGTATTTAAATATTTGCATAGAATAGGTTTATATTATTAAAATTATTAAAGGTACAGTATGTTGCCCATTGGTAGCATGATGAAGGGAAGATTCTATACCATATAAAAATACCAAAAGGTGGTATTACTAGTGCTCATGGTTATAAAAGTAAAACAGGATTTTAACAATGTAACAGCAAAAGCCTAAAAGACCACAACATAGTAGTGGAATTTTGATAAATTATCTTATATTCTCTAGTGAAAAATGTTGTTGGGGCGCCTGCGTGGCTCAGTGGGTTAAAGCCTCTGCCTTCAGCTCAGGTCGTGGTCCCAAGGTCCTGGGATGGAGCCCTGCATCAGGCTCTCTGCTCGGCAGCGAGACTGCTTCCCTTCCCCTCTCTCTCTGCCTGCCTCTCTGTCTACTTGTGATCTCTGTCTGTCAAATAAACAATAAATAAAATCTTTAAAAAAATATGTTGTCATTTTTGCCTTTCTGGACTACAGAACATACCAAGATACACTTATATAAGCACAGGTCGATAGACTATGTGTAGCCTTTGATCATAGAATACATTTTCACAAAGCCTGTGAATCACTTTGAGAGCAGCCAAAATACAAATTGAGCTACTTTCTACTTACTCTAAAAAGTAGTTTTTCTCTTCCTCTTATGTAGGCCTTGATAAAATGCTTTACCACATCTGAATTAGGAAATGTGACCTTACTGCATTAAATCAGTTCAGACTGGTAGAAGCCAGCTCAGCTTACTTCCAAGTAATAGGGATTTAGGATGCTATTACTTCCCTTACAGAAACCTTGACCCCTTAAGAAGCTTTGCAACAAGTAGTGACAAAGCTGTCCATATCTTTTTAAATGATGCACTGCAAATATCATATGTGATTGTTGCTTACCATATTAACATTTACTATATGAAATTTCTTAAACTAGAATTTAAGGAGATTAAGACAACTAAATTTAAAACAATTCAATTTAATACAACTAAGGTTGTATCAATATATTTATAACTCAAAATAGTATTTAAAAGTAAAAATTTTCAAGGTGCCTGGATGGCTCAGTCGGATAAGCGCCCAAATCAGGTCACGATCTCAGGGTTGTAGTAGGGTAAAGCCCTTTGTCAGGCTCCACACTGGGTGTAAAGCCTACTTAAAATTTTCTCTTTCCCTCTTCTGCCCCTCCCTCTCTCTGTCTGTCTCTCTCTCTGGTTTAAAAAAAAGAAAAAATTAATAATAAATAAAAACTTTCAAGTTCTTATAAATAACTAAAGTTTCAGAATATTCTTACTTCTATTTTAAAGGTAAATTTAGATAAATATTTTTTTAAAAAAAGATCAAACAATGATAGATGAAAACTGTTTCCATCCATGTTCTTTAAAAAGCCATTAACAAAGATGTATGGAAGCTGTGAATTTACTATGTACTTTCATATCTTGCTCTGAAAGTAACCTTGAGCAAGTAACAGACTTCGTGCATCTCAGGTACCTCATTTGTAACTATGTGGATAATAGAACTTCTAAGGTTCTTACGGGAATTAATCTTAGAAGAGTGTATGGCATATACTAAGCATTGTGTAAAGTCTTCTAAACATCAACTAACTTCACTGCACAAACAAAAAAAGCTTAGTTCATTAACAAAAAGATAACCCACAATATGATTTATACATGCATGTGAGAGACCATTCTCAATGATTTTTATGGAAATTAAAATATTTCATTTTATTCTAACTATTTCAAAACACTAAGATCTAACAAATAAAGAAAGCCACTGTGTTCAAGAAACTTACTCTAAATTAGGTGCATCGAATCTTTCAAAAACTTTGAAATTACATAACTGTATTTTCTTCCTTATCAAATTTCCTCATTTGACACCAGCTATATGGCACTCCTGCCTTTAAAACTGACAGTTTTAACTGAGACATTCCATTTTGATGTTTCAAATAACAGGGTTCTGAGTAAGATTTTGGTTTTGTTCTGTTCTCCTTAAGCTTAATTGCCACAGATTGTTTAAGGTTTCATTTGAAGAAAAGGTTTCACTGCTATTACAAAAACAAAAAGAAAACAGCAAAAAGTCAGAAAACCATTATTATATATTATCAAAATTTGTATATGCTTACATTTTCTAAATCTAGTTAGTACTAGAAAATAAATTAATAGGTTTTCTTTAGCTCAGGCTCGGCCATCAGAAAAAATGCTGAAAACCAAGTTATCCTCCCCAGTTAAGGAAGCAAAGGTCAGAAAACAAGCTACCTATAGTATCTTTGCCATGGCTACTTAGAAACGATGATATTCAGTTCTGACCTTAGAACAGTTTAAGGAAACATTTCAAAGGGTAAACAGAAGAGAAATTTGGTTATCCTGAGTTAAATTGTCATAGCATAATTCAAGAAATTAAGACTGACTAAAGAAGGGGCGCCTGGGTACCTGGGTGGCTCAGTGGGTTAAAGTCTCTGCCTTCAGCTCAGGTCACGATCCCAGGGTCTTGGGATCGAGCCCCGAATCAGGATCCCTGCTCAGCAGGAAGCCTGCTTCCTCCTCTCTCTCTCTCTGCCTCTCTGCCTACTTGTGATCACTGTCTGTCAAATATATAAAAATAATTTTTTTTAAGATTTTATTTATTTATTTGACAGAGAGAGATCACAAGTAGGCAGAGAGGCAAGCAAAGGCTTAACCCACTGAGCCACCCAGGCGCCCCAATAAATAAAATCTTAAAAAAAAAAAAGAGATTGACTAAAGAATAAAAAAGAAATCAAAACAGATTTTTAAAAAATCAAGTGGATCATTAATTTTTTTGTTAATGTATACTGTAAGAAAAGTACACAGGACAAAGTTCAAAAACACCATCATTAGCAGGTACTAATGCATAAAATTACAGATAACATGATGATCAAATACCTTTACTAGGAAAGTTTTGCAAACAGAGTTTAAAAAATGGTTTGCACTGGCCTAATTTTAAGGCATTCCCAAGGGTACTTCACCCTTATACCCAACAGACAGCCATTCAGAAAATGTCAGATATTTTAATCTTAGTCTTCATAGTTTGTTACTAATATAGATGATTTAGTTTTTAAGTTGTATGGTTTTAAAAAATGCACAAGTAAAACTAACGTAGAAAATTCTGAATATGCTTATTGTGCTTAAAAATGTGACTTCAGTTTTGAAGAAAATTATCCCAAATTTCGTTTTCCTTATATATACAAAATAAATACCCCTTGATTATTCACCATTTCGATTTCTTATATACATCAAAAATACTCAATCACCTATTTAAGCCAATATGACTTTCATTTCAATAATCTGTAAAGTATCTTACTTTGTTTTATAATCAACATAGTTCAATATCACCATTCAACTTGATAGAGCTACAAAATTAATAGAATTTGATCACTGCTTTACAATGTAATGTGTATTGAAAAACAGAGCATAATTTTATGTATGAAGCTCTGTACTAAGGTTTTCTCAGTGGAGGCAATTTTGATAGGAAAAAAAAAATCTTCCTAATGATTTTAGTAAAACATACCCTAGTATTCTGAAGCGTTGTAAATTCTCAGCTCAGACAAACCCATATTTAAATGTAAGAACAGGAAACCTTCCTTATTTGGAATTCAGGATTCTTGATTCCTAATATTTCTTGCTTCCTGTTGCTGCTCTATCCTCAATCACAAAGGCTGCCTACAGATAGCCCCTCCTAGAGAGAGAGAAGCAAGTGTTAAAGGTAAGCGCTTAAGACTAAATCTCAGTACCTATGCTTATAAGTAGGTTTGTCTGTTCATGGGAATCTCTAGAACATCTATTCTTCCTACTAACAAATAGAGCACAATACATAAAACTACAGTTCAAGAGCAAATAAAAAGGATTTAGGAATGCATACCATTAGAGGCTTATTTTGAAAACCTATTCACAAGAACCTATTTTTCTTGTTAATGGTTCTAAGATACCTAGCCTGAACACCTCCAAAGAAAGTGCTCACCTGTAGTCAGACAGACTACATGATCCCTATCACACTTAACCAGTTTCTTCAAGACAGTCCTTGTCAGTCCACATTAGTGAAACTGTGGTTCTTTGTAACAGCTTTCAGGTGTTTAGGAATCTATTCCTAAAGGACAAATGACTGTCAGTGAAAAAATTAATACCAAGAAAGCATTTAACTACTCAAAGGGAACCCTTTCTGGTTCTTGAAAACTCAACAGTTGGGTAAGAATTACTTTTAATTATAATTTCTTTTTACATTTAGTAGTTAATACTTTCTTTCTCTGGAAAAATAAAAACACTAAATTCCATAAACTACCTACACAAATCATTTTAAAATTCTGACATTTAAAAGTAGGCTATATAGAAATACACCCTAATTTACCAAACTGGTAAAAACAGTATTAAATAAAAATCTATTACATTTATGCTTTAGATTACAAGTGTTCACTTTAGATAATGAGTGGTTCACAATGTAAAAATATTCTTTGCTTTACCAAAGGATTCATCTATGAGGAGAAACAACAGGGGATCTGGAATAATGAGTCACAAATTCAAGCTCTGGAGGACCCAGAATGAGCAACCTCTCTTACTTTTAGGATGATGATAGTCCTGAATCACCTCTACACAAGTTGTAATAAGTAAATGAAATAATGTATTTGACAATGCTTTACAAAGTTTTAAAGATAAGGACTAGCAGTACTGCTCCACAGATGTTTACATTTTTGTTCACAGAGAACTACACAACAGAGAGGTTTAGTCTCATTCAGGAATAAATAAAAACTAAAATTCCAGGAAAAAAATGAAGAAATCCAGGCAATATAGCTTTGGAAAGTATTCTAATCACGAGAGTGTGTAAATTTCTACTCACTGCATAAAGAATATCTATATATAAAACCCATCAGTAATCAAAATATAAGTCAACTAGTCAGGTTCTGATTTTTTGGTATGTATTATTAATTGAAAAATAAATTCCTCACCTGGCTGCATTGAACACTGTCGTTTAACTTCTTCAAGAACTGTACTCATCATAGTAAGACCCTCTTCATTTCTACTCTCAGAAGAGAAAACATACCTTTGCCAGCTGTCCAAATTTGATTTCCTTAACCTTACTTTCTCAAACTGAAGCTATCAGCATTTGGTATGAAATGGAAAACTGAGATAAATAAGTTGGAAGATAATTTGCTTAGAGAAGGAAAGATAATCACATTTTAAAAAATACTTAAAAGACAGGGAAATATTTTATATTAAAGATAGAAAACCCTAGTGGATATCAGAACCTCCTCATCGCCTATGTGTGTCCCTTCACATATCTCTTAAATACTTCAAACATAAAATGCTTCCAAGGCTTTAAACTTAACCTTTTTAGGGCCAAAATTTTAACCACTTCTTGGCAATCTGCCAAATCATAAATCCTATTTTCTCAACCTGTGTGTGTATGTGTAGAAGTGATATCTTATTGTCTATAGGAATCACAATTAAGGATCAGCTATCACTACTACACCTGTGTGTCAGACTTCTCTTAGCTTTCACCTTTCTAATTATCTACTTTAAAATATACAAACTTAGGGCATGCCTGGGTGGCTCAACTGGCTTAGCACCTGCCTTCAGCTCAGGTCATGATCTCAGGGTCCTGGGATCTGGCCCCAAGTCGTCAGACTCCCTGCTTGGTATGGAGCCTGCTTCTTCCTTTCCCTCTGCCCCTCCTCCCTGCTCATAATCTCTCTCCGTCTCAAATGAATAAATGAAATGAATAAAATAAACTAAAACGTGCAAACTCAGAGGATCAAGGTTAAACTTACAGACAAAGTAAAAACTATCAATATGTTTAGACCATTTAGGTATAATAAGGTAAAATATATAGGTAATGTAGGTAAAATATAGGTAGGTAAATCTGGTAAAATAACTTTTTAAGTGGCTAATAAACTTTAGTTTAGTGTATTGCTCTGTGTGTAATAAATCAGTTCAAAGGTCATACTTTGTTTAGTTTTAGAGTCTCAGCCCTAATATTAATGCTTTAAATAAAAATTTCAACTTTCCTTAAGTGCTAATTACTGTTTAATATTCTATTTCTACATCATCATCATCACCATTATTTCACAAACCAACAGGCCTATCATGCAAGAGTTCCTTAAAATTAAACATAGTCATAGTGGACATGCTTAATTTGTTCTAATGTCCCAAAACGCAGGAACTTAGGTTACAGGCCAGGAAGGCCACTATAGGTTCTATTACCCTGAATCATTCCTCCCTGGGGAAGGCATACCGTATAAAATACCTACAGACTAAAGCTTAGTTACTTGATCACTTGAAAGGCCTTACATGGCTTTTGTTTTAAATAAACACAGAACCAAAATTTTAGAGCTTGAAAAGATTAAAAACTAATTCTGACTTTGGATATAGAAACTTTAGGAGCATGACAAATTTCAGGAGGGTGTCTGAAACAAATACACTACACTAACATATACCTTAAGTTTACTTGTTTCTTACAGAGGAGAATTTCTTTAATGCCTAAAATAGTACGGTAAATGTAAATAAGTACTTCTTTTTGGTTCTTGATATCCATTCTGTTCCTATTTCAATGAACCTGGAGTACAAACCTCAGACAGCTCAGCTAAATAAAATCCTATAAAAGCACTAAATTGAAACCTTCTACCCATCTAATAATGTTACTTCTCTACTGGAAGCAAAATCTCTACTTTTAAAATATATAATCACAAAGCAAACCAAGGTGCACTAAATTCAACACAGATGAAATCTTTAATTGGGTGGCAGAGAAAAATATGCATTCATTAGTCAATGCTCCTATAAACACATGGAGATTCATAATTATATTAATAATTAAATTAAACTCAACATATTTTTTCCCAAAATACATTTTTACCTCTCCTTAGTCCCTTCTTGCCAAGACCAGTTGAGGCTTTAATCTAATGAGAACTGTTTCCAGGTATACCGGAATTCAATTGGTATAAATGAATTCAGTTGGTATAACAAATCTTTTTTCCTCCTTCCAGAACTCGGCCACAGCATCAGTATACAGTTATATTCTCCTTTCTACACTATTAATGAAAATATAAGTGAAACACAGAACTTTGAAAGCCCCAATTATTAAGAAGCAATTATCCAATGTGCTTAAGGACATCAACTTGAATGCAGCTACTGTTGAAAAAATATTTTCGTGATTTATCTTTTTTACTCATTTTTACACCCTGAAGGACTACTAATTCAGAAAAATACAGCACGATTCATATGACAATGAATTTTTATTTCACAATTCGTAACAACAGGGCTTATAATGCATATTCAGTGATTCAATGTACTAGTACCATGATCTACGTGGCCTGAACTAAGTCGACATAATACATTAGAAGTCCAAAATATCCTTTTCTTAATCACTTACTACCTAAGAAGAATCTCAAGCAATATCATTAACTTGGGCTCTGAAATTATTTTACACTACATTAAAGACAGGAATTAGAGAATGGCAGTTCTAAATTCACTCCTGCCTCTCTAAGCTATGAAATCGTAAAACTGAAAAACCCTAGTATATCTGCTCTTGTTATTCCACAAGGCTGATACAAGAAATCAAATAAGCTACACAAAAATTCCCTGAAAAATATAAAACACAAAATGGACAGAACGTGTTATTAGTAGTAAGCAGATATTATCTCAAGAGGATAAAGTACACTGAAGACGAATTACTGCATTTCTACCCCCTTGCCCAAAAAAATATATCGGTTATTCCTATAAGGTTGTTTTTTTTAAAGATGTGCACTTAAAATTTTTTAATTATAAAATAACAAAAAAGATGTGTAAAAAAAAACTAGAAGAAAATATACTGACAGAATTGGATTAATACAGGGAAATTTGTCCACAGTAAGGGGAAAAAGTGTTACTTATAAAATAGCATTATCAGCTATTTCGGTGGCATGATACCATGCTAGGAAATTAAAATACAATAATATTAGTTCATTCTCAGACTCACCTCTGCCCATTTAAGAATACAGGTCATGCAGAAGACATGATTACAGCTTTCTGGAAAACCAACTTCTTTCTCTAACAGGCAATTAAGACATATTGGACATCTGTCAGCTTCACTGTACAACAGACCAGTGGTAGCAGTATTATCTTTGTTTTCTTCACCTATAAAGTAAAGCAGCCATACACACTTTCAAGTTTTCCAGACCAAATGACATGGTCAAGGCAGTATCAAGAACTAGATATTCTAAAGGGCCCCCCAAAGACAAAGTAATTAAATCTTAGTGTAATAAACATCTCCTTGAGCACAATACCCCCAACATTTACTAATTTATATTTTTAATGGAGAAATAAAAAGAATTTTTTTATGAATTTTTTTTTTTTTTAATTTATTTTGACAGACAGAGATCACAAGCAGGCAGAGAAGCAGGCAGAGAGAGAGGAAGGGAAGCAGGCTCCCTGGTTTGCAGAAAGCCCGATGCGGGGCTCGATCCCAGGACACCAGGATCATGACCTGAGCTGAAGGCAAAGGCTTTAACCCACTGAGCCACCCAGGCGCCCCTTTATGAATTTTTAAAATAAGTAATAATCAGATGGTTCGAATATTTTAAAGTAAAAAAAAGGTTATAATGACAAATCTCCCACTCAAATCTCCTGCCATCCATCCAGCCCCACCAAATGGAATAAGTAACAACTATTACATTTCTTCTGTGTTCTTCCAAAGATATTTTTTTAATGCAGAAGCAAGCAACTCTTTTTTTTTTTTTAATTTCTTTATTTGACAGAGAGAGAGAGAGAGAGAGAGAGATCACAAGTAGGCAGAGAGGCAGGCAGAGAGAGAGGAGGAAGCAGGCTTCCCACTGAGCAGAGAGCCCGATGCAGGGCTCGATCCCAGGACCCCGGGATCATGACCTGAGCTGAAGGCAGAGGCTTTAACCCACTGAGCCACCCAGGCGCCCCAGAAGAAAGCAACTCTTAAAACATCTTTTTAAGGCTCCTTCTTCACACAAATACTAAAACACTATATACACTAGTCTGCATTTTTTTTTTGTTTTAACTTACTGATGGACTACAGTTGTAGTTTGGATACTATGAAATTTTATCTCTTACGGTTTGTACTAATTTAAATGCCCACCAGCAATATAACCAACATAAAAGAATGCGTACTGTTGGCTCAAAAGTAAAAGAAACTCAAAAATTCTACATAAAATGAAACAACAATAAAGAAATTGTCAGCTGAAATGTGAACAATATACACCAAGCAAGTGGAAAAGTGGAGATTGTCCTGAAAGCAAATGTTCATATTAGGGTTCACATCTAAAAACTTACAACCAACCCAGGCAGGGGAACTGATCCTAAGAAACTTCTGTATCAAGTCAAGACACCATGCTAAAGTAGAGCATGGGTTCAGGAAAAAACAAATACAAATCCTCTGAAGGAAAACATCCCTTAGGTAGGCCCTCAGAATTCTACAGATTAAATTTTCAAATATGAGTTCATAATCAAATATTACCAAACCTATGAAATAAGCTACTTTGAGTAAGAATCAACAGAAACAATTATTTGTATTTTACACATTATACTCACTAATGATAAATTTATTTAGATGTCCACTGGCTTCAAATATCAGAATTTGCAAATACAACACAGAATGATTAAACAGTATATTAGACCCAGAAGAAAAGAATATTTGTGAACTGTAAGAGAGATCTGAGAAAACTACCTAAACTGTAACAGACATACAAGGAGATGTAACCTGGGAGAGTGGGAAATGAGGTCAAAACAAAGTCTAACATACTAATTGAAGCCCAGAAGAAGAGAATAAAGAATATCCAACAGTTAAAGCAGTAATGGCTGAGAAACGAGAAAACAAACAAAAATGATCCAAAAGATAAAGGACATAGAAAGTATGGTAACCAAGAGAAATGAAAATAATCCATGCCAGAAACAATGCAGCAGATCTGTACAACATCAAAGACATTAAAGATAAAAATAAGATCTAAAAAGAAAAATGAAGGAAAAGACAGATCATCTCTAAGGGATTGACAATTAGGCTGAGAAGAGATTTCCTGACAGTAAAAACAAAACCATAAAATGGTTAAATAATGTCCCCAAAGTGCTAAGAGGAAAACAACAACAAAAACTATCAATACAGATTGTAGCTCTTTGAATAGTTCTGAAGAGGTTAAAATAAATACAAAAACTTAAGAATTTACCACTAATAGACTTTCTTTTTTTTTTTTTTTTTAAGATTTTATTTATTTATTTGACAGAGATCACAAGTAGGCAGAGAGGCAGGCAGAGAGAGGAGGGCAAGCAGGCTCCCCACTGAGCAGAAAGCCCAATGTGGAGCTTAATCCCAGGACCCTGGGATCATGACCTGAGCCATAGGCAGCGGCTTAACCCACTGAGCCACCCAGGCGCCACCACTAATAGACTTTCACTAAAAGAACTTAAAGTTTTTTCAGGAAAAAAGAAAGAAATGGAGGATGCCTGGGTGACTCAGTTGGTTAAGTGACTGCCTTCAGCTCAGGTCATGATCCCAGAGACCCAGGATCCAGTTCGGCATCCTAGGTTCCTTGCTCAGCAGGGAGTCTGCTTCTCCCTCTGACCCTCACCTCCATGCTCATTCTCTCTCTCAAATAATAAATAAAATCTTAAAAAAAAAAAGAAAGAAAGAAAGAAAAAGAAATGGAGAAGAAATCCCCTCAAATACTATCCATTTAAAAATATCAACTAATCTGTGGTGTTAAAAAAAAAAAAAAGGATGATTATAATCTCTAAGTAAGAGTAGGATGATCAGTTAAAGTGTTCTAAGGTTCTTTTACTGTTAACAGTAAATATTAAATTATTAAATTTAGAAGTAGAGGAAAAGATCAATGCCACCTATTTAAAAAACCCAAAGCAGAAGATTATAACAACAAACACAGATTAATATATTCATAAACCAGTAGGGAAAAAAATTTAAGAAGAAAGAGTTCAAACAAACAAAAAACCTTGATCAATCAAAAATAAGACATGGGAGGAGGGGAAAAAATGTATACACTTCTTATTCAGAAGCTTATTTCAGAATTTAAGACCAATGAAAATAAATGAAAACAAAAAAACTCTTTGTAAATTTTGAAATGTACACAAATGAACAGTTTAGAAACACTATAAGTCTTTTGCTTTCAACACACAAGCTTTATAAAAGATAAAAATTTACCTTCCGTATCTTCATACTCTTGATCGCCCACATTTAGGGTATATATAATTTTCCTCTTCATTTCTCCTTAAAAATGGGCTTCCTATAGGATGAATTATAACAGAGAGTTTTTATGTTTGCATTCTTCCAGTATCAATGAAAAACAATGAAAAATCCAGAACTGTAAGAAATTATTTTACACACAAAAGAACACAGTACAAGCCAAGCCAATAAATTTTATGGATAATCCAGTGCTCTTTTATACTCCTTGCCATCAAGCAGTCTTACTGAAAGGAAAAGCTTTCTGTAAGTATTAAGCAGCAAAGAATAAATGATAGATTTCGTGGTACAGGCATAAATATAATTAGAGCTTAGGGAAAAGAGATCAATTTGAACTGAGTTTTCACTGAATGTGATAGGTTATATGTGTTGAGCTTACTGCATTTAAGAGGCAACAGTATAAAGTAGTAAAATAGCATTTAACAAGGCCAATCTGACAACAACAAGAAAAGTGTAAGAGAAGGAGAGAAAGGGAGAGAAGAGGGGGAAAGAGAGAGAGAGAAAGAAGGAGAGTCTGTGTGTGTGTGTCTGTGTGTACTAAGGAGGGATATATGCCAAAAAATTCATCTGGAAGACTACGGTAATGAGTAAGGAAAGCAGTAAGCAAAACAATGCAAATCAAGTAGGGACAGATTACAAATGGATCTCTAATGATTGAGAAGTTTAGATCCAATCTTACAGATTCCTCTGAAGACTGAAATGATAAAAGTATTACGACTCTTTTAAAAGAACGATCTGCCAGTAAACACAGAAATGGATTATAGCAGGGAGAGAACAGAAGCAGAGAGATCCACATAGCTAGGGTAACTGGCTATGAAGTGAATAAAAAAGAAAGAATTAACAAATAAGAATTTCTGAGATATGGTGACTAAATAAATACAGGGAAGGAGTCAAAGATTACTCTGGCCTTGAGGACTAAGAAAATGATTATGAGAGGCAAAATGAGAAATGTAGGAAAGGAAATGAATTTGTCAGTCAAGGAAAATAAGTGTATGAGGTAAAATTATTTTTTAAGTTTACTATGAACTCTTTCTTGAACTGATTCAAGATACATAGTTATAATGATCTGTTCTAAAACATTTTAGAATATCTCAGCGCAAGAAATCCCCAATTTCATCAATTATAATTCTCCCGTATTGATATGAAGTAATTTTTCTATTAGTTTCTTCAATAATTTAACATACTAGTTTCTACATTAAAGGTATGTACTGCCCAGGAAAATTCTTTTAGGCTAAATAAGGAGAAATGCAAAGACCCACACTTTGGTTCAAAAAACCAACCGTAAAGCAGAAGATTAAAAAGCAAAATCACTAAGAATTAGAGTTACTTTAAAAAGTTAATTTAGGGGCATCTAGGTGGCTCAGTAGGTTAAGCCTCTGCCTTCGGCTCAAGTCATGATCTCAGGGTCCTGGGATTGAGACCCGCATTGGACTCTTTGCTCAGCGGGAAGCCTGCTTCCTCCCCGCCACACCCCGCCCCCCCCCCCCATTTCTCTCTGCCTGCTGTTCTGCCTACTTGTGTTCTCTCTCTCTGTCAAATAAATAAAATCTTAAAAAGTTAATTTAACCAGTCTGTCTTAATAAAAGCAGATTGTCAAAAACAAGAGGAAAACTTCTCCCTCAGCCTATATTTGCAACATCTGTTTTAGTTCTGATGCTATTTTATTTAGGGACAAACGAGAAAATGATTAATGTCCATGGAAGAGGACTACTGGTGACAGCCTTGGAAACCGTATCACATGCAAAAAGGAAAAGTAGCAAGAATGTTTAGCCTGGAAATAACAGAAAGCTTAAGGAGAAGTTTAGCAGTTACTTTCAAATGGAATGGCTTTTCTGAAGGGAGGTAGAGTAACTATCAATGAAGGCATTTAACCAGAGGCCCAGTGACTTCCTCATGGGCTATTTTCTTTTTTAATTCAAAGATTTATTGAGTGCCGGAAGTATACTATTACACAATGATCTAAGTATAGCATTGAACAAGACAGACAAAAATTCCTGACTTTACATTCTAGTAGGGAAAATAAAATAAACACACAAAAATATCTAGTACGTTGAGACGCTGAGAAAAGTAAAATACAATTATAAAATAAACATACAATTATGGAGAAGCTGTTATTTCATACAAGTATTTAGGGAAAGCCTTTCTGATAAAGTGAAATTTGAAATGGCAATCTGAAACAATCAAGGCAGAGAATTATGGATTACCTAAAGGACCTGCATTCTAGGCAGAAAAGAACAGTAAATATAAAGTCCAAAGGCAGTGAAGAGCAGTATGTCTGATATGTCCAAGGAAAAACAAGGAGGCAAGTGTGGCTAGAACAGAATGAAAGACAGGAAAAGCATTAAGAGGACAGACAGGTAGTAAGACCATGCAACATCTTAAGGGCTAAGGTAAACAGACACACTGGCTGCTTTTCTGAGTGACATGGGCCAGTGGAAGATTTTAAGCAGGGGAGGGGGCAAAGGAAAAAGCAAGTATGACTGATCATCTAGGGAAGGAGAGGACAACGGCTTATACCAGAGTAGCAGCAATGGTGATGAGAAGGGATCAAATTCCAGCTATTTTCAAAATACATCCATCAGGATTTGCAAAAAGATTGAATGTGAGGTATGTGTTAAAGAGCAAGACTCTAGGATAATTTCAAAGCATTCTGATTTGAGCAACTACAATAATGGAATTACGGAAACAGAAGATTACTTTAAAATATTCAGACAGTCAGATTACTCTACAGTATCACTTGGGAACTTGTTAAAATGCAGGATACCTCAGGTACTGCTCTAAACCTAGAACCTGCATTTTATCAAGATCTGGATATGATTATGTAAAAGCCTGAGAAACACTGCTCTAGGTAACTTCCCAACTTGATTTTGAAGGCATTCTGTACTCCTGGTATGATTGATAATTGACTGTAATCTTTATGTGGGGAAATTCATACCATACCAACTCCCCCGGTATCCTAAGAATAAAAAATATTTGAGAGTCAATTAAATATGATAAAAAGTCAATTTTAAAATTAATACCATATTTTAAAAATCTAGTAAGTTCTCAAAACATGCAATATACTATACCTTTACTTAGCTAAATAATTTATGCCCTATTGGATAGTCTATGCTGTTTTCACATTTCCTTCCTTAAGAATATTAAGCTTATATTCTTGTATTAACATATAAATTGTAATCTATAATTAACATTTTATAGCAAATACTCCCTCTCTATTTTAACGCATGCAATGGAGTACATAAGTAATAGTTTATCACTGAGAAACCCTCAATCAAGTTACAGACTGCCCTTCCTTGTTAGAAATCTGCTTAAAACACCAAGTGCTCCAAATTCTTAGAAGTTGTGCGCTTCTTCTTGAATACATCATGTATTAACTGCTGCCGTATCTAACACCAATTATGCTACATTACTAGTTTATTCATTCAAAATGATAGGGTTTTAGCATTTCAGTAGATAAAAGTCACAACTTTTAGTTCAATAGCATATAAAGTTATAACTTATTCATGCTTATTTGTTCTATTTGCCTAGATTCATTTTTAATCTAAGGATTCATGGTTTTTAATACCAGTTTTGCTTTAAATTTCCAGTAACAGGAGCACAGGAATACAATACAGACACCATGGTCCTAAGCCAATAATTTGTGGTCTTTAAGAGATAAGCTATGGGTGGGCAGAACTACCCTCCTTGTGGTTACCCAAAGAGATATAACTTGATTTCATGATATTAACTATTAATGACTCTTAATCATATCATATTCTACCTAGACACCTAGACTCCTTAATAGTTCAACCGAGTTCTGTAAATTATCTATAAACCAAACAGAATTTTCTTTTAAATTTGGTTTACCACAAATGAATCTCAAAGAATGATTGTTCATTCTTGATTTTAATTCTGTTTACTTTTCAGATGACTAATTCACAAATTTCAATCTTTAATATCTCTTCTCAGGCTCCACCTTTCCAAGCTAAAGTATCTTTTAAGTCTTTTATTCCTAACATAATGATCTTAAAGCACTTATATCTTACAAGTTGCCCTTTTTATTTCAGTATATATTGTTTCTGTTATGTATTAGAAATCCTATTCCAAATATGTTCATAAAATCAGTTTGGGAAGAATGACCTAATTTACAAATTTTATTTATCATAAAAGCATCAACTTTTAGATGTGGAATTTTAAAAAAGGAGCACTATTATCAATCAGTTTTCAGAATTCAGAACTCATTTTCCCACACATGCCCTGGAATACATGGAAGCAAGAATCCCAGGCCAGCAATTATAGTGCATTCAAGTAATAGTAGTGTAGAAGATAGCTCAGTTCTCTAGAACAGGATAGTTTAGTTCTCTAGAACAAGACTGCCCAACAAGAACTGTTCTATATCAAGCACCTGAAATGTGGCTACTATAACCAAGGAATAAAATTTTTCATATTATTTAGGTTTTAATTAATTTAAATTTAAGTAATCCAGTGTGGTACTGGTTACCATGCTAGACAGCACAGTTCTAGGATATAACTACCATTCTCTATAAAAGGAAATTATTTCAAGTTACACCTAAGACGCTAGCAATGTATTTTCTTTTGTAGTTGCTGAAGCACAACAAGCTTCAAGGAATCGGAGAAGGGACAAGGGGTTCCCGCTAACAGAAACTAAACATTTTAGCCTTGGCCAGCTCCATTTAAAATTTCTATCCTTCCCTTCTCCCCTTCCTTTTCTCTTTCAAAGTCTGTTTCCTTCCATCTACATCCAGTTCACTTCAAACCTCCCCCTCCTTGCTTCCTCCTACTGTCCTTCAAGCAAGTACATGGTATCTAAACACATGAACATCCTAGTTAAGACTTAGACATACATTCAAATCGTAGCTCCACTGCCATGTATTAAGTGGCTGTTATTATCATTACTATTTTTTTCCTAAAGATTTATTTTTAGAGCTAGTGTTTAAGCATGCATGGGGTGGGGGCAGGGGGGGTGTTGTGCAGCAGGAGAGAGAATCCTCAAGCAGACTCCCTGCTGAGCACAAAACCTGACATGGGGCTTGATCCCAGAACCCTGAGATCATGACCTGAGCTGAAATTAAGGGCTAGCAGCTCAAACAACGGAGTCAACAAGGTGCCCCTATTTTTATTATTGGTGCTAGTAAGAACAAAAAAATAGGGAAGGGTAATAAAAGTGTTAACTGCCCAATTTCTGTGTTTTCCCTAGACAGAAGTGAAAAACAAAGGCAAACAGAGGACTGAAAAAACACGAATCAACACTTCTGAGTAACAACTAAATTGATAAAGTCTACTAATATTCTGTCAAGAGTAGTCAGATTTTTTGGGTACAAAAAAAGAAGACATATGAAAAGCCATGAGAAGTTTAACTCTGTTTCCCACCCCACTCTCACACCCAATTCTGCCATTATAGACTCTATCATAAAGGGCACAGATATGATAAATGGGAACCAAGACTGAATGAAAGGGATTTTGGGAAAAAGTAAGAGCTGTCCCTGTGCTGGGCATACTTATGCCAAGGACAAGCATATTTCATGAAGATGCTAAATAGTATACTGATTCACACAGCTAAGGTCTTCAGAGAATCAGTGACTCCCAGAACTACTCTTAAGATAATTTATCCTTCTTCCTCCTTTATTTCCAATCCCCTAATCCAAGATAAACTGGTCCCCAAATTCAACCCCCTGTGCCAAAAATTCAGTTAAAAATGAGGGGGCATTCAATGAGGTACTCTAAGTGGTATATTTCCGTGATTAATGACTTGGGCACTTGGTGTCAAGCCAACCTGTGCTTATGACGTTGTCTAGCAGTAATAAACA
Organism: Neogale vison; assembly: GCF_020171115.1. NCBI lineage: Eukaryota > Metazoa > Chordata > Mammalia > Carnivora > Mustelidae > Neogale > Neogale vison. The sequence continues at coordinate 82,606,741 of NC_058102.1, forward strand.
AGCAAATGTTACACTACTATTCAGTGCAGGATATTTCATCTCAATGCCAGTCTTAAATAAAGCCATTAACTGCTTCCCAATGCTATTAAAAATTTGACCCTCCAAGGCTATTTTTTAGTGATGTCCAGGGAGGGATAGTATCCATTATTATAGGCCAATGTTCAAAAAACCAGCCGAGTTTTTCTGTAAATAAAGTTTTGTTGAATAGCCATGCTTATCCCTTTAGATACTGCCTATGACTTTTGCACTACAATGGCAAATATAAATAACTGTAACAGAAACTATACACTCTGCAAAGCCTAAAGTACCTACGACTTGGCCCTTTCCAGAAAAAGTTTACAAATATGGCTCAGTCTCTCACTGCAGAGGGCTCTTCAAGCTTTCTGAAGTATAGGCATCTCCACATCTATATTCAACCTGTACTCTGGCACAACAGTTACTTATTACACATTTGAGTCAACGGTTCTACAGTGTTGTCCTTGAGTTCCTTTTAAAACACCCCTGAAGGCTATGTGATTTTGTTGATTTATCTACATTTATTTTCTCAGTGTGGCTTAAACTATCACAGATATTTGCTCTAGCGCCTTCAATTAATTCACTTCAGAGTAAGGTTAAAGTAATTAACTCCTTCAGCTTAATAATTATTTCCTTTACAGCCTCTCTGCTAATCAACTCAGTCCTGCTCTACAATTTTTGATTTTTAAATCCCTTACAAAATGCTCCAATTTTTTTCTACCTGTACCGCAATTTTATTTGAGTTTGTAAGTAGTTTTCTTTGCTTCAAGTGGGCTATTCTAACATGTTTTTGTTTTAAAATAGCCCTCCCCTACATGTTTGTTGCTGGAGCTTTAATACCACTACTCTTCCGTAAAGAGACAGACTGTCCCTTTAAGCACAGGTTTTAGGAAAAAACTGTCTAGGTTCAAACCACAACTAGTCTGCCACTTACTTAATAATGTCTTTAAGCCTGCTTCCCCATCTATTAAATGGAGATAAATGTAGTAACCACTTCGGTCATTACGAAGCCTAAATTACATAATCACATAATCCTTTTAAAGTGCTTAGCACCAAGACTAGGACAAAAGAAGTACTCAACAACTAACACACAGGCACAAACACGGCCCCACCCCAAAAGGATCTTAGATGTATCACAGGATATAAGATAGTTAATCTGTATGACTCCCACTAGGATTAGATTTTCATATTTTAAAAATTTCTGTATTTCAAAGAATATCCACATACAGAGAGTTCACAAAATTTAAATCGCCAAATAGCTTTTTGAACAATCTTATATATGGTAAATATGTTCTTTATTCTATTTATCTGGAAACAAAAATGTCACAGCAAGACAAAATCTAGGACTCAAAAGAAAATAGTTCTAGGATTATTATAACATCCTATTTCCTACTTTATATATGTATAGGAGATAAAACACTATGCTTTAACATGGCAACTCCAGGAAAAAAGAAGTTATACATAGTTAAGTGAAGCTATAACCACAATTCCCAAGGTAGTACCTACGAGTGCCATTTTAAGTTTTTCGTAAGTATGTAAATATTCACAAGCCCTCTTACCTTTAAGATTCTTCAGGTGGAACAGTCATGTAATCAGTTTTCTATCAAATTATTCTGGGGAGGGAATTATGAAAATTAGTCCTATTTTACTTCACTTTCACCCAGCTGTGACCCTATTTATCTTGGGTTCAGGATAAAAGAGAACAATTAAATATAAAAAATTATTTATTCCAGAAGGCCTTGAGTAGTGAATACATTTTATTTAGAATGGAAGACAATCTGACACAGTTAAGTATATGCCTTCAAATATGAAGATACTCATAGGTAATGGAGGCAAACAATGAAAAAAAACATTTTGTTTAGTGAGAGAAGCACAAGTTACATTTCAGCATATAGGAAAAAAACAACTGAAAACAAAGTAACGGAGAATTAGAAAAGATCTACCCCAACAAATAGACTGGCCACATCACCTAAAAAGACAATTTAGGAAAAGATACAGAAATTCAACAACTACTAGAATTTAAATTACTTCCTGAACTCCAGACCTTAAGTATACTTAACCAATAGTCACTTTCCTCTTTTGTTCCCCCTCTCTTTCTTTCAGTTAGGCGCTATAGCAGACTCCGCTCCTTGCTACAGTCTGTATTTACTCATTCAATAAATACTTAGCCAGTGCCCCTGTTTTCTAGGTACCATTAGGCCTTAAGCACGGACATACCAAACAAAAACAAGAACAAAAATCAACAATTATAATACAATACAGTAAGCAGGTGCTGTAATTGGGGTAAGTGCAAGACATAACAGGAGCACATAATCACCACCAAATCCTTGTAACATATCTACATTTGTAAAAAAGGCTTCCCAATTGAGAGCAAATAGATTAAAAACATATTTTTCTAACCCCCTGACCATTCTGTACCACTGGAGCATTTCCATCTTTAAAGGACTTGGAACTGGAATTGTCAATTTAAAAATGATAGTGAGAATTTTAATTTTTTTTTAATTCATTTGAGACAGAGTGAGATAGAGCATAAGGAGAGGGAGAAGCAGACCCCCAACTAAGTTGGGAGCTTGATTCCAAGATCCCAACGATCATGACCTGAGCCAAAGACAGACACTTAACCATCTGAGCCACCCAGGTGCCCCAATTTTAATTTTCAAAAGAAAGGACACATGTGAATCACAGCACATAGATAAGCTGATGTGCTTGCTATGTTAGACTTCCTATATGGAAATGACCATTGGGCAAACATAAAAGATAACACTGGGCCCAACCCCACACCGTAAAGGCTTAATCTCCAAAAAAGGTTTTCAGACAATGGCTACACATACACACTGGTAAAAGAGAAGGATCTTTTCCCTTTCTACAAATTTTATGAAATAGTATATTTCACACAATTATCTGAGTATATTAATTGTCTAAATGAACACCATACATTTAAAACAATAATCGGGGCAGGGCACCTGGGTGTCTCAGTTGGTTAAGCATGTCTGCCTTCGGCTCAAGTCATGATCCCAGGGTCCTGAGATTGAGCCCCACATCAGGCTCTCTGTTCACTGGTGAGCCTGCTTCTCTTCTTCCTTCGCCTGACCCTCCGCCTGACCCTCTACCTGCCACCTTGCCCACCTGCGCTCTATCAAATACATAAATAAAATCTTTTTTAAAAAGTACAATGAAGAACGAGCAAATTATGGTATGTATTTATAAAAACAGCAACAAAATTTTCATTTCTGCCAATAGTTTCAATTCTACCCTACCTTTATAACTACCAAGAATAAAACTGAAATGGATATGAAACCTAAGACTTTCAACCAATTTTAGTTTTAGTGAACTCATTTACATGCTGTTATGGTCTGAATGTTTGCATCCGCCCAAATTCACATGTTAAAATGCTGAATATGCGATGGTGTTAAGTGGGGCCTTTGGGAAGTGCTTAAATCATAAAAGTGGAACCCTCATGAATGGGATTAGTACCTTATAAAAGAGGTTAGAGAGAGATCCCCAGCCCCTTCTACCACATGAGGATGCAAAGGAAAGTCTGTGACCTGGAAAAGAGCCCTCACCCAACCATTGTGCCACCAGAACTCTGAGAAATAAATTTCACTGCTTATAAGCCACGTGTTTTGTTACAGCAGCCTGAACAGATAAGACACGTGCTCTTCTTTCCGTTACTACTGCACAATCAGTCCCTGGAACTACTTTCTAATTTAGTTTTTGATAAGATTTTCAGTGATTTGGTTGCTTGTCAGCAGCTGATCAACAACAGGAATTTCTGGAAATCTTTCATATTCTATTGATTGAATCAGGCCCTTCATTCTGGGCCTACACCCAGAAAAAAAGCTTGTTTTCCAAGCACCATTCACTGATGACCAAATAATCTTATATCTTGTTGTTTACCAAAGAAACTGAAAATAGAAAAGATGAAGTCATCTACACTTATCAGTCTTAAAATAAAATCAGCTTCCCATATCAATCTAGGAAGTGAAGATATGCTTCAGAATATCTCTAAAATTCCTGTGGAGTGTCTGCAACATCATGTGAAAGCCAAGAGCCCACTAATATGAAGTATATCACCTCATACTAAGTTCTACAATGCCTAATAACCTAATTATTTAGAAGAAAATTATTTTTTTAATTCCATTTGAGAAAGAGGATGCATGCAAACATGAGAGGGGGAGGGGCAGAGGAAGAGAGAGAAGCAGACTCCCCACTGAGTAGGGAGCCCAACGCAGGGCTCAATCCCAGGACCCTAAGATTGTGATTTGAGCCAAAGGCAGACACTTAACCAACTGAGCACCCAGGCACCCCTAAGCAAATCATTTTTAAAAGGTTAGAATGACTAAAGAAAAAAGTTTCCAAAGTGAAAGGAACTGCAAATCCTCAGGCAGAAAAACACAGACTAAACTGAAAATAGGAAAACAGTTTTTTCAAATGTAATATAATTATGGAAGATTAGATTTCATGAAGACTATGCTCTAAAAGAGAAATTAATTTTCCTATTTCCCTTTACATTTAATGCCGTATCATCTCAACAGGGCTTGCACTGGGGGCGCCTGGGTGGCTCAGTAGGTTCAAGCCTCTGCCTTCGGCTCGGGTCACGGTCTCAGGGTCCTGGGATCGAGCTCCACATCAGGCTCTCGGCTCAGCCGGGAGCCTCACTCCCCACCCCCGCCTCTGCCTGCCTCTCTGCCTACTTGTGATCTCTGTCTGTCAAATAAATAAATAAAATCTTATTAAAAAAAAAAAAAATAGGGCTCGCATTCTTACATGTTAAAAAAATGTTACTGATAAACCATATATAAATGAAATAAGGAGATTCAAAGTTGCCACTGCATTCTGTAAGTGGCAGTAAGTAAACTGGAGTTCTGGTTCTGGGTAAAATGGGAGTAAGCACATTCCACCTTGTTAATCTCACTGACTGAAACTATAAAACCCAGACAGAATAAATGGAGCAGCTAATTGAAATTTTGAAAGTAAGTAACAGCAGGTGGATTGAGAAAGAGGCCAGAATCTGATATTCAGGCTGGTAGTAAGCTCATGACTTTCCCATCTAGTTTTGCCCCCAGCCTGGGCTTAATGCAACCTAAAACCCAAAAAGCTGTTCTGAACAGGAGAAGAGAGAAAGAGTAGCAAAAGAGAAAGCTCCAGGAAAGGCCCTCTGTCTCCAACCAAAGAGTGGAAAAGGGGTCTCCTAACTGCTTAGAAAGAGTAAGGGAAATCTCTTTTTTTCTGTTTCTCATTCCCCATGACCCAATTCCCAAGCAATCCTGTGGTGACAGCTGCAACAGCGGCAGGCATTGGAGCCAGCAGAAAACTCTGAGGGAAAGGTACCATCCTCACTGACTGAAGAAACTGGACTAATCTCAATTTTCCTCCTGTCTTCCTGTCACTTGCCTCCAGATGCAATTGTAGAAAATAAATACCACAGTGCAATTAATGAAATGAGACTGGGATTTCCAGCCAGAGGATGGGGGGGGGGGTGGTCTCCAAGGGATCCAGAAAACACCATGAGCATAAAAGATGGGAAAGAGTTTAAGTAACTTATAAGTTGTTTGTGAAATACTAGCTCACCCCTGAGCTATTCATCTACAGATTTAACCTTAAGCAGCATATCATAGACTATGAAGATTAAAATAAAATATAGGATAAACCCCCAACCAAATCACAGATTGGCTAGTGGGTAATACACATTATGGGAAAAACCCAAACATACTACGAAGGTTTTGAAAACAGAACTGAGATTAAAACTACAATCTGGGGACGCCCTGGTGGCTCAGTAGGTTAAGCCTCTGCCTTTGGCTCAAGTCATGATCCTGGGGTCCTGGGATCAAGTCCCACATCAGGCTCCTTGCTCAGTAGGGAGCCTGCTTCTCTCTCTGCCTCTGCGTGCCACTCTGCCTGCTTGTGGCTCTCTCTCTCTGACAAACTCTTTAAAAAAATAAAAATAGAAAATAAAACTACAACCTAAAGAAAGCTGGTTAGAATTGTGGCCTAAAACCTAACTGAATCAATTGCCTACCCAAACAAAAACATCAAGTCTCTGCAGCATTCAAGCAACACACTAAGATTCATAGCACAATGTTCAAAATCTCCAAAACACAACCCGAAATTACTTGGCAGAGAGAACAAAAAAATCTCAAACTCCTGTGGGAAAAAGAGAACCTACAGAGAACAACACTGAGATAACACAGATCTTAGAGCACTGGGTGAATTATCTGACAAAGACTTTAAAGCAGGTTAAAAAAAAATGCTCCACAAGATCAAATACTCTTGAAACAAATGGAAAACTAGAAAGTCACAGCAAAAACAAAAAAAAACCCACAAAATATAAAGAACCATCAAATGAAAATTTTAGAACGAAAAATGCAATAACTGAAATAGAAAAATACACAGGACAGACTTAACAGCAGAATGGAAAGCCAGTGAACTTAAAGACAGATCAACAGAAATTACCCAATCTGAGCAACAGAAAAAACATTGAAAAAAATATTAGTGCCTCAGGGACCTGGGACAACACCAAAACCCTAACATTCATGTCAAGAGCCCAAGGAGAAAAAAATTAGTTCAATGCAGAAAAAAAGGAAGATGAAGAGAAATAATGGCCAGAAACTCCCAAATTTGATGGAAGATATAAACCTCCAAATTCAAGAGGCTCACAAACCCCAAACAGGATAATGAAATCCATGCCTAGACACACCATAGTTGGGTTTAGGAAGATGGAAGAGCAACAGAAATAATAAATACCTGGATAAATATAATTAACTACCCTCCTCTTGAATTCTTTAAAACATATCTGACAATGAAAAGCAAATATTACAACACTTTCTTTTTTTTATTTTTATTTTTATAACACTTTCTAGTAAGATTTCCTGTTGATGTAGATGTACACAACTACAACTGCAACATAAAGGGGAAAGGGAATGACATAATAAAGTTTCTGTATTTCATTTGAAGTGATAAAATACTGATTCTAAGGAAACTGTGAAAATATAAATGTATGTATTATAATCCTTAAGAGCAATCACTAAAAAAATAATATATAGGTGAAAACACAATAGACTAAAATGGAATACTAAAAAACATTCATATATCCCAAAGAAAGAGATTACATAAGAACAAAGAGGGAACCAAAAAAATAAAATGAGAGCGCTTGGGTGGCTCAGTCAGTTGGGCATCTGACTCTTGATTTCAGCACAGTCATGATCTCAGGGTGGTAAGATCAAGCCCCTCACCAAGAGCATGGAGGCTGCTTAAGATTCTCTCCTTCTCCCTCTGCTCCCTACCCCCTTGCACATGCAAGTGCTCTCACTATAAAAAATAAAAAAATAAAATAGTAGAACTAAATCCAAATATATCCATAGTTATAAATGTGAGATGCGGGGTAAGCATAACTGCAAAGTATTTACATCAGAAAAGGTCTCAAATAAACTTCTATGTTAAAAAACTTAAAAAAGAAAAAGATATACAAAGCAGGCAGAAGGAAAGAATTAGAGAGCAGAAATCAATGAAATCGAAAACAGAAAAACAGAAAAAAAAAAAATCAATAAAACCAAAAGCCTATTCTTTGAAAAGAAAAATCAATAAAAATCCTCTAGCAAACAGCATTAAATAGACCTGTACTGTTTAAAGAAATAAATCTGCAGTCTTCCAAAAAAAAAAAAAAGAAAAAGAAAAAGAAAAAGAAATCTCCAGGCCCAGATAATTTCCCTGGTGAATTTTAAGAAATAACAACAGTTCAACACAATCTCCTCCAGAAAATGGAAGGTAAGTACTTCCCAATTCATTTTATGAGTCCAGCATTATCCTGATAGTAAAACCAGACAAAGATGGTAAAAGAAATTTACTAATTCTCTAAACAAACTGTCATTCTCTAAACAAACTGACATACTAGATTTAACAAAAAAAAACTATGGTACCCTCAGCCATGCAATGAAATACCACTCAGTCTAAAACAAAAGGAATGGACTAGCACTTCACTCACCAACTTGAATGACTCTAAAGGCAATATACTCAAAGAAGCCACTGTCAAAAGGTACATACTACCTTTTGCATACTACATAACTACACAACTACTACATACTACATACTACACAACTGCATTTATAGGACATTCTCAAAAAGGTCAAAACTGTAATGACAAAGAATTCTTTGATTAGTTGTCACTTGGGTTTGAGTAGGGTTTAACTACAAAGATAGTGTGAAGGAACTTTTAGGAGGTAATGGAACCATTCTGTCCTGATTGGTGATGGTAATAAAAACCTACATGTGTATTAAAATTCAAAGAACAACAAAACCAAATAAGGTCAATTTTACTAATATGAGTTAAATTGAAAATGTTTTATAAGTAAAGACTATCATTGTCACTGATGAGCTTGAGAAGAGGTATCTAATTTTTCTATTTCTGGTTCCTGTATTTCTGTCAAAGGTCATGTATTCTACAGGCTGTGGAGAAAGAGAGATTAAAAGCAACAGGCACAACCTCACAATTCCTTCAAATTCTAAGGCAGTGTTACAAATCAGTTCCAAGACCCTACCAATGGTATGGAGCTGACAAGTTTTTCACTACTTGGGGGAAAACCAGCCTTACAGATGACTTCTAACTGGGTGATCCACTTTTTTTTTTTTTTTTAAAGACTTTATTTATTAATTTCGAGTGTGTGCACTCGAGCAAACAGGGGGAGGAGCAGAGAGGGAGGGAGAGGAAGGCGGGAAGATCTCAAGCAGACTCCGCATAGAGCACAGAGCCTAACCCAGGGCTCAATTCCACAACTCTGAGAGATCATGACCTAAGCTGATACTAAGAGTCAGACACTCAACTGACTGAGCCACGGAGGCGCCCATGGGTTACACTCTAATGTGACAGGTGTTCACTCTATGAAAAGAATGTATCTATGAAGCAATACTTTCTTTTAAAAAAGAAAAATGAGTGTCTTCTATGTGCCTGGCTACTTTTCATCATGAAAAGTAGTTGATAAGAAAATCATAGGAAAAGCTTCCACTATTTCTCCAAATGAAAAATATTATAAAGCAGTATCATGTTATATGTCCTCCAATAATTTCAATACATATTTATGCAATTTTTCTCTAATAACCCCACCACCCCTGCTTAAGGTATGGCGGACGGAAGAGAAAGGAGGAACTGATTGTGCAATCTTCACCTGTCTTCAAGATTCTCATCTCCATTTTCTCACCTCTATTTACTAAAACAAGATGACATAAGTAATCAAATGGTTAAAGGCAAACCTAACACTCTGACTTTTTTGGTTTCTTTCCATCAGCAATTCCTCAATGCCTATTATAGGTCTCTTGAAGGGGAGAGTTATAAATGTGGAAAAGCAAAATTTACATTGAGAAGATTAAATGTTATGCCTACTACGAACAAAGAACAAAAGAACAGTGCGGTGGTAGAGACTCATCTCACAACCAAACTTCCCAGGAGGACTAGCTATAGGGGAGCCCTTGGGATCAACAGCACCATACCCTCTTATCTGGCAAGAAGAAGAAAGTCGTCCTGGATGGAAGTATGGGAAGTAAAGGAACTGTTATCTTTTCATCTTTTTCTAATCCAAAACAGAAAAACTATCAATTATATCTTTTTTTTTTTAATCAATTATATCTTTAACTTAACCTTTGTTCTACCTTAGAAAGATGCCCAACCTGAAATGGCAATCCTTGCCTACCCACCTCCCCAAAACATAAAGAGCACAGAAAACACTTGCAAATAAATAAACAAATCCTAAGAATCAAAGAGGAGTTAATGACAATAAATGACCACATACAAATGCTTGTTACAGTGGAATGGAAATGGATTTCACATGTAACAGAGTAAAAAAGGACAATGTTCAAAACACTTTCTGAAATACTTTATTTAAACAAGATTTTAAAAACCTTAATTATAGAGTTTCAACTTCAGAAATTAGTCTCTTTTCTGCAAAGATGTGAAAGGTCATTCTTTGGTTCCTCAAGAAATGTCATTCTCTAATCCTTTGTAAATTGGTACAAATTGCTATAGTGAAACTAGTACTGAAAAGAAAAAAAGCAATTGTTTTGCATAGCGAGCAGGACATTCACACACTCTCCACTCCAGTTCTGCCTATAATCTGAATTTCTTACACTCACCTAGGCAGTTGTCTCAGATAAGTACAGTATAATCAATGTATTCTCAAATGAATATCTCATACATAACTTAAAGAGACATTTCATCTTACTTCTAAAAAACATTACTATTCTAATCTGGAAATATGTTATCACTTACTATGAAAACTCACTTAAAAAAATGAAAAAGAAAGAACATTCTTCTAAATTAACATCGGGCATGGGCAGATAACTGGGATTCTTTCCTAACTGTAATCTTATTATAAATGTTCCAAATGCCCCAAGAGCTGGACTTTCAGGTATGCATTCCACACTATTTCTAGATATTACTTTTTCTGACATTTCCTAAATGATCTCATTTAACTTTTATAGTATTTTGTGAAAACTTCTCCATCCTATGTACAATGAAATTAAGTAAATTGTCTAAGGTCACAAAGCCAGTTCTAAGTATCAGGATTGGAATTCAACTAGCCCTTTGTTAAAAGGGCTTAAAAGAAAACAGGTATTAATCTGGGTAACTATATATTAAAGGAAATTAATGGAAAGCCAGAGATTCTCAAGAGAGAAATAATGGCTATAAAAAAATTGAGAAACAAATGGAAATTTTAGAACTGAAATCTGAAGTAAGATCTCATCAGATTGAAAACACAAAGGAATGAGTCAGTAAATATGAGGCTGTATCAATAGAATTGATCTAATTTGTAGAACAAAGAAGTGAAAGACTGAAAGAAAATGAAGAGTCTCTGGGTCTATGGACAATATCCAAAGTTCTATTTATGTCATCTGAGTTTCAGAAAAATAAGAGAAAGAGATTAGTACATTTAAAAAAAAAAAAAGCAAACAAAAAGAAATGTTGAAGAAATAATTCCCAAAACCTTCCCAAATTTAAAAATTCACAAATTTTGGGAGATAACAAATAGGACTAACTCAAAGGATAAACATGCCTAGAAAAATCATAATCAACCACGAAAAAGTAAAGGGAAGGAAAAAAATCTTTAAAATAGAGAAACACAACATACAGATGAAATTAATGATTCAAATTACTGCAAACTTCTCATCAGAAACAATGGCATCTACGAAGGCAGGACACCTTCAGTGCTAAAGAAAATAACTCTTAACCCAGAATTTTGTGTCTGGTAAAGAAATCCATCAGAAATGAAAGTGGATGGGGCACCTGGGTGGCTCAGTGGGTTGAAGCCTCTGCCTTCGGCTCAGGTCATGATCCCGGGGTCCTGGGATCGAGCCCTGCATTGGGCTCTCTGCTTGACAGGTAACCTGCTTCCTCCTCTCTGCCTGCCTCTCTGCCTACTTGTGATCTCTGTCTGTCAAATAAATAAATAAAATCTTTAAAAAAAAAAAAAAAAAAGAAAGAAAGAAATGAAAGTGGAAAAGGCATTTTCAATTAAGAAAAACAAAGAGATATGGGCTACGGTGAGTGCTGTGAAATGTGTAAGCCTGATGATTCATAGACCTGTACCCTTGGGGCTAATAATACATTATATGTTAATAAAATTAATAATAGTAAAAAAAGAAAAACTAAGAGAATTCATCAGCTACCTTAAAAGATATGCTAAAGGAAGTTCTCCAAGCTGAGGAGAAATGGTAACAAGAAACTTGAAATTCCATTAACAAAGAAGAAAAATAGTCAATAGCCACATACAGATAAGAGACTATTTTTCTCCTCAAATTCTTTAAAAAGCATGATTACTGCAAGCAAAAGTTACATTATTGCCTAGTGGGGTTTTCATTCCATATACATGTAATACATGCAACAACTTTAACATAAAGGTCACTGAAGGAGTTGTTTGGCTTCTCCAACTGTAAATATTAACTCTAAATAGATTGTTAATATTTCAGTATATATATATAATTCCCAGAGCAGCACTATCCAATAAAAATATAATATGAGCCACATACAATTTTATATTTTTAGTAATCATATTTAAGATAAAATCCAATCTAGAATATTTTCTTAACCCAAAATGTCCAAATATTAACCAGTAAAAAACTTACTAAATGAAACATTTTATATTCTTTTTGTGGTAGTAAACTAGTCTTTGAGATCTGTGTGTATTTTCCATTTACAGCATATCTCAAATCAAGCTAGACACATTTCTAGTTGTCAAGAGTAAACCTAAGGCAACCACAAAGACATAAATCAAAGAGATATAGTCAAAAAGTCAACAGATAAATTTAAAGTAGAATATCCAATATATTCACTTAATTGAAAAAAGAGCAGGAAATGGGAAATTAGTATATCATATCAATAATTACATATAAATAACAAACATACGGAGATACTGTCAGATTAGATTTTACATAAACAAATTACATACTGTCTATAAGAAACTCAATTAAAAAAATTTTTTTTATTTGAGTATAGTTGACACACAATGTCACATTAGTTTCAGGTATACAACAAAATGATTCAACTTCTCTATATGTTGTGCTATGCTCCCCACAAGTGTAGCTACCATCTGTCCCCATACAATGCTATTACAATATTAAGACTATAGTCTAGATGCTGTGCTTTTTTTCCTGTGATTTATTCATTACATAACTAGAAGCCTGTATTTCCTGCTCCCCTTTATCCATTTTGCCCAGCCTCCCACCCTCCCCTTCCCTCTGGCAACTATCAGTTTGTCCTCTGTATTTATAGATCTGGTTTTGTTTTTTAAGAAATTCACTTTAAATATAAAGACACAGGTTAAAATGAAAGTACAGAAAAAGATACACCATGCAAACAGTAATCAAAGAAGCTGGAGTGGCTATAGTAATATAAAATATATTTTTAACTTCTTTTAGAAGCTTGATTGGATTAGTGTCTCCTTCATTTAGTTTTAACTACTCCTGTAGCAGTTTTGAAACAATAAAGCTACTTTCCATTTCACACATCTCCCTCCTATTACTCATACTGATGTCTAAGAAACTGAACACGTACAACAGTTCCTAAAGAAATATGGCTTTAGTGCATTAAAGCTGTCCTATCTGAAGGCTCTTCTATGATAAGGTTTTCAGGTGAAGGATTAGCTTACAAATTTTTTAAGTTATTAATATTTATTCCCTATTAGAACAATAATTTAAAGAAACAATTTTCTTGACAGGCCATCTAGGCATACAAAATAGTTTTACAAGTACATTTATGTTAACAGATCATTTATCATTTGTAAGCTATTTCACTGATCCCAGAGTATTTTCAAAGCAGTGATGCTGTGGCTGCTCTCTTGAATATTTGTTTCTGTTTTCGTTTACTTTAAGCAGCTGAACTACTAAAATGGCCAGGGTATTGAGCCTGGCTTGGAATATAAAGACAGATTAGGATACTATAACCCTCCCTGCTGCAAAAACAAGAGCTAGAGAAGTAGCATACAAAAGATGAACAAGATAGCATATGCTAAGTGCCAAATGTGAACTACAAGCATTTTTCAGAACTAATTTAGTCAGAAAGAATTCATTTAGTACAGCAATAGGAGATAAGGGTAAAGATGTAATTATGGGCCAGAATGTAAAGGGACTTAAAGTTTAAGTCCAAGGTAGGACCTTAAATTGTGTTTTGTAAAAAGTAGGAAATCACTAAGGAAAAGAACACCTTGATCCCATTTAACTAATTTGACATGTTTAAACTGGGTGTTTTGAAATAATGTAGCAGCAGAAAGTGGAGAAAGAGAGGAAAGTATGGGAAACTAATTAGGAAAAAATGGAGGAACACTGGGGAGCAAATTAAGAAGGCCTGATTAGGTCTAAGCCCCTTAAGGGCAAAGGCCATATTTCATCCCAGATCTACTAGACACAGATATTAACGAACTTATAGCAGAAGATTATGTAAGGGAAATGCCTCCTTTATATAAGGCCATAAACTGACATGCCTTTGCACATTTAATCCTCAAGATCTCATACTACAGAACATTTTAAAAATTAAAACACCACTAATATTGTATACTAGTAATACTGCATTAAAAAGGTTTCAAAATTTCTAAACAGAGTTAACTTAAAGGTATGAAACAAAAGGGATTGGCGTTAGCTGCTATTACCACTGGACTCAGGTTAAGTGTTCCTTAAAAATTAAAATAGGTGAGGACACTGATTAAGTCACCAATAAAAGGTGACAATCACTATCTGGGACAACTAGAACGCAAGGCTAGGTCTGACTGACTCCAAAGAACCAATTTTTACTTTACTGTCAAAATTTTATTAAAAAGACTCAACTGAAAGTACATCTGAGAACTTTTGGGTAAATGAGAAAATAAGGAGGAAGATTAGTATTATCAATAACAGAGGAGTCAGGGTCTCAAGAAGATTTAAATTTTAAAAGTTGAGAACCGGGACGCCTGGGTGGCTCAGTTGGTTGGACGACTGCCTTCGGCTCAGGTCATGATCCTGGAGTCCCAGGATCGAGTCCCGCATCGGGCTCCCAGCTCCACGGGGAGCCTGCTTCTCTCTCTGACCTTCTCCTCATTCATGCTCTCTCTCACTGTCAGTCTCTCAAATAAATAAATAAAATCTTAAAAAAAAAAAAAAAAAAGTTGAGAACCTATTTGATCGTAATTTTCACTACAAGTTTTGGTGTGATAATCTTTTATAAAAACAAATGAATACAATCTTTAAGAAAACATGTCTGTTTGTTGGTATTCAGCCTGGAGGTGTTGGAACCCAAGTTAACGCCAGGTGTCCATATGAAGGATATGAGGTAGCCCAGAGTGAGGTACTGGAACTCAAGCAGAACATTGAGATCCTCAATGTGAGGTATCCGAGGGACCTAGGATGAGGAATGCCTCCTGGCACAAATCAACAGAGCCTTAGGAAGAGTGAAAATCTTATGCAACATGAGGGAGGAATTTGGCTACATCCTGGTGATTGATCATAAGTGAACACACTAAGGATTTGGGGTCAGGTTTCTCCTTCTGAGAGAAGGGAGTTATAAATTTGGAAAGGGAGAAAATGAAAACAACATTGGAAAACAAACACTGAAACTGGAAAAATTAGTACCAGCTCATGGTTTTTTATATATACAGAAATAAAAATAGCACCCAAATCTTGGTTCTCGAAATACCTTTCTCCACTAAAAGAAATCCCTCCTTGAGAAATGGCTGATTCCAGGGTCACAGCAGGGAAAGTATGTGCAAGGTGACCCCAGAACATCTTCTCATGTCAAACAGTGAGGAAGCACTCAAAGCAAGTCAAAAGATACAAAAACCAGCTTGAAGGGGCTTTCATTGGTCAAAGCTGGGACAATTTGAGAATAAATAGCAAATCTGATAAAGAATGGGCTATTTATAAAGTATCAAAATACTTCCCCACAAAATGCTTGTTAGTTACTAAAAAGAAAAAAAAACTTTAGTGAAGAAGCTTGAGAGACTTCACCTTAATCAAGTGATCAAAGCATACATCATCAATAACAGCACAGACAGAAATGGTATGCCATCCAATAGGATGCAATGAGAACACAACAGCATTAACTGAGACACTCCTAAGGGAAAAAAAATGCACAATTTGAACCCAACCATGAGGAAATACCAGGCAAATCTAAATTGAGAGACATTTAACAAAACTAACCTGCAATCTTTTAAAGTGCCTAGGTTATACAATCAAGAAAAGACTGAGAGATTGTTCTAGGTAGAAGTGTAAAAAGACATTACAGTTAAATGCAACACAAATCCGAACTGGATCCTCTTGTTAACAAATGAAATTACTGTGGAAACTGGAAAACCTGAATGAGGTCTGAGAGTTAAAGTGTAGTAACACACCAATGTTAATTTCCTGATTTATATATATATATATATATATATATATATAAAAGAAAGTCCTTATCCTTGTTTGGGGTGATGAGAAGGCATCTGCAACTTACTCCCAAATGGCTCAGGGTTTGAAAAAACTTCTCTGTACTTGTATCTGGGATTTAAGCAGGATTGTGTCGGCAACTCACGCTCAAGTAGTTCAGAGAAAAAAGTCCTTTGTATTGTACTTAGAATTTTCTGAAAGCTTAAAATTGTTTAAAAAAAAAAAAAGACTGTCTACAAGATTCATTTATAGCACCTAAAATGAACATATAAGCAGAATATTACTCCTTCCAAATGAAGAATATGTGTTTCCACCTCTTCTTATAAGAAAAGACTCTACTTTATTATTTATGGGATTCTTAATGACTTTTGATCTATATCTGCACTGAAGGCTATTCCTTCCCTCAGATGCATTGGCCATATTTCAAAAGCTCAACAGCCACATTAGCTACTGTACTGGCAGCAAAGATACACATTTCAATCAACACAGAAAAGTCTACTACTAGATAGGACTGACGCAGAGTTTGAGAGACCAACTGAAACAACGAATAACTAAAGGCCCAAGAGTCAGATGGACTTGAGTATGTATTTCTTAACAAGTTCCCTGACACTTAGCAAGTCATTTAACTTCTCTAGAGCCTCAGACTCCTTTCTGTAAAATGGATTAATATGCCCAACATTGCAAGGCTGCTGAAAAGGTCAAATGAAAATTTATGTAAAATGTCTAAAACAAGAGTGGTTGGCAAATAACAAATGTCTGACAAACATTACATCTTTTCTGTAATGTGAACAGATAATTTCTTAATCTTTGATCTCGGTTTTTTTACTAGTTAAGTAATTACAGGAACATCAACTTGAAAATCAGCAGCTTACTATCTTGCTTATTCAAAATGCCAATGAACTCCTTGCTGTTAAATTCAACTAAAAAATCTTTCAGCTCTTGGGGCATCTAGGTGGCTCAGTCAGTTAAGCATCCTGACTCTTGATTTTGGCTCAGGTGGTGATCTCAGGGCGGAGATCGAGCCCCTTGTTGGGCTCTGTGCTGGGCATGGAGCCTGCTTAAGACTCTCTCTTCCTCTCCCCCTCTTTCTGTGTCTCTAAAAAAGAAAAATCTTGGGAGGCCTGGGTGGCTCAGTCGGTCAAGCATCTGCCTTTGGCTCAGGTCATGATCCGAGGGTCTTAGGATGGAGTCCTGAGCTGGGCTCCCAGCTCAGCGGGGAGCCTGCTTCTCCCTCTCCTCCCCACTTGTGCTGCCGCTCGCTCTCTCTCTCTCCCTCAAATAAATAAATAAAACTTAAGAAAAAAATCTTAAACTTTTATATTACTCAACTCTCATCAACACCTGACCCTACTGATTACTATTCCCCTAAAATACTCTATTCCTTTGGTTTCTGTTAATACCACACTCAACGCATACTTCTCTGACCTTCACAGTATTCTTTGGGAGCCTACATTCCTCCAGCGTACTTTTTTTTTTTTTTTTTTTTAATGTTAAAGGCCACTGTGATTCCATTCAAGTTATATTCCCTCCCTTAGGCAATTCCACCTGTAGTTTCAACTATCTTTATCAGTGACTCCAGTATTCTATTTTCAGCTCACACCTCTTCTCTGAAATTTAGAACCATATTATGTAATTTCCATCTGAAAGTTCCAGAGATACCTTAAAGGCAATATGCCAGAATCAAAAGCACCTTGGACCTTATGTTGTATCACCATCAACCAAGCTGTTTCCCTGAGTCGATGGTTGAAATTTCTATGTTCCGTACTTTCCGTCCATCAACAGAGGCCTGATGATCTTAAATCCACTTAAATTCACTTTTGCCCACCTCCACAATTCTCATCCTAATTCAAGCTATCCTCCATCTCTTCTGTACTACTACTGAAGGAGTCCTAATCTCCCTATACCCACTCTTGCTGCTTCTCCTCCCTTTTGATACCCACTACCACAATCATAATTCTACTTCCTGGAACTACCAAAAATAAGTCCAATTTGGCTTCTAAACAACAACATTTTAGACAGTAAGACAGTCATACCACTTTACCCTTAGCTTCGTATCCTTAGTTCCATTTATATCCTGACAGATCAGTTTTAAGATCACATTCGATCATACTCTCCTTTGAAAATTTCCCCTGAACTGAATATAAACCATGGATACAAGTAATTCAGAGTTCATGCAAAAGACAGACTTCCATAGTTTAAAGTTTTGAACCACAATTACTATTTTTAATATTTCCAGCTGAAAGCAGGTTGACCTATTAAATATTAAACATAAGCATCGACTACATATCAGGTATTGTTCAGGTATTTGGGGACAAAACAATGACCCAAACTGACAAACCCTGTTCTCACAGAAATGCACTAAAGTGAAAGAGAAAAACAATAAACTTAATATAGAAATTTATACACTATGTTAGAAAGTGATTAACGCTATGGGAAAAATCTGGCTTACAAAGTGATAGGAAATATGGGAGCAAGGTCTGCTATTTTATACAGAGTAGTCAGAGAAAACTTTAGTTGCAGAGTAGAAGTTGGTGGAACAGAGTGAGGTAATCAAGTCAGAGAGGAAGAAGAGACTCAAAACACACAGAGCCTGGTAAACCACAGACTTGGATTTTACTATGACTGAGAAAGGAAGCCATTTGAGAAGACAAGTGACATGGTTTGACAAACTTCATCAAGATCACACTGCCAGCTGAGTGTTAAAGACCATGTACTAAGCAAAGGTCATTGTGAGACTTTTTAGGAAACTATTTTGTAAGTAAGAGACGATGGTATTGTTTTTACATTTTATAGTAAAACTGTATATGCCTAAGCACCAGAATTAACAAAGCCACAGATTTTAAAAAAAAAGACAATAATGAAAATGCAAAGATGAGTCTTGGGAATATTAAGAGAATACCAGGTATTTTAACTCTGAGCTCTACTCAGTACTATTACCAGTTAGTAAAATTCAAATACAAGATAAGGTGCAAAGCTACTAATTTATTCTTTGGACAAAGGGTATAACTAAGAATTTAGGTTTTAACCTTCTTTATTTCACTGGGCAAAGTAAGTCAGGATCCAGTGCTCATCACTAAAAGGCAAGGGTAGATGATGGCAGACCTTGTTAAAGGGAAACTACAATGAAAATTATTCTAAGGCTGACTCTTTATTACGTCTACATCTGCCACTCTCTGATTAGGTTTCACAACTGTCTTTCACAGGTGTACCTAAAAAGTTCAGTATTAAGTCGATGAGTAGTAAATACTTCTACCATTAAAACATGCTACTGATGGTGAATCAACACCAAGCAACTGAAGTGTTTCCTCTTACCTCTAAACAACAGCACAGCTTTTCAGGAAAATTGCCTAAGCACAGGCTAGGGCCCAAAAAATAATGGGGAAGCTGGGTGACTCCTGAAGAGTTTCAATCTTCACTCATGGACCCCACTACCACCACCTGAAGACATACCAAAAAAATCACTTAAAATTTTTTCATTACACATTTGAGGCAGGCAGTATATTTATGAACAATTTTCTATTTTCCTCTACAGTTGTATTCCCCCTTGACATACTGAAGAATGTTTAAATTTAGAGTGTGAGTATACTAGGCGTAAGCAAACATCCAAATCTTATTCTACCAAAATCTTAAAATGTACTCAAAATCTTTTTTATTTTGATGTACTCAAATTCTCAGGCAAAAAGGTCACCATCTGAACGTAAAACTGAATTTTTATTAATATACTTGCAGGCACTGAAAAATATTATAATGCAAAACTGCAGCCACAGAAAGAATAACTAATTTTTAAAAAATTATAAATTCAGATTATCTTTGAGTATAAAACGAAAGAAATCCAAAGACAATTTCAAAATTTCATCTGCCCAATAATTTAAAGCAACAAAAATTAAAATCTCACAAACTTCTTTACTGCAGCTCTTAACCAACAGCAAAAAAGTGAGATGATTAAGCCAAATGCAAAAGAAACCAGAGAAAGCAATGGCCTAGAGATTTGATTCTTATCAAAATTTTAATACAATTACCAATAAAATAAAAAAACTGCCAGTTATTTAAGAATGTTTTGCCTTCAATATTCTCCTGAGGTAAGCAGTCACATGCTCGAATTAACTTTTAAAATGAAACATGCATCTATTAATATGCTTTTTCCGAAATTCAGTGAAAATTCCGAAACTGGGAAAATTTAAGATCAGCGCCCACTAGCCAAACACTAAAAACTTTTTGATTAGTTTTGCTTAAATATCTTACTTCACTGGTGGTATGAATAAAGATGTTAGAAGCAATCCAAAATAACTAATAATCGCTCAACTGGGCAGACACTGGAAGAAATCCTCTAGAGAAATATGCTAGGGGTATTTTACAATTCAACATTTGAATCTGTATTTTAACCAACTGCTTAAATCAGGCATTTACTTTCAAAACAATTTTTCAAAAGATGTGGGTAGCAACACGGCCAGCAATCTCTAAAAAACATCTTTAATGGTTCAAAATTCCTAGGTGTGAGGAGGGGCGACTCATTAGGCTAAGTTTAGATCGGCCCTTTTGTTGTCAACCCAGGAAACCGGTTTAAAACTGGGGGTGGGAGAGCCGTTTGAAATTCAGGACCGGGGTAAACGCTGATGCCTAGCAGCGCCGGCTCTTCCCTATTCGCACACTGAGAGGTCACGGCGCAGTAAAGTTTGGTTTCACAAGCGGGCTTGGACACCAGTGACAAAAGCAAAGTCTTCTAAGTAAGCGAACTCGGGGGTCGGGGAGCACCCGGAAACCCAGCAAGACACGTTTCCACTGCAGGGAGCGGGTGTGTGTGTGCCCACTCGGTCGTGGAGCCCCTTGCCTCACCCCACCCCCCACAACTGGACCCCGCACCCAGACGGGGACAGGCTCCGCCGGCAGAAGCGGCGGGAGCCGGGTAGGCCACAAGGAGGAAATGGGACGGGGTGTCGCCAGTGAGGCGGCGGCGGCCGGAGCGGGGCCTCCCTTGCCGGGGAGTGAGAAGGAAGAGGGGCCCTCCCCGCCGCAGCTTCCCCCGCCTCAGGAGGCAGCTCCAACTTTCCTCCAAGCGCAGGACGCCGCCTGGGCCGCGCGCGATTCCGAAACTTTGTCCGCTCTCCCGTCGCCCCGGACCCGCTCCTCCGCTCCGCGCCAGCCTGTAACAGCCCCCACTTCGCCCCGACAGCTGCCGGAGCCCATCCGCCCCCGGGGTCGGCCCGTGTTTACCTCAGGCCGAGGTCGAGGCGCTTGCTCCAGCGGCGGCGGCTCCACTGCAGGTCCCTAGGTCCCCGTCACGACGCCAAGTTCCCCAACATGGACTCCTTAGTCCGCTTGGAGTTGTTCCGGGGGTCGCTGGGGCGCCGGCTCTACCCGCCGGGTCGGGAGGTGCCGACGGAGCAGAGAGCGGACCCGGGCTGCGCTGCTACGCGCGACTTGCGCCACCGCTGCTCCCCCTCCCCCCGCCTTGTCTGGCCTCCTCCCTCCCCTGCCCTCCCCGCGCGTGCCCTCCCCTTTCTTCCCCTCCGCTCGGCTCAGCCGCGCCGCCACATGTCGGCGCGCTACGGTGACGACTGCGGCGGCGGCGGCGGCGGCGGCTCTCCCTACTTGCTTGATGTGCCCCCCGCGCGCACTGCTGCAACGTTCAACCAGACCACTGGGGGGCGCTGGCAAACCACACGTAGCGACCTAAGAACGTGGCGGGCGGAGTGACGTCACGCGGCCTGGGAGTGGGAGGGAGAACCGCGGCGAGTGGCGCGGGCTTCTGGGAAACGTCTTCCGCGCGCTGTCATCCTCCCACCCTGCAGATTGTGCGCAGGCGCCGTGTGTGAGGCGCTGGAGTTGGCGCTCCTCTGGCTGCTGAGCGGGCTTAGCTGCGGTGGACAATGAAGGAGTCCCTCGTGGACCTGGACGTGAGGTGGTTTGCGTGGCATTTGCAACCCTATCTTTATGGTAATCCGACACTGTAGAGTGTTCTTAGCTGTGTGGCGGTGGATTGAGTTTTCACCCAGCACCGTTGTCCACCTGAAGCACACCTTATGGGGAGGTTGAAGTGTCCTTAACTTGGAAGCCCACCTCTTTCTTCCCGCCTGGCGGCTTTTAAAAGAAAAAAACGCCTAAGGGAGAGGTTTTCCATGCGGTACGTCGAGCCTACGCTTTTCCCCGTGTCTTAATTACCACAGCAGAAAAATCAAACTTGGTTAGGATGGTCTGAGAGGACTTCCACTCGGTGGTCAGGCAGCGGCGTGATGCTGCGATACTTGGTCCGGACCTCCGATGTGGAACCCGTGCGCCTGGTTCATTCCCCGTCCGGTCGTCAGAGCTTTCGTTTTCCTTCGGAAAGACCTTCACAGGCTGTTTTTTCAAAGTCACTGACTCCTCCACCTCCTAGTTTCTCTTCCGGACAATTTCCGCACGCTCCTGACTGCTCCTCCCGCGCCGGCGGCCATCCCCTCTTCTTCCAGCCGGTCCTTCCTGTCCCCCGCGCACCCCGGGGTCCTGCTAATGGCTCCCGCGGGAGGACGCTCTGGCCCCGGACCACCGGCCGACGCGGCTTCCCCCGGGTCTCCGTCTCCGCCAGCCGCGCCGCACGCCCCTTTCCCTGCGGTCCGCCCCATCCCCTTGCTGTGCACGCGGGGCCCCCCCTTAACCACGCTAAGCCTTGCCCAGGATGACTTTCCTCCCCACGTGGTCGACACCCCGCCGGCAGGCCACCTCTCCCGCTGTCGCCCAGACTAGGCTGGTTGCCATGTCCCCTGCTCCCGGTACTGTGCGCGCATCCTGCTCGGTCTGCTCCGAGTGCGCCTGGCAGTGCGAGCTCTGGGGCAGGGTCTCCCCGCGTTCCTGACAACAGCACCTGGCACAGTGAGCTGTCGTTCAATGAGAACTTGGTCAGTAATTGCGGGGGGAGTATACGAATGGCAGCCTTGGCCCGACTTCAAAGTCTTTGGAGTTTTAACGATGTATAGTTTTTGATTCGAGGTCTGGGGATTTAGGTGGGCTTTGCTGTGTTCGGAAAGTTTGAGGGAATGATGATCTAAAGGAGTTAAAATGTTGGGTTTTTGTTTTTTTTTTTTTTTTCCCTGATGGAAGAACAAAATGTTTATGAACGGCCTTTTCCTGTCACTCTCAGAGCAAACAGAATTCCATAAAATAACCAGCTCAACAAGCACGATGATGAGCCATCCAACCGAAGCAGGGTTTAGCTTTGTCATGTATATACAGGCACGTCTTAGCCCTAGAGAGTGCGACTTCCGGGAGCATAACTTCAGATGGAGACTAATGGGCCAATATTCTTCTGTGGGCATTTTACATGAAAATCTATTTATTTGTTTAAAAAGGATTCCTTCTTAAAATTTAATGAGAGGTCAAATGATAATATCTGCCAATAGAAAACTATAATTTTTTTTTGAAAAAAAAAAAGAAAACTATAATTTAAAAAAGGGCATGGACGCCTGGGTGGCTCAGTAATTAAGCGTCTGCTTTCAGCGCACATCATGATCCCAGGATCCTGGGATCCAGCCGGTATGGGGTTCCCTGCTCAGCCAGGAGCTTGCTTCTCCCTCTCTTTCTTCTCTACCTGCTCGCCTGCTCGTGTTCCCTCTCTCAATGTCTCTGTCAAGTAAATAAATAAAATATTTTAAAAAGTAATAAAAAATTTAAAAAGCAATAACAGTATATACCATTTCAGCAAAACTGAACAATATAAATCATTTTCCCCCACTGAGGCCATTTCGCCCTTGTTTTATCATTTTATTTTATTTTGTTTTCATCATGATAAATATACTCTTTGATCCCTACCCACCTCCCCTTTGGTAACAATCGGTTTTCTATAGTTAAGAGTCTGTTTCTTGTGTCTTATTTTCTCTTTGCTCTTTTGTTTTCTTAAATGATACGTATAAGTGAGATCATATGTTATTTATCTTTCTTATTTCACTTAGTTTTATACTCTCTAGATCTATTCATGTAGCAAATGACAAAATTCTTTTTTATGGCTAAATAATATTCCATCGTATATATAGACCACATTTTCTTTATCTACTCATGTGTTGATGAACACTTGGGTTTTTTCCATAGTTTGGCTAATGTAAGTAAGATCCTGCAATAAACATAGAGGTTCATGTATCCCTTTGAATTAGTGTTTTTATATTTTTTGGGTGAATACCCAGTAGTGTGATTACTGGATCATAAGATAATACTATTTTTAATTTTTTGAGGAAACTCTGTACTGAACAATAGGAATTTTTGGATATATTTATTCTCTGGCAGATAAGTCATTTTCCACTTTTTTACAGTTGGACTCTGTAGGTATTATGTGAAAATATTTTAAGAGAAAAATGTTTTTAATGCTAATGTACTAGCAGTTTCTACTTTCATGTGCTAGTAGAAAAGAGGGTGGTGGCTTTTAATAGGCCATCTCTTATCTTTCCAGGGAAAAGACTGTATTTCTATATGTGCAGCATCCTCCTAGTTACATTTGCATGTGAGGATTTGTTACTGTCTCTGTTGTTTCAATTCTTTATTTATAATATAATAAAGAGATACAGAGTTTTAAATAAATGATGAACTATAAAATGCAGGAGTAAAGATTGATATACCAACCATCACTGTCAATATTTAAGATTTGATTATAACCATAAATAACACAAATAATACCCTTCGTAAAACAACCTTCAACTGAATGCCCATTTTGGCTTATTGAATTAAAATATCCAAATAATATGGTACTTAAAATATCAAACATGTTGGGGTGCCTGGGTGGCTCAGTGGGTTAAAGCCTCTGCTTTCGGCTTGGGTCATGATCCCAGGGTCCTGGGATCCAGCCCCACATTGGGCTCTCTGCTCAGCAGGGAGCCTGCTTCCTCCTTTCTCTCTCTCTGCCTGCCTCGCCTACTTGTGATCTGTGTCTGTCAAATAAATAAATAAAATCTTTATAAAAAAAAAATCAAACATGTCACATAGCAACAACAACCCATACTGGCATCTTAAAAAAAAAAAAAAATGAAGGGTAATCAGTGTATTGATTTTGAGAGCTTTACCAGAGATAACTATTATTAATTTAACTGCTATAAGTTGAATACAAAATAATATTGAAATTAAGAGGTGGAATTACTGTGTAACTGAATTAAGTTGGAAATAAGACTCTCATATGGATTCTCACATGATACCCTTGCAGTTTTTAACAAATTGCCCGACTTTTCAGGTCCTCAGTTTTCATATCTATTACAGTGGAAATTTTATTTTAATGATTTCTGTAGCAGTTTTATAACAGAAGTGTATGAATTCCAAGGGCTTACAGTTTAAGACTCTTACAAGCAAATTATGACCAAATAATTTATCTTTTTAAGGAATGAAAAATACATGGCATAGGGAAAAGTTAGTTTATAGGAATTAAAAAAAAAAAAAGCCAATGTTTTATCTCTGTTTTCACAACTGTGAAAAATTTTAATCAAGATGATGTGGATTATTACACAGCCATTTTCTATGTAGAATTAAATTTACTTCAGCACCAATCAGTTGGGTGTCTACTCTCTGGGACGTGCTATGAGGTTGTTATAGATAAATGAATAGTGTCTCAGAGACAGTTTAATGGGTACTGATAATTACAAAAACAAAGGAAGAATATAAGTGTCATAAAAGGAATAAAAACAAAAGTGCTGGTTGGGAAAGGGGGTGTCAAATGAGAGAGAATACAAAAAGGACCAAGGACAAGTTCATAAAGGAATAAATCTGAACAAAATAGAGTCAGGTATTATTCCATATTAAAAGCTCCAGTTTCTCTCAGGTTGGTTTCCCAACCCCCACAGCACCTCTTACCATTTCTTACCACTCCCATCAAGTCTCAACTTTACAATTACTCCTGCAGAGCCCCTCAACCCTAACCCAGAAAAAAGATCTCACCATAGTCTTTTAACTTTCTTACCTTCTTTCCCTATACCTGCCAATTCTGTCTATAACTATCTATATCCATACACACTTCTTTTCCTCTACCACAAAGGAAGCACTAGCTCTTGTCTTGCTTAATGCTTACTTAGCTTTCTACTTGTGCTGTAGACCTGTTTTCCAGACTTTGGGATTTACAGACCATTAGTATTTCTACCAGTTCAGGAACTGGCATAGATAGGGCTATTAACTTTTAATCTTGACAAATAATGATATAAATTTTTAAAGTCCTCCCATCTCTTATCACCCTCAATTCCTCTAAAGAAAATGCACTTTCAACACTAAAGAACTAAATTTTTAGGATCTACACTGTTTATTTGTATTTCCTGTAAACAGTGAAGCCATCACAGCCCTGGCACTTTGGGGACACTGCTCTGAAATGGATCCTCTCCATCCCCTCAGGGCCCACCTGATGGATTACTCTGTCTTCAATCTTTTCAATCTCTGCTTTACTGGAGATTAATTTATCTTTCTTCTCTCCAAATCTAAAAATAGTTTATATCTAAGACTACTTCCTCATTTCACTTTCTACTCACTTGTTTAAAAGGTAATAAACATTCATTTTAACAATTCAGACAACACAGAAGTATAACAGTATATTTCAGAAGAAAATAAAGAAAAAGATAGTTTTCCTCTCCCCATCCCAATCCTAGATAAAATCAAAGTTAAAAGGTTAATGTTTCTCTCCATATTTTTTCCAATGGTTACAGAAATACATATTAATAGAAATTTTGATTTTTTACAAATAGTAAATTACACCATATATATTTTTCTGCAACTTTTTCTTATTAAAGTTTATAATGGATACTCTTTTCTTGCTCCTTCTTTTAACTAGCTGCACAATATACTGTTAATGTATCATAATTTTTAAGCCATTCCTTTATTGGTAGATAATATAAATTTGTCCAGATTTTATGCCATTATAGACATTGCTAGAATGAGTGTCCTTTGTGCAGTTTCTTTCTATAGACTCAAGTCCTTAACATGAGATTATTGAGACAAAAGATATGTGCACATTTTGATAGATACTGCCTGGAGAGGATATATATGGATTTTTTTTTTTTTTTTGTCTTGTTTGTTTTGATACCCAGCATCCATCTCCTCTTTTTCTGGTAACAGCACCTCATTTTCTTTAGATGAATTAGTCCTCTATTAAACTATGGGGTTACAAATGGTATTGACTCCTCCATTGGCTTCTACATTTGGTCAATGAGAGTAAAATATCACAGAGGTATAATATTCTATAGTTCAGGAATGGGCACATGACTCAATTCAGGGCAATAAGAATTAGATCAAGGACTTTTCTTCTATGCTAAACTTGTTGCTGTAAGGATGTAAGCTCTCTTCATGAAGAGAGTCTGTTACAGAAAATGACTTCCACTCAGAGGAAAACAGAAGTAAAACATGGGAAGAAATTAGATTCTAATGGTAACATTTTAGTAGATTCCATCTAGCTATGTCTAGATTTTCAGTTATGTGACTCTATAAATAACTTTTGGGGACATTGGGGAGGTGAGTTGGGTTTTCTATTACTTGTGATCAAAGATGTCTTGAGTAAGACACTGCCGGATTACCTCCAGAATTATTGCAGTTCACATTCCAATCAAAAGGTAGAATGTCTATTTCTCTGTCTCTTACCAGGACTGAAGCATGAATCTTACATCTTTGTTGGTGTAATGTGCATTAAATGCTATCTCACTAGTATTTTAATTAGTGTTTCCCTGACTACTAATAGGGCTGAACTTGTTTTCATATATTCTGAGGCTGTGCATAGCCTTATTATGTTGTTTTATTGTTTGTCTTCATCTTTTTCTGAACTTTTTATAGGATCTTTTTTATGTTAGAGCTCTTAACTCTTGGTGTCCCATATATGTAGATACTATTTTTTTCATAATCATCTTTTGACTTTGCTCATAGTGGCTTTTGTCATAAGAAGGTTTTAATTTTTATATTGCCGAACCTATCCATTCACTCTTAAACCCACAACAATTAGGCTTATTTCATCACCACGCCTCTGAAACTCCTCCTGGAAAAAATCACCAGTGACCTCATACTGACCAAGTGTGATGAACTCTTTATAGTCCTCAGCAAGCAGTTGTTGTCTTCTATTGACTGCCTACTGTGTACCAGACTTTGTGCTGGGTACTGGTGGTATAAATAAGATATTGTTCTTGCCCTTAAAGAGTTTTATTTATTTATTGCAACAGTCAACCAAATGAACATATTTCAGTACGTAATTGATGCTGATGTTGAGTTTGTGTTTTAGGCTGAATTGTGTCGTTCCCCCCCCCCAGAATTCCTGTGTTTTAAGTCCTAATCCCCAACACCTCAGAGTGTAATTGTATTTTAAACAAGGTCTTGAAAGAGGGAATTAATTTAAAATAAGTTCTTTAGGGTAGGCCCTAATCCAATATGACTGGTATCCTTCTAACAAGGGGAGATTAGCACATAGACATGTGTGTACACAGAGGGTAAACCAGGCAAACACAGGAGAATATGGCCATCTACAAGTCTAGGAAAAAGGCCTCAGAAGAAACAATACTGCCAACCTCTTAATCTCAGAATTCTAGCCTCCAGAACTGTGAGGAAATAGATTTCTCTTGTTTTTTTTTTTTTAATTTAATTTATTTATTTGATAGACAGAGATCACAAGTAGGCAGAGAAGCAGGCAGAGAGAGAGGAGGAAGCAGGCTCCCAGCCGAGCAGAGAGCCCAATGCGGGCCTCGATCCCAGGACCCTGGGTTCATGACATGACCTGAGCCAAAGGCAGAGGCTTTAACCCACTGAGCCACCCAGGAGCCCTAGATTTCTCTTGTTTAAGCACACAGTCTGTGGTACTGTGTTATGGCAGTCCTAGCAAATGAATATGGGTTGTCTCTATAATATCCCTTCCATACCTCCCCCTTGTATAGCATCCATGTAGTTATAGAGGGCAAAGATTAAAACATACCAACAATTCCAGGAATGAGCTCTGATTATTTTAAAGCACTCAAGGTAATCCCATATCTCTTGTCACAGCAAGTGGTTTAGGAAACCCAGACTTTGACCAATTTGTATCTGTGAACCTTGAATTGCTAGTGACTCTGAGAAAGATTTTTCCTTATTCTTTAAATAAAGCTGCTAAAAGCCTGCTCTTTCCATTTGGATGGTGAGGGTTGTGAATATAAACCCTGGAATTACTGCAGTTACTGTCATTGTGAACAAAGCTGGCTTTAGATTAATGCTGATTCTCTCTAAGGCAGAGCAGAGAAGGAGCAAAACTGGGTCCTTGACATCATTAAGCCACTAATCAAATCCTGATACCTGCCCAGTTATGTGAGCCTGCCCCTTTCTTATTTAAGTAACTTTTAGTTTTTAAAAAACTCACAATACAAAAGGTCTTAACAGTTATAAGGTACACAGGGAAGGGAATCTGTCAGAGATTGAATTCCCCACAACTATACTTTGACACGGAGATTCAGGTGCAAAAATTTCCTTGGGGATTGCTCTTGGGATCCAACTCTGGAATGAGTAAAGGAAGTAAGATTGGACAGAGGAAGAAGTTAAACTATGATGCAGTCCAGCAAAGGTATCAACCTTTCCTGCAGAGAGCTCTGAAGACTTTATGCTACCTCAGTTACCAGTAATTTTGGCAGAACCCAGAAACGTAAGGAAGCCTTCTTAAGCCAAAAGTAAGTTCTGGAGTAGGAGTCATTTGAAAGCTATCAGCCTCCAACACTTCTAGCAGCTGTGGAATGACTTTGGTTCTGGATGGGGAGATCTCTGCAAGTCAAATCTCTGCTCACTTAGAGGTATTCCCCTCTTTCAGGGCCACTCTTAAGTAGCTGCCTGTGGCACTTGGACATTGGGACTGCCACTTTTAGGTACCCCACATCCTAGGGTACCAATGGAAGATGGGAAGGCCAGGCGAAGTATGAGAAATAAAATCTTTATTGGACCCAAACAAGGAGTCCTTGGGTCTTGAGGAACTCATTGTATTTATCAGTTGTCTTTTCTTCTTGGCCTGTTTCTGTTATCTCATGAGCTACTACTTCTTCCCATAATGGAACTTGGCCTTCTCCTTTCTCTTTTCCTGTAGGGTGGCCATCATGGCCTGTACTTCCAGGAAACATTGCAAGCCAGGTGCCCAGGTATGCAAACTCCCAAGTGGGCTTCAGATGCACTACCTTGGGGGGCAGTAAAAACCACCATTCACTTTTTCTTCTTATGAGGGTGGGGGACAGGAGCAGGAGTGAGATCCCATCAGATACCATGAGGCTGTCCAAGGCGGCTGGGTCTTACTTGGTCTTGAGCAGCAAAATGCCTTGTACCATTCTGCAAAAAGATATAGGTAGGGACCCAGAAATAACAGGGGACTAGAAGTGGTAGAGCTCACAGGATGAGTTCATGCATTTGTGGAAGAAGACCAGGTACAGCAACTTGTTTCAGTAGAAATTGCCAGAAATGTGAATGCCCTCACAACTTCTGCCTGGCAATAGTACTTAGCCATGATGCTCACCTGACAACACAGGAGATGGCCTTGGCTATCCATGTACTGTGACGAGCCCCAACACCATCTTTGGTATCTGCCTGGAAAAGACCAGTAACTATTCAATAAAAGATATTTAAGACTCCATTGCAGATGACATGACCTCATTCCAGAACCTAAGGGATTTGTGTTGTGATTGTCCCACTGGGACTTGCCATAAACTTTTAAATTTATATAGAGATAAGAAAGTTCAAATATACAAGGAGAAATCAATAATCGTCATGAATCTCATCATTAGAGACAATCTTGTCATCAGCATCCTAGTGAGTATCTCTTTGTACCACTTCCCATATATTTACATAAATAAAACTATCCATGTGATTGCTGTTTTACAACCTGCTCTTTGATTCAGTAATACATCAGTGAATCTAGATATACATCATCCTAGATATACATCATTTCATGCATATTTAGATATACAGACATCATTTGGATACATCGTAATTTAACCAGCTTGCTGTAAACAATGAGTTCTTAACTGGATGGTACCGCCCTCTAGAGTATGTTTTGTGTCTAGAGTATACTTTGTGTCTAAAGTATTCACGTTTTGAAATACATACTATTTTTGTTACAAATTGCTTTCCTTTTATTTCTCTTTGGTATTACAATTAGGTATATTTTGTTTATCTATGACTTCCATTTTAGAACTGTAGAGGAAGTGTTAATATATTTATTATAAGAAGGGAACTGAGTTGGCTAGGATTGAGAAGAATTGCTTATAGATAGACACACAGTATTTTCTTTTTTTCCAATTTTCAATATTACAAAGCATTCATCCTTTGGAGTAGGTTTGCCACATTAAAGGTACGCATGTTTAAAATTTTTTTAAAATTTGACATATTGCACCAATTTACACATACACCAACAGGGCATGAGAGTGCCAGTTCCCTCATACACTACTTACCAACAGGAATGTAATCCGGATGTCTATCCCATTGCTCTTCACATAAAGGCTAGATAAAATTTTCTTGAAACTCATGTTATGCTCTAGGATAAGTCTAGAGTCTTCTTCATGATTCTGAAAGTTCCAGGAATTTACTCTATTCCCAGTTACATCTGGTTCTAATTTCTGACTTAACTAATTTCTCTTTCTCTTCTATGTTTTTTTTTTTTTTAGTTAACAACTATTTTGAGATACACTAATCACACCATACAATTTGCCCATTTAAAGTGCACAGTACAATGGTTTTTGATATATTCAGAGTTATGCAAGAATCCTTGCCATAAATTTTTTTTTGCTTTTGAAGATTTTAGAGAGAAAGCACATGCGCCAGGGAGGGAGGTGGAAGGAGATGGAAGGGTTGGGAGGGGGAGATGGAGAGAGAAACCCAAGCAGACTCCAAGCTGAGCATGGAGCCTCACATGAGGCTCAATCCCAGGACCCTGAGATCATGACCCAAGCCAAAATCAAGAGCTGATCACTCAACTGACTGAGCCACCTAGGTCCTTCTTTCAGAATCAGTGTTTTAAGAGCATTATTCTCATCACCCGCTCCCCAAATCCTATACCCATGAGCAGTCACTCCTTTTCCCCCAGCCCTAGGCAACTACTAATCTACTTTATGTCTCTATGGACTTGCCAATTCTGGATAGTTTATATAAATGGAATAATATATATGCAGGCTTTTCTGACTGGCTTTCACTTAGCATAATGTTTTCAAGGTTCCTTCATGTTCTAGCATGTAACAGTACTTCTTTTTTATTCTTCTTTAACTTATTTTGTTGAGTAATAGTCTGTCATATGGATATACCACATTTTATTTATCTATTCATCAATTGATGGGCATTTTGGTTGTATCCACTTTTTGGCTATTATGAATGATGGTGTTATAAATATTCATGTACAAATTTTTATGTGAACATATGTTTTTATTTCTCTTAAGTATATACTTATAAGTGGAATTGCTAGGTCCATATGGTAACTCTGTTTAACCATTTGAAGAACTGCCAAACTCTTTTCCAAAGAAGCTGCACCATTTTATATTCCCATCAGTAATGTATGAGGATTCCAATTTCTCTGCACACTCAATAACACGTGGAACTCTGTGTTTTTTATTATAGCCATCCTATTGAATATGAATTTGTATCTCATTGTGATTTTAATTTGTCTTTCCCTGGTAGCTAATGAGGTTGGACATCTTTTCATGTGTTAATTTGTCTATATATCTTTGGAGAAGTGTCCATTCAAATCATTCACCCATTTTTTTTTAAGTAGGCTCCACACCCAGCATGGAACCCAGTGCAGGGCTTGAACTCAGGACCCTGAGATCAAGACCTGAGCTGAGATCAGGAGTTAGACACTTAACTGACTGAGCCACTCAGGTACTCCTCATTTGCTCATTTTTAATTGGGCTATTTTTCTTTTTATTATTGAGCCGTAAATTCTTTATATACTCTAGATACAAGTCCTTTATCATATATTTGCTTTGTAAATATTTTTCCCACTCTATGAATTATCTTCACTTTGGTATTCTTTGAAGAATGAATTTTTAAATTTTGATGATGTTCAATTTATCTATTTTTATTGTTGTTACTTGTGATTTGGTTACATATCTAATAAACTAGTTGCCCATTCCAACAACACCAAGATATATGCCTATATTTTCCTGTAAGAGTTTAGTAGTTTTAGCTCATACATTTAGGCCTTTGATCCATTAATTTTTTATCTGTATATGCATAAATTTTGTGTATATACAACTTCAGTCTTTTGCATATGGATATCCAGTTGTCCCAACATCATTTGCTGAAAAGACTTCCTTTCTTCATTAAAATGTCATGGCATCCTTGTTGAAAACCTATTGACCACAAATATGAAGGTTTATTTCTAGACTCCTCAATTGTATTACGTTGATCTTTATGTCTGTCCTATCCCAGTTGATCTTTAGTCTTGATTACAAGTAGCTTAGTGGTAAGTTTTGAAATTGGAAAATATGGGTCTTTGTTCTTTTTCAACATTGTTTTGGTTATTCTGAGTCCCTTGGATTTTCTTGTGAATTTTAGGATCAACTTGTCAATTTCTACAAAAAAAAAATGCTACTGGGATTTTGATAGTGATCAGACTGAATCTGTAGATCAGTTTGGGGATTATTGCCCTCTTAACAATATTAAGTTTTCCAGTCCAGTGCATGACATGTCTTTCCATTTATTTACTTCTTTAATTTTTTCAACAGTGTTTTTGTAGTTTCCAGAGTATAGGTTTTCCTTCCTTTTTTTTTTTTTCTCCTTTTGGTTAAATTTACCTGTTTTATTCTTTTTGATGCTTTTGCAAATGAAATTGTTTTCTTTCATTTTTCAGTTTGTTCACTACAGGTGTGTAGAAATAAAATTGATTTTTGTGTATTGATCATGTTTCCTGACATTTTGCTAAAATTTTAGTTCTAATAGTTTTTTGGTGGATTCCTTAGGATTTTCTGCATACAATATCATGTCATCTGTGAATAGAAGTAGTTTTACTTCTTCCTTTCAAATATGGGCTTGGATTTCCTTTTCTTGCCTCATTGTCCTTGCTAGAATAGAATCTCAAGGACAGTGTTGAATAAAAGTGGTAAGAGCTGGGGCACTGGGTGGCTGAGTGGGTTAAAGCCTCTGCCTTCAGCTCGGGTCATGATCCCAGGATCCTGGGATGGAGCCCCAAATTTCGCATCGGGCTCTCTGCTCAGCGGGGAGCCTGCTTCCTCCTCTCTCTCTCTTTGCCTGCCTCTCTGCCTACTTGTGATCTCTTTCTGTCAAAAAAAAAAAAAAAAAAAAAAAAAAGTGGTAAGAGCTGACATCCTTGTCTTGTCCTGGATCTTAGGGGGGAAACCATTCAGTCTTTCATCATTAAGTACGATGTTAACTATGAGTTTTCATAGAAGTCCTTTACATTAATGAAGTTCCTTTCTATCTATGAAGTAAGTTTGTTGAGTGATTTTATCGTACATTGGACTTTGTCAAATACTTTTTCTGAATCTGTTTGAGATTTCCCCTTTATTCTAGTGATAAGGTATATGAATTGATTTTTTGGTTACACCTTACATTTCTGAATAAATTCCATGTGGTCATGGTGTACAATCCTTTTTATATGTTGCTTTATTCAGTTTACTAATTCATATCTATATTTTGCAGTTTATTCTTTATTAATGTCCGGGTATTAACCCAAATATGGGGCATGGCTGCTTCTCCTTGATTTTTTTTCCCCAAAACCATTGTAGTGATCATATCTCATTTTTTCTGGTACCTAGAATCTGAACTCTATGAGTCTTGGTAAGAGTCAAAGTCCATTTCTCACTATAGGAATTACACAAGTCACTTTTTCAGCCTCTCTTGGTACTATGCAGAGGCATATGATCAGTCAGAAACACTTTATATTTAATTTAGGATCTAATGACACTAATAGTATGGTTAAATTCTCTCACTCTTCCTCTCTTTTTCTGCACACTGTTAAATGTTTCCGTGCCAGAACCAGGTTTGGACATGATTTCGTTGTTTTTACCAGTTGCTTAGTCCCAAGCCTAGTTCCCTAGCTCTCCGAGTCCTTGGGTGAGCTGCCCAGCATCTTCTATTGAATCCCTTTATGATTAATTCAACCAGAGTTTACTTTTATAAACAGCAACTAGTATCCTTTCCAGATATAGGCAAGGCTTTACTGATACTTGACTTGAACTACTAATTTAGGAGATAATGTTAGATATTGCATCAAAGAACCATACAGGAAATAATTCAAAATCAAATATTTGGCTTCTCTTTTTTATTTTTTTAAAATATTTATTTATCTGAGTGAGCAAGAGAGAGAGTAAGCACAAGCAGGGGGAAGGGCAGAGGGGAGACTCCCTGCTGAGCAGGAAGCCTGATATGTGATCTCACGACCCCAGGATCATGACCTAAGCCAAAGGTAGATGCTTAACCTACTGAGCCCCCCAGGTGCCTCTGACTTCTCCTTTTTAAAAAAGAACCTTGACTGAGGTGGCTGGATGGCTTAGTCACTTGAGTGTCCAACTCTTGGTTTTGGCTCAGATCATGATCTCAGGGTTGTGAGATAGAACCCCACATGGATTCCATCTCAGCAGGGAGTCTGCTTGAGATTCTTTCCCTCCCCCTCTCTCCCTCCCCCGCTCATGCATGCTCCCTCTCTAAAAAAACTAAATAAATCTTTTTAAAAATAATAAAAATAAATAAAAAGGAGCCTTGGCCATTTCTCCTAACACAAGCTCTAGCTTTCCACAGGTGCTTTATTTCATACTCTTTCTTTTTTCTTCTCTCCACCCCATCCAAAATTCCTGTTCATTTTTTAAGTAAAGAGACTTACCCAATTCTGCTTTCTCTTGCCAATCCCAAATAAGTTATCAAGATCTTTTTGTAGGTAAAGATAGCTCTTTCCCTAAAGCAAACTAGTCACATAATTTTTTCCATTCCACCACATTTGATATTCCGTGTTGTTTTGTCATAACCAATCCGACAACTAACAAAGGATATCACACTTGTAAAAACTTGCATTCATCAGATTATTCCTTTTTTTTTTTTTTTTTTTAAGGAATGAGAGCTTGTGGGTGTGCGCCAGTGGTCCAGTGGTGGTGGAGGAGTAGAAGGAGAGGGAGAGAGAGAATCTTAAGCAGGCTCCACACTCAGTGGGGAACCTGGCATGGGGCTCGATCTCAACCCCTGAAATCATGACCTAGGCTGAAATCAAGAGCCTGAAGTTTAACCAACTGAGCCATCCAGGTGCCCCTGGATTATTCTGTTTTTTAAAAAAATAATTGGAGGGGTACCTGGGTGGCTCAGTGGATTAAGACTCTGCCTTCGGCTCAGGTCATGGTCCCAGGGTCCTGGGATGGAGCCTCGCATCGGGCTCTCTGCTCAGCAGGCAGCCTCCTCCCCCCACCCCTCTGCCTGCCTCTCTGCCTACTTGTGATCTCTGTCTGTCAAATAAATGAATAAAATCTTAAAAATAATAATAATAATTGGAGACCAGGATTTCTTTTGGAATTGCCTGTAATTTTACTCTTTTTTCCCTATTGAAATATTTGTCTTTTTCTTGTTTTGTAAATTCTTTTAAGCTCTTTATATACAGGGAATATTAGTATATGATCATATTTGTTGCAAATACTTTCCCATTGTTGTTATTTGTCATCATCATTGTTCACGATGAAACCCTGTTTGTTTCACCAAGTAGAAATTTTGGTTTTACTTTTTAGGAATTAAAATCTTTCAGGCTTTTCTTTTGTGGCTTCTAAATTTTGTCATGCTTAGAAAAGCTTCTCCTAATCACTGCCTCTGGCTCCGACATCATAGAAACATTTACCTTTTTACCTCCATCCATAATTCATTAAAAATTAAGAAATCAATGGTCAGATTTATAAAATGACTTGCCCATGGTCATACAACTAATTAAAGTTAGGAATAGTCTGCAGAAAAGATGGCAGTACTTCTCAAACAGTCCTAAAGAGTAGTACTTTGTTTAATTTAAAAACTTTTTTTAATGTTGAGATTTTCACCCTTTAAAAATTCTGGCAATTTTCCAGAAGCTCTTTTAGGAAATAAAAAGAAAATACTCTTTTAAACACTGATAATCCAAAAGACACAGTGGGATTTAATAGACAAATATATACTCACCCTTGAGAAATTCCTTTATTAAAACATATGGGGAAATAACATATAGGAAAATTTGCATTGGTTTAATAAACCAGCCACTTAAGTCTTATTTTCCTAAAGCTATCCTATAATAGTTAGAGCCAACAGAATATAGACTATTAAAAAAACGAAACAAAAAATGACTATATTCTTTCTTAAAATGATGTTTGACATATAAAAATAATTTACACACTAATTTTCAGCAGTACTTTTGTCAGCTTCATAAATTACTATTTTACTATTTATCAGAATCTTATATCTTATATTCTTATTTTTAATAAGGGTATTTGCACAGCTCTCAAGCCAACAGAATGTTAACATGCAATAGATACATGTCTTCTGAATTTGCTATATGAGTTCCACTGATTTTTACTTTCTCTTCTAGATTTATCTTTAAAATAATAGAACAAATCCATGAGATAAAGCCATTCTCAGAAGGATCTAATAATATGTAGATAAACAATAATTGGCTATTTTCCAAAATAAACCTTTTCTTAGGTGAATTTAGTTTCAAAGTAATTTAGTCTTTATGCTTTCTATACCAATAAAAACTTTTATTTTTTAAAAAAGATTTTATTTATTTATTTGACAGACAGAGATCACACATAGGCAGAGAGGCAGGCAGAGAGAGAGGGGAAGCAGGCTCCCCGCTGAGCAGAGAGCCTGATGCAGGGCTCGATCCCAGGACCCTGAGACCATGACCTGAGCCGAAGTCAGAGGCTTAACCCACTGAGCCACCCAGGCACCCCAAAACTTTTTATTTTATTTTATTTATTTATTTGAGAGAGAGAGCGAGCGAGCGCACAAGCTGGGGGAGGGGCAGACTCCCCACTGAGTGGGGAGCCCTATGCATGGCTCAATTTCAAGACCCTGCCATCATGACCTGGGCCAGAGACAGACACTTAACGAACTGAGCCATTCAGGTGCCCAACAATAAAAAGTTTTAAAGACAGTCTTCACTTTGATTAAGCTTTAAGATCCAAGAAACTTCTTCAAAACCTGCCTCACTGGAATGTTCCTTCTAACAATTATGACGAACAGTCAACAACAGTGAAGCAATCTGGAATACAGAGCAGGAATGGGCAACAATCACCATCTAACTAACAGAATATTTTTTTCGTTTATGCATGTTTTCTTTCAATATATCTTCATGGTACACATAGCACATACTTACAAATCAAGTGTTCATAGTTTTATTTTCTTGTTACCATTGTGTCATAAAACTTGTATTATTACCATTTGATTGACAGGAATTAAATTACCACAATATTCCTATGAGGATGTTTCCCAATTTAATTATTGTTTTTCTTTCCAGCTACTAGAATATTTCAATTATGTCTCTGTTGTTTATATTACATGTACTTTAAAAAGGATTTGAGGCTGTATAGAAGCAAAACATAGATAATTGAAACAGAAATAAGGAAATCTTTGTAGGGGTATCTGGGTGGCTGAGTTGGGTTGGGCTTCTCACTCTTGATTTCTGCTCTGGTCTTGGGGTTGTGATATCAAGCCCCACATTGGGCTCTGCGCTCAGCATGGAGTCTTCTTGAGAGTCTCTCTCCTTCTCCCTTTGCCCCTCCCCCAACTTGCATGCGCTTTCTCTCTTTAACATAAATAAATAAAATCTTAAGAAAAGAGAAAGATTAATCAAGTGTTTAATAAATAAATATGCTAAAAATCTATATTATTTAATGAAGTAGCTCTAAGTTTCATTCCAGAGTATACTTTCAAACAGCTGTTAAAATAAGTCAACCGGACGCCTGGGTGGCTCAGTTGGTTAAGCAGCTGCCTTCGGCTCAGGTCATGATCCTGGCGTCCTGGGATCGAGTCCCATATTGGGCTCCTTGCTTGGCGGGGAGCCTGCTTCTCCCTCTGCCTCTGCCTGCCACTCTGTCTGTCTGTGCTTGCTCTCGCTTCTCTCTCTATGACAAATAAAATAAGTCAACCTAGGTAGAAGAGTATGAGCCTACAGGTACATAAGTGTGAATATACAAACATTTGGGAGTGAATTTTTTTACAGAAATATTCACTTCCAGCTGCTTTAAAAGATGAACTTCTTCATTTTGTTTAGTACTGTCTCAATCATATTTTTTCATTTTGGTAATCCTATCCTTGTAAAATGAATTGAGAAGCGTTCCCTTATTCTCTAATTAATTTTTGAAAGTTTTGTATAATATTAGTATTGTTTCTTCCTTAAGCATTTCATAAAATTCGCCAGTGAATCCATATTAGCCTAGCATTTCTTTGAATGAAGATTATAAATAATAGATATTTCTTTTTCTTTGGTGTCAAATTTGGTAAGTTGGATTTCTTAAGGAATCTGTCCGTTTTGACTAAGTTGTTGAAATTGTTGGCATATTATTACTCAAAGTATTCTCTTACTTTCCTTCTGTTATCTGTAGAATTTGTAACAAAGACCCCCCTCTTTCATGCCTGATATTAATAGTTTGTGTCGCCTTTCTATCTTGATCAGGATAGCTAGGACTTTAGTGATTTAGTTGATCTTTTCAAAGAACAGCATTTGCCTCTATGAATTTTCTCTCTTTTCTATTTTATTGATTTTTGCTTATTGTTTTTTTCCTTATTTCTACTTTAGGTTTCATTTGCTCTTAAAAAACAAAACAAAAAAACAAACAAAAACACTTTTAAGGATGCCTGCATGGCTCATTTGGCTAAGCATCTGCCTTCAGCTGAGG
The DNA here is from genome assembly GCF_020171115.1 of Neogale vison. Taxonomy (NCBI): domain Eukaryota; kingdom Metazoa; phylum Chordata; class Mammalia; order Carnivora; family Mustelidae; genus Neogale; species Neogale vison. The sequence continues at coordinate 82,646,382 of NC_058102.1, forward strand.
TCATGTTCCTGGGGTCCTGGGATCCCACGTTGGGTTCCTTGCTCAGCAGGAAGTCTGCTTCTCCCTCTGCCCTGCTGCTCCTGCTGCTTGTGCTCTTTCTCTCTGACAATTAAATAAAATCTTCAATGAAAAAAAAAACTTTTAAAGAGAGATCCTCAGGTCATTGATTTTAATTTCTCTCTCTCTTTTCAAAGATTTTATTTACTTATTGAGAGAGAGAGCGCAAGTGCATGAGCAGGGGGAGGGACCAAGAAAGAGGGAGGGAGAGACTTTCAAGCAGATTCCCTCCTAAGTGTGGAGCCTGATGCAGGGCTCTATCTCACAGCGCTGAGATCATGACCTGAGCTGAAATCAAGAGTTGGGTGCTCAACCGACTGAGCCATTTAGGCACCCCTGAACTTCTCTTCTAATATAAACATTTTAAAGCTATAAACTTCATCCTGAGCACAGCTTTAGCTGCACACCACAAATTTTGATATATTGTGTTTTGATTTTTATTCAGTTCTAAATATTTTCTGATTTCTTTTGTCATTTCCCTTTGACCCATGTAATTATAAGAGTGTTATTTTATTTCAAAATATTTGAAAATTTTCTTTAAAAACATACATATCTTGGGGCACCTGGGTGGCTCAGTGTTAAGGTTAAGCCTCTGCCTTCAGTGTAGGTCATGATCTCAAGGTTTTGGGATCGAGCCCTGTATCAGGTTCCCTGTAGGGAGCATACTTCCCCCTCTCTCTGCCTGCCTCTCTGCCTACTTGTGATCTCTGTCTGTCAAATAAATAAATAAAATCTTTAAAAAAAAATACATATCTTACTATTATTGATTCCCAGTTTAATTTCACTATTTTCCAAGAGTATAACTCATGTGATGTCAATCATACAACATTTATTGAGACATTTTTTATAGCCAAGTATATTTGTCTGTCTTGATAAAAAGTACCAGGTGCACTTGAAAAGAACATCTGTTCTGCAGTTGCTGGGTGTAATGTTCTGTATTAGGTCAGATAATTGATCATGTTGTTCAGGTCATCCATGTTATTACTGATATTTTACCTGTTTATTCATAAATTGGTAAGAGAGAGATATTAATACCTCCAAATGTATTTATGGTAATGTGTTTCTCTTTCTTTAATTTTGTCATTTTTGCTTCATGAATTTGAAGCTTGATTACTGAATGGGTATGCAATTAAGATTATTATGTCTTCCTGTGAATTGGCCCTTTTCCATGAGTATGAAATGTCCCCTTTGTTTCTGGAAATACTGTTTGAAGCTATTCAACACACTAATTTCATCTTTCTTAGACTTAAAATTTTCATGCACTTTTTTTCCCATTTACTTTCAACTCATCTGTATATTTATATTTAAAGCGTCTTAGAGACGTATCTTGAAAGAAGTTGCTGTGGCTGATATCAAAGAGATTACGCCTATGTTCTCCTCTAAGATTCTGATAGATTCCTGTCTCACGTTGAGGTCTTTTATCCATTTTGAGTTGATCTTTGTGTACGGTGTAAGAGAATGGTCGAGATTCATTCTTCTACATATAGCTGTCCAGTTTTCCCAGCACCATTTATTGAAGAGACTGTCTTTTTTCCACTGTATATTTTTTCCTGTTTTGTCGAAGATTAATTGACCATAGAGTTGAGGGTCCATATCAGGGCTCTCTACTCTGTTCCACTGGTCTATGTGTCTGTTTTTATGCCAGTACCATGCTGTCTTGGTGATCACAGCTTTGTAATAAAGCTTGAAATCAGGTAAGGTGATGCCGCCAGCTTTATTTTTGTTTTTCAACATTTCCTTAGCGATTCGGGGTCTCTTCTGATTCCATACAAATTTTAGGATTATTTGCTCCAGCTCTTTGAAGAATGCCGGTGGAATTTTGATCAGAATGGCATTAAAAGTATAGATTGCTCTAGGCAGTATAGACATTTTAACAATGTTTATTCTTCCGATCCAAGAGCATGGAATGGTCTTCCATCTTTTTGTGTCTTCTTCAATTTCTTTCATGAGTGTTCTATAGTTCCTCAAGTATAGATCCTTTACCTCTTTAGTTAGGTTTATTCCCAGGTATCTTATGGTTCTTGGTGCTATAGTAAATGGAATCGATTCTCTAATTTCCCTTTCTAAAGGCAAAGGAAACAAAAGCTAAAATAAACTTCTGGGACTTCATCAAAATCAAAAGCTTCTGCACAGCAAAGGAAACAGTCAAAAAAACAAAGAGGCAACCCACGGAATGGGAGAAGATATTTGCAAATGACAGTACAGACAAAAGGTTGATATCCAGGATCTATAATGAACTCCTCAAACTCAACCCACACGAAACAGACAAACACATCAAAAAATGGGCAGAAGATATGAACAGACACTTCTCCAATCAAGACATACAAATGGCTATCAGACACATGAAAAAATGCTCATCATCATTAGCCCTCAGGGAGATTCAAATTAAAACCACATTGAGATATCACCTTACACCAGTTAGAATGGCCAAAATTAACAAAACAGGAAACAACATGTGTTGGAGAGGATGTGGAGAAAGGGGAACCCTCTTCCACTGTTGGTGGGAATGCAAGTTGGTGCAGCCTCTTTGGAGAACAGTGTGGAGATTCCTCAAGAAATTAAAAATAGAGCTTCCCTACGACCCTGCAATTGCACTCCTGGGTATTTACCCCAAAGATACAGATGTCGTGAAAAGAAGGGCCATCTGTACCCCAATGTTTATAGCAGCAATGGCCACAGTCGCCAAACTATGGAAAGAACCAAGATGCCCTTCAACGGATGAATGGATAAGGAAGATGTGGTCCATATACACTATGGAGTATTATGCCTCCATCAGAAAGGATGAATATCCAACTTTTGTAGCAACATGGCCGGGACTGGAAGAGATTATGCTGAGTGAAATAAGTCAAGCAGAGAGAGTCAATTATCATATGGTTTCACTTATTTGTGGAGCATAACCAATAGCATGGAGGACAAGGGGCGTTAGAGAGGAGTAGGGAATTTGGGTAAATTGGAAGGGGAGGTGAACCATGAGAGACTATGGACTCTGAAAAACAGTCTGAGGGGTTTGAAGTGGCGGGGGGGGGGGTGGGAGGTTGGGGTACCAGGTGGTGGGTATTATAGAGGGCATGGCTTGCATGGAGCACTGGGTGTGGTGAAAAAATAATGAATACTGTTTTTCTGAAAATAAATAAATTGGAAAAGAAAATAAAGCGTCTTATACAGACTGTATGATTGGGTCTTCCTTTATATAAAATTTTATCTGATAATCTTTGTCTTGAATTGGATTGTTTAATCAATTAACATATAATACAATTACTGATGTGATTGGATTTAGGTCTACTATTTTATTATTTTCTTTACTGTTTATCCTCCTCATTTTTGGTTCCTCTTTCTCTTTTCTTGATTTATTTTGGATTATTTAGTTATTTTTTTTAAACTTCACTTTATTTTATCTAGTGTTTTAAAAAAATTTTATCTAGACTAGACTTTGTCTAGTTTTTTTAGTTACCTTTTTGCATTTTTTAGTAGTTGCTTTAGGGATTACAATATATACCTTTAGTTTTTCACAGTTCACCTTGAATTAATAGTATATCACTCCACATAAAATGTAAAAACTTTTCAATTGTATTGGTCCATTTTCCTGCCCCTACTGTCCTTTTGGCTATAATTGTCATGTGTTATATTTACTTCTATTAAAAATTTCATAAGAAAATGTTATAGTTTTGGCTTTTATTTGTCCTATGTGTTTTAAAGAAATTAAGAGGAAAATAGCCCTTTCTATTTATCCAGATATTTAACATTTCTAATGATCTTTATTCTTTCCTGAAGATCTAAGATTATCTCATGCCATTTTTCTTCAGTGTAAAAAACTTCCTTCAGAGTTTCTTATATTGAAAATCTGATGGAGATAAATTTTCCAAGCTATCTTTTATCTGTGTTCTTATTTTGCATTCATTCTTGAAGGGTATTTTCACTGGATAAAGATTTCAGGTTTGTTGAGTTTTTTATTGTTAGCACTTTGACTGTGTTGTTCCAGTACCTTTGGCTTCCATTGTTTCTGATGAGAAGTCAGCCATTTGGGGTACCTGGGTAGTTGAGTCAATTAAGCATCTGTCTCTTGATTTTGGCTCAGGTCATCAGCTCAAGGTCATGAGATTGAGCCCTGCATCAGGCTCCATGCTTGGCGGGAGGTCTGCTTATGATTCTCTCTCTTCTTTTCCTTCTGCCCATTCCCTCACTCTCTCTGTCTCTAAAATAAATAAATTCTAAAATGTTAGCCATTAACCATATCTTCTGTATGTTACTTATCATTTTTCTCTTATTGCTTTCAAGATTTCTCTTTATCTTTTGTTTTCATCAGTTTGACTAGGATATGCCTAGTTATTATTTTCCTCATATTTATTATCCTAGGGATTTGCCAAATTTCTTGTATCTGTATTTTTTATTATACTGACAAATCAAGTACATTTTCAGACATTTTTTCAAATTTTTTTTCTGCTTCATCCTCTCCTAATTTTCCTTCTGTAACTTTAGTTTCTTAAATTTTGGACCTTTGGTATTGTTACACAGGTTCATGAATATCTGTTTATTTTCTTTCTGTCATTCTTTCTCTATTTTTCAGATTGGGGCAGTTCTATTGGCTTATTTTCAAGTTAACTGATTCTTTCTCTTGTTATCACCATTCTGCTGTTAAGATCATCCAGTAAATTTTTTGGTTTAGTTATTGTTTTTTTTGTGTGGGGGGGTAGTTTTTGTTTGGTTCTTTTCATAATTTTTCTCTTCTGAGCCTTTCTATTTTTAATTTATTACAGTGTATTTTTCTTTACCTCATTAAGCATAGTTATAATAGCTTGATTAAGTGCTTGTCTGCTGGCTTCAGTCTGCTAATACTAACATCTGAGTCATCTTTAGATTAGCCTCCATTCATTATCTTTTCTTTGAAAGATAATCACAGTTTCCTGATCCTTTATATGTCATATAATTTTGGATCGTATCTTGAATATTTTGAATTTAATGTGGAGATTTTGTTTTCCATTTTAGTCCTACAAAGAATGCTCATCTTTTGTTTGAGCATGCAGTTTACAGCAAAATCTTTTTGGTGACAGCTCAAATTTCAGTGTAGTTCTTTTTTTTTTTTTTTTTTTTTTTAAAGATTTTATTTATTTATTTGACAGAGAGAAATCACAAGTAGATGGAGAGGCAGGCAGAGAGAGAGAGAGAGGGAAGCAGGCTCCCTGCCGAGCAGAGAGCCCGATGCGGGACTCGATCCCAGGACCCTGAGATCATGACCTGAGCCGAAAGCAGCGGCTTAACCCACTGAGCCACCCAGGCGCCCCCAGTGTAGTTCTTTTATACCTGAGCTATTTGCTGTGTTTTTGTAGTTCAAGGGTCAGCTGGAAACTTGGTTATATTTTGGAAACAGAATTTAGGGATCTCTCTTTGGTTCTTTCTTTTCTAAGGTTCCACTCTCACCTTATAATGATGCAGGTTGCCCTGAACTCTGTATTTTTGGTCTTCAGGCCAGAAAGACTACAGATTATTGGAGCTCTGCATAGTGCCACAACTTTGGCCTGACCTCAGGATAAACTGTCTTCCACACAAAAATGTGAAATGCCTTGTGTCACTCTCGTCTCCCAGTTTTTCAATTTTCCTCCCAAAACTACCTGTTGTTTTTTACTTTCTCTCCAGAATCTTCAAGTAATTTTTGTATATTTTCCAAAGTTTATCTGTTATCTGTAGAAGAATTAGTGTTTTAGGAGCTAACTCAGTCATCTAATTCTCCATTTAATTTTTTTTCTTTTGAAAAGATGTTTTAAAAATTCTCTTAAGTGACCTCGGCAAACTGCAAAAGAAAAGTTACTCCCCTTTTTCTTTACTAGTCAACTCCCACCCACTTGAAATATCTATTATTAAAAAGATAGTCGGGGCACCTGGGTGGCTCAGTGGGTTAAGCCGCTGCCTTCGGCTCAGGTCATGATCTCAGAGTCCTGGGATCGAGTCCCGCATCGGGCTCTCTGCTCAGCAGGGAGCCTGCTTCCCTCTCTCTCTCTCTGCCTGCCTCTCTGCCTACTTGTGATTTCTCTCTGTCAAATAAAGAAATAAAATCTTTTTTAAAAAAAAAAAAAAGATAGTCTATCTCCCTTCTTACCAATCTCTAAACTCACACACACAGTTATATTAAAATATAAAGGATTTTTCCTTTTTTTAAATTTATTTATTTATTTGACAGGGAGAAATCACAAGTAGGCAGAGAGAGAGAGAGGAGGAAGCAGGCTCCCTGCCGAGCAGAGGGCCCAATGCAGGACTCGATCCCACGACCCCGAGATCATGACCTGAGCCAAAGGCAGGGTCTTAACCCACTGAGCCACCCAGGCGTCCCAGGATTTTTCCTTTTAAAAAAGGAATCAAACTGTACTTATTACTATGTAAATTTCTTAGTGTGTCTTTTTTTTTTAAGATTATTTATTTTTTTATTTGACAGAGAGAGATCACAAGTAGGTAGAGAGGCAGGCAGAGAGAGAGAGAGAGAGAGAAGCAGGCTCCCTGCTGAGCAGAGAGCCTGATGCAGGGCTTGATCCCAGGACCCTTAGGCCATGACCCGAGCCGAAGGCAGAGGCTTAACCCACTGAGCCACACAGGTGCCCCTCTTAGTGTGTCTTGAACAGATTTTTGGGTTAACATATACACATCTAACACATTTTCAAAAACTTCAAAAGTGTAGATTTGTGACTATCCATACAGAATATTAGCAAATAATGTCTTGAAGGTAAAAGTAACATTTCTCATCAGTTCTTGTGAGCTCAGATCCCAGCCCTTGTCTGGATTAGTAGAGAAGAAGAAACAACAATCTCAATACTGATTCTAGAATCCTTCTAGGTTAAAGAAGACTGAGGTTTGGGACACCTGGGTGGCTCAGTCGGTTAAGTGTCTGCCTTCAGCTCAGGTCATGATCCTAGGGTCCTGGGATTGAGTCCCACATAGGGGTCTTTGCTCATCATGGAACATGCTTCTCCCCCTGCCCCTCCTCCCCTCATGCGTACTCTCTCTCTTTCTCTCTCTGGCAAATAAATAAATAAGTAAATAAATAAATAAGTAAGTAAGTAAATAACTTGAGTTTAAGAAGACGACTGGGGTTTCCTTAGAGGATTAGAATCACTACAGATGGAAATTGTATAGTGTCTTCCTCATGCAAAGAGAATTTACTGAGACTATTATATAAATAATCAGAGCAAAACCAGAAGAGAATTTTACATTATTGAAACAATGGACGAAGCACTTTCTATGATAACACTCTAAAGCTTTATGTAACTGATCTCTTTTCCTTGGATGGTGGGGTCATTAGAGTCAACGAAGAGTAGTTCCATGGTAAAAAAAGGAAAATAAGAATAATAGGACTGGATTTTTTTTAAGTCAGGTGATTTTATAGCCATTTATGGACTCCTTAGCTGACAATTATAAGTTTATCTTATCTGATGCCTATCTAATCATGGCATCACATGAAGAACTCAAGGAATAAATTTTACTAAATCTAACATCATTTGAGATCTCTATAATACATTTAGCTTATTTTTTCTTTTGATCATATAAAGTTTTAGCTCTTTTCCAGAGATATGAAATTTTTTTCCTGAAAGATCTCTGTGTATCAGTTTGTTTAAACACAATGCCAGAGCATTCATTCTGGGTATTATATTCCAAATACAAATATGTGTTTTGACTATTGTAAATAATGCTGCAATGAATGTAGAGGTGCAGATATCTCTCCAAAATGGTAAATTCATTTCCTTCAGATATATAACCAGTAGAAAAATTGATGAATCATAAGATAGTTCTATTTTTAATTTTTTGAGGAATTTCAATACTGTTCTCCACAGTGGCTGAAACGCAATTGTGATTGCATCAAAAACTCAACACTTTCATTCCTTCTCTTTTTATGTTTCTGATGTCACAATATATCTCTTTTGTATTGTGTATTTATTAAGAATGTATTGTAGTTATATGTATTTTAATTTTTTATTAGTTTAATGTTCTTCGCTTTTACCTCTTTTTTAAAAAGATTTTGTTTATTTATTTATTTGACAGAGAGAGAGCACAAACAGAGGGAACAGCAGAAACAGAGGAAGAAGCAGATTCCCCACTGAGCAGGGAGCCCAATGTGGGGCTCAATCCGTTTTATTAGAGTTAAATGGTTAACACACCACTGTAATAAAGTATTCTGAATTTGATTAAATCTTTATCTTTACCCATGTGTTGTATATTTTCACGTGTTTTTATGGTACTAATTAATGTCCTTTCATTTCACCTTGAAAAACTCCTTTCAGCATTTCTTGTAAGGCAGTTCTAGTGGTTATAAACTTCTTCATGTTTATGAGCTTCACAAACTTGGATGCCCAAATCTCTCCCCTGATTTGGAAAGTTCTCAGCCATTATGCCTTTAAATATGTTTTCTGCCCACATCTCTTTCTCGGACCTTAGTAATTCACAGATTAGGACTTTTGATGTTATCCCATCAATCGCATATGATTTCTTTCTTTCTTTCTTCATTTTTTTTTTCTTTATTCTCCTCTGGATAATATAAAGGTCCCGTCTTCTGAATCAGATTTTTTTCTTCTATTTCATTCATTCTGATGTTGATATAATCTATTGCATTTTTTCATTTCATTCATTATATTAATCAGATCCAGAATTTCTGTTTTGCTCATTTTATTTATATCTTTGCTAAATTTTTCATTTTATTCATGTATTCTTTTCCCAATTTCATTGAATTCTCTTTCTTTGTTTTCTTGTAGCTAATTGAGATTTCTTAAAACAGCCATTTTGAATTCTTTATTGGGTAAATCTTTATTGGGTAGATCTCCATGTCTTTGGTGTTGGTGACAATGATTTTTATGATCCTTTGATTGTGTCATGTTTTCTTGATTTTTCATGTTCTTTGATGTCTTGCATTGTTCTCTTGTCTTTGCTGGGTGACTTTGGGAGAGAAATATCTTCCATCAGCGTTGCTACAGATTCTGAGGCTTTCTCAGATCTTTTACAGATATGTCTGCTGAACATTTCTTACTTCATCTTGTGGCAGAATTCTTAAGCTTCTTTGCTTTCTCTCAGTCCTGCAACATACCTTTATGCCAATAGCCTACCTTTGCTTTCTAAGGACAGTGCTAAAGCTCAAATTTGTGGTCTCTCTTTGACTCATGGATTCAGTCTGGCTTTCTGTATATATTCTGTATATATTCACTGTATATATTCACTGACTCTGAGAGCGCATGTAGGGAACCAGCCACAGAGTGGGGTACGTGGGTGAGACAGATTGAGTGCTAGGGATACCTGTGTGCCATTGGAGTGATTTCTAGGCAGTGTCCCCAAGAGCTTGTGGGCAGGCTTCTTGATGGAGTTCATGACGCTGTTAGTGGGATCCATGTCCCTTTAATGCCATTAGAGAGTTCTATCTGTTGCCCTTCTAGGATCCTTCCCCCTTCCAGCTGTGCAGCTCAAGACTCAATACTGCTTTGGGTGGGGTGAGAGAGATATGAACCTCTCTGGGGGCTCCCACACCGTCACACACACTTACTTTCCCCTGCAGGAGAAATCACAAGCTGATTACTTCTCTCTTGACCCTGGGCTGTGCCACCTCAGATGAAGGGTGGTACGAGTAAAGTCACTTTTTCTTACTCTCTCCAGGGTATCCAAACTTGTATTTTTTTGTTGTTGTTGTTCCAGCAATGTGCTAGAACTTCTCTGCTAGACTCCTGGACTTTCACAAAGGCTCTGCAGGGATTGTCTAAGACAGTGTTCTTGACCGGCTTCCAGACCACAGTCAAGAGGGACTGGAACTGCTTTATGGACCAGCAGAAGGGCCACAGTCAAGACTTAGGTCAGTATGTCTGCTTCTGAAGAAATGGGGTAGGTAATGCTCCTTGCAGGTCCTTTGGTGTATGGTGATGTATCCCACAGCTCTGACAATGGAACTTTTTTTCCTATTAATGGATACCAAATTGTTGCTGGGGGCTTACAGGAGAGCCACATCTTATTTGGCCATTTTGCTAATGTCATTCCACACTGCGTTCTTGCTTGCATGGTTTCTAAGAATTTGGGTGTGATTCTTATCTTTGCTCCTTTATAGATAAGGTTTTTTGTTATTGTTGTTGTTTTTAAACGCTGGCTTCTTTTAAGATCTTGTCTTTATCTTTTATTTTCTACAGTTTTTTTCTATGCCTCATTATAGTTTGTTTTTGTAGGTTGTTGTTTTTTTTTTTCTCACATTTCCTGCCTAGTGTTCTCTGAGCTTCCTGGATGAAGAGTTTGGTGTCTAGTATTAATGTGAGGAAAATTCTGTCATTATTACTTCACGTATTTTTTTCTTTTCCTTCCTTTTCCCTTTTTTTTTTCTTCTCCCACTCTCCCTTTCTCCCTCCTTCCCTTCCTTCCTTCCAATATTCCCATTACATGTATGTTACACCTTCGGTAGTTGTCTAGGACAAAACAATCCTTGGTTTTTCTTTACTCTCACACTACCGCACTTCACTTCTGACAACAGATATGTGGACTACCCTCCCCCTCCCCCCTACACAACTGAGCAATTTTCAGCAACACCAGCTGGTGTCCTACAGTTCAATTCAATTTTTTAAAAAAGATTATATTTATTTATTTATCTGAAAAATCACAAAAAAGATCACAAGTAGGCAGAGAAGCAGGCAGAGAGAGAGAGAGGAGGAAGCAGCCTCCCTGCTGAGCAGAGAGCCCAATACAGGGCCCGATCCCAGGACCCCTGGGATCATGACCGGAGCTGAAGGCAGAGGCTTTAACCCACTGAGCCACCCAGGCACCCCAGTTCAATTCAATTTTGACAGTATCTGGTGTTGGTGTAGACCCCACAGGTTAAGGGCTTGGTCTCAGAAGACTGCCCTTCCTACCTCGGTGTCATTTGCAAGTCCCAGCTTGTCATTTTTTCCTCTCACCAACCAACTATAAATTGGAGGTTTCTATGCCCCACCCTTTGGGTTCAATCTTTGGTCGAACAGCTCACTGAACTCACTTTCACTTATATGTTACCTATATATCTGTTATGTAATAAAGGATATAAAAAAGTACAGATGAATAGCCACATGAAGACATACATTGGGTGAGGTCCTGAAGAGTCCTGAGTGCAGGAACTTTTGTCCCCATGAAGTTGGATGTACTACCTTCCTGGCACATGGATGTATTCACCAATCTGGAAGCTCTCTTACCCCTGTACTTTGGGGGGTTTTATGGAGGCTTCATTATATAATATGATTGGTCAGTAACTCGGTCTCTAGTACCTCACTTCTTCCTGGAGGATGGGAGGCAGGATGGAATTTCCTTATTTATTTCTGCTGAACAACTCTCATCCTAAAGCCATCCAGGAGCCCACCAAGAGTCACCTCATTAGAACAAAAGACATTCCTGTCACCCAGGAATTCTAGGGAATTTAGGAGCTTTCTGTTATTGACTAGGGTCAAAGAACAAGTATTAGAAAAAAATAAGCTCCTAATATTCTTTTTTTTTGTTGTTTTTTAAATCTCTGTACCAGGAAGTAAGGGCAGAGACCAACATACGTATATTTTCTATTATGTCTCAATAATTGTCCCACAGGTCTTGGATTGACTCTTCTGGTTTTTTCAGTATTGTTTTTCTGTTTTCCTTTCATTTTTGGAAATTTCTATTGTGATCTCTTCAAGCTTGGCTATCTGTTGCTCAGCTGTGTCTTCATTTCTGTTACAGTGATTTTGACCTCTAGCATTTCTTTTGATTCTTTCTTAGAACTTTCATCTCTTTGCTAACATCGCCCATTTGTTCTTGCATGTGTCTACTTTATGTAGAGCCTGTAGCATATTAATTGTTTTAAATTCCTTGTCAAATTATTCCATTATCCTTGCCACATTGGAGTCTGATTCTGATGTTTTCTTTGTCTTTTCAAACTGTGCTTTTTGGCTTTTAATATGCCTTGTGGTTTTTTTCTTGTTAGCCATTCATGATGTGCTCTGCTATAGATGGAATTTTGTATCCTCCCCAAATTCAAAATTCCCCCCAAAATGTTCAAACCTAATTCCCAATGGGATGATATTTCTCAGGAGGGCTTTTGGAAGGTGATTAGTTCATGAGGGGGGAACCCTTAAAAATGGGACTAGAAAGCTTATAAAAGAGACCCCAGAGAACTCCCTTGCCTTTTCTGCCATTTGAAAACATACCTAGAAGATGGCTATCTATGAACCAGGAAGTAGGCACCTACAAGATCTTGATCTTGAACTATCCAGCCTCCAGAACTGTGAAAAATACTTTTTGTGAGTGGTTTATAACCTACCCAGTTTATAAACTACTACTACAATAATATATATATGTACATATACACATATCTACCTATCTGTCTATATATATATCTACATATAGATAGGTATATATAGTAGCCTCAATGGACTGAGACATACTAGGTGAAAGTAACTGGTTTAAAGTAGGTCTTTAGGAATATGATAGTAAGTTATGGGGGAGGGGTGGGTAGGAAATGTTCTATAGTCCTATGATTAGGTCTCAATCCCTCTTTTTTTTTTTTTTTTTTTTGAGATTTTACTTTTAAGTAATCTCTACACCCAACATGGGACTGGAATTGCAACTCTAAGCACAAGAGCCACATGCTGTACTGACTGAGCCAGCCAGGCACCCCAATTATATCTAATCTTTCAGCAAAGATTATACCTCTGGACTGTGGGCTTCACACGTGCTTCTCAGTTCTCCCATTTCCTCTTTAGGTGGGATGAGTGAGCTGGAGTTGGGTATTTCCTTTCCTCCTGGTCAGTTAGTCTGTGATGAAATTCCAGTAGTTCATGCTCTGCTAAAGTAGTTTCGCTTGAGGATAGGCCTTACTAAGAACAGAATGCTCTGACATATTAAAAAATGGGTTTTTTTCCACTCTCCCTGATGGAAGCATGAATGTATTTTTCTCTGACATTCAGTGTGAGAACTACTACAGCTCTAGGAGCTGAAACACCAAAAGTATGGGAACTCTTTTGAGTGGGTCTTCCTGGAGTTTTTAGCTATCAGAATTGTCCACACTGAGCTTCCAGAAATTCACCAATGAAGTTTAGGCTTTCCTACCTTGGCCCTGGCTCCCCTTGAGGTTTCTGCTCTGGTAAGTTATAATTCTTTATATTCATTTGTGTGTCTCTCCAATTTGGGGGAACAGTGATTTGCCTCTTGACCTCACTTCTCTGACAGTCATAAGAGGAGTTTTTGTTTTTTCAATTTGTTCAGCTTTTACTCATCAGCATTGAGTGGTGACTTCTACGCTGTTCATATGTTGAACTGAAAACTAGAAGTACTATGATGTCATTTTAATGATGAAAAAAACTGAAGGAATAACAAAGAATTGTTGAGTGAAAAATAAAGTAATTTAAAATTCAAATATTATCTCTCTGTACATTTGAATTCAAATATCATCAATATTCACTTCAAATATTATACCCTGTATATTTAGTAAGAAAAAATAATTTGTTAATGCTTCTTTCTAATTAAACTTGGTAGATTCTCAGCTTTAGATTTGGCCATATTTTCTGCTGGTAGAATAAGGATTCTGAGTACAGTTCAGTGATTATTACTCAATCTGTTTTGGGTCTAGCCCCCTGAACATGTTTCTGAGTCCCAGGGGAAAAAAACTAAACAGCTTTAAGTAGAATCCAAAAGGATTGTTTCATTAAAATCTTTACCCACTGTGTCCCAAATATCTTTGGTACTGCACTTGAAGTTAGAAATCTGAGGGAGCCATCTGCCCTCCCCTGCTAAGGACAACAGTGTAGTTTGGGTACCTTGAGAGCTAAGTGTAGTTGTCTTTGGAGAACTGCTGTGCCTGGCAAGGCAGCAGGAGGGACTGTGACATGCAAAGGAACAACATGTGATGGTGTTAAGTTCCCACCAGTTCTCAACAGAGCAACAGTAGTCATCAGCAAAGAATTGCTTTGCTAGATGGAACTGTAAGAGAGGGTTTTTTTGTAGCCCAGTAGAACAAATATGGTGAAAGTTTAGGGCAAGCAAGACACCATAGGAATACTGAGGAGATACTTTGTAAGGAATCTGAGATGCTGTATCACCAGTAGGAAGCAACTAGGAACTAAACTTTGGGCTTGGGTGGCTCAGTGGGTTGGGCCGCTGCCTTCGGCTCGGGTCGTGATCTCGGGGTCCTGGGATCGAGTCCCACATCGGGCTCTCTGCTCGGCAGGGAGCCTGCTTCCTCCTCTCTCTCTCTGCCTGCCTCTCTGCCTGCTTGTGATCTCTCTCTGTCAAATAAATAAATAAAATCTTTAAAAAAAAAAAACTGTGACATAATTTGTGGTGCCCAGTGAAGTTTGGCTGTATTATATTAATATCCATTCAATATCTTAACACATAGGCTCTTTTTACCCTTGTTACCATTAGTGAGAAGCAGCAGGGTTTTGTTTTGTTTTTTTTTTTTTTTGTAGCCTTAAAGTTATCAGTGAATGTATAAAGCGAATAAATAAAAGAACCTCTGCTCAAACGTCATCACTCAACTGCTAAGAGGATAAAGTAAAACTCATGTTGGCTTACACATAGTGTCAAAGGGGTAAGACAAGCCAATATTTATTATCCATAAGTCACAATATGCCATTTTCAAAATGAGTTTTATATTAATACCTATTAAAGAAATGATATATTCTAACTTTGTTAAACAAAATTGAAGAATGACCCATTCCATTTGCAAATACATTTAAAAATAAATGCAGTCTTAATTTAGAGACCACCAACATTGACACTGGTCCCTTCAAGTTAAAAAACACAAAGGAAATTTTAATAGCATCCAACAGAAAAAAGTTATCTCATTACAGAACCTATAACAAAGAGTTCCAGGGTTTTGGAGGAACAACGAAATGAGATGTTCGATAATTGAGCATATAATGCTATTTTGCCATATTGTCTCCTGAGGATGATATTGGATAGATGGTTTTCCTTAAGTAGAGACCAAGCTATTTCAAGTAGAATCCCCACTGATTATTTTAATATCATATTGTTTTAGTTCTAACATTTAACATTTCCTGAAGATTCTGAAACACTTAGTACTAAAGAGAAGACACTAAAATTTATATTACTCAAGGGAAGAAATGAGCATTATGTTTCTTTTTAAATGGTTATAAAAATAAAATTTCCTGAGCTTTCTTGCTTGTTTGAAAATCCATCATTCTGAGTACTTGGTCTAATTTGGAATCAGGAACATTAATTCTGTGGCAACCCTGAATTGCCGCTTAAACTTAAGAACTTTTTATAGTCCTTTAAAAGAATCTTCTGTCATGTTGACTCTTTTTCTCAGATTTACTCAAGTTTTCCAGAGACATCAGGAATATGTGTAGGGCATTCGTTCATCTTAGCAACAAATTCACTTTAAAATTTCTTCACTGGAAAAATTAGTATGGAATATGACAGTCCATCTCTTATGTGCTTTTTGTCACAGACATTACTTTTAAATAAAAATCTGAACACTCTTAGTTATTCTCTTTTTAAAGGATAGGATTAGTTGGAAGATTTTTTATGTTAATTCTAGTAAAATTAGATCAAGGTGTCATGACCGAAGTGTTACAAATGGTTTTGGTGATAGTGAGTAGATTCACAGATTCAGACAATGAACTAATAAATATTTTAACTGATAATTGTGTACAACTTGGGGATCTAGGATCGTAGTGTTAATAACTACATTTTCCAGTGGTGTGGAGTAGTAATCCTCATAAATTTTCTGCCTTTTCTTATGTCTTTTCAACACACTGTTCTTTTTTTTTCATGATTGTATAGCAAGGAATCCTTGGAACATGTCTATTCTTTTCTCTCAAACACATTTACTTAATATTACATACTTTAAAGGTCACCATGCCTGGCAGCTATTCTATTATGGTGTGTTTTAAAAAGATAATTAAGGTCAAAGATACAGATCTGAAATATAATAATCAACACAAAACTCAAAAAGAAGAATAAAATTGGAGAACTCATGCTGCCATATTTTAATACTTACTAAAAAGCCACAGTAATCAAGCAGGATGGCATTGGCAAAAATAGACACATAACTCAGTGAAACAGAATAGAGAACCCAGAAATAGAATATCACAAATATAGTCAGCTGATTATTGACAAAGGTACAAAAGCAATTCAATGGAGAAATAATAGTCTCTTCAATAAATATTGCTTATAAAATTGGACATCCAGATGCAAAAAATTAACATAGATACCAACTTTATACACTTCACAATAATTAATTCAAAGCAGATTATAGATCTAAATATGAAATACAAAACTGTAAAGCTTATAGAAGAAAACATGAGAAAAATCATGACAGAGTTTGGTGATGAGATTTTATTTATTTATTATTTTTTTAAGAGAGAGAGAATGTGAGTGGTGGGGGAAGGGCAAAGAGAAAGAGAGAGAATCTCAAGCAGATGCCTTGCCCAGCACAGAGTCGGACTTGGGGCTTGCTCTCACGACGCTGGGATCATGACCTGAGCTAAAATAGTTGGACTGACTGAGCCACCCAGCTGTCTCAGTGATGTGGTTTTATGTACAACACCAAGAGCATGATCCATGAAAGAACACGTGGATATTGGACTCTATTAAAGTTCAAAAATTTTGCTATGGAGGGGTGCCTGGGTGACTCAATGGTTTAAAGCCTCTGCCTTCAGTTCAGGTCATGGTCTAAGGGTCCTGGGATCGAGCCCTGCATTGGGCTCTCTCAGCAGGGAGCCTGCTTCCCCCTCTTTCTCTGCCTGCCTCTCTGCCTACTTGTGATCTCTTTCTCTGTGTCAAATAAATAAAAAAATCTTTAAAAAAATTTTTTTGCGATGCAGAAGATCCTATTAGAAGGATGAAAACACAAATCACTGTCTGGTAAAAGATTTGCAAATCACATAGCAGATAAAGGATGATACCCATAATATATAAAGAACTCTTAAAAGGCAGTAATAAGGAAACAAAACAATTTAAAAATAGGCAAAAGAGAGAGAGATCGGCAACATGGCATAGTAGGGAACTCAAAAAGTACATCTCTTTGCAAAAGCAGTGATTAAGTAGGAAAAAAAAAACCCTGTAACCATAAACCTTTTTGGAGGATTCTGGAATCTAAACAAAAGCTTGCAACAAATAGAGCAACCTTTAATAAAATAGAAAAGCTCACTTTTAGTGAGAGGATAATTAAGGTCATATGAGGGGTAATCTGATAGAGATGCCAGATTATATAATCTGCAGTATATAATGTATCAAATCAATACATTGTGCACTTTAAACTTATACCACATTATACATCAATTATATCTCAATAAAACTGGGGATGGGGAGAAAAATTAACATAACCAAATTTGTGGAATAGAGTAGAAACAGTGCTAAGAGGGAAATTTCTAGTTTTAAACAGTTATATAATTATTTTTTAATTTAAATTCAATTAGCCAACATATAGAACATCATTAGTTTCAGATGTATATTTCAGTAATTCTAAAGAATATATTAAAAAAAGAAGGAAGATCTCAAATCAACAACCTAGACTTCAACCTTAATGAACTAGAATAAGAAGAATAAATTAAACCCAGAGCAAGCAGAAGAAAATAATAAAGGCTAGAGTATATAAAGCTAAACATAGTTTTATCTTATGATCCAGAAATAATGCTCCCTAAGTATTTACCAAAGTGATTTGAAAAATTATGTCTGCACAAAAGCTTGCATGCAAGTGTTTAAAGCAAGTTTATTCATAATTGCTAAAAACTGGGAGCATTCAATATATTCTTCAATAAGTGAATACATAAAGAAACTATGGTATATTCAGACATAAAAAGGAGTATGCTCTCAACCATGCAAAATGTGAGTGAATTATAAGTTTATTGTTAAGAAAAAGAAATGTCTGAAAAGGTTATATGTTGTATAATTCCATATATTTGACATTTTGGAAAAGGCAAACCTATAGAGATGGTAAACAGATCAGTTGTTGCCAAAGGTTTTTGGAGGAGGGAGGGTTGAACAGGTGAAGTAAAAGGGATTTTTTGTTTAAAGATTTTATTCATTTATTTGACAGACAGAAATCACAAGTAGGCAGAGAGGCAGGCAGAGAGAGAGAGGAGGAAGCAGGCTCCCCGCTGAGCAGAGAGCCCGATGCGGGGCTCGATCCCAGAACCCTGGGATCATGACCTGAGCCAAAGGCAGAGGCTTTAACCCACTGAGCCACCCAGGTGCCCCCAAGGGATTTTTTTATGGTGGAAAATGTATGTATGCAACTGTAATGGTGACATTATGTATTCGTTAAACCCCATAGAACTACAGCACAGAGTAAAACTCAATGTAGTAAATTTTAAAATAGCATTTAGGAGGTTGGGCAGTCTCAGAATGGAATGCATACTCTCAGAAAAGAAAAGTGGGGTAGGGGGTGGTGCCCCTTGTAAAGGGTGGGAACTAAGACTAAAGGCAAAAAAAAAAAATGTACATAAGCACTGTACTCTAGTTGGTAAAGATGTATCTCATGAACATATGACATCATTATGACCTCATGTTTAACTTCATATAAATACATATGGGTATATAAAGAAATATTTTTAAGTACGTATGTAATGTGGGCCACTACACACATTTTGTCCTTTCTCTGTCCTATAAGAAGGCTAAGAAGCAATGACACCTTAGTAACAATAAACACACCCAACACCCAGATCTTGGTTTCTAATACTGTTCTTCAACAATAGGAACCAGGGTTTCTTGGAGAAATGGCTGATAGTAGAACTGGGGCAATGCATATAAACAAGATGCTCCTGTAGTGTTTTGTAGTTCCAAAAGGTAAGGGAATTCTCAAAGAAATAAATACTACAACAATGTGTGTCAAAGGGACACAAAAGCCAATTGAAAGAGTTACCAATGGCCAAAGCTGGAACAATTTTAGCAACAAAATTAATAATGTAGAATTGGATTACAAACCAAAGTATAAAATAAATATCCATGAGTCCATATTAGGGAATGTTTGAATAAATAAGTAAATATGAGAAAATATATACATTTTCTATACAGAAACATTCCAAATTATTTATATAGATATTTTGTTGTTATGGAGGTGGGTATATCTAGTAACTTCTTTCCAAAGAATACAGTATGAAAAGGAGGAGAAAAAGAGTAACTTCACAGTAGAGACACCTAGTGAATATTACCTTAGCCAGATAATCAAGGTCAATAGCAACAGTAAGAAGTCATGTTGATAGAAGGTACCCATGATATGATGTGATGAGAATAGTACTTTATTTACATCTGTGATCTTTCCAAAAGTCATTAAACACCAGTCCAATCATGAGAAGAAAAAAAAAAGACAAACCCCAATATTGAGAGATGCTCTACAAAATAATGACTAGTACTTTTCAAAACTGAAGATCATTAAAAATGAGGAAAGTCTGAGAAACCATCACTCTGTAGAGGAGCCTGAGGAAGGATGATGAATAAATGTAGTATGATATCCTGGATAGGATCATGGAAAGAACATTAGATAAAAATGAAGAAAATCAGGATAAGATATGGACTTCAGTTAATAATGATATGTCAATAGTGGTTTATTAGTTGTATTAAGTGTACCATACTAATATGATAACAAAAGGGGAAAGGATATAGGAAGCATATGGAAAATCATGTTCTATTTTTGCTACTATTTTGTAATATAAAACTCTTCTAAAATGAAAACTATTTTTTAAGAATATATAGAATTTACATAAGAATGCATTTATGGGTGATAAAAGAAGTTGAGGTCTTCAGCTGTCCCTTTGTAGACCTAGGTATCAGTAGCACTAGTGAGACTGTGCTTACTGAGTCAGAAGAGATTCTGCAGTGATAGAGGGCTCTGGGCTTAGAACCTTGCCCTCAATAGTACTAGTAGACTTCATCATTAATAACACTTACTGAACGCAATCAGGAAAAGCTGTGACCATAGACACGCACAAAGATGTTCACATGACTTGTAGATATAGCTGGTCATCTTTCCTTTGCTTCCTCTACAGCCACATCTCATACCAGTCTTTTCTTGATTGCTACACTCTAGCTACACTGGATTTCTTTCAGTTTCTCATAGATATTATTACCCACCCTCCCCTCTGTGTCTTTTCCTTCTACTTGCAGTTCTTTCCAAATCCCAAACCCACCTTTACCCTGTTTGCCCAGTTAATTCCAACTCATCCTTCATTTGAAATGCCATATTTTTTTAAAAAATAAATTTAATAAAAAAATGAAATGCCATATTTTTAAGAAGTTCTTCCTGGCATCCTAGACAATACACTATACTTCTCCATTTGTGGCATGCATCCTATTTGTAATGGCTTATTTCTTTTTTAATTGAAGTATAATTGATATATAACATAGTTTCAGGTGTACAGCATAATGATTCAGTACTTGTATACACTGAGAAGTGATCACTACAATAGATCTAGTTCCCTCTGTTGCCATATAAATTTACAGAATATGAAATACATATTATTTTTAAAATTTACCTTCAATTAACTAACATATAACATATTATTGGTTTCTGAGGTAAAGGTCAGTGATTCATCAGTCTTAAATAATACCCAGTGCTCATTATAACACATACCCTCCTTAATGTCCATCACCCAGTTACACCAACCTCCTACCTTCCTCCCTTCCAGCAACTGTCAGTTTGTTTCCTGTTATTAAGAGCCTCTTATGGTTTCTCTCTCTCTCTAGTTTCATCTTGTTTCATTTATTCCTCTCTTCCCCTATGATTCTCTGTTTTGTTTAAATTGAACACATCAGTGAGATTATATAATAATTGTCTTTCTCTTATTGACTTATTTTGCTTAGCATAATACTCTCTAGTTCCATCCACGTTGATGCAAATGGCAAGATTTCATTTTTGACGGCTGTGTATTATTCTATTGTATATGTATACCACATCTTCTTTATCCATGCATCTGTCAATGGACATCTGAGCTCTTTCCATAGTTTGGCTATTGTGGACATTGCTTCTATAAAAATTGGGGTGCAGGTGCCCCTTCGGATCACTACATTTGTATCTTTAAGGTAAATTCCCAATAGTGCCGTTGCTGAGTCATATGATAGCCCCATTTTCAACTTTTTGAGGAACCTCCATACTGTTTTCCAGAGTGGCTGTACCAGATTGCATTCCCACCAACAGTGTAAGAAGGTTCCCCTTTCTCTGCATCCTTGCCAACATCTGTCATTTCCTGACTTACTAATTTTCGCCATTCTGACTGGTATGAAGCGGTATCTCATTGTGGTTTTGATTTGTATTTCTCTGATGCCGAGTGATGTTGAGCATTTTTACATGTTCTTTTGGCCATTTGGATGTCTTCTTTGGTGAAATGTCTGTTCATGTCTTCTGCCCATTTCTTGACTGTATTATTTGGTTTTTGGGTGTTGAGTTTAATAAGTTCTTCAGAGATTTTGGATACTAGCCCTTTATCTGTCATTTGCAAATATTGTCTCCCATCCTTATATCAGACAAATAAGATTTTAAACAAAAGACTGTAATAACAGAAGAGGAAGGACACTATATCATAATTAAAGAATCGATCCAAAAAGAAGAAGATCTAAGAATTGTAAATATTTATGCCCCTAACATGGGAACAGTGATTTGTATAAGCCAATTAATAATTAAATGAAAGAAACACATCAATAATAATACAATAATAGTAGGGGACTTCAACACTACATTCACAGCAATGGACAGATCATCTAAGCAGATCAATAAGGAAAGAGGGGCTTTGAATGACACACTGGATCAGATGGACTTCACAGTTCTATTCAGAACATTGCATCCTAAAGCAACAGAATACACATTCTTCTCAAGTGCACATGGAACCTTCTTCAGAATAGATCAGATACTGGGTCACAAACTAGGTCTCAACTGGTATCAAAAGATTGGGATCATTCCTTGCATATTTTTGAGCCATAATGCTTTAAAACTGGAACTCAATCACAAGAGGAAATTTGGAAAGAATTCAAATACATGGAGGCCAAAGAGTATCCTACTAAAGAATGAATCAGTCAACTAGGAAATTAAAGAAGAATTTTAAAAATTCATGGAACCAAATGAAAATGAAAACACAACTTTTAAAAACCTTTGGGATGCAGCAAAGTTTTTCCCAAGAGGGAAGTGTATAGCAATAGGAGACTTTCTCAAGAAATAAGAAGGATCCCAGAAACGCAACCCAACTTACAAGCTGGAGAAAGAACAGCAGAGAAAGCCTAAACCCAACAGGAGAAGAGAAGTTATAAAGATTAGAATGGAAATCAATGACATAGAAACCAAAAGAACAGTCGACTAGATCAACAAAACTAAGAGCTGGTTCTTTGAAAGAACTAGTAAGATTGATTAACCCCTGGCCAGACTTATCAAAAAGAAGAGAGAAAGGACCCAAATAAAAGCATGAATGAATGAGAAGAGATTACAACCAACATTGAAGAAGTACAATTATAAGAACATATTATGAGCAACTCTATGCCAATTATGCAATCTGGACGAAAAGGATGCATTCCTAGAAATATATAAACTATCAAAACTGAAACAAGAAGAAATAGAAAACATGAATAGACCTATAACCAGCAGGGAAATTGAATCAGAAATAAAAAATCTCCAATGAACAAAAATCCAGGGCCAGATGGCTTCCTAGGGGAAATTCTATAAAACATATAAAGAAGAATTAATATCTATTCTTCAGAAGCTGTTTCAAAAAAATAGAAATGGAGGGAAAATTCCCAAACTCATTTTATGAGGCCAGCATTACCTTGATCCCAAAACCAAAGACCCCACTTAAAAGAGGAGTCCATTTTGGATTATGGAATCCATTTGGATTATGAATTATGGACCAATATAAGGATGCCAAAATTCTCACTCAAATACTAGCCAACAGGATCCAATAGTACATTAAAAGGATTATCCACCACGTGCAAGTGGTATTTATTCCTGGGCTGCAAGGGTGGTTCAGTATCTGCAAATTAATCAATGTAATACATTACATAAATAAAAGAAAGGACAAAAACCCTATGGTCCTCTCAATAGATGCAGAAAGAGCTTTTGACAGAAAGTACAGCATCCTTTCTTGATTAAAACTATTCACAGTGAAAGGATAGAGGGATATACTTCAATATCATAAAAGTCATATATGAAAAGCCCACACCTTATATCATTCTCAGGGGGAAAAACTGAGAGCTTTTCCCCTAAGATTAGGAACATGGCAGGGATGTCCACTATCACCACTGTTATTCAACATAGCGCTAGAAGTCCTAGCCTTGGCAATCGGACAACAAAAAGAAAAAAAAAATGGCTCAGTTTTATTGTTTTGCATGTGACTGTCAAGTTTTTCCAACACAATTTATTGTATGTTCTTGGCTCCTTTGTCATAAATTAATTGACCATGTATGTGTGGGTTTTTTCCTGGGCTTTCTGTTCTGTTCCATTCATGTATGTGTCTATTTTTAATGCAAGTTCCATACTGTTTTGATTATTTTAGCTTGGTAATATAGTTTGAAATCAGGGAACATGATGCTTCCAGCTTTGTTTTTATTTCTCATTATTGCTTTGGCTATTGAGGATCTTCTATGCTTTCATACAAATCTTAGGATTGTTTGTTGCATTTCTGTGAAAAACGCCATTGGGATTTTATAGGGATTGTACTAAATCTATATATAGCATTTGGAAATACACAGTTTTTAACAAGATGAATTCTTTTAGTTCATGAGCATGGAATATCTTCCCATTTATTCATGTCTTTTTTAGTTTCTTTCATAAATGTCCTGTTGTTTACAGTGCACAACTCTTCACTTTATTGTTTAAATTCATTCACAGGCTTTTTTTTTGTTCCTGATGTAATTGCGAGTAGGATTTTTTTCTTAATTTCCTTTTCTGATAATTCATTGTTAGTGTATACAAATACAACAGATTTTTGTGTATTGATTTCATCTTCTGCAACTTTGTTGAATTCATTTATTCATTCTAAGAGTTTTTTGGTGGAGTCTTTAGGGTTTTCTAGATATACAAAAATGTGTTGTCCACAAATAGTGACAATTTTACTTTTCTTTCCAATGTCAGTAAATTTTATTTCTTCTTGCCTAATTGCTTTGGCTAGGACTTCCAATTCTATGTTGAATAAAAGTTGTGAGAATGATCATCCTTCTCTTGTTCCTGATCTTAGAGGATAAGCTTTCAGTATGTCACCATTGAATATAATGTTAGTTGTGGACTTGCCATATATGGCCATTATTTTATTGAGGTATATTTCCTTTATACCTTTCCTTTATATATTTCCTTTATATTCCTTTGTTGAGAATAATGATTCAATATTTGTATATGTTATGAAATGACTATCACTATATGTCTAAATCCCCCCCTTACCATTAAATTTACATAATATGCGACACAATCTTAAGGACTCTAGTCACCGTGCTATATACATTATATCCTCATTACTTTTTTTTAATAAGTGAAAGTTTGTAACTTTTGACCCCCTTTTCCCATTTTTCCACCTCACAAAACTCTTTTTATATTTTGCTGCTTCTATGTCAGGTGCATAAATATTTATAAATATGGTATCTTCTTGCTGGATAGACTCTTTATCATTACATAATGACTATCTTTGTCTTTTATTACAGGCTTTATTTTATAGTCTGTTTTGTCTGTATAGGTACTCCAGCTTTCTTTTGGTTTCCATTTGCATGAAATATCTTTTAACTTTCCCTCTGAGGTCTCTTGTAGGCAATATATGGATGGATTTTGTCTTTTTTATCTACTCAGCTACTCTTTCTTTTGATTGGAATGTTTATCCATTTACATATAAAGTAATTATAGATAGCCATTTTGTTATGTGCTTATTGCCATTTTGTTACTTGTTTTCTAGCTGTTGTGCTGTAACTCTCTATATCTTTTTTTATCTCTTGTTCTCTTCCCTTCTGGTTTGATGTCATTTTTTACCATTGTATTCAGATTCCATTTTCATTAAATTTTGTATCAACTATAGGATTTTGCTTTGTGGTTACTATATGGCTTACATATATCAGCTATATATAAATCTTACAATTTTAAGTCAATAGCAAGTTAAATGTGAATGCATTCCAAAACTGTATTTTTACTCTTGCCCCCACCACATTTTATATTTTTGATGTCAAATTTTACATCTTTTTATTTTGTGTACCCTTTAACTGATTGTTGTCATTATAGTTATTTTTACTATTTTTGTCTTTTAACCTTCATGCTAGCTTTATAAGTGATTAATCCACTATCATTATTATATATTTACCTTTACCAGTGAGATTTTTCCTTTCATGTATTTTCTTGTTACTAATTAGTGTCTCTTAAAGTATTCCTTTAACATTTCTTTCTTTTTTTTTTTTTCCCTTTAACATTTCTTGAGGGCCAGATTAGTGGCAGTGAACTCCTTTAGTTTTTCCTTGTCCAGAAAACTCTTCATTGTTCCTTCTATTCCGTAAGGTAACCTTGAGGGGAAGAGTATTCTGGTTAGGGGGTTTTGCCTTCAGCACTCAGAATATATTGTGCCACTTTTGGCCAACAAAGTTTCTCCTGAAAATCTACTTGGTAGTCTTATGGGGTTTTCCCTTGTATGTAAAATGTTATTTTTCTCTTGCTGCTTTTCAGATTCTCTTTATTTTTAACTTTTAACATTGTAATTATTATGTATCCTGATGTGGATCTCTTTGGGTTCATCTTATTTGGAAATTTCTGGGCTTCCTGGATCTAGATGTCTGTTTCTTTCCTCAGGGTGGGGAAGTTTTCAGCCATTATTTCTCCAAATAAGTGTTTCTGGGTCTTCTATAATATGAATATTTTTCCTATGGATGTTTTCCCATAGCTCTCTTAGGATATCTTTACTTTTAAAATTAATTTTTCTTTCTGCTGTTCTGCTTGGGTGGGTTCCATTACCCTGTCTTCCATGTCACTGATCCTTTCATTTGCTTTGTCCAGCCTATTGTTAAACCCCATTAGAGTATTTTTTAATTTGGTTATTGTGTCCCTCAGCTCTGTGACTTCTGTTTGGTACTTTCTTATCTTATACAAGTATTTATCCATTCTTCTCCTGAGATTGATGAGCATCTTTATGACCATTAGTTTGAATTTTTGATCAAGTAAATTATCTCATTTTTTTCCTGGGGTTTTAATCTTTTTTCATTTGGAACTTATTCCTCCATTCCCCCATTTTGCTTGATTCTCTGTGTTTGTTTCTATGTATTGGGTAAAACAGCTCTCTCTTTCAGTATTTAAAGAATGGTCACAGGAAGACTGGGGAAGCATTTCTGTTTGTTGTCTCTGCAGTACCCTGGGAACTATAGCCTGCCAATAACTCTGTTTCAGTCATGTGGGACCCAGAAATGCAAAGCCCCTGGCACCAGAACCAGCATTCAAGCGGTGACCCCTGTTTGGGCTACATGCCCCTGATGGCTTTGGTGGGGCTACGAAGGAATCCTAAGTTGGAGAAAACCCACCTGCTGGCTTTGGTGGGGCAGAACCACAGTTGGGCGCATGGGTACCAGACCACGTTATATGTGCAGGTTGGGGTTGCTTGAGGCACTTGCCTAGGGCAGGCCCATCTGCCAGGTTTAGTGGAGTACGGCTAGCAGGGGTGGTGGTGTTGGGTCAGAACAAGCAGCACTAGCAAGGTAGAGATAGAGTACAACAATGGCATTTATCAGGGCCTCTGTCCCTGGACAGTTTCAATGGACCTCTGCCCTCCAGCAGATACTTTACAACTAGCCATGGAATCTTCTTTACATATGGTCTAAGTGTTTCTCTCTCTCTTTTTTTTTTTTTTAAGATTTTTATTTATTTAATTGACAGAGAGAGATAGCAAGAGAGGGGGAATACAAGCAGGGAGAGTGGTAAAGGGAGAAGTAGGCTTCCTGCTAAGCAGGGAGCCCAATGCAGGGCTCGAGCCCAGGGCCCTGGGATCATTACCTGAGCCATAGGCAGCTGCTTAATGACTGAGCCACCCAGACATCCCAGTGTAAGTGTTTTTCAAATTGTTGCTTTTGCACTGGGTTCCCGGGGGAGTGAGTCTGTGCACAAGCTCTTTAGGAGTGGACTCTTAGTTTGCTCCATCCCTTTGGATCTCCTGGATATAAGCCATGGTGATTTTCAAAGCCAGATGGTCTGGGGGCTCATTTCTCTGGTGCAGGTCCCAAGGATTGGGGGTACCTAATGTGGTTCTCAAAAACTTCTTTTTTCAGGAATACACTCTGTGTTTGTGAGGTTTCTTTTACTTGTGGGTCATCGTGCTGAGGTTGGGGTTTTGGCCCACCACATCCCTGCCTCTTCTTGTCTATCTCATTGTGGCCTTTTTATCCTTTGTTAAGGAGTAGCTGTTAAGCTAGTTTTCAGGTCTTTAAAAACAAAACAAAACAAACAAACAAACAAACAAAAAAAACCTTGTCCTATGTGTAGCTGTGGATTTGTTGTGTCCTTGGGCAGAGGTGAGTTCAGGGTTTCCCTGTGCCACCATGTTGAAGTGCACTTTCCTGTAATTGCTTGCTGAATCAGACTTCCCTACTAGATAGCAAGCAGCCTAAGGACAGCACTGATGTATCCCAGTGCCTACCTACCACAGGGCCTGCAACATCAGAGGTGTTTGGTAAGTATTTCTTGAACTGAAAACAATGAAGAAAGATTTAGTACTGAACATGATGTTCAGTAGAATAAGAACTCTGGAATGAGTGGCTGTAAAGGAGATTGAAAAAGCAGGTAGAAGAGAGATTATAAAGGAATTTATAAAGGCTAAGCATAGAGTTTGGGCTTCAACCCACAGTCTTGAATAGTCTGAGGCTGAAGATGATATAAGCAAACTGGTACTGAATTTCCTAAAATTTTACATGTTGAAAATATTTCTTATTACTTTTATACTTACAAGACAGCCCAGCTTCCTGTGTCTTTCATCTTCCCCTTCCTGTCATTCAAATCATTATAGGCATTACAACACTATCATGCAGCATAGACTTTTATTATGGTGAAGTCTGAGGCCAATACAATTTTTTCCCTTTTCTAGGATCTGCTTTTTCTGCTTGGATGCTCCCATCAATCTTTATCCTGTCACTATACCAACAATCACTATACCAACAATCAAATTTTTCTTGTTTTATAGATCTGCTGTTTTAAGACTTCCTTATTCTAGAAATACTTTGAGTGTTTAAGGGTACAGATTGTTAAATATGGCAGTTTTAAATCCTGGCTCTACCACTAACTGCGTGACTTTAAGCAAGTTACTTAACTTCTCTCCATTTCAGTTACTTCATCTATTAAATGGGGTGAATAATAGTAGCTAGTATGATCGTTATGAAGATTAAATGAGATAATTGTCAGAAGTTTTGGAACAGTGTCTGGCACATAAAGGCTCAAATAATTAGTAGCTATTATAATAATCATTATTATCATTAATGTTATTAGGTTTTTAAATTTTTTCTGTTTTATCTTTCAGCTTCAGAAATACAAATGATAGCTCTTTTGTATCTGCTGTATCTTCCATTCATAACATGTTCACAAGAACTATCCCTGTAGTTTGTTCTGTTTAATTTGTTTCATTCCCCAGAACAGTGTTTAAATTTTGTTTATTCTATTTCTAATGTGACTTTTTATCTCTGTGACATTTTAATTTTTCCTCTCATTTCTTTCCTAAGCTTTGCTGGCTAACTTTTTATCTCCTTCTATTGTCATAGAAGCTCTTCTTTGAATTATTTTACCTCTTTTTTTCAGCTCTTTTTTTTTTTTTAAAGATTTTATTTATTTATTTGACAGAGATCACAAGTAGGCAGAGAGGCAGGCAGAGAGAGAAAAGGGGGAAGCAGACTCCCTGCTGAGCAAAGAGACAGATGCGGGTCTCGATCCCAGGATCCTGGGATCATGACCTGAGCCGAAGATAGAGGCTTTAACCCACTGAGCCACCCAGGCGCCCCTCAGCTCTTCTTAATGTGAAGTTGTGTTTGTAGTTTCTTTGAAGCTATTTCTTTAACTTAAAAAAAAATCTGTTTCCTGGGGCACTTGAGTGGCTCAGTGGGTTAAAGCCCCTGCCTTCAGCTCAGGTCATGATCTCAGGGTCCTTGGATTGAGCCCCGCATCCGGCTCTCTGCTCGGCGGGGAGCCTGCTTCCTCCTCCCTCTCTCTCTGCCTACCTCTCTGCCTACTATTTATAAAATAAATAAAATCTTAAAAAAAAAAAATCTGTTTTTCTGTAATTGCTTTTGTTTTCGTTTCTTAGATACATGCCTTCTGTCTTTCCTTGTATTTCTCCTTTTTCCTTCTTTCTTTTTTAATATTTATTTATTTATTTATTTTGGTTGGGGCAGAGAAGAAAGAGAGCATGTGCATGCAAGTTGTAGGAGGAACAGAGGGAGAAGGAGAAAATCCCAAGCTGAATCCCTGCAGAGCATGGACCCCTAGATGGGGCTTGATCCCATGACTCTGATAACATGACCTGAGCTGAAATCAAGAGTCGGAGGCTTAACCAGCTGAGCCACACAGGTACTCCCTGAATTTTTTCTTCTGTCTC
This sequence comes from Neogale vison, assembly GCF_020171115.1. Taxonomy (NCBI): domain Eukaryota; kingdom Metazoa; phylum Chordata; class Mammalia; order Carnivora; family Mustelidae; genus Neogale; species Neogale vison. The sequence goes on from NC_058102.1 coordinate 82,675,907, forward strand.
TTTTTTTTCTTTTCTTGGCTTTCCTTCCTTTCTTTCCTCCTTCTCTTCATCTCTTTTCTCTCTGTCTCCCCCTTATTCACTTCCTTCTGTCTGCCTTTGGAGCTGTTATTTATGTTTGTGAATAATATAGGAGAGATGATGGGAGCAGAGTAGGTAAAATGCTGAGGCATGAGCAAGAGCAGACCTGCTGCCTGTCCTAGATAGGATTGCTAGTTGTAGAAAATTAAAATACAGGATGTCCAGATAAACAATGAATAATTTCTTAGTATAAGAACATAATGAATATTTCATACTATAATTTATCTGGCAAACCTATTCCCAGGGGCCCATTTAACCTATTTCTGGCTTTCCAGAGATTGATGGGCCTTATAGCAAAGGCTCCTAGGGTCTTCTTCCTTTATCCTATCTCATTTTAGTGAGGAATTTAAGTCAGATGGCTTGGACTTAGGTATTAGAAATAACATGGTCTCTTCTGCTTCACTGTCATTTGTAAAATTCACTGTCAATTGTAAAATTGGGTCTCTATAGGATAGCACCCTCTGTTCTCAGAGATGACTGAGACCACTAGATTTTATTGTCTTCCTGATCAAGAATAACCAGCTATTCCTTTCAACAGGCCCATCCCTGTGCAAAGGATACCAATGGAAGTTCTGTGGCCCTACTCCCTGTGCAAAAGGTGCCAATTGAAGGGAGCCTGTGGCCCTGTTCTGTAATTAAAGTGTGTGTATGGACCCTCTAGCTCACTTGTCTAAGCTCTTTTCCTCCCCACTTCCCAGAAGTCACCCAAGTCATTCCCAAGAGGGGATAGGTCCAAGAAGTCACTTCTGTTCTCAGCAGGACAGACAAAAGGAAGAGGCATATACAGATTCTGGAAGATGTTTGTTTAGGTGAGGAGAATTCTAGAGTCTCATGCACCTGGAGGGTGTTCTTGGGTGGGAGGGTGAGTGGACACAGATTCCAGGGATCCATGTATCCTTGACCTGTAAGTTCCAGGTCCAGAAGCAGCCTAAAACTGACAGCAGGGTTCTGGTTCTAGGACAGTGCTGCCTTTTAGAATAGCAATACTGCTTTTGGGAAATTTGTAGTTGCTTGAGGTTCTGGAAGGCATCTTGAAGGAAGCTTTAATCTCATCCTTTTATGCATCCAGGCCCCTTAAAATTGGTATCATCATGTCTGGTCTCTTACTTTCTTACCTTCTTTCTGGTATCATGGTCAAACCATCTGCTTCTGTCTGGCTAAGCAGCCCTTCCCATCCATGAGCATCTGCTCCATGACATCACTTTAGCAATTTTCCTCTCCTATGCTGATAATTTTCCCCCTCTCTACTATATCTTTTTCATTAGGATATAATAATACATGCTATTATTTCTCCAATTAAAAAAAAAACCCAAGACAAACTAAAACAAACACACTCCCTCTGGATCCCATCTCCCCTTTCAGTTAGTGTCCCATTTCTGTCCCTCTTTTTTTAAGCAGACTCTGCAAAAGGAATTCCTTAACTCTTGTCAGATTCTCTCATTTCATCTTGACCTTTTTCCAATCAGACTTTTGCCTTGCTGTGCCCATGAAGCTACCCTTACTAGGGTCATCAGTGGCCTTCATGTTGCTTAATCCAGTGGTCAGCTTTTAGTCCTCATCTTTCTTACCTTTCTGCAGGATTTGACACAAATGACATGCTCACTTTTTATTTTATTTTAAAATTTTTTTAAGATATTTATTTATTTAACAGAGATCACAAATAGGCAGAGAGGCAGGCGGGCAGGGTGGGTGGGGGAGCAGGCTCACTGCTGAGCAGAGAGCCTGATGTGAGGCTCGATCCCAGGACCTTGGGATTATGACCTGAGCCGAAGGCAGAGGCTTTAACCTACCAAGCCACCCAGGTGCCCCGACATGCTCTCTTTTTAAAACAATTTCTTGACTGTGTCTCTAGCCTGAACATCTCTCCTGAACATAAATCCAGATATCTATTTTTCATTTCATTCGGATGTATAATAAGCTTCATAAACTTCAGATATCCAAATTGAGCTCCTGTTATTCCCCACTCCAGCTCCTTCCCAAACTCACTCCTCCTGTGGTTTCCTCCATCCCATCAAAGGCACATCCATACCTTCATTTACTCAGAACTAAAGCTCCGGAGTCATCCTTGTCTTTCCTCTTTCTCATATTTTCCACATTCAATCCATCATCAACTTCCAGGTCTACCTCCAAGTTAGATCTAGAATTCAACTATCCTCACTTTCTTCCCTGCTACCATCTTGGTTCAAGCCACCATCGTCTCACATTGAATTATTTTTTAAAAAGATTTTATTTATTTAATTGATGGAGAGAGAGCACAAGCAGGGGGAACAGCAGAGGGGGAGGGAGAAGTAGGCTTCCCGCTGAGCAGGGAGCCCGACATGAAGCTCATCCCAGGACCCTGGGATCAGGACACAGACGCCTAACCAACTGAGCCACTCAGAAGCCCCTCACATCAGATGATTATAATAACTTCATACCTGGTCTCCCTGATTTTACTCTTGCTCCCCCTTCAAGGTAGTCTCAACACAACATAGTGACTCTTAAACCAAAAGTCAGATTATGTCACTTCTTTGTTCATAATCTTGTGGTTTTTCTCAAAGTAAATACTAAAACCTTTACAAAGACCTAGAGAACTTTACACACCAGCTCCAACCCCAGTTTTCCTTCTGATCTCATCTTACAGTACCCTTGGCCTCTCGTACTAGGATTCATCCACACAGCCTCTCCGTTGTTTCTTGAATATGGCAGGTGTGTGCCTTTTCAGGACCTTTACACTCACCTGGGACTCATCAGATATTCACATATCTTACCCAGAGGGTTTACGGTGGGAAAGCAAGATAAATGCTTGATACTTTCCTTTTATTCATTTTTATTTCCAGAATAACGAGCTGGTACTCTAGCACCCTCCAAAAATGTCAAATGAACTTTTTTTTTAATTAAAGAATTAAAGCAAACTCATAATTTTTAATACATCTTGTGTGTTTCAACTTAAGGCAGTCATTATTGTTTCTGATGCTAAAGTCATCTTCTATCCGGCCAGTAAGAGGGCTCCCAAGAGAGATCTCAAGTTCTTTTGATATGACCCAGTAGTCTTGGATAGCTTTTTTTGTATTCTTAATATTTTTTTAAAAGATTTTATTTATTTATTTGACAGACAGAGATCACAAGTAGGCAGAAAGGCAAGCAGAGAGAGAGGAGGAAGCAGGCTCCCCGCCAAGCAGAGAGCCCGATGCGGGGCTCGATCCCAGGACCCCGGGATCATGACCTGAGCCGAAGGCAGAGGCCTTAAACCACTGAGCCACCCAGGCACCCCCTTTTTTTGTATTCTTAACTTAAAATTTGAATCAAAATTTACTTGCCATCTGTGCTTGAGAATGTGGGCTATGAAACCAGATATATATGGATTTATTTAGGTTTAACAGTAATAATATCTGTGAAACTCTGGGAAAGTTACTTAACATGTCCAGTTCATGCTCTGAACTTATAAAGTGAGAATGATAATACATATTCAGCAAGATCCTTTGACAATTAAGTGAGACATTGTATATAAGGCACCTGACATATAGGAGACACTTAGTAAATTATAGTGCCTATTTTTTTTAAAGATTTTATTTATTTATTTGACAGAGAAAGATCACAAGTAGGCAGAGAGAGAGAGAGAGAAGCAGGCTCCCCGCTGAGGAGAGAGCCTGATGTGGGACTCGATCCCAGGACCCTGAGATCATGACCTGAGCCGAAGGCAGCGGCTTAACCCACTGAGCCCATTTTTTTAAAAAAGATTTTATTTATTCATATGAGAGAGAAAGAGACAGAGAGAGCACCAGCAAGGGGAGGGGCAGAATTCCCGCCTAGCTGAGAGCCCAATATGGGGCTTCATCCCAGGACCCGGAGATCATGACCTGAGCTGAAGGCAGATGCTTAACCATCTGAGACACCGAGGTGGCCTTGCAGTGCCTATTATTAAAATTTGAGACAAAACCCTTTTATCCAAAAGTAACAAGTTGCCTCACCATTACCCTTTAAATGAGGTTGTCAGAAAAGTGAAGCTAATAATAAATTACATTTATTCTGTATTTATTATATGCAAACACCATGGTAAGCATTATTGCTTTACTTCAGTTCTTCTTCTAAATAACCCTATAAAAGCAAGCATTAACATATGTTATATATTTATGTGTGCCAAGCAAATATATAATACATCATAGTATTTTCCTATATAGATTATGAGTCTTGGGCTTAGAGAAATTAATTCACTCAGATGAACTAGGAAGTGACAGAATTCAGAATAAAACCTCTGACCCCAAAGTATGAACACTTAATTCTATTTAGGTGTATTATATTGTTCTAAAATAGTAGTCTGAATAAAATTCTCTTCTGAGTACTCTCAAATTCCCATAAATTATCTTGGCACTTATTATTTACTTATTTGCTTTTCTCCAAAGAAAATATTGTGTTTTAAGCAATAACCAAACTGGACCAATAAGCAGCAGGAGTCAGAAACCAGAAGTTTTGACAGCCTTTTGTGAGGAAGGAGAATGGATGTGAATCAGTCAGTGCTGGGAGAGGCAGGGCAGAAAGAACACCAAGAATAGGTCACTGCTTTATTTTTGTTTTTTTTTTATTCTTTTGAAATTGCTCTTTCTTTCCCTCTTTTAATGTATCATTTCTTTAGTACATATGTTTTGTTAAGAATTGCTTCTGTAATAATGATTTTTAAGTCATTTGGACTCTTTCACATTTGTGTAGATAAGGTCTATAATTCTTAATTTGATCCTAATCATGGTTTCTAGTGTAACATTACTGACTTTTTTGTGGCTAAAAATCTCAGACAGCCAGGGCACCTGTGAGTGGCTCAGTGGGTTAAAGCCTCTGCCTTCAGCTCAGGTCATGATCTCAGGGTCCTGGGATTGAGCCCCATATCGGGCTCTCTGCTCGGCGGGGAGCCTGCTTCCTCCTCTCTCTCTCTGTCTACGTGAGATCTCTGCCTATTAAATAAATAAAATCTTTTTTTAAAAAATCTCAGACAGCCTTCCCATCTTACAGACTCTTAAACATAACATTGTTTTAAAAATTATTTTGAAAGAGTTAAGTTGTGTAATAGGAAGCAATGAACTAAGAGTAACATAGAAATTTGAGGATGATAAGAGAAAAATGAAACATACAAAATTTCAGGGGCTTACTCTCAAATTTGTCCTATGTAACTATTTTACAACAGTGAATTTCCATCTAAAAAAATCCTATCCTATATCTATTTGAAAGACCTCTGCTGCCATTAAACTGTTCTTGTAGAAAAATTTCTCCTCCCTGAAATGGAAATGTAAAAGATAAAAATTAACTGTTCTTTCCACTACATTTCACTTCACCAAAGTCTTAAACTCAAATTTTAATTTTGACCTTATAATTGCTAATACATTCACAAACTGAAGATCAGTTTTGAGTGGTGTGGATAGTACTATATGCCAAGTTCATGTAATGTGAAAAAGTTCTCTTCATTTTGCAATACACTTCCTTTTAAAAAATACTAGCTTCATGGCTTTCCCCTTTTTTACAGTAAACAGATTTGCTTACAGAGCTTTTCAAGGCTGAAATAATAGTTTATTTTCTGATATAACTTTATAGGAATAATTACATAGCCTTCTTTGCTTTGCAAGCTATGCTGATTTCTTCTTAATAACTCTGATCATACCAATTAATTTCAATCTAATGGAAACACACGGCAAGGAGCCCAGAGGTTTCTGGGCAGAAATGTTATTACTTCACGGGAATTAGGAAAAGACATTAGCTTGGAGAATTCCCCAGCTATTTCTACCCATGAATTTATACAATGATACCCATCAGTCTCAAACTACTTACTTTATGTGTCCATCTCTTTCTTCCATGTCCATAATCTGTTATGTGCCAAGTTGTATTTTAAAATGCTAGTGGAGGGACACCTGGGTGGCTCTGTTGGTTAAACCACTGCCTTCAGCTCAGGTCATGATCCTTGCTCGGGGGGAGCCTGCTTCTCTCGCTACCTCTGCCTGCCTCTCTGCCTGCTTGTGTGTACTCTCTCTCTCTGGCAAATAAATAAAACCTTAAAAAAAAATGCTAGTGGAAAGCAAAAGTAAATCTACCTGCATTGTCATTTGGGTAAGAATGATACCCGTTGGCAAAACTAGGTCATCCTCAAAAATGTTCCTGTGTCCTGTGGATGTATGTTGTTGGTGTTTCCTGACTCTATCCTACTGATGGCCTTGGCCTCTTTGTCTCAACCTCTTTGATGATATCCTGTCTGCTGCCCTCTGAAATGGTACCCAAGGCACCACCAGTAACCACTTCTTCCTCCACCTGAACACTCCTTACTGTAGGCCCTCAACTCTTATTCCTCATCACTGGCCTCCCTACCTCAGAATCTCCTCTCATTCAGTCCTTACCACTCATACCCTGTTGAGCCTTCAGGATGTACTTGCTTTGATCCTGGCACCAACTTTAAATTTTTTTAAAAAGATTTTATTTATTTATTTACTTGAGAGAGAGAGAGAGGAAAAAAAAAAAAAAAACAGTTGGGGAAGAGGGAGAAGGAGAAGAAAACTTTCCACCTAGTGGGAGCCCAGTATGGACTTGATCCCAGGACCCTGAGATCATGACCTGAGCCGAAGGCAGACGCTTAACCGACTGAGCCACCAGGTACTCCTGGCACCAACTTTAAAGTCTCCTCATAGCCTAGTGGATTAAATCTAAAATCTTCAGTTAGGACCTTCACCTTCATTCCCTGCAAGGTCCCACAGACATTCTTACCCTATTCAGTTAGGTCCCTGCGGTCTGTGATGAACTAGAACATACGGATCTTCTACAAGAGAAGTCAGCAAACGTTTTCTGTAAAGGGCTGGTAGTAAATATTTTTTGTTTCGTGGGCCATAGAGTCTCTGTCACAGCTATTCAACTCTGCTGATGTGACATGGAAGCAGCTGTAGGCAATGTATTAATGAATATGTCCATATTCTGATAAAACCTTATTTATGGAATGGAAGATGTTTTTAAAGATTTATTTATTCATTTGAGAGAGAGAGAGAGAGGGCACATGAGCTGGGGGAGGGGCAGAGGGAGAGAATCTCAAGCAGACTCCCAGTTGAGCACAGAACTGAACACAGGGCTCCCATCTCATGACCCCAAGATCATGACCTGAGCCAAAATCGAGTCAGATGCTTAACTGGGTACCCCTGAAAATTTTAATTTCATATAATTTTCATATGAAATGTTATTCTTTTGATTTTTGTTTTCTCAACCATTTACAAATACAAAAAGCAGGGGTACCTGGGTGGCTCAGTGGGTTAAAGCCTCTGCCTTCAGCTCAGGTCATGATTTCAGGGTCCTGGGATCGAGCCCTGTATCAGGCTCTCTGCTCAGCAGGGAGCCTGCTTCCTCTGCCTGTATCTCTTACTACGTGTGACCTCTCTCTCTCTGTCAAAAAAAAAAACTTTAAAAAAATATATATATAAAGCATTCTTTGCCTGTGGGTGCACAAAAACAGGTAGGCGGGATTTGACCCATGAGCCATACTTTCCCAAACCCTTTCCTAGAAGCTCAGTGATCACAGACTTGTAGTCAAGCAAGGCCAACGTTTTAAGATAGCAAAAGCAGCACTTCCTCTCCCCACAATGGCATCCTCTGTTACCCAGGGTTAGTGTTCATCTGTAGTGGTGTAGTCTCCTGTCATATAAGGTGCAGACCTGCCCAATCTCTCTGAGTCTCTTCGTACTGAGGAGAAGGCCCTTGAATAACCACAATGTCAGGAGAAGGTGGAATGCCACTGCATGTGGCCAGAGCACTGGGCAGTGGTCAGAGTGGTAGAACTCAGTGGGGACGGTGTAGCCTGCCAATGGCCACTAGAGGGCGCCATAGCCTGAGGCTGGGGAGCCGGAAGAGTTCTTTCATCATACCCTGCAGAATTATTAAGTCAGCCAAGAAGCAATGACAACTGACCGTCAGGCTGCCGCTCTGCCTGACCATGGGGAGCAACACAAGCAGGATCTCCAAGAATCCAGTCTTAAAGGACAACAGACCAAGTGACTTCCAACTTTGTCTGGAGATGATGACCAAAGCTAGCATCTCATAAAATTGAGCTGGGGTGAGAATTGTTCATGGCTACAATGAAACCAGCTTACTCCTTGCCTTGGCAGATCCTAAGTTGAAATCATTGAGTACATTTTTGGTATTTTTCTTTCAAGTGCTAAGAAGTAAAATAAAGAATAAAGTAAAATAAAGAATTGGGTTGAGGTCTAGGGGCTTGGATAGAGAGTGGTCAGGATCATGTTAAGATGACAGCAGGTAAGGAAACAAGGGAAGGTTAAAAATGCTCCATCCAAGTAAGCAATGGAGAGCAAAGCAGGAGCTAAGGCTTACCACAGAGGCTTTCCCACGCTGCTCTCTGCCTCTCCCAATGAGAACAGCCCCAGTTTGCTTTAGAAATTCTTCAAAGCAAAGAGAAAGTGTGCAGAGTCCAGACAAAGATGATGATAATTTGCTCAAGAGCCTGTTTAGGAGAAAGATATCATAAAATGGCCTGATAGCTATAAACTGGCATAGGTTGTTAAAATAACAATCTGTAATCAAAATCCAAGAAGATTTAAATCAACATGGGTGATGGGAGGGAGGGTTGGTCAGCTATAGAGGGCAATAAAATCTCAATATGATTCTTATATTGTTTAAGGAATATAGATTCTGATTAATGCCAGATATTATTAGAAAAAAAGTTTCAATATTTAAATAAAGGAAACCATTAAAAGAGAAATAAACTGTACAACTTTCAAATGATTTGAGGGGGGAAAAAAAAAAGATAACCAAAGAAAATTCAATCAGTTCATCCAAAGCCAAGAAAAGGAGATAGGGAGAAGAAACAACCAGAAAGCATGGGAAACAAAAAAGATAAGATGGCAGAAATAAATTCAATACACTATGAATGAACTGAATGTACCTAATTAAAATTCAGAGACTTATATACTGGGTTCAAAAAATCAGCTGTTTAGGGGTGCCTGGGTGGCTCAGTCAGTTAAACATCTGCCTTTGGCTCTGGTCATGATCCCAGGGTCCTGGGATTCAGCCAAATGTCAGGCTCTCTCCTTGGTGAGGAGTTTGCTTCTCCCTCTCCCTCTGCCTGCCAATCCCCCAGTTTGGGCTCCCCTGCCCTTTCTGTCAAAAGGTGAATAAAATCTTAAAAAAAAAATCAACTCTTTATAAGAAGTGTCTAAAACAAAATGAGATGGGGAAGTTGAAAATAAAGGATAGGAGAAGGTATATGAGCAAATACTAGCAAAAAGAAGACATGAATAGCAGTACCAATGTAAGAGAATGTTGAAATGACTTCTGTGTCCCCGTTTTGGCTGTGGGCCCAGATGCTAAAAACAATGCAGTGGGTACCAGGGACCCCACAGTCTAAAGTGAGGTGTCAAAACTCTCCAAATAGGACATGCTAAGAGATAGTAAAACTGGGACACCTGGGTGTCTCAGTTGGTTAAGTGTCTGCCTTTGGCTCAGGTCATGATCCTGAGGTCCTGGGATCAAACCTGAGCTGGGCTTCCTGCTCAGTGGGGAGTCTGCTTCTTTCTCTGCCCCTCCTCCCTGCTCTTTTGTTCTCTCTCTCTCTCTCTCCCCACACCCTCTCAAATAAATAAATAAAATTTTAAAAAAAGAAAGAAATGGTAAGACTTCTTTTTCAGCCTCCAAAAGAATACAGGGGTAAAAGGTGTATATTGGAGAGAGTTGTTGGAAATTCTGTGCTTCTTCCACTGTCATGGGCAAAGTGGGGGTATGATTCCCCTTCACCCCATGCCAAGAGAAGAGGGCTTCCTTTGGAGAGTTTTATTGGAGTCCCTGGAGTTAGGAGGGCATAGGGACTGTATAAAAAGCTGTGGCTAGAGTGGCCTGAAGCAGCGAAGGAGAGAAAGCAAGGCTGCTTAGGGAGCAAGCCACAGTTGTTAATGGCAATATGATGGCTGGTGCAGGGTGCGTATTTCCTGGGAAAAACAAATCCATGGATTGGGGAGAGGGTGAGGGAGCTGACCTGTAGTCTAGAAGAGGACTTTTTCCCCAAATGGGCTGGTGAGAGGTATGATGGCCCCTAGTTGAAGGGTAATCCATTGGAATCCTGGGGCTGAGAAAGAAGTGGGGAAAAAAACCCGCTGGTGTCAAGGGATCAACAATGGCATGTTTCACTGGGGCAATCTCTAAGAAACCCACAAAACTGTTTCCAAGAGTCAGCTTGGAACATCTAGATCACAAGAGTGACAGATAATACCTTGTCCCTTTCCTCCGGGCCCAGCCCTGGAGGAAAGAGGAAGCAAGGGAGACAGAAGTTGACCACATCCCTCTTCCCTGGTGCAGACTTCCACACTGGAGCGAATTCAAACCTGTGTAAGGGAGAGACTGCATAAAATGGAGTTTGAAGTTCTCATTATCACACTGGGTTGGTCCTCTCCATGTCACAACAAAAAGATAATTCATATATTATCTAAGAGTGATCCAAAGAGCTATGGGACCTGTCCAAGAATTCATCCAAGGACAAGGAATAGATTGTTTGATAGAGCAAGTGTAGTGAAAAGGAGTGGTGGGAAAGAATAAATTTGTTTTATAACTATCCTATTAAGCTCAGCTCATTCAGCTATTGCATTAAAATAAGATGAATTCGAATTCAAGGTGAAAAGTATTAAATAAAACCAAGGAGGGTATTTCATATTAATGAAATGGAGAGCTCTGTAACAAGGTTACTCTTTTCTGTATCCCTCCTGTTCTTTTTCCACCCACCCACTTAGGAGACTCTGCTTTCCCTCCCTTCCCTGAGCCTCCAACCTGCCTCATGCTTAACAATCTATAAATGTGACATAGGTTTCAGCTCCCTTCTTCTGTCCTCTTGTGATCAGAAGTCCCTCCATCTCTATAGATCTCCCAAGAATTGACGGCTGGCTCCATCCATGCATGTGTGATTTTGAACAAATTACCTACCCTCACTAAATTTCAATTTATCATCTGCAAAATGCAGCTAGAAGTTCCTATCTCAAGGTTTAAATAAAATAATGCTTATAGATTGGCTTAACATGGTACCTGGCACGTAATAATAAATGGCAGTTATCAGTAAAACAAGGTTAGTGATAAGAAAAATCTATATTGCCATTTCATCTTCTTTCAAGAGCAGAGAATAAGACTTCTCTGTGATATGTGCCAATCTAGCATATATAGAAGTTCAAGATATGTTACCTGATGACTATGATTGTAATGACAATGAAATGGTAAGAACAGCAGCAGTGATTCACAAGATACTGCTGAAATGTTACACCTAAAGGCAGGTGGCCCAGGAAAAAGCCCACTGTGGGTAATGGAGCCCGGTAGATTATTATAAGGAATTGACAATAGCAGGCAGATTAGGTTGAGATACTATAATTGGAGATTAGGGTGGCTCAAGTCCAGCAAAAATCCCATGCAGCTTTCAGAGCAAAACCAAATATACAAAGAAAATATTTGATAAATATCCTCTGTGTGTAACACTCAGTTAGGCCTTGCAGATCACCTTGTGGTTTTTTTGTGGTTTTTTTTTTAGCTCTTTTTATACATTGTGTCCCATCATATTTAAATATGAAGGACAGCAATAAATCTTTTTAATCTAAGCCCAGCACCATCACATAATGTCAGAAACATTAAAAGAAAATGCAAATATCTAAAAGCTGAGGGAATTGTAATTTGGAGTAAGCAATGGGTTCTATAAAACAAATTGCTTCTGACAAAACCAATTGCAGTTTTGATAGAATTATGAAATCATTCCCTTATGGGACAGCAGTTATATTTGAACATTATCAAATCATTTGCCAATTCCTCATGCAATTTTAAATAACTCAGATTAGACTTAAACATGAGCAATCACAAATGGAATGAGTCAATGAAAACTGGCTGAGGGTCTGTAGATAACGAGGTCATGGTAATAATATGTGAAGCTCCAAGTGGGGTTTGAGTGGGATTGCTCATTGCATGTTTAATATCTTGATTAATAGAGTGGGTGATGGCATAGCAATATAAAATGTTGAATTAGGTTCTTTTCAGGAGATTGAATATAAAGAAAAAAGAACAATGGAAAGAGAGACCCACAGAAATTAAAATTAAAAATTGTAGCAGAAAGTGAAACTTTACAACTTTCGGTTGTAAAGTTTAATGTAAATAATGTGGTAGAAAGTATTCTGATACACAGGGTTTATTAAGAATATCTGCCTAAGTAGCAATTGGATAATGGCAGGCAGGAAATTTGAAATAAATTCGTGATGACAATTTCTCTGCACCCTAACCCTCTCAACCAAATGCAGATGTCCATGTACTTTGTAAAATGGGAGAAATTAGGAACTAGACATTAAAATACTAACTGACTGGCAATAGCATTATAAAATAAAGGCTCTATGTCAGTTAATTGATAAACCTGGGTTTAACTTTCCAAAGAAACAGTGCTTTCTTTCTTTCTGCTTTTTCCCTTTCTTCCTTATTTTCTCCCTTCCTATCTCCCATCCTTTCTTTCTTCCTATAATTTCTGCATCACTTCATTGATCACCTGGGTCATATCTGACCCAGTGTTGGAAGAGACTTTCCAGGGCATGAATACCAGATGGCAAAGTTCATTTGTGTCCTTCAGGCAGGGTAACCAACACACCCACATTTTCTCCTGGCCACTTCTCATTATCAGTCTAGAATTCCTTTTGTTATTCCGCCTCAGTTTACCACAGTGTTTTCTTGTTTATTTGTCTGGGTAACAATTTTAAAAAGTTAAGTATCAGAGATACTGGATTAGAATTGAGCATTGGAACATTTTAGGGGAAAATAGTGACAAAATAAAGTCTAATAAATGCAGGATCTATATTGCAGAAGAGCTCTGTGAGATATCTGGTTTTATAAATTTGGACATACTTCCTTATAGACAAAGTTGGGGAAATATGCTTGAATATTGAAAATAGACTAAATGTGTACTAATAATCAATATCACCCAACAGAATCATGATTTCATTACATTATAATTTTTGACCTATAAAAAAACCCTTAAAGATCTTCAGTTTGTAAGTGAGAAATTGAAAGGCAAAGAGATTTAGTAACTTGCTCAGAGTGACGTAGCCATTTTAAGGTGGAGTACCCCCTCTGCTCCAATGCTTTCCACTCTGCCACAACTGGCCTCTGAGTAAATGATGATGTAACTGGCTATGACTTACCTCTCTCCTTGATGAGGATTGGGTCTCCAGCTCAACTCCGGGAGCCCAGCTCTTTTGCTACTTAGGTTCAAATCCTGGCTCTACCATTTACTAATAGTGTGATCTTATTCTCTCTGTTTCCTAATCTGTAAAATGGGCATCATAATAATACCCATCTCATGGTGTTATTGAAAAGATTCAATTAGTTAGCTTGTGTCAAATGCCTAGCATAGTTTTCTGGCACATGACATGGTAAATGTCAAATAAATGCCATTATTATTATGTTTGTGGTTAAAAGTCTAGATGCTGCTAAGTTTAATATAAAACATCATAGAGTTTTTTGGGAAGTGTTCTTGGAAAATTTGTGAACAAAGGAGCAATTTACTTTCCAATGAAGTGTCATTTAGTATGTCCCAAATACACTTTAGTATTATGAAATTATACTTTTATAAGTTTTACTGCATTATTTTCCTTGGGAAAGTATCATAAAGATATTCCAAGTTATTTTTAGCTGGGAAACTTTGTATTTATTTTCTTCATAGTTCACATTGAAATGCCTGTGAAAGCAGTCTATAACCATCATTGCCTCAATCAGGTATATGTTCTAAGGGAAGGACTTCGAAGCTTCATGGAGGATTAAAGATACACATACACAAACACACACATGTTAGTACATATAGATACATATATATTTCAACATATTATTTCACTTTCATCCCTGTGATTTAAGAAAAATCAAGAATCTTTTACTTAATTCAGATGATAATCAATAAATTGGCCAAGAGCCAATTTAAGTCCAAAACAGCACTTCGCAACAACAACGAAAAAACTCTTATGGAGTTTTCTTATTTCCTTTGGTATCTAATGTGGTCTGTTTTGCACATTTTCTGAGAGAAGGAAAGTGAATCATTTCATTTTAAAGTGTTTTGTTGGGCGCCTGGGTGGCTCAGTGGGTTAAGCCTCTGCCTTCAGCTCAGGGTCCTGGGATTGAGGCCCGCATCGGGCTCTCTGCTCATTGGGGAGCCTGCTTCCCCCTCTCTCTCTACCTGCCTCTCTGTCTACTTGTGATCTCGCTCTTTCTGTCAAATAAATAAATAAAATCTTAAAATAAATAAATAAATAAAGTGTTATGTTATGAAGAATTTCAAACATGCAGGATAAGGTAACCAAGTTGCTTGTACCCACCCCTAAGGTGAGCAACTTACCAGCCCTTGGCCAGCCTTCTTTAACCTATATACCTTCTCCAGTGGTGTGCTGGGATCAGTTCATACCTCTTCAATAGTGGATTGTAAACAACTTTTTGCAACACCAAGTTCTGCCTCACAGATCTGTCATGGTGTGAGTATTTTACACCAGGACAATCAGAGATGATACAAATGCTACAAATAAGGCCTCCTTGATACCCACCCCCAAGCAAACATTTACCAGCAGACCATTACCCTTTTCACTTTTCCATCCCATATTCATTTGAAACAAGTTCCAGACATGATATTACTTCATTTATAAATATTTCAGCCCTCAAAGAAGAGGACTCTTCTTATTTAGACATAATCAACATAACCATAAACCATAAACATAACATACTATATAACATTAATAGTAATTCTTGAATATTAAATTGCCCATCAGTGATCAAATTTTTAGTTATCTCTTTTTTAATGTTTGTTTGAATTAGGATTCCCCGATTATAATTGGTAGATAAGTCTTAAGAGATCTATCTTAAGATATATAGATTCTACCTCCATTTTCTTTCTTTTCTGCTTTGCAATTTGTTGAAGACACCAATTTGTTTCTCAGGTAATTCCCTGCAGTGTGGATTTTGCTGTTGTATTCCTATAGTGTTATACATATTTATTTGTCCTTCAAATAGTGTTGTACATGTTTATTTGTCCTGTAAATTGGTTGTTGGATCTAGAGTTTTAATCAGAATCAGGTTCAGCTTTTTAACAGACTGCTTCATACGGTGCTGTGTTATTTCATTAGGAGTACATAATATTTGGGGATCTCTACTTTGGTGATATTGTCAGCTGGTGATGGTCACTACCAAGTCTATTACTCATTATGGGTTCAAATGCTGCTTTTCTAATTCTAATTCATTGCAGAATACTTTTATAAATAGGTTTCTCCCTTCCTCTTCTTAGTAAGTTGGGAGTACAGTTTCTATAAAAAAGGCAGGACAAGTGTTTGAATCTGTCTTTATTTAATAGTTTTCAAACTGTGTTTTGAACATTCACATTACATCACTTTGCTCTTATGACTTATATAAGTACTGTCTTTGCTAATTCAGAGAAATCTGTTGAGGATTTTTGCTTTTACGAAGAAAAGCATTTGTTACGCAAGCCCTTACAGCAGCGGCACTCTCCACAGCAGTGGGAGTGGCGCCCCCAAGCGCCTTCCCCAGGAACTACACTCAACAGCTCAGCATCAAGCTGCCCTAGCTTTCATGTCTGGACATGTATGCTTTATCTCCATTTATTTCGTGCATCGGTTAGCAAGATGTGTCCTAAGGTATCAGCCTGAGAGAGGTTATTTTGTGAGTCTGAGAATGCTCAAAGATTTTTCATATAAATTCATGGTAATTGTTCACTGTATGACATTTCAGCTTACAAAAAGTATGGGAAATGCTCTACTTTCAGAAAGCAGGGGAAGCCTGTAACAAGTTGGTTCACTGGCAGGTCCCAGTGGTGATCATTTCAGCCCTCTTTTTCTTTCTTTTCTCCTTTTTCTTTATTTCTTTATGAGTATTATTACGAACTCATGGATTTAAGCATAGCTGATGCCCTTCAATCCCTTATGGTGATTCTTTTGAGCCTCAAGGTATTTTGTCTTTGGCTAGTGGGCATCTCCAGTTGGCTAGAGTCCTCTTGATGTGATCCCAGATGTGTTTGAGCATTTCCCTGAGATCTTACACATTTTCTAACTTTGACCTGCAATCAACCATTCTTTCCCAGGAGCCCTGTTTCTTTTTAACAGGAAATGGTATTTAAAGGTTACAATTTGGGATGCCTGGGTGGCTCAGTTGTTAAGCATCTGCCTTCAGCTCAGGTCATGATTTCAGCATCTCCCCATTGGGCTCCCTGCTCAGCAGGAAGCCTGCTTCTCCCTCTCCCACCTCCCCTGCTTGTATTCCCTTTCTCATTTTCTCTGTCAAATAAATAAATGTTTAAAATCTTTTTTAAAAAAATAAGAAAAAAAAAGGTCACAATTTCAGTAGCCTTTTTTAGAGAACAGAGCTAAGAAATGTTTTATTTTAAAAAACACGTTTTATTTTGTGTTGTTTCTTAAAAGATAAAGTGAACTATGGGTTTGTACTGATACTTCAAATTAAAATTCAAGATTATAATGCTTGTATAGAAACTCTTCTATGAAATGCTGTGTCTCCTTTCTCTCGTGCCAAGGATCATATTTATTAAGTACATGGAGAATGGCAGGATTAAAAATACCTTAAAATATCCCTTAATTACTAATTTTCTTTATTACATATAACAGTGTCTGAATAACAATATCTACACTATTGCCACAATATGATTACTGAAGAGTTTGAAATTTTATTTCATTTTTTAAAAAGATTTTATTTATTTTTTTTTTAGAGAGAGTACCCACATGAGTCAGGGTAAGGGAGAGAAAGAGAATCTCAAGTACACTTTGCATTGAGCACGGGAGCCCTACAGGGGGCTCAATCTCATGATCCTGAAACCATTCCCTAATACAAAACCAAGAATCCAATGCTCAACCAACTGAGCCAACCCAGCATCCCTGAAATTTTATTTCATTTTTGACACATCTTCTTGTCAGACATATTCTACTAGGGTTGTACATTCAAATAACTGTTTTAAAGTCATTTGGAATTATTTCTTTGTGTAGCTCTGCCACCAACTGGAAATATATTTAGGTCCATTAATATCATACCATTTTTTATTTTTAGAGATTTTATTGAAAATTTATTGTGCTTGATAATTAACTAAAATATTTACATTCTTCCAAAGTCAATTTTATAAAACAAATCTGTACTGAGAAGTCTAACACCACTCCATTTACTCTCCCACAGATATAACCACTTTAAAATTTTTTATTATCTATCCTTTTAATAGCAGCAAGCTTTTTAAAAATTTTGCCTATTTCATTAAAAACTATAACCCAGGGGCGCCTGGGTGGCTCAGTGGGTTAAGCCGCTACCTTCAGCTCGGGTCATGATCTCAGGGTCCTGGGATCAAGTCCTGCATTGGGCTCTCTGCGGGGAGCCTGCTTCCCTCTCTCTCTGCCTACTTGTAATCTCTCTCTGTCAAATAAATAAATAAAATCTTAAAAAAAAAAAAACTATAATCCAAAGGTAACTCCATATTGATATATAGAGATACCCTTCCTTTTTGCAGATGCGAAGTATCCCATTGTTTGGACTTACTAGGGAGTGGTTCTCAAACTGTGGCTACTGGACCAACAGCATCACCAACCATCCCTTGGAAACTTGGCAAAAATGCAAATTTTCAGGCTCCACTGCAGACCTACTGAATTAGAAACCTGGGGATGGGGCCCAGCAATATGTGTGTTAAAAAGATCTCCAGGTGATTCTGATGCACCTAAAGTTTAAGAACCACTGGGTCATAGTTTATTCAGTCATTCCTCTTGTGCTGCACAATAGATTTCCATTAAGTATTTTTCTTTATTTCTTTTTAAAAAGATTTTATTTATTTATCTGACAGAGAGAGAGAGAGAGAGAGAGGGAACATAAGCCAGGGATATAGGAGAGGGAGAAGCAGTCTTCCCACTGAGCAGGGAGCCTGATCTGGGGCTCAATCCCAGGACTCTGGGATCATGACCTGAGTCCAAGGCAGACACTTAATGACAGAGCCACCTAGGCACCCCTAAATATTTTTCTTTTCAAATAACTTTGTAATGAATCCCTTGTACACATATCTTGTTCATAATGTTGCTGTGTTGTCTTTGGGATAGATTTCTAGATGTGGGATTCTTGGATAAAGGATAAGTTCATATGTGATTTTCTAGATATTGCCATATATGAGAGTTATTTCCTTAGGCCTTTCTAACAGGCCACTTTGTTATACATTGGATAACAAATATATTTTGTATGTAAATTTGGAAATTTAAAAAATGATATCTCAGTAAAAGTTTTTATTTGCATTTTTCTTATGGTTGAGAATGCTTTTCTTTTTTTCTTTCTCTCCTTTTTTTTTTTCTTTAAGTTGTAACTCATTTTTCTCAGGGTTAATGGAGATTTTGTTCCCTTTTTTTTTTTTAAAGATATTGTTTATTTATTTGACAGACAGAGATCACAGGTAGGCAGAGAGGCAGGCAGAGAGAGAGGAGGAAGCAGGCTCCCCGCTGAGCAGAGAGCCCAATGTGGGGCTTGATCCCAGGACCCTGAGATCATGACCTGAGCTGAAGGCGGAGGCTTAATCCATTGAGCCACCCATGCGCTCCCATTTGACATTTTTTAAACTTTGCTTATAGTGTCTCTTTCTAAGCAAGAGATTTTTATTAGTATATAATTCCTCAACTCATAACAGCTCAATTTATTGAGCTGGTTACTTTTTGGTTTTAGTCCATCCTACATGTCTCTGAAAGTCTTTTAGGAGAGATTTTTTTTTTTTCCCAAGAATAAACCTTTGGTAAGGAAGTTGAGCCATGGGAACCTCAGAGAAAATAAATCAACACTGCTGGAGTATGGAATTTAGAGCAGTGTGCTTAGACCTCAATGTTTCCTGTAACTTCTTCATGATTGTTAACAGGTGTTCAATGGTATTGGTTGAAAAAAAGTTCAAGCTGGGCCCATTAAATTCTCTCTAGGCTGTGTTCTTATTCTCTTCTTGGCTTCTGAACAAGTTGGTGCATTAATGTAGTTTTTATAAAGCACTGATGCTTCACACTGTGCTTATTTGTAAAGCAATTCATGTAATAAAAGTAGATAGATTCCTGACACATTGGAAGTCTCTGGAAATGGGGAGAGTGGATTATGTTCACTCCCCTGGTGTGAGCTAATTAAGAGGACTCAGTGAAAATGCTGTTACCAGCTTAAATATTGTTTCCATCTCCTGATGAGTATCTATAGGTACATAGTAATCATTGCATGCTCTTTTGTGACTATTTCCTACCCGGGCTTCCAGAAGGAGGTTCACAAACAAGGTAGATGTTTCAGATTCCTATTATAGAGGTCATGGGTATGAGCTGAAAAGAAGGAGAGACTTTATTCTGAAGTCAATTCCTATCTCATTTCCCATTTTGGAGGCAGTTTTAGATATGGATGTTTATAAACTCTTGATATCAACATTAATAGTATCATATTTGTTTTATGCTTTTTATATTTGTAGAGCATTTTCATGTAAATGGTCTTATTTGAGCTTCACAATAACTTCCTGAGTTTGGGGGACAATTCTGCTCCAAATACCATTGTGGTGAGGATTCCTCCCTCCACATCACCAAGCAATTCTCAAACACGAGCTGGGCGTTCAAGTCAGTTCTGACACTGTCCAGAGATAGCGTCAAATTCCACAGGTTAAGGGCTCAGTCCCATAAGACGGCCCTCCACTGAGATGCCAGTTGCAAATCCAGGTTGCTCCTTGTGCTTCTGACTGACTGGCTATAAATCAGAGGTTCCCACAACCCCCTCCTTGGGTTCACTTAATTTGCTAGAGCAGCTCACAAAACTCAGGAAACCAGTTTACTCACCAGATTCCTGGTTTATTAGAAAGGATATTAAAGGTCATAAATCAACAGCCAGATAAAGAGATACATGGGGTGAAGTCCAAACAAAGGAACTTCTTTCCCTATGGACTCTGGGGACCAGCACAGGGGCTTGTGGTAGCATTCTGGCTCACCCACCTGGAAGCTCTCTGAATCCTTTCCTTTGGGGTTTTTAGGGAGATTTCATTACATAGGCATGATTGATCAAATCATTTGCCACTGGCAATTGATTCAAACTCCAGTTCCTCTTCTGTCCCCAGAGAACAGGAGGTGTAACTGTAAGTTCTAACCCTGTACTCATGGTTTGTTCCCCTGGCAACCAGCACCCCCCCCCCATCGTTAGGGGTTTTCCAAAGTCACCTCATTAACATAAACTCCATTATAGTTGAAAGAGGCTTGTTATGAACACCAAGACACCCATTTCACCCTCATGGCTCTGAAGCAATTTCAGGAACTGAGGACAAAATCCCGAAAGTGTATTTATTAAAAATCACAAATCACAGGCTTAATATCCTTATTTCACATGAGTTAAAAGATAACTCAGAAATTTTAAATAACTTGTTCAATGACACAGGGCCAGCAAGTAGAGAAGTTAAGACTTGTACTAAGATATTCTAGCTACAACTACAGGGTTCTTTGTAGTTGGCCTCACCCCTTTTTTGGAGAAAATTCAGAACAGACAGTCTCCAATTTATGATGGTTTAACTTACAATTTTTCAAGTTTATGATGGTATAAAAGTGATACGCATTCAGTAGAAATCATACTTTGATTTTTGGATTTTGATCTTTTCCCAGGTTAGCAATATGCAGAATGATAGTATCTCTCTCTCTCTCTCTCTCTCTCATTGCTGGATAGCAGCAGCGAGCTGCAGATCCCGGTCAACCACACAATCACAGGGTAAACAACTGATATACTTAGAACCATTCTGTTTTTCATTTTTAGCACAATATTCAATAAATTACACGAGATACTCAAGACTTTATTATAAAATAGGCTTTGTGTTAAATGATTTTGTCTAGTGTAGTCTAAGTGTTCTGAGCATGTTTAAGGGAGGCTAGGCTAGCTATGATGTTTGATAGGTTAGGTGTAGTAAATGCATTTTCAACTTAACAGATATTTTCAACGATATTTTCAACTTATAATGGGTTGACCAGGACATTACCCCATGGTAAGTTAAGGAGCATCTGTATACCTCTTTTAAAAAATATGATATTATTTGAATACTGTAGATCTTCACTATATTAGAGGGGAAGGAAAAAGACATGTCCTATTTTGCAGTGATATCCCATATAGATACTGTGTACAATTAAAAAATTAGTTCAGGGGCCCCTGGGTGGCTCAGGCTAAGTGTCTGCTTTTGGTGTCTGACTCAGGTGGTGAGTTTAAGTCCCATGTTGAACTCTCTGTTGGTTAAGGGGATGAGAAATGCGACTGCTGGAAAGTAATAGGTAGGGAGGTGCCTTGTCCAAGTGACACAGCAGATTGGTGGTTCTAGGTGAGAGCTATCAGTGTTCCCAGTAGAAAGGATTTGGAAAGATATGTAGTTATCATCTAGGAAGTCTTTATTGGTACAATGTTTCCTTAATTCAACATTTATTGTACACTTATTATGTGCCTAGGGGTTCAGAGGTCTGTATGAAAGAGACTGGCCAGAGCAAGGTGGGTTGGTAGAACTCCAAGCACTGGCCTAATCAAAAGGCCAGGATTCTAATCTCTAGGGGAATAAATAAGCAGAAACAGTCAGTACAGCTGTCCCAAAGCAGAAGCCCCGTCCTGGGCACTTGGGCCTGGAAGCAGGAGACGCTGTGACTCAGCAGAGGATTATCATCGAAGCTCAGTAGTCATCCCTAAGACCGTGAATCCCGGTTATCCATGCACCTGGGATGCAGGTATATGATCTCCTCTTCACCAAAGAGATGGCCCCAAGGTAGACTTCAACTGGAAATGAGTAATAACGGGAAATGCATACCATTTGGCACTTCTATGTTGCAGGTGTGTAGCAGCAGGAGTGAGGTTTTGGTAACAGAGCAGCAACAGTAGTGATTTAAGTGAAGGTATATCCCTGGCTTTTAGCATCTGTGGCAGCAGCACTAAGTAGGGATGGTTTTTCACTAGACCCACTCTTTGGGATGGTATGGGTGCTCTTCCTGGAGGTATAATCCAAATCTGTTTCTCCAAGCCCTCTACTCATCCTCTAATAAAGTAATTTTCTGCCTAAATGAGTTAGAAGGGACTCCGTTGTTTTTATCTAAGAACCCTGACCTTTGTCTCTGACCTGTGTGGAACTAGGGTCCAAGAACAGGCTAAGGCTAGGGTTGTGAAGATAAGAGAGCCTTAGGAAGGCAGGCATATCCTGGAGAAGCAAGGCAATGGCAAGGGAAGAATGCACAAGATAAATTTCTATAAAAGTCTGCAGTCCTGGAACTCAGTTCTCAATAGGTAATGTAGCCAGGGAAATAGAGCATACTTTTATCTCTTGGCTGAAAGGGCCACGTTAATACCAAGCATTATGTATCTATATTTTGTATAAACACAAACATAACACTTTTGGTGAAAACATGGACTAAAATATACATGAAGAAATAGCCTTTTGGTTAACATTCAGCTTAAAGGTTAAATGTGAGCTATTTGACTTAAAGTTTGGCACAAACTAAGCATATGTCACATTGTAAAAGATGCTATGCCAGCAATCCAGGGCAGTGGAAGTGAAAAATCAGTATTAACTGCCACATGATTTGCTGATTATATGAATATTTGCTTGATCTCTTTCTTTTTTTTTTTTTTTTAAAGATTTTATTTATTTATTTGACAGAGAGAAATCACAAGTAGATGGAGAGGCAGGCAGAGAGAGAGAGAGAGGGAAGCAGACTCCCTGCTGAGCAGAGAGCCCGATGCGGGACTCGATCCCAGGACCCTGAGATCATGACCTGAGCCGAAGGCAGCGGCTTAACCCACTGAGCCACCCAGGCGCCCCTGCTTGATCTCTTTCATTCATTCATTTATTTTGTCCACAATTCAAAGCCGTGGCCCCACATCAGCAGGTACTTGTTGGACACAACCTGAGCATTCTGTCAGCACCTTGTCTGGTCTTCAACCTGCCTAATAATAAATCATCATCTCTCCTACAGGTGAAATCCTTTCCTGATGTTTCCATTTCTTCTTCCGCAAAGCATTCTCCCAGACCGGCTTGAGATCTCAGTTGTATTTGATTTCTCTCTTGTCCTTATTCAGTCAGCTTCTAAAGGCACTTCACTTCTGGGTCCTCCTCCTTTTTAGTTGACCCTATAGCTGGCAAGTACTAGATTCACATTTTAAAGAGAATCCAGACTTCCAGTTTTAGACAAAATATAGGAGATTTGGAAAATAGTAGGCAATTTATTAATGATAAAATTTGCTACTAGAACAATGGCTTTAAAGCAATGCAAACTAGCAAATTTGAGGTGCAGCATAACACTGACCTACATCTAATTTTGAAAGCAACAAGAACATTAAAATCTAACTTAGTACTAAATATCAAAGAAGAAACTAAAGTGCTACAATTTTTTGATTTCTCTCTTAAAGGAGAATTTATCTACATGCAAAAGCATGGTTTGGTAATCAGTCTATTTAAACGATGCTTAAATCTATCCACTGTGGGTGCCATGTGAGTCTTCAATCAACAAAGACATAGCGATCCTTTTGTCTTTTTATACAATTTAAATTGTATTCTTTAATTTTCTGAAACGTGTCAAATACCAATGGCCTCTGGCTGCTTATAAAATATTTACTTAAAAATTATGCAATAAAAAACCCAAAGAGCAGCTGAGCTCATAAATAATTTAGCAAATGGCAAACTGACTTTGACTCATATGCACAGGGCAGACCACAGAGACGCTGCTGCCACGAAGCCTGAAGGCAAACATAATGTGAGAAAACTGGCAGAGCTGGAGGGGAAGAAGCCAAAACAAAATATAAATGGCCTTACTCCCTTTTCTATAAAATTTGCATTTGGGGTCAGAATACATGTCTGTCTTAGCTCATTATTATTTTCATAAAATGACACATGTCTCAGCTACTTAGGTCTCTAGAACCTCTTTCAAGTATACAATGTGGTTAGAGTGGCAATGGAGTGGCAATATTTTGGAGTGAAAATGGATTTCCTTTAGCCATGGCTGATGGGCAGTCAGTCTGGTGTGTGGTTCTGCCCTAAAGATCTGGGTGGAATTGCTAGGTAGATTTTTATGGTGCCTGGACCTGAATTCTTTTAACTACTTACTAGCTCTAGGCTCGAAATTCAATTCCTTTTACTAATATGAATGCACAATTTCTGTTCAATTCAGTGTTTGTGACTCTAGGAGAAGTAACATGCTTTAATCGATTATTCTGCTAGATGAACTGAGGGCTGGGTGCAATCTCTTCAAAAATGCAGTGTCCCGGGCGCCTGGGTGGCTCAGTGGGTTAAGCCGCTGCCTTCGGCTCGGGTCATGATCTCAGGGTCCTGGGATCGAGTCCTGCATCAGGCTCTCTGCTCTGCAGGGAGCCTGCTTCCTCCTCCTCTCTCTCTGCCTGCCTCTCCATCTACTTGTGATTTCTCTCTGTCAAATAAATAAATAAAATCTTAAAAAAAAGAAAAAGAAAAATGCAGTGTCCCTTTGCTACTGTTTTTCTTCCCTTGTGTATCAGAAGTGAAGGTCTCTCGTGGATTACTCTTTTGAGATGTGTAAAGGCCCAGGGAAACAAGGAAGTCTGGACTGCTTTCCAGTTGCATATTTGTTGGTCTCTTAAGTAAGAAATGGGAAGACAATGCATTGTGTTAGCTATAGAAACCTCTAGAAATATACCTCTATCTTCTATTTTAAAGATATGTGTATCTAATGGAACAGAAACATTGTAGAAGTTTAGCTTATGATTGCTTTCTGTTTTTACTTGTATCCTTTCTTATTTATTTTTGCTTTCCTGGGAAACAAAGTAATGGGAAAACAGCTGTTGCTCCGAACTCAAGTGTTGTAGGTTAAAAGCAGGTATTTGGCTTTCACAAATATTTAGTTAATATCCTCCAAGGACTGTATTTTGTGTATTATGCAGACTTTTTCTTTTCTTTCTGAGCAGCACTATGGAACCCCATCCTCCCTGCTGCTGCACAAACATGCCAGCTTCTGTACTGGCTCAAGCTCTTTGCAGGTCTCCCAGATAGCTACATGGACCACCCCCTTACTTCCTTTAAGTTTCCTTTCAAAAATTTCCTTATCTGAAAGGACTATTGCCAAGGTTATCGAAATTAGCAACCTTCTTCAAACCGCATACTTCTTATTTTGTTGATGCTTTTCTATCTTTCTTCATTTAATTTCCTTACAAGTTATATTTCTCAGTGTTGCTCATTGTCCGTTTTCAACCCCTACAATGTAAGTTCCCTGAGGACAAGAATATTACTGCTTAATGTATACATTGTCTAATATAAAGTCTGACACATAGCAGAGGCTCACTTAATATTTTTAAATGAATCAATGAATGATTGAATCAGATATTGATTGAGCGTTTCCTGTGTGTCGGATACTCAGATAGACTCTGGGACATGACTGTGACGCAACAGACTTGTTCTCTGTCTTCATGATATTTGCAGTCTAGTGGGCAGGAATGTGATGCCAGCTGCCCTTTCTCATGAGTGCAGCTTAGATATATTCCTGTTCACTTCAATATGCAAATATTAATTGCTCCGAATCTCCATAAAGCTCCATCTTTTACAAACACCCTGCCATGGTCCTCTGAGCCTTAATAATAAGTTATAGTCAGTTCTTGTTATGTACAGAAGTTTTATTCTATGAAGTCGTCATGAACAGCCAATGAGTAAATATTGAACCCTCACCCCTAGGGGAAATACAGGGTTAAGTTTCTATAAGACTTGGGTCACAACATTTTCATCAACTGATCAATACTTAACCTTGTTTTATGTGTGTTTCTCTTTAAAGATAACTTATGTAATATATATTGTTGATTCATCAACATTGAACTCATGGCCAACTATAGCTCATGCCTGAATAAAGCTTATCTAACACATGTATTTTCTCCATAAGGCACATCATGGCCTTGGGCCAAAAGCATGAGACAGCACTTTAGCCCTTTGCTTGTGAACCATTTAAAACAGTGATATCACTAACAGAAAGCAAAAATATGAGAAAAATATGGCACCAAATAGATTGCAAAAAGGACACTTGTTTATAGAATGTAAGCTAAACCCAGAAGGCAGAGTGTCACCTTATTTGACCTCAGCTGGGAATGTGCTCATGGGGTGACTCAGATGCTTTGCTGCTCAACAAATGTTCACAAATGACCACAAGAACACCACAAATATTAATTTGGGGGTTACAAATAAATTTTAGCAAGTAAGCACATTTGCAGATACAGAATCTGCAAATAATTAGAATCAACTGTATTTAGAGGGTAAAGGAGAGAGAAGAATCTAAGATAGTTTTTAAGTGTTTGGTCTGGATAGATGGTGGAGTAGCAGTGGTAGTTTTGAAAAAACCCATGAAAGAAATTAATGTTGATTTGAGCTCTGCCTGCTTCCCTAATGGACTTACTAAAAGTTGAACAAGAACCAATACTTCTGTAATTTAATGACACAACTGGAGCTACAGAAGAGGAAAAAAAAATTGAAGCAATATCTGCAAAGAGGAAGGGGACCAAAGGAAATCTAGTGTTTAGGGACTTTAATCATTCATTTAATTTTGGCAAGACAGCCAGTTGCTGCGTGTTTAGCTAAATCAGTTCTGGCCCTCTGTTTTTGTCTTACTCTTCTTTAGAAAATCTGATGCGTTTCTCTACTTTGAAAACATTTTTTAAAGAAATTTAAGTATCAATTATTTTAAATATGAAGTACGGAATATAATATCACAACTCATGTGTTGTTTGGTTACTCTTGCTACACATCAAACCATCCCCAAAGATAGGGACTTAAAATAGTAACTATGCTCATGATTTGGCGGATCGGAAGAAATTCTGACTAGGCACAGAGGGGATAGCTTGTCTGAAAGGGCTTCAGCTTTTATGATGGTGGCTCCAACAGCTTTTGAAAGCTGGATCAGCTTCGGTGGGGCCTCAATGTTATCTTTCATCTGGGTCCCTCACTTCTGCTTGCATTGCATCTGCTGGACCTATTATGTCCAAGATGGCTCCTTCACAAACTTGCTTGGTGGTGCCTGGGCTAGCTGGTCGGGAACAGCTGGGAATCTCTTTCTCTCACTCTGTGCACATCATCTCCATCACATCACATCACTAGCCATCTCATGGCTAGTCTGGGCTTCCTCAAAGTATGGTGATCTTTAGAGTAGTCAAACTTCTGGTTTTTCCCCAAAGGGAACATTCCAAGAGATGAAAGTGGAAACTCAGTTTCTTACAGCTTTGGCTTAAAAAGGAGCCCATGCAAAGTCAACAGGAAGGGGCAGAGACCCCAATCTATTGAAGGGAAGAGCATCAAAGAATTCCTGGTCATTTTTAATCCACTGTGTGTACTCACTGCTAAGGTTTAATAGATTATTAACATGTTCCCCTTATCTTCTTTGTATCTTTCTCCTAAAGAAATAAAACATTGCAGATAACTCTATCCGTAGAGTCCTCTGGCTCCATCACACCCCTCACTTCCCAAAGGTAATCATATTCCTTTTTTTTTTTAAGATTTTATTTATTTATTTGACAGAGATCACAAGTAGGCAGAGAGGCAGACAGAGAGAGAGGAGGAAGCAGGCTCCCTGCTGAGCAGAGAGCCCGATGCAGGGCTTGATCCTAGGACCCTGGGATCATGACTTGAGCCAAAGGCAGAGGCTTAACCCACTGAGCCACCCAGGCACCCTGTGATAATCATATTCCTGAAGTCATTGTGTCTCAGTCCCATGCATTGATACTACATAACTTCATCCAGCCACTAACAATATATACTGGAATTTTATGTGTTTTGAATTGGCACATATACAATGATTTATAGCTCAAGTCTATTTGCAACTTTCTCTTTTTACTAATTGTTATTGCTTTTGAGATGTATACATATTTGTACATGTAGCTGTGGTTCACTTATTTTAACTATTGAATAGTATTATTTATGGGAAACTATAATTTATTTACCAATTTCACACACACACATACTCTCTCTCTCTCTCTCTCTCTCTTTTATTAAAGAAATGTTATTGCAAACTCATCTGTATTACCCTTGTCTACAAGTGTAAGAATTTCTCTAGGACTACTCTGTCCAGTGTGGGAGCCATTAGCTACATGTGGCTATTGGGCACTGGAAATTCAAATTGAATGTGATCTAATTATAAAGTACATACAAGATTTTGAATGTTTTGTGCAAAAATGCATAAAATACATTGATACTTTTAATATTGATTACATCAATATGTAATCAAAAGTATCAATGATAATGTTTTGAATATGTTGAGTTTAATAAAAATATTAAAATGACTTCCACTTGTTTCTTTTTACTCCCTTAATGTGGCTACTACAGAATTTAAAATTATGATTGTGGTTTGCATTCTATTTCTAGTAGACAGAATTGCTCTAGCATATATGATTAAAAGAGTTTATATCTTCAGCTTTACTAGATATTGCCAAATTGCCTCCCACGTGGTTGCCCCAGTATACTTCTGCCAAACAGTGTGCTCCAAGAGCTTCCACTTCTTATATCCCCTCCAACTTTCATTATCAGACATCAATCTCTGCCAGATGTGAAGTGGTATCTAATCATTGTTTTAATTAGCATTTCTCTGATGACTAGTGAAGAACTTCTTCTATGTTTATAGATGATTTTCATAATGATGGTTTCGCCTTAAGATCCATTTTATGGTCTTCTAAAAAAAAACTTCAAGGCATAATTGACATAATATATATTAGTTTCGATTGTTAAAAAGAAACAATAGGCCAGAAGTGGAGTCACTTTTGCTAAGTCCCACCAAGACTTAATACTAATGCTAAATGCAGTTTCACCCTCTCCCAGGAGTAGAATTTTTAAACCAATCAGTCTAAAATTTCATGATTAGTACTAGTGGGGTAATCTGCATGATAAGAACCATGCCTACCTCTAAAAGAAGGTAACCTTACAGAAATAGTCCACTCTTTTAATTTTTTTGTCCCACCCTTCCTCTTCCTATAAAAACCTTCTATTTTACAAAACTCCTTGGAGTTCCTTTCTACTGGCTAGAAGGGATGCTACCCAATTCATGTATTGTTGATAAAGCCAGTTAGATCTTCAATTTACTCAGTTGAATTATGTTTTTTTAACAAAATGTACAACATAATGATTTAATACTTGTGTATATTGCAAAATGACCACCACAGTAAGTCTAGTTCGTATTTGTAGCTATACATAGTTATAATATTCCTGTGATGAGAACTTTCAAGATCCACCTTCCTAGATGCTTTCAAATATGCAGCACCATATTATTAACTATAATCAGCATGCTGTACATTATAGTCCAATAATTTATGCATTTTATAATTAGAAATTTTTAACTTGGTACTTTTTAACTTCCTTTACCCATTTTTCCCACCTCTGTCTCCCTGCTTTTGGCAATCACCAATCCAGATGTTTATATCTATGAGCTCATTTTATTTTGGGGGTGGGGGAGAGGGAGAGGATGGAATTAGATTTTATATATAAGTGAGATTATATGGTATTTATCTATTTTTGTCTAACTTATTTCCCCTAACATAATGCCTTCAAGTCCACCCATGTTGTTGCAAATGACAAGATTTCATTCTTTTTAATGACTGTATAATATTCCATCATTCCATTTTACATATATGTATCTCACATTTTCTTTATCTCTTCACCCACTGATGGACATTTAAGTTAGTTCCATGTCTTGGCTATTGTAAATAATGTTTTAATGAACATATTCACCAGTACATATCTTTATAAATTAGTGGGTTTTTTTTTTTTTCAGATAAACACCTAGAAGTAGAATTGCTGGATCATATAGTAGTTCTATTTTTAATTTTTTGAGGAACCTTTCCATGGTGAATGCATCAGTTTGCATTCCTACCAACAGTGCAAAAGGGTTCCCTTTTCTCTTCATCCTTGCTAACACTTGTTATTTCCTATCTTTTTTATAATAGTCATTTTAATAGGTATGTGTGATATCTCACTGTGGCTTTTACTTGAATTTCCGAGATGATTGATGATGCTGTAGCACCTTCTCATGTGCCTTTTGGCCTTCTGGATTCCTTCTTTGGAAAAATGTCTGTTCAGATCCTCTGCCCTTTCTTAAATTGGATTGTTTGGTGTTTTGATATTGAGTTGTATGAGTTCTTTCTATATTTTGGATATTATCCCCTTACCAGTTATGTGATTTGCAAATATACTTT
Organism: Neogale vison; assembly: GCF_020171115.1. Classification (NCBI taxonomy): domain Eukaryota; kingdom Metazoa; phylum Chordata; class Mammalia; order Carnivora; family Mustelidae; genus Neogale; species Neogale vison. Next base: position 82,706,150 of record NC_058102.1, read on the forward strand.
CCATTTAATAGGTTACCTTTTCATTTTGTTGATTGTTTCCTTCGCTGTGCACAAGCTTTCTAGTTAAATGTAGTCCCACTTGTTTATTTTTGCTTTTGTTACCTTTGTTTTTTTGTGTCAAATCCAAAAAGCCATTTCCACGACCAGTGTCTGGAAACTTACTGCCTATGTTTTATAGTTTCAGGTCTTATATTCAAGACTTTGATCAATTTTGAGTTTTTTTATGTGTATGTATGGATAGTAGAAGACAGTGGTCCCTGTAATTCTGATGCATGTGGCTGTCCAGTTTTCCCAGCACCATTTATTGAGATTGTTCTTTTACCGTATATTCTTTGAAAATAAAAAAAAGATTTGTTTATTTATTTATTTGAGAGAGAGAAAGAGAGAGCTCATGGGCAAGTTAGGAGAGGGGCAGAGGGAGAGACTCTTCACACAGACTCCCTGCTGAATGCGGAGCTAGATCCAGACTTGATCTCATAACCCATGAGAATGTGACCTGAGCCAAAACCAGGAGTTGGACTCCTAACCAAGTAAGCCACCCAGGTGCCTCCTTTCACCATATATTCTTGTATATTCACTCTTGTATTCATGTATATTCTTGACTTGTTTGTCATAAATTAATTGGCCCTATATGTGTGGGTTTATTTCTGGGTTTCTAGTCTGTACCATTGATCTGTATTTCTGTTTTTATGCCAATACCATACTGGTTTGAAAATCATTTTATCTAGTTTTACTATAGCAGTGCCGTTTTTGGATTACTGTTTGCCAAATTGACTGTATGCCTTCCCATATCTTAAGTTTTTAGTAACTTATAAACACTGTATAGCTATATATTTTTATAACCCAGTCTTATAATCTGTATTTTAACTCTAAAGTTTAGTGCATTTGTATATATGTTGACTGGTGAAATGTAAGTATTTACTTTCTGCCACTTCAATTTCACTTACTACTTATGATGCTTTTTTCTTTGCTCTCCCCCATCTTTCCTTCATTCTACTGAAATGAGTTTTTTATGTCTACCCATCTTTTACCTTTTTGCTCCTTGATTTAGAAGCTATATGTTCTATGTCTAGTCTTTATTCATAACTCTTAAAATTTTAGCATGCATAGTTGATGTACTGTCTGATTTGATCAACATCTCTACTCCACTACTAGAAAGATCCAAGGACACCCCTGTGGCTTTTAATACTTCATTATCATCATGTTTTAATACCCCTTAAATTAGTCATTCTTATTATGACTATTCTATACAGTCTACAGTTACTTAGATAAATGTTTAACAATTTACTTGCTCAGAATTTCTTCTGTATTTCACTTCATTCTTTTGGGTTCAACTTGCTGCTCTCTAAAATATATACCCTTTAGTAGTTCTTTAAGAAGACGCTCCAAACAATAAACTCTTAGTTGTAGTTGTCTGAAAATGTCTTAGTTTCCCAATCAATCATGAAAGGTTCTTGAGCCGTATAGAATTCAAAGTATGCAGTTATTTTCCTCTGGCACATTCAAAACACTCTTGTGGTCCTCTGGCTTTGAATTACAGTGACTTAGTTATCCTAGTTATTGGGACTTGCCCGTTTCAGAACTAAAAATCCGAAGTCCTGGGTGTCCCTTCAGTCCTGGGTAACCTCTAATGTTTGATCATCTATGTTGCTGTTGGGAAATCTGGTATGTGCCTAATTTTTACTCCTTGTTCTGTATTTTTTGGTTGTTCTTACTTTAAGGGTTTTCTCTTTGTTTTGGGTGTGTGTGTAAGCTTGGTTGCCAACATTCTGAGAACTGGAGTGAGCAGGGGCAGGTACTGGAGGAAAGCGGCATCTCACTGCCCCGTGTGTAAACTTTCTTATAATTCCTCTATTTTCGGTATGTGCCTTCAGCAGGCCTGGTGTCCCCTAGTTCAGAGCTTATTTGGTTGAATTTTCCCTCTTCTGCTTGATGGCTTAAAAGTAATTGCTTGACTTCTTGGGTGATAGGAGAGTGTTTGGGGGATTGAATCCTACCTTTCAAAGGCTTCCAATCAGTCCCTCAGGCCCTTTAGTACACCCTAGTGCCTCAATACTGAGACTTTTGGGGGTTCCGTGGCATTATCTTGCTTCTTTGTAGCTATTCCTCCCCACCAGTCTTCTTCTTCCCACCAACACCGTAGATTTGGATGTAGTTTGTCTCCAACCCAATAACCAACCCAGTTGCTATTCGTAGACCTGAGTTCCAGCTTATAAAATTTCTGTTGGCACTTGTTATCTTTGCTCCTATTCTCTTGTCCATACATGGTTAAGCCCTTTTAATTTCTTTATTTTCCCTTTGGTGGGATTTCAGGAGTGGACATAAAGACTTGTGTTAAGTGTGCCATGTTTTACCAGTTCTCAGGGACTCTATATTTTTTTCTTTCTGAAAGTTCTATTTAGTACTTTATGAAGTCTCAAATTTTATATTAGGATCTTCTTTTCTTAGTATTTTAATAATACATGATTCTAATGATTTTAAACTTATTAGTTTGATAGTCTTGCACTCCTTTTCTGGCTGTCTTTTCATCTCAAGTTTTTGAGTGCATCTTATTTTTTGTGTCTTTCGCCACTTACTAGTGGCAGGTTGTTTCTTATGCTTGGTTATTTTTTATTGTGGAGTTGTTTGCTTTTTGATAATCACATATGTGTGTTGAGGGAGTGCCCCTCTACAATAGCTGTATGTGCCACACAAACAGGGAAGGACTTGCATGGTACAGCTTTAAAGCTCATTTCATGGCATGGGAGTTTCTTGACCGCGAGTGTTGAACGATTTCTGTCCTGGGTTGCACAAGGCACAGAAGGGGTTTGATTTCTCAGGGGCATGTTTTTTTCACCCAGAGAGAATGACTTCCTTGCCTGCCCCCTGCTTTTTTAGAATGCAGTTTCACTGAGGGGTAACTCTTTGAGATTCCTGCTTTTTTTGTGAAGAGATTTCCAACTACCCCCCCCCACCACACACACACACACACACACACACACAGGCCTGAAAAATTCATGGTCCATTGCTCCTTGAGATGTTAAAACAAAAAGAATTATGGAAATTAATAAACACTCCCCAGAGTATTGCCGCATCTGATTACATAACGACTGCTCTAGTTTTCAGTTCCTGCTTTATTTCTGCACCTGGAATTTACTACTTTTTTTTTTTTTTCAAGCTTAGAAGCACACTTACTTTTATTTATTTTTGTTTTCTAAATGTCTTTGGAAAGAACTCTTCATGTCTTCCTGGTCTATCATCTTACCACATTTCTATTTCTCTGTTTTCCTCAAAAAATACTAGTAGAGGGGCGCCTGGGTGGCTCAGTGTGTTAAGCTGCTGCCTTTGGCTCAGGTCATGATCTCAGGGTCCTGGGATTGAGTCCCGCATTGGGCTCTCTGCTCGGCAGGGAGCCTGCTTCCCTTCCTCTCTCTCTGCCTGCCTCTCTGCCTACTTGTGATCTCTCTCTGTCAAATAAATAAATAAAATCTTAAAAAAAAAAAAACTAGTAGATAGAAGTAAAAAATGTAAAATGTAGAGATGAAGAGAATCAGTAGCCACTCAACATTTTAACTACCGAAACAAAGAAGATGCCTTTTACACAAGGAAACAAACTATTTCCTAAGACAGATAGTTAATTTAAAGCAGACGGTACACTGAAAATGATAAGGAATCAGGTAAGAAACAATTTAGGTAAGCAGCAGTTTAGGCAACATATTATTAACTCAATTTCATCCAGCCTACCTCAAAACACAGGGAAAAACAATGTTTATACTCTGGTGTTACAAATCTATTAGCTAATAAAAAGAAAGCTACCTTCTCATAACTGTGTTAAATTTAATAAAAACAAATAGGCTTGCATGAATTTTTAGTAGAGAAAGAAAATATGTAAAGTGTTAGACCTTGAATGTTCTGAAGAAATATTGCTAAGTTTCTGTCCCCCTTCTCTTTATATTTAAGAATTGTGTGTTCATATTCTTATCTTGAAACTTTAACTATTTACAGATAGTTTATTTTTACATACTCTGAACTTAAAGACATTCTAAAATCTTCTGAGAGGAAAAAAAGTAAATATGACCAATCAGAGTGCTACTCTCCAAAACAAACAAAATACACGAAGGCCGAGATTTGGGTTAGAAATGGTGTACTAATTCTCTATTGCTACTGTGACATATTACCATAGACTTAATGGCTTAAAACAGCATGACTTTATTATTTCTACAGTTCTGTTGGTTAGAAATCTGGCATGGGTCTTACTAGACTAAAATCAAGATGTCAGCAAGGCTGTATTCTTTTTTTGTAGACTCTAAGAGAGAATCAATTTCCTGGCCTTTTCCATTTAGTACAGGATGCCCACATTCCTTGGCTTGTGTCTAACACCCCTTCCTTTCATCCTGAAAACCAGTAACACTGCTGGTCTCTGACTATTCTTCCCCACCAATCTCCCTGCAACTCTCCTTTTCTACATTTAGGAGTCCTTGTGGGGTCACCTGGCTGCCTCAGGTGGTAGAGTACATGACTCTTGATCTCAGGGTTGTGAGTTCAAGCTCCAGTTGGGTATAGAGATTATTTAAAAAACAAAAACAAAACAAAGCAAAAAAGCTCTTGTGATTTCATTGGGTCCACGTGAATAATTCAGGATAACGTCTCTAGTTTAAGTTCAGTTGATTAGCAAGTTTAATTCCCCTGAGCATATAACCTAGCATAGTCACAAGTTCTGGGGTTTAGGATATGGACATCTTTGAGGGCCATTATTCTGTCTACCACATATGGCAAATTATATTTTATTTTATTACTTACTTATTTTTTTGGCCTCTGCCAGGCTTTATATTAACATATATAATGTGTTACTTGTTTCAGGGGTACAGGTCTGTGAATCATCAGTCTTACACAATCCACAGCACTCACCATAGCACATACCCTCCCCAGTGTCCATCACCCAGCCATCCCATCCCTCCCTTGGCCCTCCCTTCCAGCAGCCCTCAGTTTATTTCCAGAGCATCTCTTATTTTGTCTCCCTTCCTGGTCCTATCTTGTTTTATTTTTCCTTCCCTTCCCCCCCAACCCCTTGCCCTGCCTTAAATTCCTCATCTCAGTGAGATCATATAATAATTGTCTTTCTCTGATTAACTAGTTCTCTTAGCATAATACCCTCTAGCTCCAACCATGTTGATGCAAATGGCAAGATTTCATTTTTTGATAGCTGTGTAGTATTTCATTATATATATATGTATATATACACACACCACTACTTCTTTATCCATTCATCTGTTGATGGACATCTGAGCTCTTTCCATAGTTTGACTATCATGGACATTGCTGCTATAAACATTCAGGGGCACATGCCCCTTCAGATCACTACATTTGTATCTTTAGGGTAAATACCCAGTAATGCGATTGCTGAGTCATATGGTAGCTCCATTTTCAACTTTTTGAGGAACCTCCATACTGTTTTTCAGAGTGGCTGCACCAGCTTGCATTCCCACCAATAGTGTAAGAAGGTTCCCCTTTCTCCTCATCCTTGCCAACATCTGTCATTTCCTGACTTACTAATTTTTGCCATTTTGACTGGTGTGAGGTGGTATCTTATTGTGGTTTTGATTTGTATTTCTCTGATGGCGAGTGATGTTGAGCATTTTTGCATGTTCTTTTGGCCATTTGGATGTCTTCTTTGGTGAAATGTCTGTTCATGTCTTCTGCCCATTTCTTGATTGTATTATTTGTTTTTTGGATGTTGAGTTTGATAAGTTCTTTAGAGATTTTGGATACTAGCCCTTTATCTGATATGTCAGGCAAATTACATTTTAGACAAGTTGAGTTTGAAGTATCCGTGGTATATACAAGTGAAATTTCTTATATGTAGCTGTAAAGATGAACCCAGAGTTCAGTTTTTAAAAAATGTGGTGATACAGATTTTAGGAGGTATTAATATATTTGTAGTTGGAACTGTGGATATGGAGGAACTCATAATGGAAGGGTGAATAGACTGAGAAAGGAAGGAAGAAAGGGAAAGGGAGAATCAGGGAGGGCAGAGTCAACGATAGAAGGTATGGGGAGGAAAATTTAAAAAAGAGAAATATATACACTTCGGTGAGATATGCTGAGGGAATTCACTGATGGTTTTTATTTGATCACAAAGCAACAGTTCAAGTTATTTGCTACCAAGCACAGTGGCAAGGATCTTAAGGAGACTGATGATGTTTAAATAGTTACTGTGGACTGAAGGAAGGGGAGCTGACTGCCGACCAGTTACAAGCCTTGCTGAGTTGTTTCTGGGGCTCAGCTGAACTTACTCCAGTATTATGAAAGGTTAATGAAAACAAATTCTCCAAGAAAGAACAGATATGCTTGATAATTATGGATCTGTCTAATCTAGTCATCTCATGAAGACAGGAAGGTGTATTTATAGGGCTACTCATTACTTAGATCACAATTTGTGTCCTTGTTTCATAGGGAGAAAAATATTCTGAATTATAAATAACAAGCCAAGAAACAAACTTGGGCCCTAGATCCACTGATGAGTCCTCTGTCTTTTAACAGCCTTTATTCCTGATCCCATTTATTATCTAACTTGTTTTTTACTCTACTCCATATCTCCATTTTCTACTTAGCCAGTTTTTTCACTGAGTCAATACCTTATCTTTTGGCCTTTACTTGTGATCTTCTTTTTTCACTTGAAATACAAGCTCTCTTTCTAATGCTTCTGCCAATAGCACTTAAACTGAAATGTGTGCATGCTTCACCGTAACAACTCTAGTCCGTATTAATCTCTCTCTTCTTTGAATTCCTATATGCTTGATAGCTGCACCACCGCCTAAGGGAGTCATTAACTGTGAATTAACTTGCACTCTCTAGCTTCTCATATGTTAGTTTTCTCAGAGCTCCTATGACTCTTTTTCAAGTAATACTTTTATTATCTCTTATTTGACAAAGACCAATACAAGGGGCTAGATATAAAGTTATTTTCAAAAGAAAAGCAGGCATTATTTCTACTTCCGACTCTTCCACATCACATGAAATAGTGCAGAGCCCATGACAGGCACCCAATATTACACCTGCTGTTGATTATCCTATGAGGATATATGTGTCAAGGCTACACTTGATGCTGGTGTTGACGTCTGGAGTGAGAGTCCAGGGCTCCACTGTATCAGATGCATTATAATGTCTGCTTTTCTTGAAAATCCATTGGCAGGAGGCAGTTGCTTTCCAGAGAACAAAGAGATGCTGAGCAGAAGACGGATTTTAGGCTTGGAATGTAAATGCTTCAGATGATAACAGACATTTTTCAGACTAATGAATGGGCAGGGAAACCAAAATAGAGGCTGCATAGTATTCTGAAATTATAGGTCACCATACTGAGAAAATACAGAAAGGAGCATTTTGGCTTTCCTGGAAACTGAAAGACACCCCAAGTCTGTAGCAATTTACAGTAAATTTGAAGGTCCATTGTTAAGCCGTCTTGTATAGTAATATCATTTGTGGAGATCCTGGGACCCACTCAAGATGAAGTTAAGCAGATTAAAAAACGACTTGCTTATCAGGGAAATACAAATCAAAACCACAGTGAGATACCACCTCACATCAATCAGAATAACTAAAATGAACAAGTCAGGAAATGACAAGTGTTGGTGAGGATGTAGAAAAAGGGGAACCCTCCTACACTGTTGGTGGGAATGCAAGCTGGTGTAGCCACTCTGGAAAACAGCATGGAGGTTCCTCAAAAAGTTGAAAATAGAGCTACCCTATGACCCAGCAACTGCACTACTGGATATTTACCCTAAAGGTACAAATGTAGTGATCTGAAGGGGCACACGCACCCAAATGTTTATAGCAGCAATGTCCATGATAGCCAAACTATGCAAAGAACCTAGATGTCCATCAACAGATGAATGATTAGAGAAGATGTGGCATAGATAGATAGATATAGATATAGATATAGATATACAGATATATATACTGTGCAGCCATCAAAACCCCCCAAATCTTGCCATTTGCAATAACGTGAATGGAATTAGAGGGTATTATGCTAAGTGTAATAAGTCAATCAGAGAAAGACCAATATCATATGATCTCTGTGATATGAGGAATTTGAGAGGCAGGGCAGGGGGTTGTGAGGGGTAAGGAGGGAAAAAAATGAAACAAGATGGGATCAGGAGGGGGATAAACTGTAAGAGACTCTTAACCTCACAAAACAAACTGAGGGTTGCTGGGAGGAGATGGGTAGGGAGAGGGTTTGGGTTATGGACATTGGGGAGGGTATGTGCTATGGTGAGCGCTGTGAAGTATGTAAGCCTGATGATTCACAGGCCTGTACTCCTGGGGCTAATAATACATTATATGTTAATTTTTAAAAACTAGGATTAAAAAAAAAAAAAACCTCCTTGCTTAGAATTTGTTGTATAAGATGAGGGAAAGGTAGAATGGACCAGTGGACCAATCAACTCATATTGGCATCTTTGGATCTCCTCTTCCCATGGGCCAAAGAGTAAAGAAAATTTGTTCTGAGGTCAATAGCTCTTTCTTCTATGGACAAGACAACTTTGTTACATACACATGTGAGTGAGTGTGTATGTGTGGGGGGGTGTAGTGCATTTCAGTGTGTGGAAGGGGCTCAGGGTGTGAAAGGGTGAAGGTTAACTGATGGACAACTCTAGTTACGGGGCTGATGAGCTAAGATTAGATATGACTATGGGATGAGAATTTTTATAATGAAAGGAAAATGGAAAAAGGAAGTGGAAAAGGAGAGAAAAAACAAAATGAAAAAGGAGAGAATGATAAGTTAAAAGAATTATCTTTGGTCGTTGGTAGTTGGTGGAAGCGTCTGCACTTGTGTGGGAGTGGAAGCAGTGAGGCAGAGGGAGTCCACGGGCAGGGTCTTTGGAGTAAGTCAGGAGAGGTTGGCATTGCAGCTTATAGAATTTTACCAAGGCTTGAAAGACTTGGGAGAATGAGTTCAAGGGTTTACTGGTGAAGTCTGCTTGAGATTTTCTCTCTCTTCCTCTGCCTCTGCCTTCCCCCTCTTTCTCTATAAAATGAATAAACAAACAAATGAATAAATAAAGTTGTGACTGTTAATTGGGATCTCCACCTGGGTGACCTTCCTCTGAACCACTTTTCCTCTTATCTCTGTTTTCCTCACTAATGCTTTGTTAGTGCCCAAGTTCAAAGGCTTAGAGTTGCCTTGCCTCCTCCCTGTCCCTTATACTTCACACTCAGTCCTATGAATTATTTCTCTCAAAGTTCTTAAAAATTGTCCTTTCTTTTCTTCTCCTCTTCCTTCTGTCTTCTACCACCTTACCTATAATTCTGATTCTCACTGCTTCTGTGGACAATTGTAAAATTCTTCATCTGGTATCCTTAACTGTAGCTTCTTCAACTTCCTTTAGTTCATCTTGTCTCATTGATAAATTTTTTTAATTTAAATTCAGTCAACATGTAGTGTATTATTAGTCTCAGAGGTAGAGTTCAGTGATTTCTCAGTCTTATATAACACCCAGTGCTCATTATATTAAGTGCCCTCCTTAATGTCCACCACCCAGTTACCCTCTCCCTCATACTCCTTCCCTCTCCCCTCCAGCAACCCTCAGTTTGTTTCCCATAGTTGAGAGTGTCTTTCTGTTTGTCTCTTCTACTTTCATCTTATTTTATTTTTCCCTCTCTCCTCCTATGATCCTCTGTTTTGTTTCTTAAGTTCCACATATTAAATCTCATTGATAAATTAATCATCCCAATGTTCCAGCTTCAGACATATAGCGCTTCTGCTCAGAAATCTTTGATAGCTTCCCAGTGCTCAGTGAATTAAGTACAAACTCACCAAATAAATAAGTAATATTTATTGAGCATTTACTATATTCTAGGCATTGATTGCAGCACATGGATTCTTTAGTTGAAATAGAAAACAATTCTACAATGTAGGGCCTTCTATTGCATCATTTTACAGAAAAGGCAGTTGAGGACTAGGTATGCTAAATAACTCACTTAAGTCACACAGCAGACAAGTGATAGGGCCAGGACTTGATGCAGGCACCTGACTCCAGAGCCTATACCTTGCGTTGGTATCCCAACTTAGTTGCCACTTTTTGGCAGTGGAGATTAGGCTGATAGTAGCCAAACTGAACACATCCAGTTCATGGACATATTTGGTGTCTCCGAAATGTTATGAGGGTTTTTTTTCCCCCTACACAAATCCAGGAAATTCTATTTATTCTTAAAGACCTAATCAATTTTACTGCCTTCATGATGTCATTCACAACGCCTCCAACAAGATGTGATCTTATACTCCTTTGACTTTTTTTTTAAAAGATTTTATTTATTTATTAGAGAGAGAGAGAGGGAGAGAGAGCAAGCACAGGCAGACAGAATGGCAGGCAAAGGCAGAGGGAAAAGCAGGCTCCCTGCCAAGCAAGGAGCCCGATGTGGGACTCGATCCCAGGACACTGGGATCATGACCTGAGCCGAAGGCAGCTGCTTAACCAACTGAGCCACCCAGGCGTCCCTACTCCTTTGACTTTTAAGAGTCTTCAAATATTATAATCTTCGTTCACTTTATTTACTGTTGCTGGTTAAACCCCATTGTCTTCTAAGGCAGGCACTCTTTTCTAACTTATACATTGTGAAGTTTTTTTTTTTTTTAAAGATTTTATTTGTTTATTTGACAGACAGAGATCACAAATAGGCAGAGAGGCAGGCAGAGAGAGAGGAGGAAGCAGGCCTCCAGCTGAGCAGAGGTCTGAGCAGAAGTACGTTCAGTTGGATACAAAGACCCCGGAAAAATCCGATGGCTCCAAGTGTTACCCTCTGTGTTTCATGTCTCTATGTACTTCTTAGCCAGTGCACACTTTAGAACCGAGGGCCCCTAGAGTACACATCCAGACCATAATAATCTGTGGGGCTTCTGGCCAATGTGAACACATGATTATAGAGGCATGAATTTAAAGTAAAAGTGTTTGGCCCTTTCCTGGGTTTGGCTATATGAGTCTAGTTTTAGTGGACAAAAACAAACAACCAAACAAAAAACATGCCTCCCCCCCCCAAAATAATATTCTTTTAATCATGAAGGCTAAGCAAACTGTTCCTAAAACTCTTTCTAATCCTCCTAATCAGATATAGGCTCCTTTTCAACTTTTGTCATTCCTGGGTGACACACTGAAAGTTACCCTTCAGCACTGAGTCAAGTTTTACACTTCAGTTTACAATTTACTAAACACTTAATTGATAAATGATGTTGGCTGAAGTGGAAAATTGAGGTGTTATCTTAGTGATTCAGGCCCAAGCTAATTTTTCACCAGAAATACCCAAATAACCAAAGCAACATATAAAGAGGATCATTTGGATTCTGATGCATTGCTTACAGCTCCAACACGAAGAATTCCAGAGAAATAGAAAGAGACTCTGTTTATTTGTCCATTCAACTGCTATTGATAAAGTCCTCAGAACCACACAAAGAGCCAGAAATAAGTTGTAAAATTTCAGTTCCTTGTTCTCCTCTGTTTACATTCTTCATGGGTATTGTTTGGGAAACTTGGCTCATCCAAAAACTGGGCCAACTGGAAACGTGCTTTCAAAAAAGGATTTAGGTTCATTCCATAGATATGTAAAGGGTCTTTAAGGGGGAAATAGAGTTGTTTAGGAACATATCACTCTTCCTGTGAGTAATAGCCTACACTGTCCTCACAAATGACGGTATCCCTCCTGCACAAAATTCTTCAGTGACATAATGTTAGACTGATCGGATTAGGAGTTTATATTAGTATAGAAATGTTTATGTTGCCCTGTTCCTTTTTCTTGTTAACAGAATGATTCAACTGTTGCTTCAATCTTCCACTGAAGGGTGCAGCTAAGCTTTCTAACCATTAAATTTGTGTGGTCATTCACACACATCCATGGATTTTCTTTTCCATCTTAACTAATCTGCCTGATGATTATCCCCAACCCCTCCGGAGTTCAGAGTCTTGCAGGCGTTAATTTCTGTGTTTAAAATAAGATTATAAACACCCATTCTGAAGTTTTGGTTCTGAGCTGCACTTTCATCCAGGCGTCAGTAGGTGGCAGCACATGATTTTTTTTGTTCATTGAGAGAGCAGGGAGGAAATAGATTTTTCTACAAACCCTATTTTGGAAAGACAGCCTTGACTAGAACAAAGACAAATAGTTTCCATATATAACCTTCCTTGTCTCATAAAAGTATTCCTTTAGTTCTGTGCGTTATTTTATATTTGTTGTGCTTTTATTTCAGATTCTATCCACATTATCTCATCATTGCCATGCAACTATATGTACCAAATTAGTTTTATTTAGGTTTTGAGAAAGTAGCTTTTTGTAACTAAAGAGCCAGTTAAGGAATGAAAACCCTGACTAATGTGAACTTGTTTTGGAAAGCTATCTCTGAGCAGATGTTAGACATTAGGGATTGGGGGGCTAGGGACAAGTTGTCCTACCTAGGTCAGTTTTCAGGATTGTTGTTGGGCCTCCTCAGGGAAGACAGAGGAAAATAAAAATCATTAATTATTTAGCTATTTGGACCTTACCTCTTTCCAAGGATTTTGATCCATGCTATCCATGTTTTTAGAGAAAAGGAACATACTTGCTCTTTAGAAAAACTTCACATAATTTTGAAGGAATGTAAACCACTTGGTTTTTAAAGCTAAAAGACTTGGAATCTTCAAAAAATACAATAATGCGCATGTAAAAAGTGTATAAGGACAAAGCAGTTAGTTCAACAAACACTGAATGCTTGTGCTAGGAAAGACTGTTTTTCTCTATTACTCACACAGAACTCCTCTTTCTGACTCTTCTGATCACCAAATGTGTGGGTTCTTCTCCCCACACCAAGCAGTTCTCTGGGACACCAGCTGGTTGTTCTACAACACTTAATTCTAACACTGTCTACCTGGGAAGAGTGTCAGATCCCACAGCAGAGGGGCTCAGTCCCGGAGGACTGAGTCACAAGTCATAGGTTACTCATAACTTCTATCTAACATGGCCACACATCAGGGGTTCCTACAACCTCCCCTCGAGGTCAGTTAATTTGCTAGTGTAGCACACTAGCACTTGACTTCAGGGAAGCACTTAACTGTTTACTACTTCCAGATGAAGAGATACAGAGGGCAAAGTCTGGGAGGGTCCCAAAGGCAGGAGCTCTGTCCTCATGGAGTGGGGTGCTTCACCCTCCTGGTATGGATATGTTCGCCAATCTGGAAGCTATTCAAACCCCCTATTCGGTTTTATGGAAGTTTCCTCATGTAGGCATGATCAATTATTAGTTCAATTTCCAGCCCTTCTCCTCTCTCTGGAGTTTGAGGGCAGGGATGAAAATTCTAGGCTTCTAATCATGGCTTGGTCTTTCTGGTGACCAGCCCCCACCCAGGACATACCCAGAGTCACCTGATTGGAACAGAAATGCTCCTCGTGCTCTTTCATTTAGGAATTTATAAAGGTTTTAGGAGCTCTGGATTAGGGACTGGGGGGCAGAAGCCAATATATATATTTTCTATTATCTTACAATGCTCCTTTATTTAATTACTCAACAAACCTTTTTTCTCTTTTATTCTTTAAATGGTATTATGCTGACTGCTGTAGAAATACCAAATAAGTGGGCGCCTAGGTGGCTCAGTGGGTTAAGCCGCTGCCTTCGGCTCCGGTCATGATCTCAGGGTCCTGGGATCGAGTCCCGCATCGGGCTCTCTGCTCAGCAGGGAGCCTGCTTCCTCCTCTCTCTCTCTGCCTGCCTCTCTGCCTACTTGTGATCTCTCTCTGTCAAATAAATAAATAAAATCTTTAAAAAAAAAAAAAAAAAGAAATACCAAATAAGTATGACATACTTCCTGCCCTCTGGTAGTTATTCTAAGACAAAGGGTAAGACACGGAATACTAACCAATATAAGGTGCAGGGTTGTGTTCAGTAAACATCTGTTGAATGAACAAAATGCGATAAATAGTTGTTAAAATGCGCTATGGGACTTTAATGGGGAAAATAGAGTGGACCTATTAGGAAATGGTATATGAAAGATGGAGTTTCTGCCATGGCTTTGGAGGACAAATGCAATTGAAGGGTCAAGGAGAGGCTCTTAAGGTACTTGGAACTCCAGGAGCAAAAGCATACTGGGAAACAGCACGGAGTCTAGTTTGGCAGGAAGGTAGGTCAAGGCATCAGCCTCCCACTTAAAAAATCAGCAAGGCACACAGTAGGACATAATAGCTCCTTGCCAACGCATTTACTAAATCAAGAGTGAAGTCCTGGTTGAAGGGCCTTCCAAGCTGGCCTTTGACTTTCAGAGCCCAGTCTCTTATGAGGTAGGGACAAACCCCTTGTTCTTCCTTGTCAACCAAGGTAACAATTGGTAACAATTTTTCTTTATTTATTTAGAAAAAATGACATTAGCAATGATATGTACTTAATTTAAAATTCAAACAATTCTTAAAAAAAAAGAAAAAAGAAAAAGGGGTAAGAAAAAAATACCCCACATTTCATCTCCCAGGAGATAAACATTGCTAACGTTCAATATCACTTCAGATCCTTTCCTTTGCGTATATAGATGGTGGGGAATGGTTTTGCAAAAATGGAACCATAGTACATACTAATTTTATAGATATTATTAGGTGTATTTCTACTTGATTTTAAAAAGAAGAGAAAGAAACTGATAAGAATAAAGGAAATACAGAAAATTTAGGTAAATGTTTCATGAATTTTAGTTCCTTTAAAAAATAGATAATATATAAATTGGAAGAAAAAAAAGAAAAAAAATAGATAATATATTCATGTGGTACACATTTCAAAAGCTACATGTTAGTGAAAAGCCATAAAAATTCTCCTGCCCACCCTATATCCCATCTATCCAGTGTTCTTCCCCAGAGGTATCCATATTACCAATTTACTGTTTCACCTTTTCAGAGTTCAGTGTTTTTAAAATTTCTTAACCACAAAGATCCTATAGTTCCTAAAATTAAGGATAAAATTATTGTTAAAGATTTATGAAAGATTATTAAAAACCATACAATTTTGGAGCCATTATGTTTTAATAACTGTGTTTTAATTTTTTTATAATGGTACCTAATGCTGGGCACCTTACTGAGAAATTTACTTGGGTTATTTCATTTGCTACCCACAACAACATTATCATCTTCATCTTACTGGCAAGGGAACTGAGATAGTTCAATACTTTGTCAGAGACCAAAAGTAAGAATTGACAGAGCCCTGATTTAAACTCAGGTGGTCTAATTTCTGACATACCCACCACATACACTGCCTCCTTTTAATACCAAATAGAATACCAGTGCCTTTCCCCTGGCATATCCACTCATTTCTTGTGTAGCTTGATTTCCTCTCTGTTAGTCTTTCCCAAGAAGGACTGGATATGCTAAAGCCTCTCATGTTTGAGAATGTGTACCTATTACCTTTATTCTCAAACAACAAAACTGGTTATTCCTAAGTCACAGTTTCTTTCCTTCAGAATTTTGTAGACAGAGCTCTATCGTCATTGTTGATTGTAGTGGAGAAGTCTAGCCAGCCTAATTCTATTCTCTTGTAGGTGACTTGATTTTTTTCTACCTGGTTTCCTTTAACTCTTCCTTTTAATCCCCCAAGGTCCTTAGTCTAATGAGGCTATGTATCTGTTTCAATAATCCTATATCAGTTCTTCCTGGAACATGGACTGCCTATTTCACATGCAAAATTACTTCTTCATTAGTTTCAGTGAAATTTTCTTTTAAAAATATTTGTTTTCTGTTTCATTTGTCTGGTTCTTTACTTCAGAGACACCAATTATCCTTGTATAGGATCATCACTAGCTCTGTTTCACATCTGTGACTTCCTCTCTAATTGTCAAAATCCTTTATCCTTTCTTTCTGAATGTGCAGTGATGTCACCAAGCCTTCCTCTCAGTTAGCACACCAATTCTGCTCTCGGTCTATTCGATCTTTACCTTTCACGTGTATTAGTTCTCTCATTGTGCTGTTTTGGTCCTCAAGTTGCATTCTTCGCTGTATCCCTTTTTGCTTCGGCTGTTTTACCATATTTGTCTTCAAAGTTTTATTACGTTTTCATAGAGTACAAAACACTGACAGTGAAAGTTTTTCAATTTTTGAATCCCCTCTTCTTTCAGACTCAGTCCCTCACCTTTTATTCTTATCTGTCCTTGTCTATTCTCCCCTCTAATAATCATTTTGTGCTGTAGTGTATTTGCATCACCATCCTATCCATTATTTTCCTCTCACTCATGCTCAACAGAAAAAGCATTTACCAAGACCTCCTACTTAGGTTGAGATATTATGGGTAAATTCTTCTTGATTTCCTTCTAGTATGTGGTGTTGTCCCGTCTGAGTTGCACGTAAGGAATGGTCCTCCTGCTGCTTGAGGTGTGCATGGTTGTGCAGGAGGTGGGAATAGACATCACCTGGGGATGTGTGCAACCTTTGAGGGAAAATCAACGCATACCTATTGAATCACACACACACAAACACACACACACACACACACACACACCACAAGGGTATACTTTAATTACCAGAGAGGGTAAAATCTGCATTTACATTTAAAAAGGAAAATATTGTACTAACTGCAGAATAACCTCTACAGCTGTTTCTGGAAACATAATGATGTTTCTTTCATTCTTGTTCAGGAGATGGTATAATGTGATGGTTGAGAGCACAGCCCACTAGATTCAAATCCTAGCTCTGCCGCTAATGAGCTGTGTCGCCATGCACAAGGTACTTCTGTTTCTAAGCCTCAGCTTCCAAACTGGAGATGATGAGGGAACCTATCCACAGAGTTGTTGTGAGTCAGAAGTAGATTTGTACATAGGAAACCTTTAAACACAGTGCCTGGCATATGGTTAAGGATGTAATAAATGCCAGCTATTATTATCATCCAAAAGAGTAGCAGCTTCCTCTTATTTTTCCTCCTGCTTTCAGAATTTGATCCAGAAACTTCATGAGTGAGGGCGATTAATGAGCCAGCCACCTTCTGACACCACATCTTGACTAAAAAAGTACTACAGATCTGAAAGTAAAAACATAGATCACACACACATTGCTGGTGGAATATAAATGATACAGTCATTCTGAAAAGCAGTTTAACAGTTTCTTAAGAAACTAAACATGCAATTACCATTCAACCCATCAATCGTACTCTTGGGCATTTGTCCCAGAAGAGTGAGGATTTATGTTCATACAAAAACCTGTACACAATGTTCATAACAATTTTATTTGTAATAGCTAAAAACTGGAAACATAGAGATGATTTTTAGCAGGTTATGTCTGAAGAAACCATGGTACATACATACCATGGAATATTACTAAGCAATAAAAAGTATTGAGCTATTGATATCTGTGATAACTTGGAGGAATCTCCAGAGAATTATTCTGAGTTTAAAAAAAAAAAGCCAATCCCAAAATGTTAGATGCTGTATGATCCATTTATGTAACATTTATAAGAGGCAAAATTTTACAAATGGAGAAAAGATTAGTAATTCCTGGGCTTTAGGGATAGGGGTCTGGGGAAAGAGAGGTGGGTATGCCTGTAAAAGGACAAGAAGAGGGATCCTTGTAGTGTTGGAACTATTCATTATCTTGACTGTTATGGTGAATATTTCAACCCACACAGGTGACAGAATTCTGTGGAACTTAATACACACACACACACACACACATACACACACAAATGAGTGCAAGTAAAACTGGAGAAATCCAATATGAATAAGATAGGGAGATAGTATCAATGTCAGTATACTGGTTGGATATATATTATTCTATAGTTTCATAAAATGTTACCACCAGTGGAAACTGTACAAGGGATCTCTCTCTCAACTATTACTTACAATTGCATGTGAATCTATAATTTTCTCCGTAAAAATTTCAATTAAAAAATGGAGGAAAATTCCCTTAATCTCCCCCTCTCTGCAGAAATAGAAGGAGAAGGAGAAGAGGAGAAAGAAGAGAGGAGGAAGAGGGAGAAGAGGTGGAGAAGAGAGAGGAAGAGGAGGAGGAGGAGGAGGAGGAAGAGGAGGAGGAAAGGAGAACTCTTTCTCTACTTTTGGAGCCTCAGTAGATTTTCAAGCAGAAAATCCTTCTGCAACATTTTATTGGAAGGGAAGAACTGTAAGAATATACTATATTCTTTGGTGCTAACAGCTATCCACACTGGTATGGATGGGGGTGCTGGCAAGGAGTATTCTGCTAGCTGAAGGGGAGTAGGATGGGAGAAGGAAAAGAAACTTTAAATGATTTTGAGCCAAGGAGTGATCCTGTGTGTCACAGAAAGAATAGCCTTGGTGGAACTGTAGGGCCTAGGGTACTACTTCATAGTGCAATTTTGGGGGTGCTAAACAGTTCACTCGGTTTAGTAACCAGCTCTTTCTGGCCTCAATGTTTGAAATTTGCATGTTAGACAACCCTTACATTAAGGTTTGGCATATCCCATTTGCAGTGCATTTATGTTATCTGGGATGCTGATGTATCTCATTTGGGGCATCAGTTTACCTAGTTTATGTCTGTCCAACTAGATTAAGATTGTGGAGTAAAGGGATTTAAGAGATTATGAAATTTGGTGGTAGAGGCGAGGCTCAGGAAGTGCCAAAACATATTGAGTTGCCTGTATGGGCATATGCTGATGCCTTATGGGGGTCCTATGGTGGGATGCATGAGTGGGGTTCTAAACTGTCTAGGAAGCCACTCGAGGGCACCAGAGGACTGTGGAGAACTCAGGAACTGATTTCTCAAGTCCTACATAACTTTGCTTATATGATTTCATTAAATCTCCCAACAACTTTCTGTGAGCTACGTGTTGTGATAATTATTTTAAAGAGAAAAAAAGCTGAAGCTCAAAAGAACTTAACTTGTCTAAGAGTACATCATTAGAAAGTGGTAAAGCCAGGATATCACTGGAGAGCTTCTGAATACCAATCCAGGGCTCTCCCACTTTTCTACACCATCTTCTGCTGGGAATTTGACTTTGCCTGTATTTTACATTTAACTAAAAATTCATCTCATGTATGAATCAGTGCAGATCTACCCATTTTAAAAATTCTAAAGGCGAAAAACCAAACCCAGCTCTAGTTGTCATTCAGTATCTCTGATCTTCTTCTTAGCCAAGTTTCTGGAAAGAATGACCTCCATACTTGGTCATCCTTCCTCACTTTGATTCACTCCTCACTCCCTTCCACTGGGCTTTATCCCCGCCAGCCACTGAAGGTACTGGTGCTTGGGCCACCAAGAACCTTACATCAATGAGAGGAATTTCACTGGAACTTTCAACATCTTTCAACAAGGCAGGCCAACACTTTCTAACAATGGCTGCATTTTAGAGTCACCCAGAAAGCATTGTTTTAAAAAGAATATCTAAGCCTCAGATATTTTCCCTGAGAATAATATCCCCTGAGATTGTGGTTTAATTGGCCTAGGGTAGAATTTCTTTATTAACACAATGGGTAGTACTCAGGGGCTTTAGGTAGGATAATAACATAATTTGATTATGATGACTTGAACTAGGATTGCAGACTTGGAGATGAAGAGAAGTAGAAATGTTTGATGGGTTCAATAGGATTCAGTAATTGAATGGGGGAGAGGCAGGTGTCAAAAGTGATTCCTAGATTTCTGGCATATGTGATTGGTAGTTGGTGGGACCATTTAATAGGATACAGAACTCTGGAGAGGTAGCAGATAGGAGAGAGTGGCCAATGGGGATCGAGAGCTTGGAGTTGCCATGTTAAGTCAGGCATGTTTTTGCCTATACTCAAGGAGAGATTGAAGCATGCAGTTGAATATTCAGATCTGGAGGTCAGAAAGAAGTCAGAAGTTGTCAGCATTGTTAAAAATAAGACAACAGGCTCAAAATAGAACTGCTTATGCTAAGCACATCACCAAACCAAGATTTAACTTAATCATAGTTTCAGCTCTCCCAGAAATGGAATCATAAGCCAGTCCATCAGGAATTCCTGAACCGCACTAGTTAGGCAAGCTGTATGATAGACCTCTGCCATCCCCCAAAGGGAAGTAACCTTGCAACAAACAATCTGCTTTTTGTGTAGTATAACGTCCTTGTTTCTTCTCTCTTCTGCCTATGAAAAGTCTTTCATTTTGTACAGCTCCCCAGAGTTCCTCTCTGTCTTCTAGACTGGATGGTGCTAAACTTATGAATCATTGAATAAAACCAATAAGGTCTTCAAAATTTATTTGAATTTATTTGAATAGATTGCATATAAAGCCATGGGTGGATGAAATCACAAATGTAGAGAATAGAGAGAAGAAAGAACAGGGAAAATCCTGTAGAGTTCTATCATGAAGAGATCAGTAGAGAAGGTACAACCAGCAAAAGAAATCATGAAAAAAAGTGGCCAGTGAAGTACAAGGTAAACCGAGAGCATGGCCATGTAGAGTCCAAGAGAAGAGGAAATCAAGGAGGAGGAAATTCCCCATGCTGTTGTTCTCATCCTGCCTGACATTAGAATTAACCAGCGAAGCTCTTCCTTCTGCCTCCCTACACCTCAGCTACCTCCTGATTAATGCTCTTAGTTCCTAAAGCCTTAGCTTAATTTAGTCCTTAGAGTCTTGGCTTAAAGGTCCTGCTCTTTCAGCCCCAATATAAAAAAAGTCCTCCTGTGTATACTCTCATACCGTCTGTACTCTCTTCTTGGCACTAAAAAGGGTTTGTAATAACAATTTTACTTGTGTGTTATTTGTTTAAGATGGTTTAAAGTTTAATCTACCAGATTAAACTCTGTATGAAAGAGCAGGGTCTCTGATATTTTGCTCACCTCTCTATTATTAGGGCTTTGCATGTATCTGGTATGTAGATGTGCTTAATAAATTCTTATTGGGGAAACAAGTTTTGTTTTTTTTTGTTTTTGTTTTTTACTTTTACCAGACCATCTACATTATTATAAAATTTTAGTGATGCTAGACAGAATTTTAATCCAGAAATCTTCAATTTTAATAATTTAGAAGTTTTTAAACTGATTGGTGTTTCAGGATCTTCTTTCCCTTCCTTTCCCTTCCCTTCTGTTCTCTTCTCTTTCCTTTCCTTCCTTCCTTCATTCCTTCCTTCCTTCCTTGACAAGCCAGCTGACATCTCTATTCCTTTGGAGGTTGGAAAGACAGTGTCAGGGGCCCTTGCCTGAGGGTCTGCTCCCACTTCAACATCATTGGCTTCAGTTGCGCAGATGATGCTACTACGATGGGGAGTAGTTCTTGTTCCTATGGGTCATGGGCCAGATGCTATTGAGAGTGACCTGGGAGCTCTTGCTGATAACGATTCCCAAGTAGGAAGTGGCCAGGTTTCCCAGCTGGATCTCCCCTTTATGACCACCAGGGACCCCTTTGCCCTGGTGGCTCCTCACGCACCGTCTGGCAGTGAGCCCCACCCATTAACAGCAGGAGGTGGGGGACATCAGATTGCTGTGTGTGGTGCTATGTAGCTGCCTGCTCCTCTTGAAGAGCTGTTGCAGATACCCGACACAGAGGCAGCTCCTTTTGCTGAGGCTGCGGGAGCTGGAAAGAGGAGGGCTTCTTTAGAGAAGACAAAAATATGTTTACAGTTAACACTCCATTGAGTGCAAAATTTGGGAGAATAGGAAATATAAACAAAAGAGTTGACATATTCCACTGTTTGCATATTTGACACACTTTTTCTCTTTCTTTGGATAGTTTATTAGTAGTTAATTGTAAAGAGAAGTTCTGTTGTTTTCATTTGCATTGCACACTGTACTTACTCTCTGAATACTTCCGACACCAGCCCAACAAGTCTGGGGTTTTCTTAAACTGCTGGGTGTCCTGCAGTTTAACTCAATTCTGACATTACCTATCTGGAAATATCATCATATCCCACAGGTTAAAGGCTGTCTCACAAGACTGCTTCCTCCACCCCTCGCCCTCACTACCCACTCCCACTTTCTAAGTCCAGGCTGTTACCTGTGGTTCTGGCTAACCAAGTATAAACTGACACCTTCTTTAAGTCCAATTAATTTGCTAGCACAGGGGCACCTGTGTGGCTCAGTGGGTTAAAGCCTCTGCCTTCAGCTTAGGTCATGATCCCAGGGTCCTGGGATCGAGCCCTATATCGGTCTCTCTACTCAGTGGGGAGCCTGCTTCCTCTTCTCTCTCTCTGCCTGCCTCTCTGCCTACTTGTGATCTCTGTCTGTCAAATAAATAAATAAATAAATAAATAAATAAATAAAATCTTAAAAAAAAATTCGCTAGCACAGCTCACAGAACTCAGAAAGGAAGTTTACTTATTAGATTACTGGTTTACTACAAAGGATAGTAAAGGTACCAGTGAACACTCAGATGAAAGAGACACATAAGACAAGGTCTGTACGGATCCTGAACCCAGCCGCTCCTGCCTCCGTGGAGTTGGGTCATCCCACCCTCTCAGCACGTGGATGTGTTCTACTTCACCAACCCAGAAGCCCTTCAACCTCCATTTTTTTTTTTTCTGGAGTCTTCAATACAGAAGCATGATTTATTAAATAATTGGACACTGGTGATTGACCTCAATTTCAAGTCCCTGTCCCTCCCTGGAGGTCAGAATTCAGGGGAGTGGGGCTGAAAGTTCCAGCCCTCTAACCACGTAGCTGGTGCCACCAGCAACCAGCCCCCATCCTAGGACCTTTCCAAAAGTTGTGGTTGAAACAGGCTTATAAAAGGATAACAAAAACACCCATTCCACCTTTATCCCTGTGAGGCTATTTCAGGAACTGAGGACAGAAAGACTAAACATTATAACAAAAGGTGTTCCCTTCGCTGGGTTTGGGGAGCTGTAAGCCAGGAATCCTGGATGAATACCAAAGTATACAAATCCCTAACTTATTTAAATTTTTGAACTTTGATCTTTCTCTGGGCGGGCAATATGCAGTGTGATTCCCTTTCATGATGCTGGGCAGTGACAGCAAGCCGCAGCTCCCAGTCACAAGCATAGAATTACAAATAAACAACTGACACACTAACATCCACTCCGTGCCCATACAACCATTCTGTTTTTCACTTTCAGTACAGTCAACAATAAATTATATGAGATACTCAGCACTTTATTATAAAATATATGTGATGTTAGGTGACGTTGCCCATCTATTGGCTAATGTAAGTGTTCTGAGCACATTTAGGATAGTCTAAGCTAAGCTAGGGTGTTTGGGTTAGGTGTATTAAATGCATTTTAGACCTAATGGAACTTTTTTTCCTTTAACTTCGTGGTACTTTCAATTTAACAATGGTTTTGTTAGGATGGAACCCCATCATAAGTCAAGGAAGATCCATATTTATTTTTTATGATAAATATCACAAAGCGAGGTCTGGAGATTTAACATCTATTTCCAAGAACATCATTTCATTAGTGTATAGTCAGAGTTCGAGGATTTAAGGGACATTTACTGTGCTTTGCAAGGCTTTAGGTGCTTCCCATGTCATATTTGGTTTATTCTTTTCAACATTTATGGGAGATAAACATCATTATCCCCATTTTACAGGTAAAACTGAGGATTAAAGGATTATCTAACTTGCTAAGGATGTGAGATAACACGAAGGATCAGATAATCAAATCAGACGCACAGGATCACATATCTCACACAGTAGCAAGACATTCTAATGGCTTCAAGGATACAAATAACTTTAAGGCAGTGATGAAGCAGGGAGAAGTCTGAGACCCACCAACACAGCTCCCAGGTCACTTCTTCCTCCACTGAGACTAGTTTTGGTCCTAATTACTGAATAGAATCTCTATGTGCACGGTCACATCACTTACACAGAAGAGAGCTGTTTCTTTCATGAAACATCTCCATTTTATACTCTAATAGTTAAATAGATCACACGACATTTTTTAGAGAGGGACATTATAAATATCCATAAGCTGCAGATTTGATTACCATAGTAACCATTCCTAGACAGATCGGATTCATCCTGACCAAAGCATTCCATAGATAAACAGTACTAGTGTGTTTGACTGAGGTCTGTGGTTACATGCCTATAAGGAAATTGGACCACATTATCATACTTCTTTCCTTCCCAGGGGCATTTCCTCAGTGAAGGGAGAGAGTGTGTCACAGGCCTGCTGCTGATCACCTTGCCAAGGTGGCAGCCTCGGTGAACATCAGAGCTAATGTTCAAATCCAGCTCTGTTCCTTGCAAGTCCATTCTGCTCAATACACCATACTCTCTAGGAGGACCTAGCTAGGAGACTTCACAAGTATTAATACTTCTTAATATGTCTCAACTTTTAATTTTCATGGTTGTTGCCATTAACTTCTCTCAAACTGCCCTGAATAGTCTTTCATAGGGTTGTTTCTGCTGCTACTACTGACAGCCGAACAGTCTGATTTGTAAAAGAAGGAAGAAAGAAGGCAATCAATCAATCAATCAATCAACCAAATGATGCAGAGAAGGAGGCAAAGGTGATTCAACTAATAACATTTCATTTGAACCAGGTGTTGAGTGGGTGATTCTTCTTTAAGACAGCTGGATAAGAGGTATTTGTAGTCACCTTATTAGTTTCAATAGATGATAAAGTCGCTAGTTGTTTATTTATTTATTTTTTAATAAAACTAGGATAATAGTCTTCGGCATTTAATTTTCAGGATATAACAGAAACTCAGGATACTTCATAGATAGTGATAGGTTATAGCTGGTTAGTACCAGTTTGTGAAAGCCCATTGTGAGCAGTGATGTCATTCACATTGGTGACTTGACATGGGCCATGGTAGCAATATTCACACTACAGAAATGATCAAGTACTACAAACCAGGACTTTTCTCCCCCAGAAAGCTCATTGTTGAATGTTTACCACCAGGCACATCAATATTCATAGACAGATATTCATACACTTTCCCATTCTTGTATTCAGCATTAATCTGTTACCAGAATTAGAAAGTCGAGTGGAGAATCAAAATATTAACTATAATAGGCAATTGGAGTTTAAGTGTACTGGATTTTCTGGGAGGGACAATAAATAACATTCATTTCTTTCCCTCCTGAGTTTGGAACCGATGGAAAGATAAAGATCAGTATCTCCATCGACTTATTAATAACCTAATTGGAGGTCACAGCATAGCTGTGTGCTCAAGTGGGCTTCCTAATTCCTTGCCCCTAAACTGGGTTCACCCATCCTGTTCCTGTTTCATCACAGACTATGAGGCCCCCCTCCACTTCCTGCATGTTTGAGCTGAGTCTGTGTTTGTGCCAAGGTCAGGGGATTCAGAGTGACACAGGGACTGAGAAAAAGAGACAGAGGCTTTGCCTGTACACTCAGCTCCTGCTTCCCGAGTGTCCAGTCACGCTCATTGTGTGGGTCACGTCTCTTCCTTTGGGCGGGGACAACGAGAGTGTGGAAGAGAGGCAGGAAGCCCCTGCTGTATGATCCAAGGTAGGAGCTTGAGTTGTGGAAGAGAGTGATTTGTCCTACAATATATTTCATGTTAATCCCCTTTCTTATCACTTAGTAGAATTGATCAGACAGCAGACATTTTGCTCTGTAATGCTGTTGAATTGAACAATTGAGGTAAAACTGTGGGGAAGTTTTCAAATCTTTCTGTGGGAAGTGGTGGTTATGGTGGTGTATTTTACTTACAGGGGCACCTAAAAATATATGCTAGGCAGTTTTGATTTCTCTTTATCCTTTTTTAAAAAAATCTGTGAGCAAAAGAGCACCTGCCTGGCTCAGTTGGTGGAGTATACAACTCCTGATCTCCGGGTGGTAAGATCGAGGGCCACGCTGGGTGTAGAGACTACTTAAAAATAAAATCTTAGGAAAAAAAAAAAAGTTAACAAAGATTCTCACTTCTGTCCACCAATGCTAAAATATCAGACCCCTTTGAACATTTTCCTCAAGCAACCAGTTAATTCATTGAAAAAGAGATAATCAGATGAAGGATTTATTTAAATGACTTATTGTTGAGCTGAATTGCCTAGCTGAATTGACATCAGTTCTTTCGGGATTGTTAATCCAGTGGCCCTGTGTATACAGACAGCCTCTTTTTCTCTGTCAAACCACAACATAATAAAGTTTTGTCTACATTTCCAGTTTTGTGTGGGAATGTTTAAAAGAATGCACAATCCAATTTTTTTTTTTTTAAGTATGATACATTATCCTTTGTGCTGAGCATTGTATTTTCTTTTGGGGGTCGAAGATAATTTCAGGTTTTTGTGTGTCTCCTGGCTTTTCCTTATGGTCCAATGAGATCAAATTACCAAACGGATGATCTTTATATTCGATTTGTCTAACAAACATGTCCTTTGAAGGAGGGTTGTTTAAACCAAGGAACATGTACTCTTTGAAAGGCTGATTAGATTATGTTAAAATCCAACCTAGGTTGTTGATGACTGTGGACATCTGCAGACTCTTCTCATCCACGGGAAATGAGGTGGTCCTGTCTCAGCGCCACAGGGCCTCAGAGCTGGTACCAAGTGGCACCATTGTTGGCAGGCCCAGCAGGAGGCCAGGGACAGGGTAGTCATCACTGGGCTCCATCCCTGCGCCCGGGTGAGGAAACACTGGTACACCATTGTAAGGAGGCTTGTTGTCCTGCACATGTGGCCCCCAAGTGAACGGTACCAGGGCACCTCAGCTCTGGCGTGAAATGTTTGCCCTGTTCACACACACTCAAGCCCACACATCACTCAGGAGAATCAATGCATTTTGTCTTTCATTGGTTTGATGTACTTCATTTTAGGGAATGTCTCATTTCCCAAGTCCCACTGAAAAAGTATCATATTGATTATAATTTTGACAGAGATTATTATTAATAATGTTATTTTGCTATAACAGTCCTATTATAGAAAGTCCCTTTTGGGGGATGTTTATTGGAAATAATAGACTCTGGTTGGTATATTAACTTGCATTGAATTTATATGTCATCATCTGGTCAAAAATCATAGATGCCTCTTTACGTCCTCCATGCTCCTTCCCATCCAGAGACCTCGAGCACTGTTGCTCTTAAAGTTAATCCTACTTGGGCTCTCTGTTTTCTTCACTTCAAAGGGAAAAATATAATTTGTAGGAAGAGCTCTGATTATATGTATGAAACAATGACATTTCACAGATGATAAAAGATGAATAGACTATTAAACCCCACACTCTGGTGAGGTTGTGCTTAGAGTTCCAGCTGATACTGTTGTGATCCTCTATTACATGCTAACTAAGTAAGATAACATTGTCATTTTATGAAGAAATTCTTAAATGGTTATTATTAAAGATAGATTACTGGCAGTTACTTAAATGATTGAAATTCTTATAATTTTGTAGACCTAGGGGCATCATTTTGAATTCTCCTTTTTCCCTTATTCAACAAATATTCTATGGACACTGGCCCTATGCCCAGGATCACACTAAGTATCAGGAGCACACAAAGGTACTTAAGGCCCAAGAGACTTGGCTTTGTCTACTCTGTTATGGTAGCTCATAGTCTAAATGTGAAGATAAGTAAAGGAATTCTGATACCAAATTGTAAGGGTAATAATAGGAGCAGAGTAGTCATCCTAGCTGGGTTGAAATTGAGGTTTGGCTATATTTAAAGTATGAAACAAACCAACATTTTTTTTCCTTAAGAATCTGCTCTATCCACACAAAAGAGTAGAAAAGAACTTGGAAATGTGTTTAAAATTGGATGTAGGTATATATTTTTTATTAACATACAATGTATTATCTGCTTCAGGGGTACAGGTCTGTGAATCATCAGGTTTACACACTTCACAGCACTCACCATAGCACATACCCTCCCCACTGTCCATCACCAAGCCACCCTATCTCTTCCCTCCTTATGCCCCAGCAACCCTAAGTTTGTTTCCTGAGATTAAGAGTGTCTAATGGTTTGTCTCCCTTCCCAGTCCCCTCTTGTTTCATTTTTTTCCTTCCCTAACCCCCACAATGCCTTGCCCTGCCTTGCAAATTCCTCATATGAGCGATCATATGATAATTGTCTTTCTCTGATTGACTTAGAGATGCTAAGAACTGCCCTCCAGTTCCATCCACATCATTGCAAATGGCAAGATTTCCATTTTGATGGCTGCATAGTATTCCATTATATATATAGTGAAGATGTCTAGCTAGCATCAGTAGTTAAGGCAATGAGCAGTAATCTGAATTTCAGTAGGAACTGTGCTGAGCATGGAGTGACTGAGGCCGGTAACACTGAATGACTTGGATTGCCAGAGCTAGCAGACAGCCATATACCATAACATGCCTTCTCCATGGTATCTCTCTAACTAGTTTTGTACCTTTAGAGATAGTCTAAGATCCTTAACAATTATTGCATGAAATTGTGTCATAGAGACCAATGCAAGTGGTAGCCAAGACTAATTCTTAAGTATATTGGCTCCTTGGGAATTTGCTTAGGGTCCCAGAGAACCTCATGATGGAGTTCCTTTATGAACTGGTGGGGGCTTAGCACAATCAAGATTCAGTATGGATATTAACGAATCCTCTATTCACAATCTGGGAAGTACTCTTAATTTAGTCATAAATCTGGTGGGCAGTCCCAGCCAT
Source organism: Neogale vison (assembly GCF_020171115.1). Taxonomy (NCBI): domain Eukaryota; kingdom Metazoa; phylum Chordata; class Mammalia; order Carnivora; family Mustelidae; genus Neogale; species Neogale vison. The sequence continues at coordinate 82,734,585 of NC_058102.1, forward strand.
GTCCAGTCTTCCAGACATCCCTGTCAAGGCACCAGACATTCAAAAGAACCATCTTGGATCCTCCAAACCTACTCTCCACCAGCTGACTACTGAGTGGCCTCCTTCAACACCATAAAAACAGAAAAATCACCCCAAATCACTCAAAAATACTGCTTTTCCATCACTTCTCAGTTATTATGGTTCATATAATTTAAAAATCCCACTTTAAGTTTTCAAGTAGGAACTATGTAAGTGGAAAAATTTCTCCTTCAAACCCATCAAATCATTATATAACTAACTAGTTATTATTTTGAGCCACCATGTTTGAAGGTAGTTTGTGCCCCAGTGATAGATAAGTGGAAGAGTATCCCCAAGAGCTGCATTTAGGGAAGCCTCTTCTGCCCTGAAATTATGTGTTCTTATTTTTGAAATTGCATATTGTACCATACTGAATGTATGGGGTTAACGGAAGTCAAAGCAGTCTTGCCAGTGCTCTGTCTCAGTTACCTTATGGTTTAAATTGGCTTTTATTGGCTGGTTTGGGGACCTCGTCATCAGTGTCACCAATTAGGAGTTCTGTGTGACTCCTGAGTACCCAACACCTAACTAATAAATGAATTGCTGGAGTTTTAACTGTTTGCTGCCTAGGAACTGTTTCCAAGGAAAGCAGCTGCTGCTCTGGGAAGAAGGGCAGCTGCATAGGTCAATGGTGTCTGCAAAATGGCTATTATTAAAGATAGATTACTGGCAGTTACTTAAATGATTGAAATTCTTATAATTTTGTAGACCTAGGGGCATCATTTTGAATTTGCACAGCTGCAGAAGGGCATCAGGCAGGCTCCAGTGACCTCTGCAGTACTCAACTTCTCGCTCGACTTCACGGGGGGGGGGGGGTGGGGGTGCAGCCTCACCCGAAATCCCTAGTGTGCTCAGTAACATTTGCTTGCATCTCTTCCATAGTGCCTGCCACACCCTGCACACTCACTCTTGAATTGCACTTATTCCTACGTATTTATTTTCCTCTCCTCTACTAAATTGTAAGCTCCCAAGAGTGGGTGTGTTGCTGCTCTAATTTGCTGTCTTTGGACAGTGCATGCTGCCTTATGAGACAAATAAACATTTGTTGACTGACTGAATGGATGTTTCTCTCCTAAAATGACTGCAGTGGTTAATGGATAATGTTCTAGCTTTACGCGGCCAGCGTGTGGGCCTTCTCCTCTCCTTTCTCTTCATGATTTAGCATCATAGAATATCAGAGCTGGCTGGGAATTTAGAGAACATAGACAGCTGGAGGAACTGAGAACAGGGCCTGCTGAGTGAGTGTGGAGCTGGGACTCGAGCCCAGGTCTCCTGACTCGGTGCCAGAGCTGCTTCCACCAGACTCAGCAACCTCTTCCTCTCTTTGATTTACCTGCTCTCTCCAGCCCGGCAGTGGTGACAATATGCCATCAATTAACTGCTCGATGGAGTCCCTAGCCAGTTCTGCATCTCTGACCGTTGTCTGAAGTCCCTCAACTTTGCTTTTCCATCTCATCGTGTTTGCATTTTAACAGTTCATTTTTCAAGTAGGAACTTTATGTAGGACGTTCTCCTTCAAATGAGTTGTTTTCCTAATGCTCTCAGACCCATATCATGTACATTCATTGATTCAGTGGGTCATCATCGCATGTTTATCATTAGTATTGCAACAGATGGCTCTATGAGGTTTCTTCTATCATGTTATTATTCACTTTTAAAATTTACTCAACAGAATCATTTGCTTTCATTTCTTTCTCAAAATATTTACCATTGTGTTAGATGTGCTTTTATTCATTCATCATTCATTCATCCATTCAGCAAATACTTGTGGGGGCCTCTGTGCACACCATTGAAGGAACTGGAGACAGAGCGTTGAATGGGACAGGTGTGGTTCTTGTCTTCACAGAGATCACAGTGTAGCTTTCTCCTGGCTATCTTGGTTCTGCTCTTCTCTAACTCACCCTGAAATCCCCTGGGGGAAGGGGAAAGAAAGCACATTTTCCATCCATCGCAGTCTTTCTTTCATTCCAGGACTCAGCCCTTCTGCTCAAAGTCAGTCTTCTCTCTTCTCCCCCATCCCCCGCCCCTAGGACCCTGCTACTCATATGCAGTGCTTATTCATATCTCTGTGTTACCACGCAAGGCTCCTCCCAAACTCTGGAAGGTCCTCACCACACTCTTCCGTCAGAAAGACACCATTTCATCCTTCAAGGTCTAGGCCACATGTTCCTTCCTCACAATACTTTCTAGCCCTCAGCCACAGCAACTTCTTTGTAAGTGTGCAGTCATACCCAGGTTCTTACTTTTGGGTACAAAATCATCTAGAATATAGATGAATGCAACTCAAATTAAAATTTCAAGATTAGAATACTAATATAAAAAAAAACTCAGAAGAGATTTTTATTTTTTTAAAAAATAATATATGCACATGCTAAAAATTCAGTTGTGTGAAGTCCCAACTTACTCCCTTCCACAGAGGAAAGTATGGTTATAAGTCTGTTGCAATGTTTTCCAAATGTGTGGTCTATGCATATAGGAATAGGAATCCTAAAACTTTTGTGGGGGGAACTGGACAGAATGATTTTAAGTTCATTTGGCAAACTAAAAACCAATGGAGACACAAGTAAACTATGTGTAAGAGTAGTGAAAGATGATGTAGGGGAAGAAAAAATTTTCCTCAGCCCTCTTGGGGTCCCTGACTGAGCCTGAAAATTAAACTGGCAAAGACAGATTTACTGGAGAAAAACATACAAATTTATTGAATGTCAGTTTCATGTGACCCAAGAGCCTTCATAAGAAAATGAAGACTGGAAGAAACAGACTTGAGTATTTTTATGCTAGTAAGTTTACTGAAGATCGGACAGGGGTAAAGAAATATGATAAGTCAAAGAATATGACTTAAGTGTGGAAAACTAAGGGAGACAGCAATACCTGTTTGTCAGGATTCTTCTCAGCATCCCCTTGTCTTCAGAGATAAGGATGCTCCTTTCTTTTGAATATAGGGAGGACACCTCTCAGGTGAGAGTTTCAGGGGAAAAGGGCACAGGAAATGTCAGAGTGACCTTGCTTCTGCTGCTTTCTCAAACTTTTTCAGCTCAAAAATATTTAATATGCCGAGATGCCAGTTTGGGGGATAGTGTGTCCTGAACCCCATCAATGACATACTTCACCAGTTATAATAATCATAGCTAATACGTACCAATTACCCTGCACCAGACACTGTTCTGAACACTTGACATGCATTGGTCGTTTAATCCTCACAACTCCATGAGTTAGATACTATTATTAACCCCTTTTATAGAGGAAGATATTGAAGTAACTTACCCAAGATCACAAAGCTGGTGGAGTCTGATCTCAATCTAGTCCTTTGGTTTCAGAAGGCCACATCCTACCACAGTGCCATCCTGTTCAAGATTATTAAGCTAGTCATAAAAAGTACGGCAATAAAAAGTATGATATTGACATAAGAATAGATAAATAGAGCACTGGAATAGAACAGAGAGTCCAGAAATAGATTCGTGGTAGAGATGATGTTCCAATTGAGTGTTAAATGGTGGGAGATTTAATAAATGATGCCAGCATAGTGTGCTATGCCTTTACATATACCTTTAATATCTATTAAGATTTAAAGTCCACAGACTCTTTGACTTGGCAAATATATATTCAGAAACCCATCCCTTACAAATAAATACACACAAAATTTAGGACACACCAAACAGTCAAAACGGTGGTGTTCATAAAAGCACTGTTTGTATTGGGAGGGGAGAAAAGAGACTGAGAAGAAATGAAGCTGAATGTCGAACAAACAGGGAAATGACTGAATAAATTCCACATTATGCAAGAGTATGCAGGCATTTTAAAAACATATCAGATTTATATTCATTGACCAGGAGAGATATCCTTGGATAGATTGTTGGATAATTTTTTTTTTTTTTAAGTTGAACAATATGGGGCTCCTGGCTGTCTCAGTCGGTAAAGCATGTGCCTCTTGATCTCGAAGTTGTGAGTTCAAGCCTCATGTTGGGCAAGAAGTCTACTTAAAAAAATAGAGTTGGGCACCTGGGTGGCTCGGATGGTTAAGCATTTTTCGTCAGTTCAGGTCGTGATCCCTGGGGAGCCTGCTTCTCCCTCTACCTCTTTCTCTCTTTCTCTCTCCATCTCTCATGAATAAATAAATAAAATCTTAAAAAAAAATGGAGTTGAACAATTATGTTGTAGCCTGTTTCCATATTTACCAAAGTAAACCAAACCGAAAGCAAGCATGTGGCTTGTGTTTGGTGGAGAAAGTGTGGAAGGAATCACTCAAGCTGTTAACTCTATTACCTCAGGAAGTAAGAATGGAGGGATGGGGATAGGAAGATAATAAATGCTTTGGACATTTTGTTTAAATGCTTTTGATTGTTTAGTTTGCTGTAAGGACATACCACTTTTGTAAGCTGAGAAAACCTGTGTTTTGAGCACTCCAATTCTGGTGTATTTTCCACCTTTCTTTCATAATGCTTTGGAATGCGACTCATATTCTGTCAATATTTCTTCTTCCCCACCAAAGACAAATATTTTAATCTCTATAGCCCCAGCTCAAGAATTATCCCATTATGAAGCTTTTTTCACTTGTTCCCCAAGTGGACTTTCTTTGCACCCCTGTGTTTGTTACTGTTACTTTAGCAGCTAGCATTGTTAACTCTTATTTGTTTCCTTGTCTATTTGCCCTTTGCTAGAAAGTAAACCGTCTAAAAGTGGAAACTGTGTTTTATTTACTTAGTATCCTCTGTGTCTGGCACAGAATCAGAGCTTAATAAGTGTTTGTTTAGTGAAGAGGCTAGGTCTTTGAAGGAAAGACCTTCTCTGGTAGTTCATGAGCCTATTTATGGCTCTATTTAAAAATATCATTGTTCCAGGCAGCAACCTTTCAAAAACTTGATGATTAAGGAAATAATAAGCCCTCTTTTGCTGAACCTTAGTGCAAAAAAAAAAAAAAAAAAAAAAAATCCTTAGGATGGTTATATTTAAGTTAGCCTTGAGAGGTTAAGCCCTCATATCAAATATTTACATTTGTAAAAAAATAGATTCCCCGCCCCCCCCCCCAGTTCTGTATTCACTCTTCTGCTTACCAAATGCGTGCAGACATCATGGAGAGACCTAAGAGGCAGTAAACCTTTCAAGGTTTACTTCTGGTTTTATTTTCCCCAATGAAAAATATTGTTTAAAAAATTGTGATGAACGTAATACCTCATTATTTTTAAAAAAGAATATATACAGGGGCACCTGGGTGGTTCAGTTGGTTAAGCATCTGGCTCTTGATCTCAGTTCATGTCTTGATTTCCAGGTCAAGAGTTCAGGCTCCACATTGGATTCTGCATTGGTCTACACATTGGGCTCCAATCCTGTGGGTGGAGCCTACTTAAAACAAACAAACAAACAAAAAGAATACATACAATACAGACATTTATAAAGAAGAAAGTGAAACAACCAGAATTTTACTATGTAGCAATAATATAGTAAGCACTTTTAAAAAGATTTTATTTATTTGAGAGAGAGCATCATCGGGGGAAAGGCATAAGGAGGGGCAGAGAGAAGCAGACTTTTAGCTGAGCAGGGAGCCTGATCCCAGCGTCCTGGGATCATGACCTGAGCCAAAGGCGGACACTTAACCAATGAGCCACCCAGGTACCCAATATAACCATTTTAACAATTTGTATTATTATTGTATTATTTCAAGCTGTGTATGTGTGTGTGTGTGTGTGTGTGCGCGCGCGCGCGCGCAAGTGTTTTGTATTTTAACAAAACAATTGCATTTAAAAAAAATTTTTTTTATTTTTATTTTTCTAAGTAATCTCTATGCCCAACATGGGGCTCTGAACTCACAACCACAAGATTAAGAGTTACATGCTCTACCGACTAAGCCAGCCAGGCACCCCAAAAAAGGATTATAACCAAACTATTTTTGCAAACTGATTTTTTTTGCTTAAAATAAATCTTGTTATTTTCCAAATTAGTAAATATGGATCTGAGTCATCTCTTTTAGTATGATTTCTTACCTCAGTGTACCTTAAATTATTGAACTGATTTCCTTATTAATGAACATTTTAAGTTGCTCTACTTTTTCACTGTTATTTTAAAAAAAAAAAAAAAGGTGTCTTGAGATTGCTATCTTGAATTTTGCGCTTGTCTGAATGCTTTCCTAGGATAAATTCCTACTCATTGAATTGCTAGACCAAAAGGAACATATATTTTAAAGTTTGGGAAGCAATGGCAAATTTTTCTCCAGAAAAATTTCCAGTGTCTACTGGGGTCAATGCTGTAGACAAGTGCCCATTTTGGTTATTTACCTGCAGCATTGAGTTTGTCATTTTTGTTAATTTGCATTTGCATTAATTTCACTAGAGAGGTCAAGGATTTTCTCATTGTTTTTCTTTGAGCTTCCATTATTGCAATTTGTGTGTGTTAGGTCCCCCAGTAATGGGTCCGTGATTAAAGGAGCGAGACTGATACAAAGTGAAGGTCAAGCAAAGCTTTATTTCACACCAAGCCTCAAGAATCAAACTGACTGGCCAGGGCCAAGCCTCTTACAGAGAGGGCGGCCTCTCTCTGTTGCACAGACTAGCTTTTAAGGACAAAGACCATGTGGTTGGGCCTGGTCACATACAGGTGGCCAGTGAAATTGTAACACACAGAGAAGGCTGCACAGTCATGCTATGTCACACATAAGTGACCAATTGAATTACAGTTTACCCAATAGTAGACATTTGAACCAGCCTATCACCATGGTCAGAGTTGTCGCCCAAAAGGTGCCCAAAGGGCAGGGCCCATACTGCTTGGTAACTAGGGAGACAGTATGCATCCCCCCACTGATCCGATGTCTCCACCTGGCCTGACCCACCCTTGTATTTGGGCTATGTTACCTGGGGCTGGTTTCTGAGACTTGTTTTTAAGTAAGTCCCCTGGGGGAAGGGGAGCAGGGACAATTTAAGGGTTAAACAACAAGGTTATTGTTTAATGGATGGATGGAAGTGCTCTAGCTAAATAGGTCCTTACAGTATCTCTTCTTTTTTTTTTTTTTATTTAAGATTTTATTTATTTATTTGACACAGAGAGAGAAAGATCTCAAGTAGGCAGAAAGGCAGGCAGAGGAAGAGGGGGAAGCAGGCTCCTTGCTGAGCAAAGAGCCGGATGTGGGGCTCGATCCTAGGAACCTGAGATCATGACCTGAGTTGAAGGCAGAGGCTTAACCCACTGAGCCACCCAGGTGCCCTCTCTTCTTTTTTTTTTTAAAGATTTTATTTATTTGCAAGAGAGAGAAGCACAAATGGGGGAGCAGCAGAGAGAGAGGGAAAAGCAGACTCCTTGCTGAGCAGTGAGCCTGACAAGGGACTCCATCCCAAGACCCTGGTCTTGACCCAAGCCAAAGGCAGAAACTTAACCAACTGAGACACCCAGGTGCCCTAAGTCTCTCTTCTGCATCTTTTCTTCAATTCATGTATCTTGAACCTAGTTCCATTCGAATACATAGAGTTCTGCCTCATTCTTTTTAATGATGTTATGGTATCCCATTGCAAGGAGGGTCATAATTTATTCAACCAGTCCCCTACGGGTGGCCATTTAGATTTCTTCTAACCTTTTGCTTTTACAGTAATAAAATGAACATTCTTATACATTTGTCTTAAAGGACAATTGGGGGTGCCTTCCTCACATCAGGCTCTCTGCTCAGCAGGAGCCTGCTTCCCCCTCTCTCTTTGCCTGCCTCTCTGCCTACTTGTGATCTCTCTCTCTCTGTCAAATAAATAAATAAAATCTTAAAAAAATAAAAAGGACAATTGGAAGATCACAAATATATATGTTAAAATTATAGTAGGATTGCTAGTTCAAAGTAGATATGCATCATGAATTTTGACAGATAATGCCAAAATGAACCAAAGATTTTTTTAAAGTTAGATAATATTTTAGAAATTCAATGGTTACTGAATACTGAAAGACTCGAAGAAAGAACAGTTTAAACATGTGGACAAAACCAAATACTATGTAGGGGAAAAAAGACTTACAAATAGATTTGATATTTACTGTAAAATAAGATAAGCTTTGATTAAAATTGATAAAATATAAAGTGGTCACCAAAATTAAAGACCACTGATGACCCTGCCATCATATACTGGTTGAGAAGTGGCATTAGAAGTGAGACTCTCTGATATGTCATTTGCAATATCTTCTCCCATTCTGTCAGTTGTCTTTTGATTTTGTTAACTGTTTCCTTTACTGTGCAAAAGCTTTTGATCTTGATGAAATCCCAATAGTTCATTTTTGCCCTTGCTTCCCTTGCCTTTGGTGATGTTTCTAGGAAGATGTTGCTGCGGCTGAGGTTGAAGAGGTTGCTGCCTGTGTTCTCCTCAAGGATTTTGATGGATTCCTTTCTCACATTGAGGTCCTTCATCCATTTTGAGTCTATTTTTGTGTGTGGTGTAAGGAAATGGTCCAATTTCATTTTTCTGCATGTGGCTGTCCAATTTAGTGTCCAAAATCTATAAAGAACTTAGCAAACTCAACACCCAAAGAACAAATAATCCAATCAAGAAATGGGCAGAGGACATGAACAGACATTTCTGCAAAGAAGACATCCAGATGGCCAACAGACACATGAAAAAGTTTTCCATATCACTCGGCATCAGGGAAATAAAAATCAAAACCACAATGAGATATCACCTCACACCAGTCAGAATGGCTAAAATCAACAAGTCAGGAAATGACAGATGCTGGCGAGGATGCGGAGAAAGGGGAACCCTCCTACACTGTTGGTGGGAATGCAAGCTGGTGCAACCACTCTGGAAAACAGCATGGAGGTTCCTCAAAATGTTGAAAATAGAACTGCCCTATGACCCAGCAATTGCACTACTGGGTATTTACCCTAAAGATACAAACGTAGTGATCCAAAGGGGCACGTGAACCTGAATGTTTATAGCAGCAATGTCCACAACAGCCAAACTATGGAAAGAACCTAGATGTCCATCAAGAGATGAATGGATCAAGATGTGGTATATATACACAATGAAATACTATGCAGCCATCAAAAGAAATGAAATCTTGCCATTTGCGACAACATGGATGGAACTAGAGTGTATCATGCTTAGCGAAATAAGTCAAGCGGAGAAAGACAACTATCATATGATCTCCCTGATATGAGAAAGAGGTGATACAACATGGGGGCTTAAGTGGGTAGGAGAAGAATCAATGAAACAAGACGGGATTGGGAGGGAGACAAACCATAAGTGACTTAATCTCACAAAACAAACTGAGGGTTGCTGGGGGGAGAGGGGTTGGGAGCAGGGGGGTGGGGGTAATGGACATTGAGGAGGGTATGTGCTTTGGTGAGTGCTGTGAAGTGTGTAAACCTGGCGATTCACAGACCTGTACCCCTGGGGATAAAAATATATGTTTATAAAAAATAAAAAATTTAAAAAAAAAAAAAAAAAGAAGTGAGACTCTCTGTATTGAAATCCATGGTGTGCCCCTTCTCTGTTGTGTGACCTTGGGCAAATTTGCTCAGCTGCTCTGGGCCACAGCTTCTTCATCTTTCAACGTGGGGTTAAGTAAGAGTGCCCATTTCATAAGATTGTAACGAGAATGAAGGAATGCCTATAAAACACTTAGAGCAGGGTTGAAGTACTGTAAGTGCCCAGTGACTGTTAGCCACGAGGTTAAGTATCATTCGAATGGCAGTGGTAAAGGAGAAAAGATGATCAAATGAGCTAACTGGTAACATACTCTCATATTCACTAGAGAACCGAGACATGGGAGTGAGGTTAGGAATAGATACAGAAGCATGTTTATCTGCAGTGTTCATCCGGCATAGCTGGAGAAGCCTTGCCTTTGTTTTTCAGGAAACAGTTGTTTCAGTTGTTCTGGGTTCCACTCTACAGGATGCGCATGGCTTAGTGCAGGATGAGACTGATTTTGGCAACTGAATGGAACACTGGAGTGCTCAGTTTTCAGGCTGATTTATGGAAAACAATGGCAATAAAGCCATTGATTAAAACATCCTAATCTGACAATACAAGAACATGATTGTTTAGAGTGTTGGATGGGATTTGTGACTCTTGAATGAATTGCTTTGTTCCATTCATGAGAATAGTAGGGATTTTAACAAACATCATATAGTGTTTTCCATTTTTGAAGAACTTAAAGTTTGCATAGTTTCATATACTGTTCAGTAAAACTACTATCGAGAGCTATATTTGATCCACATATACTTATATATGCCACACCATTAAATGGTCCCTTTATATAATAATAATAATAACTCTGACCACTTGAACAGTGCTTAACATTCTTTAACAGTTTTTTTCATGTTTGAAAACCAGTTCAATTGTTTTTCATCATGTGCTCAAATTAAGCTCTACTCTTGAGAAGAAATTGGAACATCAGATTTATTGAACATGAGGTTAAAGAAAAAATGGTTTTTTTTTCTAACGTGAAGAAAATGCAGTCTGATGGGGGGGGGAGAAAAATGCAGTCAGGAGGACATATAAAATTAGTCCCTCTTGAAATGTTAATTTTATAATAACATTAGCTATGAAAGAAATCATGTGAGAGTCTTACACCATTCAAAACAGTTGATTTCTGTAGGACTCAAACTACATGAATCCCTTGTGGCGGGGGAGAGGGGCAAACACAGTTATTTCTTACTTGATAAAAAATGCTATTTCTGTATCATTTTTATCTGTCAAATCTCTCAGGAAGAGACAAATTACTTTTCTACCCGCTAAAAACAAATAAAACGAAACCTTGTAATTTAATTCTTTCATTGCACAAACTGTGAAATTCCAGATGGTGGTGCTGTTTTCATGAAGGAAAGTATTCTACAAATCTTGGTTGGTTATTTTTCCAAAGAGGTAAATTATTGTAATTGCTCTTTTATTTGCAAATTAAGCTGTTAAAACAACAATACAGTGTAGATACAATTTCTATTAACTTTTAAAAAATTACTGTTTTCAATATGGATTATTTTAATCTGTAGTGATTAATCAGCAATATATTTAACAAAAAAGATAGTGGTATATTTATTTATAGTGAATATTAATGTAAAAATGTGCCTTACCATCCTTTGTATTTGAAAAGCAAAATATCCCAAAAATGCCCTTATCTTTGCAAAACACTGTGCTGCATTTAAGATAGAAAAACCTGTAGAAAAGGTGCAAATTCAAGAAAAAAGCATTACTAAGGTGATTAAAATGGCAGCGCTATTCAAATTCAAACAAGGAAGCGGACTATTAAGGCCAAACAATATAGAACTGCCAATAGCACTGTTTTTACCTTAGATAATGTTTTATTGTTCTTGTTTGTTGTTGTTACTGTTTTTTCTTCAGTTTGGCCTCCTTGGTGTGAAAGTCTTAAAGAAAGAAAGAAAAAGTAAATGCCTGCATTTCTTTATTTTCAAAAGTCACTTTCCAAAAGGTGAAAATTTCCTATTTAAAACTAGGCCCAGCTGTCTGGATGTGGTTCTCGATATCTGTTGGTGCTTTAGGGGAAAACAGCACCACATATTTACTTAAATTAGAGAAAAGCCAAGTGTTTTCTGGGAAAAGATCTGCAGCCATTCTCTGAATCTGGGCAAGGGCTGGTCTCTGAGGCAAATTGTTACTTTGATAGAAGCCTGTATAAAAATGATGGAATGAGGGGCGCCTGGGTGGCTCAGTGGGTTAAAGCCTCTGCCTTCGGCTCAGGTCATGATCCCAGGGTCCTGGAATCGAGCCCCGCATCATGATGGAATGAGGGGCGCCTGGGTGGCTCAGTGGGTTAAAGCCTCTGCCTTCGGCTCAGGTCATGATCCCAGGGTCCTGGAATCGAGCCCCGCATCGGGCTCTCTGCTCAGCAGGGAGCCTGCTTCCTCCTGCCTCTCTCTCTGCCTGCCTCTCTGCCTACTTGTGATCTCTGTCTGTCAAATAAAAAAAAAAAAAAAAGGATGGAATCAGGCCATTAGATACCTCATGCCCCTTCGCTCAGTCAAGATGTCCTCAAAGTTTTGGAACTCTTTCCTGTTTTGAGGGGAGTAGACAGCACAGTGGACTTAGAAAGAAATCCAAAGACTTGGATTCCAGAATCTCAACAACTACTAACTTTTGGCCTTGGGCAGGGTGCCTCACTTGTCTAAGCTGTTCTTATAAATAAATTAAAGGGTTGGGCTAGAATGTAGATGACCTCCCTGGCCACTTCCAAATCTATATCTATAATTCTAGGTCAAAAACATCCATAGAGATGTAAATATATGTTATATTAATTAATTAATATGAATATATGTACTTATGGATATTAAACATATATATTTAAACAATAAGCAGAATCTATTATATCACATCACAAGCAAGGGAATAGAGTGATTACAGGGTTGCTTAATTTAGCAGTCAGTGACATTATCAAGAACATAGATTTTGGGGGCACCTGGGTGGCTCTGTGGGTTAAAGCCTCTGCCTTTGGCTCAGGTCATGATCTCAGGTTCCTGAGATTGAGCCCCGCATGGGACTCTCTGCTCAGCAGGGAGCCTACTTCCCCCTCTCTCTCTGCTTGCCTCTCTGCCTCCTTATGATCCCTGTCAAAAAAAAGGGGGGGGTTTGTTTTGTTTTGTTTGTTTTTTTCCCCCCTATCTTTCTGCTCTGTCATCTTCACTATCTTGTCTTTTTTCCTCAGGCTTGTTCTTCACATGGTTGCAAAATGACTGTTATAGTTCTGGGTGTTACCTGTAGGCATGACCCCATCCAACAGAAGAGGAGTCATTTCATTCTATGACCTCTGGTTATTACCAAGGAAAATCTTTCCTTAAAGCACCTCTACTACCACCCCAGTGGACCTACTTCCGTGTAACATATATCATTAACCAAAACGGTATATCACATGCCCATGCCTAAACCATGACTATCTTAGACCAATTAAAATTCACTTTCTGGGGGAAGAAAGGACCGGATGCCCATATCTCAATGAAATTAGTCTTCTGTTAACGAGAAAGAGTTGAAGGAAGGATTGACAGGTAACCAACAGGGCCAGCCACACTGTTAAATAGGGGTTGTTTGATGTCACTATGACCATAGGCTTAGATCAGAAATTCATTGCATGGATGGAAACACTCTATACCCATAATGGGTTTCATTGATCAATAATGGTACAACTCTTTAATTTAGAGTCACATACATATATAACACACATCAGATGTTAATGGGGAGGGCAAGAATAATAACTCCTGACCACCATTTGGTCTCAAATTGCCAACAAGATGCCCCATTACTATGATGCATTACTATTACCTAATTCTCAGAAACTGTTCAGTCCAATAGCATTGATATTTAAGATATAGCATGATGAAAAACATTTGGTGATCATCGTATCAAAAGAAACAGGAATAGAAAATTTGCTGCAGCAGAGACCAAGGAATTACTGGCTAGATGGAAGGAATAGATGATGTTTTCCTACTGCAGATTACAAAACCGAAACTAAGGCATGATATTACAGATATGAAAGAGAATAGGATACACTTTTTTCTAGCTGAGGCTCCAAAGACCATCCTGGTCTGAATTCTGACCAGCAGAAAGGAGCCTATGCACTAAGGGAATGTGAGAGGAACCTTGTGAGAAAACCGGTGCAACATGTCAAAGTTTTGATTATCAAGTAAGGGGCTGTTCTGCCTGGTTAGAAAGCACATGAGGCTTGAGGAAAGCAGATTGCAAACGTTTTGAGGAAAAAATTCACCATCCGAGACATGTCAAAAATAAGGTAGAACCCCGACAAAGTGAAATGTTTCCTAGGAGTGTTCAATCTTGTGTTTTATAGAAGAGTGTCAAACTAGTCGTCTTTAGAAATGTCGAGTCCACGTGACTGAGAGGAGTTACTAGAGAGAGCTTAAGTGCAATTATGGAATCTAGTAGAAGAGCCAACAAAGGGGCAGGTTCCTGGTTAGCAACACAGCTCTCTAGGGAAAGAAGAGGATAAATATCATATCTACCTATCAGAGTTCAAGTGAAGTTCTGCTTTGGAATACAGAATGAAATATTCATAGAATGAGATGAGTATACAGAAGAAAAATTAGTTTTTGTTGAAGAGCAATACATCACAGAAGAAATTTTGATCAGTTAGAAAGCCAACTGGAATCGGAATCAATAAGAACTTGGGTTATGGAGTTAAAATGCAGAGCTTGTCCCCCAGATCCTAAAGTACTCTGACTTTTGTAGTGAGACCCAGTATTAAAAAATCATGACAACGAGGTTTACTCCATGGGTTACTATGGAACTTTCTTTCACAGCTTTCTAACCTTTTCAACCACAGCTGGAAGAAAGCAAAGAGACCACAGCTGAACAGCATCACATTACCCCATCCAAACCCAACAGGCCCCTTTCCCAACTCCTAGGTTATTGTGTGACAACCCTTAGAATATAAACTCTAGTGGACAGAGATCTAAATATAAAAGCTAAGCCTGTCAAACCCTTAGAGGAAAACAAGAGTAAATCTTCATGACTTTTAGGGTTAGGCAATGACTTCTGAGGTACAACACCAAAAGCACAAGTCTTAGAAGATTGATAAAAATTAAAAATGTCCATGTTTCAAAGGACGCTATCAGAACTGAAGGACAAAAACTGAAGGAGAAAATATTTGAAAGTCATATATCTAATAAACCCTTGTATATAGAATATATAAAGAACCCTTACAACTAAAAATAAATAAATAACTAAATACACAACCCAATTTAAAGATGGACAAAGGACTCAAATAGACATTTCTCCAAAGACTATACACGAATGGCTAATAAGCACATAAAAAGATCTTATCATTAGTCACAAGGGAAATACAAATCAAAACCACAATGAGATACCACTTCAAATGTACTAGAATGTCCATAATAAAAAAAGACTGACAGAACAGATATTGGTGAGGATATGAAGAAATTAGAGCCCTCCTACACTGCTGATGGGAATTTGGAGCCACTTTGGAGGATAAGGGAGCAGAAGGTCAGGTAGGAAGTGACTGTAAATGGATTAAAGGTTTCTTTTGGGGATGATGAAATGTTTTAAAATTAGGTTATCCTGATCATTGCACAACTCTGAAAGTATACTAAAGCCATTGAGTTGTACAGTATAAATGAGTGAACTTTGTAGTGTATAAAGTATATCATAGTAAAGTTTAAAACCATATATATGCAAATATATATACATGTGTAGCTACACATACACATATATACTATATATGCTTATAAGCTCTGCAGGGGCATGAAGTTCCTGTGAAAATTGCTTGGCCAACGTGCAGATGGTCCTGGAGCTGTCACGTGCATATCATGTTATAGGAAGGTATGATTCTTGTGAGAAGGAAATGTATAATATACAAAACAGAAATCTGGCTTTTCAAGTGTCTGGTTTTGAGGCAGATGCTTTGGATAGGCCTGGGTTCAATATCATCCTTTCCTGGAACACAAAGTATAAGATCCAGGGGTCCCTCCATCTAAGATGCCTTACTCTGAAATGAAGCCTTCTTCTAAGGCCTGTTTTCATTGTTCTCGATATCTCAGGTAAATTTATAAAAAAATTTATAACCTTTGCCTTCCAAGCACAAATTTCTTTATATACATATTAGACCTCCTTTTCAACCATGGTCCAAAGCTGATGTGATTTACTTTTGGCTTACCTGATTTATCCACCTCTAAGAGAGGTATGTTTGAAATTTCCATTGTAATTGGGAGTTTTTGACATCTCTTTGCATGCTCACCAGACTTTCCCTTATTTACTAATGCTGTAATATCAGAGACAAAATAGATTTATGATTGCTCTACCCTCTTCGTGAATTGTTCTATCAATATGAAATATTCCTTGTTCTTCTTAGAACATTGCCTCTTGAATTCTATTTTGCTTGATAGGAATGTTGCTGTACTTGTTTTCTGTTTCTTAGCCTTTGCCTGGAAAATGTCTTTTTTTTTCTCCCTTTTTGTTACAGCTGTGTCTCTTACAAATAACATGTAGTTGAGGTTTCTGTCTTTATCTTATTTTGCTTTGTTTTAGACCAGCCTGAGAATCTCTGCTTTTTAATAAAGGAATTCAATCCATTCATATTGTCATGAATGTTGATTGTTATACTTATTTCTGCCATATTTTTTTATCACTTCCTTTTTGTAATGGTCTCATACTTAGAAAATACTTGTAAGAATAGTCCGAAGGATGCCAGTATACTTTTCACCCAGCTTCACCATCTGTTAATATTTTGTCACATTCTTGATCATTCCCTGTCTTGATATATATATACACACACCTATGTCGTGTGTATTATGTATTACATAGTTATATACACATGGTCATTTTTCATTTTGGAACTGTTTGAGAGTACATGTGAAGATTATATCCCTATATTCCTGCATAATTCAGTATGAGTATTCTAAGGAAAAGAAAACTATCCTACAGATCACTGTTCCACCGTTACATTTAACATTGTTACTATTATCCAATCTAGAATCCATCTTCAAATATTTCCCATTAATATGTCTTACGGAAATTCTTTTCCCACCCCTGCTTCCAATCCAGGATTGTGCACTGCATTTAGTTGGCCTGTTTCTTTAGTATCCTTTAATATGGAACAATTCCGAAGTCTTTATTTTATTTTCATGATTTTGACATTTTAAAGGGTATACGTCAGTTTGTACATCCATTTTCCTACCATCTTGTTTAATGGGTTTTGTATTTTTCATTGCTTTTTTTCTCTTCTTTCTGGTCTTTGATTCGGTTATTGAAGTTTTTTATCTGTTTTAGTTTGGTTTAGTTTTGGTTACATTCAGTTGTTCCATTTGCTTGGAATACACAATCTATTTCTACTTTTCTAATGATTATTTTTAGATGTTTAATGCCTATTCAGCATATTTTTTTATCTAGAATTATGCAGCATTTAACTTTACCCTAAGACCAGATGAAGTTTTATACACTTTCGTTTACCAGCTCCCTCTGCTCCTGCTGCCATTTTCTCCCCTGAGATCATCTGGTATTTTAATTTCTGATTTTTATTTTTTCATCACTCCTCCAACAATTAACAAAGGTCAAGTGTAATTTATTCTGGTTGCTTAACACCCCTCTTTCTTGTTGTATCTATCCTATGTCTTCTACTTGGGTTTGTCTTTCATTGTTTGCAAATATGTTCTTTACTAGTTTTTTTCAAAAATGATTTGATTAGGGCACCTGGGTGGCTCGGTGGGTTGAGCCGCTGCCTTCGGCTCGGGTCGTGATCTCGGGGTCCTGGGATCGAGTCCTGCATCGGGCTCTCTGCTCAGCAGGGGGCCTGCTTCCCTCTCTCTCTCTCTCTCTCTCTGCCTGCCTCTCCACCTACTTGTGATTTCTCTCTGTCAAATGAATAAATAAAATCTTTGGAGAAAAAAGAAAAAAAATGATTTGATTGATAACTTTTTTGAGACTTTACATTTACAAAAATGGACTGGGTCAAAACTTTGGGGTCAGTTTTTTTTCTCATAATTTTGAAGTTGTTCTAATTTCTTCTTGATTTCAATATTATTGATAAGTTTTGATGTTAATATTATCTTTGTTCTTATGCAGGTCATCTATTTTTTACTCTCTGAAGCCTTTATTTTTTTTAATTTTTATTTATTTATTTGTCAGAGAGAGAGCAAAAGCATGGAGAGCTGCAGGCAGAACTGGTAGAGGCAGAGGGAGAAGCAGGCTCCCTGCTGAGCACAGAGCCTGATGTGGGACTCAATCCCAGGACCCTGGGATCCTGACCTGAGCTGAAGGCAGATGCTTAACCAACTGAGCCACCCAGGCATCCCTATGTTTTTGTTTTTGTTTTTGTTTTTTTTAAGTAAGCTCTATGCCCAGCATGGGGCTTGAACTTACCACCCTGAGATAAAGAGTTTCATGTTCTGCCAACTGAGCCAACCATATGCTCCAACTCTCTAGAGCCTTTAGAATGCCTTCTTTATTCTTTTTGTTCCAAAATTTTACAAGAATGGATCTAGATATAAATTCTTTTTTTCACTTATCCTGCTTAGGACCTATTAGATAAATATGAATATTTTTTTCTATCAGAGAAATTTTATTTTGCTAAGTCCTCAATTATTTCCTCTCTTATATTCTCTCTGTTCTCTCTTTCTGGAACCACTATTAAATGGCTATGGGAATCTGAGTCAATCCTTACGTCTGTTAACTTTTCTTTCATATTCTCTTTGTTTTTTCCCCACTATGTTTTGAGACAGTTCCTCAACTTGCTATTTCAAAAGGCTGCTCATATGTGTCCATTCTACTATTAACTCCCAAATTGATCTTTTTATCTTAATTATCAAATTTTTTATTTCTACAATATTCCATTAATGTTTTAGCTACAGTATCCTATTCCTTTCCAGTGAGATTTTTGTACTTACTCTGAAAACTTGTGAGCTCTTTTAACTCTTATTATTCACAATTCTTTATTTGTTGAACTTTGGATTTTCTTCCGAGGTATTAATTTTCCTCAAATGTTTCCATGGTCTTTGTTGTCTGTTCATCTTTTTGAGAATCAATCAATGCTTCTGTTCTGTTTGAACCCTGTGCTGGACAGGCAAGATGTGCCGGGGGTTTAGGTTGGTGCTGGTAGCGTTCTCCTGGTGTTGCTTCTCCAACCCTTAGAGGGCACTCTTGGCTTCTTGCCCTGTTCTCCAGCTCTAGACACAGCTTTCAGATTTAGCCTGTGGGTTAATACAACTCCTCCTATTGTCCTGCCTTTCCCTGTATCTTCAGAGGCCCACTTGGCTTACCCACTGCCCCTTTCCTCCTATTGACTGAAATTTCCTGAGAGAAGAGGAGAATTGGATGCTGAGGTCTTGGTTACTCTCACATTTGTTATTGTTGTTGTTTTACCAGGTCTTAGGAACTCAGAGAGTTACAAGTCTCTACAGATTTGAAGAAAAAAGAAAGTATATTTAACCAAAAAGGTTGGGATCCCGATTTAGACCAGAGAGCGCTGACTTCTTTAGCCTCAAATGCTGCTTAAAACTTGGGATATGAAATTAGGAAAACTGGTAGGAGTTTCATTTCCGCCAGTTTTTCTAGGAGTTGTGACCCATCTCTGAACCTCAGTTTCTTTATCAAGTTGCTGAGGATAGTATGATTATCTGCTGCTTGTCTTCTGAGGTGATGAAATATGGCAGAGAAGTGATCACACTTGGTGAGTGTTAAAGAGCAACTCAAAAGCCATTATTCATTACACTAAATAGTGCCTCCTCAGACCTTGCAGTAGGGAGGAGTAGGAAATACTACATGAAGGAAGGAGAAGAACATGAGAAAGTAGGAGAGTATGGGAAAAGATTGAAATGACCAAGATGGGGGAAAAGGAGATTGCCACAATCTCTTGCCTCAGACTCCTGTTGTATAATCAATGTTTTCAATTCCTTAGACTTTTTAAAACCAAGATTTTCTGTGTGTCAAATTCAGAAACCCTGCCTTCTTTATGGCATAACATCTAGCCAAAAGAATCACTGTGAAGATTCCCATTTAACCAGAGCAGGTAATTGGTTATGGGGGAGAGGGAGGAAGGGATAGCTACTAAACTCAGTAGATAGGATTATAAAATCATATTAACTTTTCCCTAGAACTTTTTCAAAGGGACACTGTTCTGTGTATCTTGTTCTCTGTGTAAAAAACTTGGAGTTATCTAAAATCTGAATCTGAAAATATCTTCTATGAAGTGGGGGCTTTGTAGTGGGTTTTTTTCCCCTTCAGTGATGACAAACTGGATAGACCCATAAACATGGCAAATGATCTGAAATCCATGTGGGCTGGACTCATAACCAGAGTCCCCAGTAGGATCCCTCTCCTCTGAGGATTCTCATGCTCTTCCTTTCTTCAGGGAATGCATTTTCTCAGTCAGTTCAGCCCCAAGAAGTGCAGTATTCCCTTCGGTGCTTGACGTTGAAGAGAGCCAATGAGCATCAGTAATACTACAATGGAATGGATAGAGAGATTTCCTTCCAATGTGCTTTCATGTGGGTTATAACAGATGGCCTTAGCTAAGATTGGAATTTTGTGTTTTACTTCTTGGTTAAAATAATTCTTTGCCAAAATGTTTTCTTCACTAGTGTGAAAATGTCTAGCTAAATCAAAATGCTGCTGCCTGCATACAGATTTCTTATGTTCGCTGATTATTATTATTATTATTATTATTATTTTTTAGGGAGGAGAGAATATTTGAATATTTGTTTCCCTCCATTTCCATTCAGGGATTATTTGGTCATATAGAATTCAGCATGGTTTACCCAGTAGTCACTCACTTTTCTTGGAATCAAATAAAGGAAGGGTTTGGTCCAAGGTTTCCTATGTTTTAAAATGAAGGCACTTAGTGATGGTCAGGGTTATAGGACGGAGTGGGTTTAATAGACCAGAAGAAGGGCAAGAGACTGGATACCATCTGGGGATATTTTCAGCTAGATCAGCCAGATTGTTATTGACCTAAATCTGGCAGCTTCTCTGTGGCCAGCACGATAGGAATACAGTGAGCTCTGCCAATTCGCCATTGACAGGCTCTCATATTTCTAGGCATTCCAACAGTGGTTCCCAGAATGTGGATTTCATGGACAAGTACAATGAAAAATAAAAGAAATATGGAGATAAATAGAAGACCAAAAATCTTGGAATAAAGTTCTGCCCTTTAAATAGAGTAATTTCAAATATGTAAAAAAGTCTCCCTCTAATATCCTTCATTTTCTCATTTGTTTCCTGACCACTGAAAGTCAGATCTTGGGTCACTCCTATGACACACGAACAGATTTTTGAAAACCACTACCCTAGTCCATGGAGTAAAGTGCAACTTTTCTTTTTTAAGCTTTTATTTATTTAGAAAGAGAGAGAGGAGAGCACGAGATGGGGGAGGGTCAGAGGGTGATGCAGACTCTCCACCGAATGGGGAGCCTGATGTGGGACTTGATTCTGGGACTCCAGGTTCATGACCTGAGCTGAAGGCAGTTGCTTAACTGACAGCCACCCAGGCGCCCAGCTTGTGACTTTTCAACCTGCAAATCCACTTCAGAAGTTAAATAGCACCCACTACGTGGGAATATAAACATGAAGGAAAGCTCTCCATTGTAAGGACACTTGCGCAACCAATTATTCAGAACACTTCGCCAATAATGTCTTATTTGGTTCACCATTCTTTCAAAAATATTTGTGCAGCTATAACGACTCAAATAGCTGTTTTGGGCTATTATTTCAATTACAAATCTGAATGAGCCCAAGGTGAGTAAAGGGCTAATGTTTAAAAATTAAGAGTGTTTTTGTATTTGAGCTGATAATCTTAAATCCTTGCTGAAAAGGCAAAAAAGGTAGAGTAGGAAGAAGTAAAAAAAAAAAAAAAAAGGCATGAAGATGAGTATGTACATCCCAGAGAGCTCGTTTCTTTGGTGGCATGTGTGTGCACCTAAGAAGCTATAATTCAGACAAATGAATTGCAATCTTAATAGGGTGCTCCTGGAAAACCAAAACTGCATTTCTCTTTTGTCGGGGATGGAAATGTGCACTGTACTCCCAATTAAGGAAAGGTTGACTGAAGACAAGGAAGGTTTCACTATTCTGCCCTATTGCTCAACAAGCTTGTTTAACAGGCTAAATGGGAGGGAGGGTACTGCTTCATTCCGAGTGTTACTGGGCAGTTGCCAATGACAGTTTAAAAAATAAACTAAAATAAAACCGCTCAAGCATCTAATGGCGTGAAGGACAAGATTGACGTGTTGGGGCTCGCAGTTTTAGCTACAGCAAACTAATGACCACACACGTAATTTCTCGTTATGGATAAGGAGGCATTTGCGCAGCATCTAGTGCTTTTCCTATGATCTCACCGTGGAATCTTGCAAATTAACAGAGGTGTTACATTATTGTGGGAAAAGATTGAATCTGACAATGATCTCAGGCACGGAAGGAACGGGCTGTCCCGCAGCACATGTGAATTTTTCACGCTTCTTGGAGACTGGTGTTCTTAAACTTCCATTGGCATTAATTTTTACTGGTGAGCTTTTGCCCTTCTGGCCCTGCTGAGACGGCTCAGCAGACCACAAATCTGACGTCACAGTGTAATGCTCTCGGTCCTTTGCCAGGAGTTTCTGCTGTGTGCACACTTTCCTGATGAGACTCTACTCGGCTTTGACTCCTAACGGTGTCAGTCTCTGCCAATTACCCTTGTGAAAAGAACTCCTTTAAAGCATGGGTGTGTCTGGCTTTTGTACAAGGGGCTAGTCCCACGTTCTGTGACAGCTCTACCTTGAGTAACCCATGTGGGAATTCAGACGAGCGAGGGATGTGTTCTGACACTCTTAACCACAGTATTCTTTTGACTTTTACACTGGCCTCAAACATGGTACAAACAGTGATTTCGTTCTTGCTGAGTAGAGTTTTCTCACGGGCTTCTACTGAAACACAGAACATGGGCCCACAGATCAGAGCATCACGGTGATAATAGGTAACCTTTGCTGCAGGCTTACTAGCTGACAGGTACTGCGCTGAGCGTTTGACAATGTGCTGTCGCCCTTATTCCTCACTCTAATCTGTGGAGTGGCCATCATTATTCCCAATTTATGATTGAGGAAACCGAGCCTGAGAAAGATGAAGAAACCTGCCCACAGTCATGTAGCTTGTATGTGGTAGAGCCGGATTCCAGCTAAGGTCAGTCTGAGATCAATGCCATGTTCCTATCTCCTTACATTTTCTCTTAGGCAAGCCATTTGTCCTTGGGCTGGATGGAAAATCCTGGGAGAGAAGATCAAGCATTACACCCTGCCCCCCCAACGCCACATACACACAAGTCTAGGTTTGCCTCCGATAAAACATGGAATTAGTACTTATAGAGCTGCCTGACAGGGAGTCTCTGCTTGGCTTAGGGGACCAATTCCCTCCAAAAAATAGTCTTTTCTTGAAGCGTCTGCTGGTGGTGGGTGACCCTGAGATACCAGGTTGTTCAGGCCAGTTCTCCACCCCAAGAATAAAGCTTTTCTCCTTCCCCAATTACCTCAGGATTACTTTCCAAATGGGAGGCCCAAGCCAGTTCCTAAAAACAGGATGCGACGGGTACCTCCTCAACAAGATGGAAGACATGTTCCCTATGTTATTCTCATATTATGTGGAGGTTTGATCTAAGGCTTCTCTTGGAGGCCATGCTGTAGTTCTGGTGGCTAGGTGGCCCTGCCTTATGAGGACAGCTGCCTTTGTCAGTTAAACCTTCCCTTTCACTGGCCAGTTAAGGGGGACCTTACGAATGCCTCTCTGTAATAAATAGTGTTAAGCAATTCTAGCCTGGATTTAATACCTTCATAAAGTATTTGACTGCCTCCTCCAAAGATAGGAAAACTGGAAAGGTAGCCATGTTCATAGAAGTCAGAATTGAAAAATAATACAGAATGGGGTGCCTGCTGGCTCAGTCGGTAAAACACGTGACTCTTGATCTTGGGGTTGTGAGTTCAAGCCCCAAGTTGTGTGTAGAGTCTACTTTAAGAAATAAATAAAAATTAAAACTGAATAAATAAGAATTCCAAAATGACAAACATTTCAGCATACCCTTCTAAGATGGGAATAAACAGAACTCTTCTTTCTCAAGGCAACTAGGTTCTGAGGAAACAGAGTATACTGAAAGTCTCCTATTCCCTGAAAGGGTTTTAGAATTCTGCTTGATTGCCAGAAGTAGTTGGGGTAATATTTAGAGAGTGAGATAAGACCAAAATGAGTCTGTTTGGAATTATCCCAGTATATACTAAATTCTCTTAAGCCTCAAGGATAAGAGATGAACTGGACAAAAAGAACTTCCTTTGAAGCCCCGTTTGATGAAAGCTGACTTGTTTTATTTTAGAAAAAAGAAAAAGGCTGGAATGACAGGAATTTTATTACCTAAATTTCTTCTATTGAACTTCTCTTTAAGAAATATTCTGGAAGATTTTAAGATTATCCAATTATTTGCTAAAATAAAATTGAGTGATAACTTTTGGAGGAACTTTCTTAGCTATGACCTTATGTCTATGTGCTGCTCAGTAGTGAGCTGGTCTACAAGGGAAGCATAGCCAAGAACTGTAGTTCATGAATGCATTGTTCTAAATAATGAATGATGTACAGATGATGGTTTGCCTCGCATAATTTGGTCTTGAGTTAACTGATTATTCGGAGTCATATTTTAGCTTGTTTCTTCAGTGTTCTTATGTTTGGTACGAAACTGTCCAATTTCTCCAAGAGACAGTCCTTAAATTTGAAGGAATTATTAGTCTGGAGTTGGGAGCAAGGCAATTTAAAAACTCACCACAGGTCCAACCAGAAGAAAAGAGTGGTTTGTATGCCTGGTTAGTATGTGGTTTGGTGCGTCTTGTCCTATACCTCACAGTACGTGGAACAGAATAAAATGGGTCACAGGAATTACTGAATCAAGTTAATTTCATCTGTAACTTCCCACCTAATCCCAAACATGGGTCATTTTCAGAATAAAGTCTTTTTATGTTTTTAAAAATGAAACAAAAAAGATGAGACACAGAATAAAGAAAACAGACACATTAATCTAGGGCAAAACATTAATCTAGGGCAAAACAATTCCCTTCCTTTATAACAGTGGGTCTTAAACTTTAATAGGAATCAAAATTGCCTGGAGAGCTTACTAAGGTTGTACATTCCTGGCCCTATTTAGTGGGTTTGGGAAGGACTCAGGAATTTACGTTTTTAAGAAACATCCGGCTATTCTGATTCAGGTAACCCACAGATCATACTTTGAAGGATATTGAAACCATCCGAAAAGAGATTAGTATCCATAGGTGTTAATACAGCATTTCCTCAGGAAGTGAAACTTCAGGTAGAGAAACTTGAACAGAGAATCTTGGGAACCCATCTTTGGTCTGGAGTTTGCATATAGTTTGGTCTGGAGTTTGCATATAGTTTCCTTTCCTTTGCATGACATAAATGACATCCAGGACAATGTGGGAACAACAACAATAACACTCATGTGTGCGTACACACACACACACACACACATCTATAATTTCTATACCCATTAGTATTTTCTACAAATATATTCTGAGATGCTTGTTTAATCATTAGTGAAGACCTTCTTTACATTGAGTAAACCTTTGACCTCTTATTTTCTTCACATCTGAACCATGTAGAACTCTCCAGTTCAACACTGACAAGGGACCTCTCAGCTAAGACTTACTCTGCTCCAAGGTTAGGGGAGCTTCTGGACTTTGTTTTTCCTTTCCCTACACCTGCCTCTGCATTGACTACATTGACTAGACTCTCCTGTCCAGCTCCATCGAGATAGACTTCATCTATATGCTCTGACCTGGCCCCATTCCTGATCCCATTTCGTCCGAGATAAGCAGGATGTTAATAGATTTAGATTCTTAAACTAAACCAAGCAGGATTTAGCATTTAAGTTATCTCCTATTCATTCAACAACCTGTGCGCACCTACTCAATATTTGAGAGCCTACTATGTGCCAGGCATTGTTCTAAACATTTGGGATACGTTAGTGAACCCGAAAGAAAAATCCCTGACCTTACAGAGCTTATATTCCAGTATAGGAGAGAGATAATAAACAACATAATTAAAGCAATAAGTGCTATGAAAAAGTAGTTTGGACTATGTGCACATGCATGTATGTGAGTGTTTGTATGTGTGTGTATGTGTGTTGTGGTATTACATGGAATGGCCAGGGTAAGCCTTATTAAGAAAATGAGAATTGTGGGGGCACCTGGGTGGCTCAGTGGGGTAAGCCTCTGCCTTCGGCTTGGGTCATGATCTCAGGGTCATGGGATTGAGCCCCGCATTGGGATAGGTAGAAGGTGGTTTAAAAAGGTCGAAATTGAGATTACGGAGCAGTTTCAGTTATTGACAATGGCAAGGTCTAGATATTATGATGTGAGTGAGTGGCTGGATAGGGTGAAAGATAAAGTCATCGAGAGTGGGGAGGTCAAGGAACTAAGAGGT
This sequence comes from Neogale vison, assembly GCF_020171115.1. NCBI lineage: Eukaryota > Metazoa > Chordata > Mammalia > Carnivora > Mustelidae > Neogale > Neogale vison. Next base: position 82,760,510 of record NC_058102.1, read on the forward strand.
CAGACCTGGGATCTGGAGCTATACTGGCCACCACTAGGTTCAAGAGTGACTCCCAGACCACTGCTTAGTGTTCTCAGATGTGATGGCTGGGTCCTTCTGTTGCTTGGCCTGTTTGCTGCCTCAGCTGTTGGCACTGGTTTTTGCCCGAGTTCTGGTTCCTAAGTTCCAATCAGTAATTTGTTTAGTAGTCTGGTTCCTTCTAGAAATGGAGACTTGCTTTGAAGTTCGGGGCAGTTGACTATGGCTCTGTTGTCTTTGGTGAAGTTTCCTGGCCAATGCCTATGTCTGTCCTGACCTGGGAATCAGTTCTGATTTCCTGTTTTAGAGTTTGACCACTCAGAGGAACCTGGCCACTTCCTCTTTGGACTCTGTAGCTTTGACCGATGGCTGATCATGACTGAAACGGTACAACAGTCCCTCTGGGGCTCTTTCAACTCCCCAGACCTTCAGAGTCAGTTTGGCAGCTGGGTAGATTCCCTTAAGAGCCTATCCTCATGCAGACTCTCTTAACCTCCCCACCTGTTCATATTCCTAGGAGGCCATTCTACCTTGGGTCAAGGACTAAGATATGAAATACTACTGAAGGGAGGATCTATAAATGGACACAGAAGTGGCAGGTATTAGACACATATCAGTCTTTTCCAGAAGAATCCTAAGTCCAGCTTCAGATCCTCCATGTTTAGAGTTCCTTCTCTTAAAGGTTTTGTTCACATAACATACCTTTTGACTCATAGCTAAAAACTAAGCAGTATGTTAAACCTTCCTGGTAAAGGAAAGTCATGTGAGTTATATATAAAACACATGATATAAAGCAGAAATAGCTTTCCAAACGCACTATAAATTTTCAGAACTAGAGCAATGATAAATGTTAAAAGAAAAAAGAATGTCAGTGATAATTTGACAATGCTGGAAGCAAGATGCTGCTTCCACCTGACATAATAAAACAGAATCTAGAGTCTGCTAATAAAGATGGAAATAAAGATGGAGAGGGGCGCCTGGTTGGCTTAGTCAGTTAAGTGTCTGCCCTCGGCTCAGGTCATGATTCCAAAGTCCTGGGATCGAGCCCTGCTCAGTGGGGAGCCTGTTTCCCCCTCTCTCAGCCGTTCCCCTCCCCTCCTTGTGCTTTCTCTTTTGCTCTGATCTCTCTCTCTCTCTCCCAAATAAATAAATAAATTCTCTAAATATAGAGAAAAAGATTCAGTTTATAATAGTGACAAAAAACTATAAAATTCTTAAGGAATAAATTTTAAAAAGGAAAATGTATTATCTCTATGAGGCAGACTGGAAAATCTCCCTGAGTGATGATGTAAAATAAGATTCACATAACTTGAGAGACAATTTTGTTTTGGATGGTAGGAAGACTCACTCTAAGAAAAATGTCTATTCTTTCCAAATAAATAAGATTCATGTATTGGAATTCCAACCTGAATCCCAATAAGCTTAAAAAAAATCCTGGGCAAAATATTTTAGAATGAAGATAGAAAGTTAAATATCTAAATGTGACCCATAATCTTTTAGAAAGATTGAGAGGGGCATGTCTTACCAATTATTAAGACATTATATGAAATAACTATGACTGTAGCTAACACTGTCTTGTGTAATTAAAATTTGCTGAGAGAGTAGAAATTAAATGTTCTCACAAAAAAAAAAGGATAATATATGTGAGGTAACAGATGTGTTAATTAACTAGATGGCAGGACTCCTTCCACAATGTATACACATATCAAATCATCATGTTGTATACTTTAAATAACTTAAAATCTTGGGGTGCCTGGATGGCTCTGTTGGTTGAGTGCCTGACTCTTGGTTTCAGCTCAGATCATGATCTCCAGGTCCTGGGACTGAGCCCCACTTTGGATTCTCTCTCTCCTTCTCCCTCTGCTCCTCCCCACCACCTGCTCTCTCTCTCTCTAAAATAAATTAATAAATCTTTTTTTTTAAGTATCTTACAACCTTGTCAATTATAGCACAATATAGCTAAAAAAAAAAAGAAAAAAACATTAAATAAATGGAAAACATTTTGAAAACTGAAAAAAATGGAAAAAAGACTCTAATTCAAGACAGTGTTAGCACAAGACTGCAAATATTGATAGGAAGACTAGAAAGAACATCCAGAAAGAGATAAAAATATAAGAATTAGTAAAACAAGGAAAAATGGTGCTTTATATAATAAGTGGTGCTGACCTAATTACCTATCCATCTATGAGAAAAGTTTTAGCCCCCTCTCTCATACACAAATATCCTACAGATGGATTGAAAATCTTGACTATTATAAATAAAATAATAAACATGTTAAATGAAATTAGAAATGAAATTTTTATTACCTGGCACTGAGAATGAATTTCTTTATAAAGACTGTAAATACAAGAGAGCCAAAATCTGTAAAGATAGCTTTGTTTGACTATATGAAGGCAGAAAATAAAAAGATGCATCACAAAGTCCAAAACCAAAAATAATAGACTGGGAAAAAATTAATATTTTATAATATATATAGTAAACAGAGCATTCCTTTGTTCCTTTTACACAAGTTAATAAGCCAAAGATAAACAGTACTTTTGAACAATGGATAAAGAATGTGAACAGACAAATCATAAGAAAGAAAATGAAAATGACAATAAATATTTTAAAAAGGTCAATTTCATTCATAGTTTAGAAATTTAAAATAAAATAAAAACAAGATCCCATTTTTTTGTCATCATGACAAAAACTTTAAATGTGTCACAACTTCCTTTTCTGGGGAGGATGCAGAGAAAGGGACAGATATATATTATTTGTGGGTGTGTGGATTATTACTAGTAGCTTAGAAAGGAATTTGATGATTTCTATTAAAATTAAGTAAGATAAGTATTTTGGCCCAGCTATCTCACTTTGTGAATTTTTATCCTAGAGACATAATACACCAATTTATATAAGGTCCTGTAGTCATGGATATTTATTGTAGCCTATATACCATTAAAATCTATATGTCTGTCATGGGAAAAGATTAAAAAAATACATAATCTGGCTTAGCCACACCAGGGGATGCTAATGCATCCAGTCATAGAATGAGTTTAATCTGTAGGTACTGTGTTGGAAGGAAATCCAAGGTCTTGTTAAGTGGGAAAAAATTTAGATAATTTGCTCAGTGTTTTCAGTACAATATATACTATTCTGAGTTTTTGTTCATGTTTTAATGAAGTCATTTAACCCTCACAGCAATTCTATGGGAAAGGTTCTGTTATTACTTCCATTTTACAAAAGCAAAGTTAAGTATCAAGATATTGAAGTAACATATCTGAGCTTTCAGATCCAATAAATTTGAATCCAGACAGTTTGATTTTAGAATTCATGTGTGCAACCACCATTCTGAAAGTTACATTTTGGATGTTTAGTATCAATCTAGTGTTCCAAAAACAAACAATGATTTTTTTTTTTTTTTTGAGAGAGTTCACAAGTAGGCATAGAGGCAGGCAGAGAGAGAGAGAGAGAGAGGAGGAAGCAGGCTCCCTGCTGAGCAGAGAGCCCGATGCGGGGCTCGATCCCAGGACCCTGAGATCATGACCTGAGCCGAAGGCAGCGGCTTAACCCACTGAGCCACCCAGGTGCCCCCAAACAATGATTATTAACCATTTCTTTTTTTTTTTTAAGATTTTATTTATTTATTTGACAGATAGAGATCACAAGTAGGCAGAAAGCAAGAAGTGGGGAAGCAGGCTCCCTGCTGAGCAGAGAACCCAATATGGTTCTCTTTATAAAGACTGTAAAATCCCAGGACTCTGAAATCATGACCTGAGCCGAAGGCAGAGGCTTAACCCACTGAGCCACCCAGGCGCCCCTCTTAACCATTTCCTAATACATCTCTGTAACATTTGACTTGTTGCAAGAAGGGGCTTATAATTTTTAAAACAGCTATTAAGAAAAATATTTGAAAATGAAATTCAAAAAAAAAGGGTTTTAATTACAATATGGTACACTTGAAACAATACAACACTATACATTAATTAACTGGAATTGAAAACTTAAAAGAAAATTAAAAGAGGGAGAAAAAACTTCTGGGAGCATGATGCTGAATCCTACATCTAATTATTCCACTTACAGAGGGAAAGTGACTCAATGTAAACTCTTTAATTAATTCATTCTTCAACAAATATTTATTGAACACCTGCCTATCCTGTTCTAGGTGCTGGGGATATGCAATGAAGAGACTAGACGTAGATCCTGCTCTCATGGGGTTACATCCTAGCTAGAAAAAGATACAAACACGCTAACTAAAGCATTTGAGGTGGTAATAAGGGCTCTAGCAACAAGAATAAAACAAGATAAGGGATATAGGAAATGAGGTATGAGTGTTATGGGTAGGTGAGTTGCCAATTTTTGTGGAACGGTCAGAGATGATCTTAGGGATAAGGTGACATTTGGGAAGAGAACTGAAGGCAATAAGGTAACAACCATGTGGGTAACTACGGGAAGAGTGTGAGAGCAGAAGGAAGAGCAAGTGAAAGGGCTCTGAGATCAGAGTATGCTTGGTATGTTCAGGGTACCAGAAGGTCAGCATGGGGTAGGGGGTGGTCAGGAGGAAGAGATCATGGGAAGACCATGTAAATAAAGGATCTAGCTTTTTCTATGAGTGCCATGGGAAACCACAAGGATGTTGAACAGGTAATGACATGATATGACTTACTAGCTAATGACAAATAAGAGTTGGTCATTTCAAATTTGAAGGTAGTGCGGTATTTGCCATTCACTCCTCACAGTACATAGAGACACTGCAGTGAGTGTCTCCTGAGAGCATTATTGGAAAAGAGAATTTTAAAATGGCCTGGGTATGTGTTTAGAGATGTCTGAGAGAACAATCAAGTGGGATTCCAGAGGGTAATTGGAAATGCCATTCTTGTTTGAATGGACCCTCTGACAGAATGTGTCGGCCATGTGGTTTGCTTTGCAGCTACCCTATCCAGAGAAAAAAACCATGGAAAACTGATAAGGATGTTTTATTCCAGAAGGAATATTGTTTGTTTGTTTCATTTTCAGCAAAGGGAGCACGGCTCATAGGATTTACTTAAGACTGACCTCTTCACCTAAAAAACAAACTAACCAAAACAAAACAAATAAAACCCCCAGGATTTTGATTTGTCAAGAAAGCTCAGAATAACATGATCATTTCAAATGTATTTTACACATTGTGGGCCCAGGCAAACTTTGTGTCTTAGGTTGGGTTCCCCAGAAGCAAATCTTAAGACCGATTTGTGTAAAAGTGATTTATTAGGGAGTATTCCTAAGAACCTACAGGAGGTCAGAGAGAAGGAACCAAGCAAGGAAGCATGTAGTGTCATGAAAGTCTGCAGGTAAGCTGGCTCCGTGGCACAGGGAGCTCTGCAGATAGAAGGCACACCTCCGTGTTGGCCCCATTAGGGCAAAGTCGCTGCACGCTTTATGACACAGCTTAACGTCAGTGATGGCTTACGTCAGTTATCGGTCAAGCGCTCTGAGAAGGGAAGAGATGCTAAATCCTCAGGCATACAAATCACGGAGTGGACTCCACTGAAAATCGCTAAGAGACAAGATCCAGGATAAGAACATCATTTGACTATCAAAGGGTCTTTGAAAACTATTAATGGAAAGTACGTCTCACTCTTTCCTTTATAGTCTTCAAACCATCATGCTTCCATAGGAAAACAAACCTTTGGCTCAAATATCAACTTGGATGTTTGAAAAATGAAAGCAAGATACTTTCTCAGGCAGAGAAGCTTCTTAACTACTTAGAAGAACTATCTTTTTGAAAGGTACAGACAGGGGGTACCTGGGGGGCTCAGAGGGTTAAGCTGCTGCCTTTGACTCAGGTCATGATCTCCAGGTCCTGGAGATCATGGGATTAAGTCCTGGGATTAAGTCCCTGGGATTAAGTCCCACCTCAAGCTCCTCGCTCAGTGGGCAGCCTGCTTCTCCCTCTCCCCTTGCCTCTCCCCCTGCTTGTGGTCTCTCTCTCAAATGAATAAATAAAAGATCTTCCAAAAAAAAAAAAGTGTAGATAGTACATAATACTTTCTCTGATGCCCAACTCCCACGTGCTGAGTGATTCAGTGGTTCAGTGGTTCAAGCTCAGACTTAGTTGCCCATTGCCTGATTGAGGAAAAAGGACTCACTGGTGCTCAGGAACCTATCCTGCTCTCAGACATGCTTCTTTTGGCTACATAATGTTTAAAAATTGGAATTGAAATATTTGTCTGCATAAAAGGTATATTTTGTGCACAAAGAATGTATCAAAAATTTATTCAGTCTTCACAGTATTCATAATATGACTAAAAGGCTGGGAGTCAAAGATATAAAATAATCTATGCTAGGGGGACAGTGAGTGTGGCAACATAAAATGTCACAACAGAGATAGGAATTTCAGATCCTTTGGATAGTTTCCTTAATAAGAATAATAAGCCAAAGATAACACTCAACCAATCTGAAATAAAATTGCCAAATAAATTTAAAGGGCATTTTAAGGGGCTCCTGGGTGGCTCAGTCAGTTAAGCGTCCCACACTTGATCTCAACTCAAGTCTTGATTACAGGGTTTGAGTTTAAGCCTCATATTGGGCTCCATGTGGGGTGTGGAGTCTACATAAAAAATGAATAAATAGGGACACCCAGGAGGCTCAATCAGTTAAGTGTCTGCTTTCAGCTCAGGTCATGATCCTGGATCCTGGGATCAGGCCCTACATTGGGCTCCCTGCTCAGTAGGGAGTCTGCCTCTCCCTCTTCCACCCTTCCTTTCTCCTCCACTCCCCTCACCGCCCCTGGTTCTCTCTCTCTCAAATAAATAAATAAAATCTTTTTTAAAAAATTAAATAAAGGCTATTTTAAGGAACAAATTATAGTCATTTTAAAAGGAATGATAGATAATAAGATTGCTAAATTAAATACAAATTTTTGGAGGTTATAGTTTACCTAGACAGAAATAATTTGCATCTCTATCAGATAAAAATTGAGACGTTAATATTTAACACGTGAAGTTTATATATCATAATATATTTACATACAAATATTATGTATATAATTATGTTATTACATGTTACAAATCACATTTATAAATATGTAATTACATGTTACATTTAAATATTACAGTATATACTTTTACAACATTTATAGATTTATTGCAAAATCTGGGTCTTTAGCATATCAAGCAAAAGTACATTCCTGTAAAAATAAAGTACATTCCTCCAGATGATTTAATAATGCATGGGTGAGACTGACAAATAACATCCTGGTCCAGTATTATGTCCTCTCTTTGTGTCAGAGATGTTTGAAAAATTATCCAAAATTTCTAAATTTTGGATAATTTTTCAAACATCTCTGGCCATAGCACTAGAGATTATAATTTAGTTGGTCTGAAGAAGGACCCTGGCTTATTTTAAAGCTGCCCTAAATTAATAAAATACACCATTTTGAAACTAGCTATGATAAGCCAAACGGTGATTGAACAGGGATCTACCAATGGGAATTTTGTGATGCATAAGACTAGGAAATGTCTCTAGTTTCTATGTGTGATATGGAACTAGGCCAGCTGGGAGCCTGAAGATAGAAGATAAGGACTGGGCGCTGGGTTTAGTTGGAGTGTGGGGTGGGGAGTGTTAACATACGGACTGTAGAAGAGCTTACTGAGAAAAGAGAAGGGATGAAGAAGCAACATAAAGGACAACAGAACCAGTAGAAGAAGAGAGACCTGAGTATGAACTGAGATAAAGAAATAGGAAAAGAATCTGACAGCATATCGTTCTTGTGAGTTACAAAAACTCAGTCATAGAACTGATGGGACAAAAGTAAAAGCATTTATAATATTAATAGACATTGACAAATTTCTTTCAAAAAAAGTTTATATTACCATCAGCCACATATGAAAATGGTATTTCTTACTTCCTTACCCAAACTCTAATAGCAACTGTTTTGATTTTTGCCAATACGAAAGCAATAATTTAAAAAGGTATACACAGATGTTCTAATTTTCATTTATTTACCTATGACTTAAATTGTTAGATTGAATGCCTTTTCAAAGTTTATTTCTTTTTCTGTTTACTTTTTATATTAATGTCCATTTTTCTATCGGGCTTTTTATATTTTTTCTTGGTGATTTTTAAAATTTGATTTATTAAGAAAATTAACCCTATGTTAAGGACTGTGTAGGCAAAACCTTAAGAAGTTTCCAGGTGCTTTTTCTTGAAGACAGTTTAGTCACTGTTAAACAAGGAAAAGTCAGTTGAATGGCCCCTCTTAAGTTCTAAGTAGGAGTCAAACTGACAGGCATCACCCTTAGGGAAAAATGTAACTGAAACATTTTTGTGGTTTATCTATGACTGTCCAAAGCCAAACATCCCTTGGTATGTTGAAACAGTAGCTACCAAAAAGGTTAGGCATATCTGCAGAGCACCAGGCTGCCTCTTGGGAAGATCATATTATGTCTTCTACCCAATTCCTTTCCTTTTGAGTTTTGTTTCCAAACCTCTCTTATAGATTGAGAGGATCTTGGAAGGGACAGGAAACAGTCCTAAGAATCTCAAAGTGAAATTCACCATTGGGATATCCAGAGTCAAGATCTGAGATCAATATCAGGTTTAAATACCCATGGATGGGGAAAGGGACAGGGTTGGCTCTGATACAGTATGCAGCTCTAATTGGAGCCCCTTCTGAGCCAGACAGCCTGGTGGGCATGAGCCTGGTGGGAACAAACTTCTGGTGAGCTGAAGCACTGTAGATTGGTTTGGGCTGTCAAGGTGACAGGTAGCGTGGCACTTCCTCCATCACTTCAGCCCTCATTGAACTGTGGACCTTTAAGGGCATTACTGCCACAGTAGACACCTGTTAAGAAATTGTGCAGCGCTGGTGTTCAACAGTGACCCCGTGTGGCAGCACCAGAAGCTGCACACAGTGGGAAAGAGGCTGATGTCAATGGATTACATTCACCAATTCATTCTCTTGAATTTGGAAGCAGGCACCTTGGGAATCAAATGCCTCGAGGGTTCTTGGACAATTTGAAGGTGGGACTATCAAGAAAGAGTTGTTGGGCATCCTGGTAATTTGACTGAAGGAATATTTTGAATAATTTTGACCTCAAACTTGAGAGTCAGATTATATTATACCTCTCAAGGAACTACCTACCACCCAAATTAAGAAGCTCTGTGTTCCCTTACTTTTTCACAGCAATGTATTTATTTGCACAAGTTCAACAAGAATCTTTTCCTTTCTACCAGAATATAATTGGAAAAAACCAATCTTAGAACCATGGTCTTTCTTGGAATGTCCCATTTGAGAATGATGCTCATTTAATCAGTTATGGTAAACAACTCTAAGGAACAAAGGTTGATTTTAGTTATGGAGCTACAAAACCATCTCAGGAAAACTGACTTTGGTATCATCCCTAAAGGTGGTAAGAACGGGGCAGGAGGGTGGGGGACAGGACTCAAGTAGAGAAGAATTCACCTAAACTTACAGATCATGCAAGCAAAATATGGGTAGTTTCTTGGGGTTCCTTTCCCAGCCTTGAGCTAACGAATAATAGACATGTACAACTATAATTCTGTGGTTCCATTAGCTGTTCAATACTACGTGGCTCTCAATTTTCCAAGCAAACCAAAGGAACCCTACATGATTAATTAACAGTTTTTGCACCTATGAAAAGAATCTGGCAAACATAATGAGTCCAGCTCTTTTTTTATGGTCAAGAATAATCCTTGCGATTTTTATGGTCACAAAAAGGGAAGTTGTTAGGGAAATTGGAAAGACTGAAAGGGGTAAAAAAGGCTACTGGGAATACTTTGATGGAATACCAGATATCTCTTCTGAATGATCTGATTCTATACCCATTTTGCCTTTGGGGGAGGGCATTGTGGGCTTTGAGTCCTGTAAATTATGGAAAACCGATGTAGAAATAGTTGCTGCCCAGAGAAGTAAAAGAATTCTGCTGGTGGAGATCAACTGATTTCCCCTTTTGGATAAGGCCAGTTTTATGTCTATTAGCAAATTCATTTTAGCTCTCCTGACTGCTTATGCATATGTCTGTTCTTTAAATTATCCTTTGAACCATTTTCTTAAACATCTTATATGTTCCTTCATTAATAATGAGCTAAATAAAATTTTTGACGTAAGACAGCTTTATGAGAGTCATGGATTTACACTTGTGAAAAAATGTATTTATACACATGTTGTGTATTTGAGCTCTCTCTCTCTCTCTGTCTCTCTTTTTTTTTTTTTGAGCTCTCTTTAGATATAAGAGGTGAACCAGGGACCCAGATTTATTTTCTTAAAAACGAGTCTTTTTTTCTTAATTTACTGAATAGCCCTTGCTTTCCCTATTAATTTGAAGGCCCCCATTCTGGTGTTATTTGGGCAATTTATGTGTTCTCTCTTATGAGCTATTTATTTATTTCCACATCAGTAAAAATCTGTTGTAGGTGCTACAGCTTTATAATACATTTTAATAATCTGACAGGTTATTTTGATGTTGCACTGAGCCCTTGAAGGAAGGTCAGATTGTCCTGCCAATTTAGATTAGTCTAAAATTTAAACTAACTAAAGATAAAGCACTGGTTTACAAAAGATTGGTCCAGTTATTTGCGCCTCACCGACCCCTCCCAGACTATCCTATACAATTATCCTATACAATTACTATCCTATACAATTACTATCCTAATACAATTATGAGTCTAGAAGGTAAGAAAACATGTCTTCTGAGTTGCGAAGTTAGTAAGCCCATAGTTTATTCCATAGGGGTGTCAGAGAATAACCCTCACCTGGACAATTATATGTAACATGGAGAATAGAACAGTACTGGCAGAGGCATTCATGGAGTGATAGGGGAAGAAATCAGAACTATCAAAACCACCAGAGGCTTGAAGCTTTTGACTTAGAACAAAACCCACTCCTATGCTCAATGACCTTTTGGATGTTTGCATTTTAACAGCTGCTTGAGTTTGAAAATAATAACTAGTTACACCCTTTGCCTCTGGGGTTTTGGTCAATGAAGCTACATTGGAGTACACAACTTAGATTCCTGTGCCCCAAATTTCTACCTTAATTTCTACCTTAAGATCCACATGTGCACCTGTGCTCTACAGAATGGGCTATCATTGTATCTCAGGGAAGTCAAGAAGGGCCTTATACTCAGTAATACCATGAAGGCCCAGGTTGTTTTTGCACTAACCTCGTCTTCAAAAGGAATCTGGATATCAGACTCTGACCATCTTGCTGTTTTGATAAAACTTTCCTAAGATCATGGGGGAGGAGCCAGAGATGGACAGAGAAAAGGTCAAGCTGTAGAAGCTTTCCCCTTAAAGGTTCCAGAGAACTGGAAGTGCTGATAGAATTTTCTGTGTTGTTGGGAGACTGCAATATGAGTAGAATCCCTGTTACAACATAGTACAGAAATTGATCTCCATAAAGATTAACCTGAATTTAAAAAGAAAATATTATGTTTAACCTACTCTGATTACAGAGAATGGAGAAATAGGATAGGTAGTATGTTTCAGATCAGATAGATTTTTTTAAAAAGTTTTAAAATTATTTATTTGACAGAGAGAGAGAGAGAGTACAAGTAGGCACAGCAGCAGGCAGAGGGAGAGGGAGAGGGAAAAGCGGGCTTTCTGCTGAGCAGGGAGCCCAACTCGGAACTCGATCCCAGGACCCTGAGATCATGACCTGTGCTGAAGGCAGCGGCTTAACCCACTGAGCCACACAGGCACCCCTAGATTTCTATCAGAAGAATTTTTTTTCAAGTGTGGGTACATAAATATAAGCTTTCATGAACAAGTAATGTTCTAGGACACTGACAAATGTGTGCAAATCTGTCTCCAAAGATCAAAAGCTCCCCCCCCATTTTAGTATTACATCCCAAAAGAAGAAAGGCAAAATTCAAAAATACTTTTAGCTCACATTTTTAATGTTTAAAAACTATGTTAACAGAGCAATTATAGAACAGAATTTCTTATATTTCTTTATTTACACCATATCCTGGGGGGAAAATAAACTATTTGATTAACCATGAATAGCAAAGTTTTGTGACTTGTGACTCACTTCTATCACTCATCTGAAAGTCATTTACAAGTTTTTACATGAATAAAAGCGGTGTGTTACACATACTGGACCTATATGAAGTCTAAAATACAACAAAGACTCTGGAGAATGGGTTACGTACCAATGGTCAAGATTCAAGTGTTTTGGGAAAAAATGACTTAAGATGGTTTATGTTGGTGTCAACACTGAAAATGGAAGGCAAACATGCAAGACTTTCAAAAGCTTGATAAAACAATGGTCTTCTTTTGTCCTTCAAATTTGTGCTCATAGTTAATGTTCAGGTGTCCCCCCTACCCACCCCCCGCCAAAGATCCCAACATTTGGGAAATGCAGCAATTCAGCTTAATTTTGAAAAGAAAGAAATTCTCCCCCACTTCTGTTTTCATAAATACTGTGTAGTGGTATCAGTGTTAACAGCATAAGAGCATTATGAAGAAACAGTTTGTCATTTGGGGTGTATCTATTTCTATATGACAATAATTTGGGTCTAAATAATCCTTATTTGTAGCTCAGAGGATTATCTCTTAAATAATGGAGCATAATACCAGTATAAGAAATCAATGCAACTATTTCTCCGACAGTTTGCTTTCTAAACAATTAAGTAAGATTTTTAGTTTACACTGAGAGAACGATGTTACCTGGGCGAGAAGGTAAATTTTTTTCTAATTCCCAAACAAAACCACTAATATCTATGACAGCATTTATTCTTGATATGCAAATACTAGATTCTTGATATGCAGACTTCTATTTCAGTGTGGATCAACAACTGCAAAAATATACAGCCTCCTATTTATTTACAACATATTTACATACAAATGAAGTATTTCCTACAATAAACCTCAGCTGCATAGATTCTTCCTTTTAAAAACACAAATTCAAGCCTGTAGACAGATGGGCCCAGTTTGCAGCCCTTCCTCTGAGAAAACCCTAAAGGAAAATGACCGAGCCTTGTGAATGTTACAATTTTCAAGAACTCTCCCTTTTTGATTTAGTGATATTTTTCAGTTGTTAGCCACCCTATTCCCAATTTGTACCTGAAAGCCCTATGTCATCATAAATTCCCTGCGTATATTTTGGAGGAAGTATGTTCTGTTGCTAAAGGATCCCCAGCTTTGCCATCGCTCAGGAAAACCATTTATTAGCACTGCTAAATGGCACAGTCTGTATCTTCTCTGTTTTGAGAGTGGCTACAAGTTGACAGTGAAGTGAAATGGAGGAATTCTGTTCTTCCAACTTCTGCCCTTTCTAAGCCTCCAGCCATTTACCTGGATAAACTGAGGGAAATGCCTGGCTTTTGCTCTGAGCCATCAGATCAAATATCTGATCCTGTCCTCAACCTCTTCCCCACCCTGATGCATGTGCCTTCCAGCACTGTGATTTACTGAAATGGAGCCGAGCTTTCCATCCCTTTCCGAGCAGTTTGTAGGTGCTTATGCAGTACAGACCTTTCTAGAGAATCCACCTGAAGAGGACAGGCGGCCCATCACACGACGCGCCCGAACGCTGTGGAGAGCTCACTCCTGACACGAATTCAGTATTTCATCTAAGGCTGCCTTTACAAAGGGTATTTTCTTTTCCTTCTCTGCAAAAACACAAACACTTTACTTCCATTTCTTCACAGCCTCCCACAAGGTCATCTGAGTGCCCCTCAGCCCAGGCTGACAGACCCGAGGGCAGGCGGCCTTCCTTGACGACTGAGCACCGGCACCAGCATGTCCGAGGAACCATACTCTGAGGTAGGACTGATGGGGAGAAAAGAAATGACGGACGAATGGACTGGGAGGGGTTCTCACCCTTATCGCGCATCGAGATCAGGCGGAGGGCTTGTTCAAACCCAGACTGCTGAGGGTTTCCGGCCCGAGAGTTTCTTTTTTCCTTAGTTCTGGGCTGGGACCCCAAACCCTGCGTTCCAACAAATCCCCGGGTGATGCTGCTGCCGCCAGTCTGGGGACCACACTGTGAGGACCACGGGCTTAGAGGCTGGAATCCAACTCCAGAAGGAAGTCGGCTGTGGGGCCGTTTCTGGGGTGTCTCTCAAACACGGGAATCTTATCCCAGTCCCTTGTCCACCTCCAGCCCCTTGACTAAGCCCCCCTCCCCGCCCCCAGGGTGCCTTTCTCAACAGGGTCTGCAAATAGAAAGAAGGAAAGTCGGGGGGAGCCTTCTTACACCGACCTGATTGCTAGACAGTTAAACCATGGTTCACTAGCACGAAACCCATTAAAAGTGCTGTGTGCGGGCTGGCTGCAGGGACCGGCGCCCGAGAGGGGCTGTGCAGCAACATCCTGTTCTCTAACAGGCAGGGGAAGAGACAAGCTATAGGAGCAGCAGGTCCTATGAACAGAAAAGTCAGGCCAAGCCTGAGACCTCCAGGCAAAAGAAAAGCTACCAGCTGAGGAATGTCCCTGGGGGGCTCACAAGAAGCTCCTCCTCCTCCTTCCGCTCCTCCTCCCACTAGGTGCTCCGGTGGCCCTGGACTTCTTTTTCCCTTCCTTTGCTGGAGACTCTGCTTCAGGCCCCGCTGATCTCCACTCACCGGTGGTGACCCTACCCGCACCGTCCGGCAGCTGGCGTGGGCAGTCCAGATTCCGCTAACGGGAGTGACATGCTCTTGGCAACTCCGAACAAAGACTTCTTCAAAATAATATTATTTTTGGCTGTTAAGGCTTTTTAGCCATCATGTTGTATTATCCTATTCTGCTGAATGATGGGTCTAATCATCTTTCCTAGCTGCTCTGGGGGCCTAAACACCACGTATAACCTGGTTTTTAGAGGAAAATACATTCCTAGCTTGCAACCAACCACCTAACAGGGTTTTGCAACATGGTCTGCTTATAAATTGGGGACAGCCTGTGTTTAACGAGACTAGATTTCTTCCCTGTACTTCCTTTCCTACTCCACTCCCAGTAAATAACATTAGGTAAATTAGGGATTTACGGCATATTGTGTTATAATAACTAGAGAACAGTTCTAAATCCAAAATATGAAACTGGCACTGTTCACTAGTGTTAAGGTTCTATCTACCAAAGGAAAACGTGCTGCTCCCAATGGCTAAGGTATAATATTCTTTAGTCTACTAATTTAGCAGAAAAACTTCTATAGCACTTGACTGCTGTTTAAATTCTACCTAACATCTGTGATACATGTATTTTTGGCTACCAGTTCACTATTCTGAACAAGAAGAATTATTGCAGTACACTTTACAGCTAATCCCACACAAATGATGTAATTAATCCGTGGTATTTGACAAATTACAATAGGGTCTATTATATCTTGTCAAAAATAAACTTAGATAAACATACAAAGATGTTTAAAAATCTGCAGTATCACAGACATCAACAACAATGTGCCTCCTCTAAATAAATATTTTAAATAATAATAAAAATTCCCTGTACTGACACATAAAATCCAGAGATCCAAAAATACCACTACCCATCCCAAAAGTTAATGGTAATTTTCTAAGTTGACTTTGTGAGTGTCAAATGAATTGTTATAAACTAATGAGGAAAATAGAAAGTAGCATAATATTGCTTGCAAGCTCAACTAAATATATGTATTTTTTAATGGAGGGTCCGTCTACTACCTGGCTATTTCATTACTCGGTGCCCTAGAGAAGCCTCTGAGGGGCCACCTGACTTGTTTTGCTTAATTTCTCTCCCTGTTCATCCAAAATGGAAGACATTGCTGAAAAGGACAGAGGTGGCTGTGGATTTTACTAGGTTAGTATTCACATATGGTAGGTATTCATATCTAATTACCGAAACTCTGATCTAAGGTGGATGTAATTCTGGAGCCATTACATTAAATGCTATGAATGATCCTACCAAGAAATACAGGAAATAGCCTTTCCCTCTCCCCCAAGAGGATCACAACAAGGTGCTCGGATGCCTGCCTTTTCTATGGAACATTAGTCTGAAAGAGGGAGGGGACAGCTCCTTGTTACTCCCAGTGAATGGTGACTAAAGGCCTTTAGGGATTTTAGTGAGGGAGGAACAGAACTCACAGCTAAGTGCTTGGAATTCTTCCCAAGAGTCTGTGGTTAGAGTCTACTTATCTCTGGATAAGAAATCTGTGCTTGGTGAACTTATGTGTTTGAGAAATTCAACCAGAATATAAATAAAACACAAGTCCTGTTTCAAAAGAACAGCTCAGAGAGCACCAACATTTCTTGCTGTGTGATAGAGACAATCCAATCACAGGTGATGGTCCAGCTTCAGGAGGATGTAATTCTGGGTTTCATTGTGGTCCTACAACTTTCCAAGCTATGTCTTAGCCCCAACTCTCTTCTCTTGTAGACTCTGTGTAATTTCCTTCCACCCCCTTTAGGAGATAGTGGGGCTGGAGTAGGGGTGTGAGGCAGCTCTGTCCTCCTGTGTGGGTCATGTCGGGTGGGCGGTAATGGCCCACCCCTTGCTTAGGGATGAGAAGAGGAGACAACACAGGCACCAAAGCCCCTGTCTGAGGGAAGGAAGGTACACTGATTCCGTCACAAGTTCTTCTCAAAGGCTATCTCTGAGGGCTCGCTTGCTTGCTTGCTTGCTTTCTATCTTTCTTTCTTTTTTCAAGACTCTGAGTGGATTATTGATGGAGAAGAAATAGGAATGAGGCTTATTTAAGGTACAAAAATCTTGTATTTGTAATAACCTAAATTTATAGATATAAAACAAGTCTTTTAAAGACCCCCTAAAGTACCCAATATAAAACAGGAATTACTTATCCTAGATCACCCTTGGTTGGATACACATTATTCCCTGTGCAAAAAGCTGGTGGACATGAGTAAAAGCTGCTGGGTTTATAATTTAAGTAAGTGTTTTTTTCTCCCTTCAACAATCCAGGTGTAGGGTTGAAGGCTATTTGCATCAGAGGAATATTTGCTTAGGCATTTTGGATGCTCTTTTTGCAATACTCGTGGTTCTCAGTTTATTACCAAAGTGGTGCAGGTCTCCCTCCGTAGAAGGTGACTCAGATTAGAGTAACTTCGACATGACTGGCCAAGAGGGAAACAAAACTTCATTTGCTAGATAACCCAAATGTGTAGTTTGAGATGTTTACCAAGGTAAGAAACCATTCTCACCCCCTTCCCAGCTAAGAACACTCATTGGAGAAGGTCTCCCCAGGATGCAGGGTGTGGTACTAGTGAGGCCACTGGACCGCCAGAGCCTGGCTGCCAGGTGATCAGGGCCCCCCTCAAATCTTGGGCAGGTTCTGACCCAGCAACGGCACACACCCTGTCGCTCTCTTATGATGATCCCCTGTGTGCTATGGTAACCAAAGTAGGCAAAATATTTATGAAACCGTTTTTTTTTTCTGTAAAGCAAAATAACTATATACAATTCAAGATTCTTTTCTCTTCTAAAAAGATACCGATGGTGTGAGTGGAACACCGGCAAGAAAATGATTTCAGAACCTGGATGCATAATAAATAAACATGATCGATGATTATGTTTCCAAAGTTCTAAAGGACCGTGAAACCACAAAAAAAAAAAAAAAAAAAAAAAAAAAAGAGTTAGGAGAGTGAAAAATAACTGATTGTGAAGGGTACTGAGAAATACAATTGCATGAAACTTAAAAAAATCCACAATCCTTAAACTGATCCCAACTCTTAGAGGGACAGGAACTATTATAGAAACAGGTTTCTGTTTCGCTACCGAAGTGTTATTCCATTTTAAGTATCCTGTGAATTCCTGTTTTGCTTCTGTAAACTTGCAAAAGAAGTGATGATAGTTTGCTGATGTGTGGTGACGTGACCGAGCCACGGGCTGGAATGTTTCCTGTCCTCAGCTGGTCTCAGTGGCCTTCGTCACTACTTGATGAGCAGGCCCAGTCGTAGATGACCAAGGGAATGCTGACCAGGGAGAACAACACCCCCAGGACCAAGAAAAGGGCAGCCTGGAGCAACATAAAAGCATGGGTTATTTTCAAGGAAGCCAACATCTCCCACATACACCTGGGAAACAAATAGAAATCCTTTTCCTTCTCTTTCTGTGTCCCCTTGTATCTGGAGTCTGTTACAACCACTGGCAAACTCGGAGAATCATTCCAAGACTGTACGGTTCTGATTCTCCAAGGAGGGGCAAACAAGAACTAGCTATGCAGGGCCATCTCCCGTATTCTTTTGTTTGACTTCACGGTCACCTCAGAACAAATCTCTTCTACTCACTGAGTATCCCTATAGTTTCTTTCAAACTAAGATTACAACTAAAAAAGAGAGAGAGAAAGGACTTGGAAAATATGCAGGCCATTTTGTTACTTTTTACCAACCCACTGAAGTTACCACTGGCAGGCAAACATTTCTATTTGAAAAAGTGGGGGAAAAGATATATAAAAGCAAAGACAATTTGATCAAGTGAAATAGAAAATGGACGTCCAGAACTAAGTTATTGTAAGGGTTGAGGAAGGCCAAAAGGGGGACAGGTTACTAAAACCAGACTCTGGAGAGCATGAGATTAGAAATTGCTTGGCCTTGAAAGTATCCAACCAGAGCTTTGCAGGGAGAAGCATGAAGGAACTTGAGAGTCAAGGGGGCTGAACTTGAATCTGGAGGATAGAGCTAAGGGAAGGAGAAGAGGCAAATGATGGGGTTGTCCACAGGCTTTTCATCGGAGGTCTGGTTTAACTCCCTGGGGGGCCCACATGGACAGGAGCCTTTGTCTAATGCTTTCTGCTAGATCCTACGACCAGTTCTAAGGTGAAAGCAGAGCTGGGGAGGCCCACAGAACTCACGGGCAACAGGCCTCCGGCACTTTCAGATTTAATGTGCATTGTATTTTACTGCTATGCCAGAGTGACGGCTCTCTCTCTGTGCTTATGAAGCCCCTCCTGGTATGGTTTAGAAGGACGTGGAGCTTATGGTTTCAGGGAGAATCCTGCTGGGGAGGCAGATGCTGTGCCAGATCAGTGCTGCTTCTCCTATAAGCACAAGGATGACTCTTCCTGCCTGCATCTCTCACCCGGGTCTGCTGATTCGGGTCATGTGTGCACTGGAGCGCTGACATTATCTGGAAGGGCAGCTGAGAAGCCTTCTCCGAGGCCAAACAAAATGGTGCTCTAGGAGGTGCTCAGGCAGCCGCCCCTTCACCCCTGCTTCCCTCACTGTCTCCAAGTGCGGCACCTTTAAGATGCCTTTGAACTTCACCAGACCTGGGAACAAGAATCCCCGCATAGAAAGGTAGTTTCTGAATCCAGGTCTGTTGTTCCAAAGTATTTCTGCCAAATTAGAAGAGGTCTCTTTAAGCGAACGCCGCCATTCTCAGGAAGGGATCCCACGTGCCCTGGGCTGTCGGAAGGGGTTACGGGACCGGGAATGTACAGAAACAGCGGGCTGCATTAAGTCTTCGAGTTCCTCTCCCTATCCTAGCTTGCTAAAGACAAGGCATCGCCCCACAGAGACACAGGATGACAGACGTCTAGTTTCCCAGGGGCCGTGCCCTAGCTCAGAGCCCAAGTTAAGGCACAATAAGAGTAAGACATCTTCAGAGAACAGATCAGAGTCAGATACGGTATTTTCAATATCCCAAAGGGGAAAACGTCAGGCCTGCTGCTCCCCTTTTGAGGCCGCTAAGAGTAGGATTAGGTGGGGGAGATGGACTATTTATTTGGTAAATGTAAATGAAAAACTAATCAGAAAAAGAGTGGCTGGCCTGAGACATACCCAAATTCTTTGAGTTCCTTTATCTCCATCCTGGCTTGTGATTTTTAAATAAAGAGATGAAGGAAGAATGAAAATAAGCATATTAGCAGATGTGACTCCTATAAAATAAGAAAAAAAAAATGAAGTCGTTACAGCGGAATTGTAGCTTTCTGAACAGCTATCGGAGAATGAGAAATATAAAGTTCATAAAGCCATACCTACGACCCCAAAAATATCCTTCATGGAGGGTATGAAGATCACCAACAAGTTGATAATAACCAAGAGTATGAAGGTAACCAAGATATGACGACACAAATTAAACTTCGTTTTCTTAGCCAGTTCAAATAAAGACGAACGAACCTACAGGAAAAGAAAACAAAGGCTCTGTGAGGGCCCCGGCACACCAACCGTTGCGTCCTCAGCAGAAACACATATCCTGGTGCACAGGAGTCTGGGAAATGTTTTGTAAGTCCTTGTGCAGGATTCAGGTAGGGGGCTTGGCTTAAGGAAAGTATGTTTATTTACAAATAGGTAGTTAGCTCTGGTGGGGGATAATTTCCGTCTTTATCTGACTAAGTGTGTGCTCTTCCCGTCCGTTTCTGTTCTCTCATCACGCACGAGCAAGATCCAAACACTCTGTCTACATTCTGAAGAAGGAACAGACTCATGAGAATTAAGGTTCCTCCCAGCAGAGCCTGCCCTATCTCACTGACCCCAGAGTCTTGAGGTGCCTCCTTGGGACCGTTCCAGCGACCCTGGGAAGTTCCCTGCCGCAGGCTGTCTGTGGGGCAGGCTCCAAACAGGGAGCGACGGGCGAGACCTCGGCTTTTCTTACCGGGCCCCGCGGTCTGTTACTCACCGTGAAGAACAACACGGGCACCGTGAGGATGACAGCAACAATCACAGCCAGCCGCACGGTCAGGATGAGAATGTCGTCTTTACTCTGGTACTTGTGAAGGAGGTCTGACTGCACGTTTTCTGAAGCGAGCAAAAGAGAGGATTGAGAGAGAAACAAGGCCCGTTGCTGAATGACAGCTGATCTGAACAACAAAGAACTTGCAACCTAAAAGGCAAGGAAAGCAATGTCCTGGGTGTCGCAGTAACTATTGAAACAGTTTGTGAAGTTGAGAAGAAAAATGCCCTGTGTGAGACAGGCGCCACCCGTCCGTATGTCACCTTACGAGGAATGAGGACTGTAAAGTCACCGCTACAAGCCGCTACCCAGTATGGGGGTGCTCGATTTATACCAAATTCAGCCGAGGCGTAAATTGGGGCTAAAAAGAACATCCAGTCGAAGCACAGAACCCTTCTTAATCTAGACTTTCCCCACTTGCTGCCGTTCGTCAAAGGACACTACACTGCCTCAGCCTTGTTGGGTGGACGGCAGGCCCCACAGAGCCTTCCAGACCCTCCTCTTATCACTCAGCTTCCAGGGGCCAGCCAACAGAGGTACAAACACCACCAGCAGCAAAGAATTCACTTCTATGTTTAAAAAAAAAAAAAAAAAAAGTATCTAGTTTTTGTACCACTTTGAACTTTTTCTTAACTCTGAACTTCAGGATATGACTTCAAAGACAACCAAAGCTAGAAGGGCAGTCCCTGCGAATGCTCACTGCTTTGACAGACCTCCCTCCCCTCCTGCCGTGTCTCTTCTAAGGTCTCCGCACTGCACCGGTCTCAAGGTTCTGGGGGTGGAATTCCAATTCTATTCTGGGCCATAGATTGGGCTCAGTTTTGGAAAAGGGAGCCTAGGTTATAATAAAAATCTCATTAGTTCGAATTTTCTTGAGTCAAAATTTATAATGATCCAAAAATACCTGAGCCTTTTTCTTTGACCGAAGACTACAAAAGGGTGTGGTATTTTATTTTATGGGAAGAAAAAAATACGGATTTGCAAAGAAAACTCATGGCTGGAACAAGGTAACAGTGAGACTGTTGAAGGAACATGTAGCTCTTCCTCCCTCTCTTTACCTACCCCCAGCCCTGCAATTCTGCAGGCAACCTAGAAACACTATTTTTATGCAAAAATTCAACATGGCATTTATGGATTCATCAGACAATGCTGTTTGCCATTACTTGTGAAAATGGTGACAGTACAACTCTGTAATCGGGGTAGCCATTCCCTCCAGGCTGAATTAATCAACTGGAAACATGTTTAAATTTTTTTTTTTTCCCAAAAGATATTATTTATTTATTTGACAGACAGAGATCACAAGTAGGCAGAAACTGGACGAAGCAGGCTCCCTGCTGAGCAGAGAGCTCCACGTGGGGCTCGATCCCAGGACTCTGGGATCATGACCTGAGCCGAAGGCAGAGGCTTTAACCCACTGAGCCACCCAGGCGCCCTTAAATTTTGAGACATTTGTGTTTATGGGGAAAAAAAAATGTCCCAAAAGAAATATTATTTAATAGAGAACAATGTGAAATACAGGTATTTAAATTTAAATCAGGTCCCAGATTATAATGATAATGAAAGATGTTCAATACAGCTTGAGGATCATCTGAATAGTAGAGGGGGAAGACCTAATAAAAGAAAGAAAACTATTCCTACAGGGCCAAGAAGTTACAAATGAAACCCAGTTGTTCCCTTTTTTAGATTTCATTCCTTTGAACCCTCCCTGCCATTCCTTCAAATCTTTGCAGGGCTCCAACTTCCAGTGAACAATCAGGCGTTTTATTTTTAATTAACACAAGTGTCATGAGTGTAGCACTCTGCTCTTTCCCACTTTCAACATCTGTCTCTGTCTCTCTTCTCTATTAATGGAATCTGACCCAATTTGCACCAGCAATTAGGAGAGCCTTCTCTGGTATAGTTTTCAACTTTGCTCAGTAAAGGTGGCAGGCTTAAAAAACACAGTTTCTTTCTTTCTTTCTTTTCTTTTCTTTTTTTTTTTTTTAAGATTTTATTTATTTGACAGAGAGAGAGAGATCACAAGTAGGCAGAGAGGCAGGCAGAGAGTGTGTGTGGGGGAAGCAGGCTCCCTGCTGAGCAGAGAGCCCAGATGCAGGCCTGGATCACAGAATCTTGAGATCATGACCTGAGTCAAAGGCAGAGGCTTAACCCACTGAGCCACCCAGGCACCCCAATGCAGTTTCTTTTAAGGACAGTATTAGGAAGAAAAAATTACAGTATCTCGTTTCAGTAATTACTCTATTGTGCAGTCTGCTCAAATAGGTAAAGGAATCATCACCATTTGCTTTATGTAGAAGAAAAGACCAGCAAAATCAATGGGTAGATTTGTTGCTTTTGGGGGCTATCGTGTTAAAAGTTATTTGGGTTTTGGGGCACCTGGGTGGTTCAGTTGGGTAAGCAGCCGACTCTTGATTTTGGTTCCGGTCATGATCTCTGGGACTAAGCTGAGTGTGCTGGGCTCTGGGCTGAGCAGGGAGTCTGCTTCAGGATTCTCTCTCCTCCTTTGCCCTCCCCCCTGCCCCATGCTCTCTCACTCTCTCTAAAATAAATACATAAATCTCTTAAAAAATATTAAAAGTTCTTCGGCTACGGATTTTTCACTAATTTATCTACAAATACATATATTTGTGTGTGAACAGAAGTCACTTACCGTAGAATGTCAAGTAGCCAAAAATGGCAGTCAAGAAGTACATAACAAACATGGCGAAAAAGGAGATATTGGACACCATCTGCATCTTTTTCTGTGATCGACTAAGAACAAAGATAAGGGAATTTCAAAAATTAAAAACCATGTTACTGAATTTAAGTACTGGTGTTAACACTGAAGAATACTAACAACTTTCTGTCGGGCTAGGGAAGATCTGAGCAGCGGAGCTTACCCGCCATCCACCTCCCCTGCCCCTAGCAATTACACCAGTTTAAAATAGCTTCTTTTATGCCAAACGGGTAATGTGAGAGAGTGATTCATGGAACTACCAATCCCTTAAATGCCCTTCCCCATTCTTTTGAAAGAATATCAGGTTCTCATCTGAAGGGAGGAAAATATTTTTTTAATATTTGTTTTTGATAGTATCTCCATACTCAGCACGTACAGGGAAAAGGGCAGAATAAATTCAAATACTATTCTCCCAGCCCAGAGATCACGGGCAAATCTGGAACTTGATCTCAGGTGTTCTATTGCTAAAGCTGTTATTTAGTTTCCTTTTTTCCCACTGAGTAGCCTCGGGGATGCACTTGGAAGTTTATGTTTCCAGAACAATAAATCCCAAGTGATCACAGCTGTGATGATGAAGGGCTCTATCTCTTAGGTCAAGTTTACTCGGGGAGTTTGGGTGGCCATTTAAGTTTCTTTAATGGCCAAAATAATTTGCCTATGAGACTTGTACTCAATAACAGACCATGATAGTCATAACATTTGCTTGTGTCATAACAGGAAAAACTGAGATGCACACACATCAGAAAATTACAAACTAAAAGCTGGACTATTAAATTTAAAAGACGTCAAAGACATGTTTAAATGTCCTAAGTATAGGATCATAAAGTAGGATTGCTGTACACATAGGTAGATACAGATATTGCAAAACTTACCCATATATCAATTAAATAAGAAAGAGGACAAGTCATGAGTAAATCAATGCTAAATTTTTTTTTATTTTTCAAAATGGGAAATACTGTATATCTTTTCTGAGCTTAAGACTATGCCATGAAGACTATTTTTATCTGTAAAGTCTGCTAACAGCTAAAAAGAGAACCCAGGAGGAAATTTATAAGCAGGACTTTAGTTTTCTCTAAAACAGCAATCAAAAACAAATCCAGAATCATCTTAATAGTTTAAAATGAACACTTATATTCTCTTGTCCAGTTTTTGGCCTTAACATTAATTTCTTTCTGCCTGATTTCGCAGCCTTTTCCCTTTAAACCAATACAAGGCAAATCAGACACAACGCATTTTGCAGTTTATACATGAATCTGATTATAACACTTAGCAAGGAAGCATAAGACACATAAAGCAACAGAAAGACTTGAACTCTCCTAAGTAATATAGTATGTGAAAAACTGATTTAACAAAAAAGTCCACATAGGTGGCCACTTTATGTATTTATGGCCAAAACATAATGCAGTTTTCTGATTTTTCTTATTCTCTTTTTCCTTTAATATAGTGCTTGCTCCAGAATGGCAGAAAGTAAATGTTGAGGCTGGCTGATGAATCCATCTGCCAGATCATTATACAAATCTATTTATTTCAATACAGTACTTGCCTATTAATGAGAGGATGTAAAAAATGATTAAGGTAAAATGACTAAGGTAAAAAACAAATCTCTTACTCTTTAAGCTCACTGTAAATTGGCAGGACTGATGGGTGGCAGACAAAAGCAAACGCAATAGTCGGTAAAGCATACACGGTCTGTTTGAAAGAGAAAAATAAACATTACGAAGAAGCATTTATTACTCTAAAAACTATTCCGCTCCAATATTTCTGTGCTGTCGTCTTCTCTGACAGCTCTTCAGAATCCCTGGATTACTCGATTATTAGGAGGGCTTTGGTGTCGAAAATAGAAGCAGCTTTTCTAAGAGGGCTTATCTAGCTTGAGACGTGAGGCACTTGGCACACAGGGCTCTTAGGTTCCCCTCACCCACATCCTATTTTACTGCTTCGGGCAAAGCATCATCCCATAGTTACATGGCACCGGTCACCCTGCACGTTCCCTGCATTATTTCACGAACTCCCAACAACAACCCTGATCGGTAGACAGACCACTGACGCTCTCCCGACTCCCTTCAACAGGTTAGGTGACATGCCCCAGGCTTCTTCCATCTCTGTTCCACTGCTCTTTGCTCTACAGGGCACGTCAAACCAGACTTAAAAGATGGCATCTAAAAAGACAACTACTTCCCCAGTCACTACTTTGGCTGTGTCCTTAGAATTGTGCCTGCATGCAAGAGAGCTCTCTTTAGTTTTCTTTCTTTCTTTTTTTTTTTTTCTGGTCGTAACATTTTTATTGGCTTCTCAACATGTAACTTTATTTTATGTATTTTTTAATTAACATATACTGTATTATTTACCCCAGGGGTACAGGTCTGTGAATCATCAGTCTTACACAATTCACAGCACTCACCATAGCACATAGCCTCCCCAATGTCTCTAACGCTGCCAACCTATCCCTCCCACCACCCCCACTCCTCCAGCAACCCTGAGTTTGCTTCCTGAGATTACGAGACTCTTATGGTTTGTCTCTCTTCCCCGTCCCTGTTGTTTCATTTTCCCCTCCCTTCCCCCCATGACCCTCTGTCCTGCCTCTCAAAATCCTCATATCAGAGAGATCACATTTAATTGTCTTTCTCTGATTGACTTATTTCGTTAGCATACTATGGCCATACCAACCTGAACGGGCCCAATTGCATCTGATCTCTTTATAGTTTTTTTAGATAAGACTTTTTAAAACTCTCAAACTCAGTACAACTTCTGATGCAAAAAAAAAAAAAAAGAAAGAAAGAAAGGAAGGAAGGAGGAAGAAAAGTAACATTTCTCATGCTCTAATTCTGTGAAAGCACTGGACCAGGCCCATTCTAAAAAAACGCTGTGAGATATAGAACAGTATCCTTGTTTTTCACTTGGGGATCTGGTAGCTTGCCAAACGATTTAAGTCCAACCCTGCCCGGTTCTGTAGTCCACTGTTCCCCATGCTAATAACAGCACTCCAACTGTGTGAAAGTTTGAAGTGTCAGTTTGTGTGTCTGTATTTCAGCATCTGTATTTCCACTGTGCGAGCTGGGGAAACCGGAGGGATGCCTTTCTATCATCACCAGGGAGGAACAGGGAGTGGGCTAAGGAGGTATTAATCTGTTTTTAAAGATCTACAAGGAAGAGAGGAGCTGAGACAATGATCCACACAGAAATTTTCACAGCGAATGCTTAAGGTTGTCCTTTATGTAAACTGCATAGGAGGAAGCATGAAATCTAGTATTTGCCTATTTCTCAAAGGTCTCTGAATTATGGGATTTGGGAAGCAGTGGTTTGGTGTTCTGTTGAGAATGAATTCTTTCAAAGCAGTTTAATGACAACAAATAGGAGAACTATAATGCCTTTAACAAAATGCTCTTTTTTATACTGAAAAGATGAGGAAACTTACCTTTGAATTGAAGGTAACATATTTTGGTGTACACATGTCAGAGTTTGTTAAATTAGCACTTATTGTTGAATTTAGTTCTGGAACGGTGCAGGGAATTTGAAATTTCTTGTAGATTACCTGGTATTAAGAAATATAGGAGAAACAATGAGATTTTATCAAATAAAGCTAAATAATAAACAACTGCTGTATAGCATAGTTCTGTGGCAAAACCAAGCCAATCATTTCATCTGCACTTACCACTATTAGGAAAAAAACCATACAGCTCAAAGAAAATCCACTAGTATAGCCAAGATACCCTAAAAGAAAAGTTGAAAAAATTTATTATTATTTCATGTATCACCTTGTTTCTTTCAATGCATTATTTCCAGCATAGGTCCAATAATATACAAATATGCCTATGTGAATAGAAGATTTATTATTTGAGAGTGCTCCTTTATTTGGCAAAAAAACAAAAAAAAACAAAAAAACCGCAACTTTAAATAAAAGTATCATATTATCACTTTGATTCTAGTTTTCTCTGATACACTAGACAATGCAGATTCCCAGATAGGGAAAAAGAGCCTCCCAAATCCGGCCGTAGCTCTCTGCTGCTATACTCTGATGGAGCCTCACAGCCAAATCCATTACTCCTTGATCTCGATATTCTTTATTAAGTACCTATTGCATACATACTGAATATCAGCTACAGTACTTCTGTTCCCAGATGAGGGGCCCTCACAGAGGAGATGAAGTGATTTCTAGGAATAAATTGAGCGTCTGGGGATCTTCACCTGCTCTCCTTGGAGTCCCCATCCACTGTAACTTCCACAAAGGCAGAGTTAAGTGGTCTCTGGGAGGTTGCATTGTTCCCAGAGAAAAAGAGCGCTTCCCTCCTTAAACTCAAAATAGCTATGTGTGTATACACAGAGAAGGCAAAACACAGATCCAGGAACCATAAAATTAAGTCGTTTTTAAGATCTACTTCTAGATCTTACATAACAGCTACAGAGGGTTGATATTCATACAAAACAAAACACTACGGTTAGCAGTCATTTGCAGGAAGAACTTTAATCTAAATGTCTTCCTTGAATTTGCCCAGAATTAAAGGTGATGCATTTTGGACTAGATACCAGTCTGGCCACATAATTCAATATATACTATTCCCACAACATCAGGCACATTTGTCTCCAAATATAAACATACACACACGAAAATATCAAAACCAAGTGGCTAGGACCTAAATTATGGCAACTTTTGACCTTTCACTTCAATCTTTCCCTTCAATGAAGCAAATAATTGGGATGGGTTAGACTCCGATAATATACGAATGATTCATTATACTTTAGGGGATAAATACAAGCAACTTTCTGTCTTGATATTAGATTTGAAAATCTACTGATCTAAATAATCAGGATATTGAAAACCTTGTGTAAGGAGAATTCCATATTCTGTACTTTTCTCAGAGTAGCCTGTAAGTTGTGCTCTTCGATACGGCACTGAGTCTGTTGCTGGCCCCAGAGCCTCACCTCCCGCTTCCACAGCTCAATGGAGGGATTGCTTACGAGGTCACATACTGACCAGTGTTTCAGCCCATATTAAAGTCAAGCCTGATTAATACTTGTAATTTATCACTCACATAATCTTTACCTTACAAGTAAAAGTAGAGGGGGCAAAGTTATTCATTTTCATTAGGTTTCTGACTCATCTGGACACTGTAGAGACTATGATAAAAGCAAGCTCTTTCCTTACCTAAGTTCTTCAAAAGACACAGAGGGAGGATTATGCCAAAGGTAACTACTACCACCAGCACGCGGCCATCCACATACCAGGCTCTGAAAAAGGCATTTAAGTTGGGTCATATTTTCATAGAAAGTGAAATTTTTTCCTCAAATTTAAAACTTCACAATACATCTTAATGAATTTTTATTATTATTAATTTTTACCATTAATTTCTATCATTTTTCAGGCTTATCCAAACACTTTAATCCAACCACTTCCCATTTACCATCGTCTCTCTCCCTAGTGATGGAAGAAGGGATTTTTTTCCCTCCCCCACCAGCTAAATGGGGCAGTCCTCTGAATAATTTACGTGGTTTCAAAGCTGAATGCACACACTGCATTCTGTCAGATTACAACATGTCTTATCAATTATTTAAAGAGAAGTTCCATTTTGTTTTGCTTGGCTAATACCATTGAAAAACAAGTCAGCACAGGTAGGCATTGCTTTCTCCCTAACCTCTTGTATTTGACCTTGAGTCCTGATGACAGAACATGAGGAATTATGGCTCCTAGGATTTTGCGTTGAAAGAAAACAGAGAAACTAAGACTGGCAAGAACAATTAAACAAGAGGGAGTTAAAACAATGGATGTGTCAGGTTTAGCTCCAACATTTTCCAAGCTTAGCTAGATTTTTATTGAAGTTGGCTCATGTTAATGTTGCTCCGCTCCCTTCTTTAAGAAAGAGACTAGGGTCTTAATGTGTTTGCATGTTCCACTTCTGTGTTAAATATATGTCTGTGCTAAAAATACTCTGTATCTGTTCTGTTCCGTAGAAACTGGATATAGATTTCAGGCTCTCCGGGAGATGCAGCATCTACTGTTTGCAGCTTGACAGATAAATCTACCTTTTAAATGCTCATCGTCAAATGGCTTTCCCTGCTTCTTTCATTTATATAAAAACCCCAGAGAAATGTGTTGGAACAACAAAGAAAAAAAATAACAACCCAGAGAAAACTCAGGTTCCTGTAGTTTTCATAAAACAAAAACTTTGGTTAGTCCACATTGAAATTAAGAATATTGTAATCTTACAAAAAAAATGGTCTATCACTTACGAAAATGCCTCTTCCTTTCCCATAAGAAACTTTATGGCGGAGGGCAGCTCATTTTTGACTATGAAGAGGTAGCTCAGCATTGCTAGAGGAAAATGAGAACATTTTTAGAAAGGAGATACCAAGGCTCATGTTGCAAGCTATATAAAAGGCTACCAGCCTGTTCTTAGACTGACCTTCAATAAGACACAAAGACAGTTTTAGCTACTCAGTATACTTGGGTTTTAAATAAGTGACTGCTCTCTCTGCCTTACTTTCCATGTGCCATTTTAGCAATGAGAACGATACTGCTTCCATTTTGTTAAAATTCATCGGGCCACCCAACCACCAGAATTAGAAAAGATAATAATATTCACATACTTTAAAGTTATGTATAGAAAAAGCGTGTTCCTTTTACCTCCAGTGTTCTGTAGAGAGGTGGCTCCAAAGATTACGAGCTTCCCTGTGGTGCCAAAGACCTGTTCTCCCAGCTTTTCATAAACCATGCAGCCTATTTAAAAATCATAGTTGAGAACACAAGAAATGACAGGGATCTAAAAGTTAAAGAAAGCCAAGATATCCTCATTCGAGGGACTATTCCCCCAAGTTATTCTGCCTTTCTCAAAATCACATACATAGCCTTTTGGGCTTTGCAAGGGTTAAGGTGCCACAACCTCGTGACATTTTAAAATGTCAGACATGACCACCACTTCTCCTTTTTCAGGTTGGCTACAAAAGCATTACAGTTCAATTATTAGGTCATAAGGCTTATTTTTAACTATCTCGAAGAGTTTTCTACCGGGGGCGGGGAATTCCTACTCTGATCTCCTTTCTCAGGTCTGGTACATATCATTAAAGTAAAGATTTGATTTAAAAATAAAAATCCTTATTGTTGGGATGAAAGTTTCCTTTTGAATTAATTATGTGAACTGATGAGGCTAATAAGGAATTATCTTAATCTTAATAACATTCCATGAATGCCTCATGTGTCCTAAACACAATAACAAACATACAATAGTCAACGCCAGAATGTTCATCATTTGTAAAATTTAGTTCACAGATACATAACTCAGAAAAGAGACCCATAGACAAATCTGTCAAAAGAATAATCTGGCTACAGGAATATCCTAACATGTTCAACTGTCTCATCTCGATAAATACTAAACTGCTAAACCATTCATTAAGAAAACACGTTTATATGTCTTTATGACAGTTTGGCTCACGTTTCCAAAACTTTCACAGAAAGCAATGTGGGTCAGGCTATAATTAAAGCTTTGTTCAATCTCTCAGAAGACTGGTATTTAAACAAGACAGTGGTAGATGCTCAATCTATTACAAAATGTCCCAGTTAAATGGAGTCTTCTCTGTACAGTAATAGTTGGCCAATGTGGTTTCAGCTAAAGTAAAAGTCAAAGTATTACAAACAGAATCCATTTGTCCCAGGAATAGAAAATAAACACTTAAGGTATTACACTGCCCAGCACTTGGAGCCCTTCCCCAGTACCCTCGCTCCCACAGTGCCTCGGGCATACCATTTTCTCCTTGGAATATACACAAAAGGGAAAGAAAGCACTGTTTACTTTTAAAATCTTGAAGGCTATAATATCAAAACATGGGATCCTTGTTCTGAATTTATAAAGACCTAAGGAAAAACTGAAGCTTTTCAAATGAAGTCATTTTAAACTAGAAAACCAGGTATGATTGGGGGTTTGCTTTAAATGGCAGTGCTGTTCTCTCGGTGTTCAAGACAATTTACGGTCCATGGTGCCGTGTCTGTTTCTCTGGGTAAAAACCACTATAGGTTTTTGAGAAACTGTAGGTCAATGTACTCTTCAGTAATCAGTGGCTGAACCGGGAGGACATTACTCGTTCACAGTATCACCATGCAAATCATTCGTCCTGGCTTTAACAAAATTAGACCTACTATCAGCTTACCTGTTTCCTTTGAACAGATCAAAAGAAGGTTTATCGAATATATAGATAGCAGTGTCACGGAAGTCAAAAGTATCCTAAAGCAAAGAAAACAAGTCTTGTAATAACTATAAAAGAACATACTCAGACCTTACATTTTAGAAGGGCAAAGGCTTATTTATTTGGTTAACACTGTTGGTAGCATCCAGTTTTGGAAATGATTAGTCACACCCTTTTTAAAATCCTCAATAAAAATATTCTACCAAATAAAGAGCTGCTCATTAGAATCTGAGTAACCCTAACAGTGCAAATCCTCTATGTTAAGTCAAAGCCTAAATAGCTCTCTGAGGTCATTTCAGTTGAAATGACTTTCAGACAGTATTAGGAAAGAAAGGTTTTATGGCCTATGATGCACTTTCTGTTACATCTGAGTGAGAAAGTGTGATAGAGGTGTGGGATGGGGTGGCGGGGAGGGGGGGCAAGGCCTAGGGGAAGTCTTGTAGTGACTCTTAGGTCGATGACCATGTGACTTTAGGCAAGTTGCTCAATTTCTCCCACCCCTAGATTCCTCACCTATAACATAGACACAAACTAAATGATGTCTATGATTCTTTTCATCGAATTAGTCTGTGGCTATTATTGAATCTACCACTGAGATCATTCACATTTTTTGCACCTAGTTCCTCTTAAAGACCAAGCATTTCTTCTAACTGATGGGAAAATTTTGGTTAGGGAAATGAGAAGACATTTTTGAATGACGAACTCGTGTTTTTGTTTTGGTACATCTGGCTCATTATCAAACCCACCCCAAGAAAAAGCACAGCTAAAATGACATGGGAGATCACATAGATTATTTCCAAATCATTTGGTTAAAACAGACTTGGTAATTGAAAATAAAGCCCATTTGCTAAAAAGGAAAAAGTTCCAGTCCCCCCAAATGAAACCACTCACTCCCTGATGTAGGAGATCTATCCCTAGAACAGTATATAAGTGCCGTTGATTCCGCATTTGAGTAAATAAGGCAGGGATTTTTCTGGCAAGGGCCATTGAGAGGCACTTGGCTTATCATGGGATTCTCTCTGTGTGGGATCTCTCTTCCCAACCCCGACCCCCTCCCGCACACCCACTGAACCCCTGTCCTTGGGCTCAGCTCAGATGTCACCCCCTTATGTGCCTTTCCTTACCCCAGGCAGAAAGGCAGCTCTGTGGCTGTCTCATGTCTTATGGTGTTTTGCTTCCCCTACAGTCCTCTATAGGCAATGCGGCCATAAGGAGATCGATGGGGGAGAACAGAATGGCCAACTACAGAGCAGACAGAATGCCAGAGATTGGTCATAAAACATAAAAGAGGGACAGAGCTCAGCAGAGGTAAAACAAACACGGGGAGAAAGAACAGAAAACCTAACACTCTGGGTGAAGACCAAACTGACCAGCCAATAAAAAGGGGAATTTAGGTGAAAAGGTGATGATAAGGAAGTGCATTCAGACATCTATTGACTTAGCTAAGATCCTTGAGGGGGAGGGTGATTCCGAAGGTAAGTCCCTTATTACCTCTTCTGGCTGAGGGACAGGAGAAAGTGAGAGCAGGCAGTTACATACCCAGCTCATATTCTGAGATACATAATGGAGCCCCATGTGGTATGTTCTGCCAGAGAGGAAGATACAGGACCCAACTGTGGTATGATTTTTCTTTCACCTTGTAAGAGATAAACAATATTTATTCTGAAGAAGTAAGCTTCAAATTCTGCTCAGAGTTCACTCACATTTTTAGGGACAATGAAACAAACGGGTGACTTCCATGTGCGCATGCGATAAGCCATAGAAGACTTGGGTGTGACGCAGCCTAGCATGGGTTTCCAGTAGGGGACAGGAGAGATGCAAGTTGCTGCTGTTCTGGAGTGACCACATGCCCTGTTGAGACTATTCCCCTGGGACTGATCTGGGGAGGAGGGGGATCCTGCCACCAGGCTCCAGGCTAATGACTAGAGAGTATGACCTTGTAGGAATTACGTGCCTGGCAGGAGGGACAATTACTAATGTCTACCTAATGATTAATCAAAGGCTAGGAGAACTGGTTACTTATTAGCAAAAGAAACATTATAAGGAAACATTCCTTCCCTCAGCTAGCAGCCCCTGGGACCACATGGGTCTTACATACGGTTGCCTCCCAATACATTCTACTGGGTCAAATCTCATTGTAGGTGATGCTCAAGCTGGCCTGTGGCCCTCGGCAAGAAGTCAAGGATTTCTTCATGAACTCCTATCACTTCTTTTTCTCTTTCCGGGAGAAAAGTCTTGGTCAAGGAAGAGATTAGCAGGGAGTGCATCTATGTTCTCCCCCACACTTACCAACAGCAGAATGAGATCCTCCCACTGTTGAAAACAACCCTCCTGCTTCCGTGTCTAAGAGACATAACACTGCACCCCAGACAGAAGGACCTGGAGTGACATCCTGACAGCCTCTGCATTTAACCACCCCATCTCTGAAGATGGTCTTCTTCATCTCTCCCAAAATCTAGAGCTTCCCTTCAAAAACCAAAAACTAATATAAAACAAAATGCTTTTTTCTAGCAGGTCATAAAAGGCAAAATCTGTACATAAAATTTTAAGACCACTTTGGGCTATAAAAGAAATCTAGTAGTATTAATGGAATTAAAATGTAGAGAAGTGCACCTCCTTGTTTAGACTCTTAGAAAGAAACTCTAAGTTGTCTAATTGGCTATAATGATGCTAGACTAGTTTAAGGGGATCCAGGGGTGTCAAAGACGCAAAATATAACATCAGAATGAAAGCAGGAGGAATGACTTGAGAGAATGTAATGACTTATTTGAACACTTCTCCTGTCTTGATGTGATTGTACCTCCATTTGTCCGATGAGATCTTTGTACATATAATTGTGGTTTGCTGGCAGAGAAATATACACCGGTATTCCTGTGCTAAGAGGAAAATGAGCGATTCCTTTCTGCATCTCATCCGGACGTCATGTTTGCTTTCACACTTCTGATCAATGACAACAAGCTCTAATATGGTTACGGCAAAAGCCGCTTGCTGAAAAAGGTGTTTGGGGGGCAACTAAATCTCGGCAATAGGAACTGAGCTGTCAAGATGTTGGTATTTCAGACTTATGTTCAGCGTTGAAGAGAAGGGGATCCAGAACTTGTAGGTGGACATAGGCACTGGGTAAGCAGTGGCAGGAGTGTGAAGAATGTGATCAGGGACTTCCAAGAACCCTCACACTGTCAGCCACATTAGGCAAGAGGTGGTGTGGGGACATCCTCAGAGAGTCTATGGCCCCTACGGGGAAGGAGACTGTTAGGAAACAATTCAAGACTCCAGGATCAGGGAGGGGTCTTTAGACACTACCCTGTCCAGTTTTCCACCCAGCACAGGCAACCTCTCTGCTCCATCCTACACACAGGCATCCAGGTCTGCAAAGTGTGTCACAGGGGACCCATACGCCACCCATCCCATCCTGCTTCTGTAAAGCACCATGTACAGGAACTTAGGCTGAGCTGAAACTACCGCTGCCATTTCACCTTGGACCTACTTGAATCTACTTAAAATCAAAACCCTCTTCTGCCAAACAGTCCATCTGATGGTGCTCTTTTTCAGATTGTGCCCTTTGACCTACACTTCTCCAATTCTTCCAGCTGTCATCCTGTGATGGGGGCGTTCAGGCTCTCTACATCTCAGTCATGGTCCAGTTCCTCAACCATCCTTTGTCATGGCTGTGTGCAAGAAAAGCACAATACTGTCACATCAGTTTGGGTCCAAATAGCACAAAGCATATTAAGATTATTAACTTGAGATGGACATCATGTTTCCTAGTAGGCAACCTATTTTGGTGATCATTTTTACGGCAGCCAAGCCACACTTTTGATTCTTATTGAGCTTCTGTTAGAAACGCCTATTAGGTTACTCTTCCTGGTTCCATCCTGTGTATACTTTTTTTTTTTTTTTAAGATTTTTATTATTTATTTGACAGAGAGAGATCACAAGTAGGCAGAGAGGCAGGCAGACAGAGAGGGGGAAGCAGGTTCCCCGCCAAGCAGAGAGCCCGATGCGGGGCTCGATCCCAGGACCCTGAGATCACGACCTGAGCCGAAGGCAGAGGCTTAACCCACTGAGCCACCCAGGTGCCCCATGTATATACTTTTTTGAAAGGATTCTACACTTTCCATTATATTTTGTCTTTCCAGTCTTGTGGTATCTTTTAAAATTGTTGACCTTTTTTACTTATGTATCAGCTACCTCATCAAGCTTCCTATCTTGAATTTGCCTTCATCCAAGTCACTGGTTCTAACTTTGAGTAGAACAAGAACCCAATCTAGAAAATGGACCGCTGTCCCATCAACTGCTCCAGCCAGAAAACCGAAAGTCACCCTTGATCTTTTATCTACTCTCTCATCCCTAACATCTAATCATTGGCAAGTGCCCTATCTCTTCTCTCTCAAAAATAGTTCCTAAATCCATATGCCTTCCCCCCCTCACCCCCATCTCCACTGTCACTACTCTGATCCAAGGCACCATCACCTCTAATTTCTGGGCAACTATAGTGATCTCTGTCTCTCATTTCTTGCCCTCTCTGATCCATCCTCCAACCAGCAGCCAAAGCAATCTTTTTATTTCATTGCTTTATTATGTCCCTCCATTACTAACTAGACTGTAGGACAGGGCGTAACACATCATTCGGAGTCATGGCCCATCTTATTTGCCTATTTACATACAATACCAAACAAAGCACACAGCAGACTCTTAGCTAAGAATGAACTTACAGAATATTAGTATCTCATTTGTAAGTCATATGGGATTATGCCAAATGTCTTGCTAAAATCAAGATACATTCTGCTTAAGACAATCCTGTGACCAACTAGTTCACTATTATCTCAAAAGATAAAGTGGTTTAGCACAACTATATAGGAATACCCTATTGACCTCCAGGGAGCAATATTTTCTATGGTATTTGTACATAAAAGCTATTTAATAATTCGCCCTTAAATACTGCTTGAGATCTACTTATTACCAAATAGATCTGGGAAAGCTGGGATGAAATCTGCCCATTTCTAGTCCTCTTGCGATACTCCTGCTCTCCGTGATTTCTTAAATATTTCTGACAGGGGTTCTAGATATATTTAGTGTATTTGGTGCAAGAAAATTTTGGCTCCTACCTTAAACAATAAGCTCTAAACATCTATTTTAAAGACATTTACTTGTTATTGTTTAGAATCACAGTGATAAGACTGTAATTCTTTGCTCTCCCATAACTTACCCAGACATTGTATCCAATGTATGGATAACATTATAATAAATCTCATTTCTTAAAGTGCTATATGTTAATCAAATGGAAAACTGTGACAATAGAACCACATATTTAAGGCAATTGAAATGTTCTTTCTTTCTTTTTTTTAAGTAGGCTCCATGCCCAGTGTGGAGCTCTATGTGGGGCTTGAACTCACAACAGTGAGATTAAGACCTGAGCTGAGATCCAGAGTCATACACTTAACCCACTGAGCCACCCCAGTGTTCCAACAATTGACATATTCTATGTGATTTCACAACTACATTTGGGTAAATTTATCAAATCCTATCCTTTAAAACGAAGAATTTTACTGATTATAAATTATACCTTAAAAAGACCAACCCCAGACCACATCTTTTAAAAGCCTAGCTAAATAACAAGAAATTGTATACCATGCTCCCCACCCAGCAGCACAGCCCTCGAAAGAGGCGGAGATGAAGCAGCAGTCACCACCACCGACCCAGAAATAGCTTCCATGGGGGTGTTTACATGAGGGTGTTCCGGGCTGCCATGCAGGTGAGTGCTTTCAACTCCTCCAGGACCCATTCCTCTTAAAAAATAAGGGAACCCTTCCCAACCTTCCCTGCACGACTCTCCCTGTCCAAAGTTCAAAGCAGCTGCCCTCAAACTTTAAGGGTATATATGACTCTCCTTAGGATCTTGTTAAACTGAAGATTCTAATTCAGTAGATGTGGGGTGGGACCTGAGAGTCTGCACTTTTCAAAAGTCCCCAAGTATTTCAGATGCTGCTGGTCCAGGGACCACTCTTGGAGTAGCAGGGATTTAAAGCTGCCAGCTCTGGCCCTGTGGCAAACAGATCTCAGTGTTCCCATTTCTCACAGCTGTTGAACTAGTGCCACATGGCCTGCCGCATTGTCTGCAGCTGGGGTGCCATGCCACCATCACAGTGTGACTACCTATGACACAGCCCCACGACTGTCCAGGGGAGAATGCAGTGAAGTGAAGCATTTACAGCTGAATCATTATCATTCCTATGGGATGTGGACCATTCCTGTGGGATCCTGACTTCCTGGACCATTCCTGTGGGATCCTGACTTCCTGGACCATTCCTGTGGGATCCTGACTTCCTCGGTATATTAGGGCATTAGTTACTCCACCAATATATATATATTAAAATTAGGGGCTCATGGGTGGCTCAGTCAGTGAGGTGTCTGCCCTCAGCTCGGGTCATGATCCTGGGGTGGGGTCCTGGGATGGAGCCCCTCATCGGGCCCCCCTGCTCAGCACGGAGCCTGCTTTGCTTCTCCCTCTCCATCTGCCCCACTCCTGACTCATGCTTGCTTGCTCTTTCTCCCAAGAAATAAACAAAATTATTTTCAATGCACATCCCTCCTCCCACCCCAGCCATGTTTCTTTTCTTCCAAAAGGGATCTGAGGCTCACTACACTATATAATTCTTCCTGTTCTAAACCCAGTTAAAAGTATAAAACAGGGGCGCCTGGGTGGCTCAGTGGGTTAAGCCGCTGCCTTCGGCTCAGGTCATGATCTCAGAGTCCTGGGATCAAGTCCCGCATCGGGCTCTCTGCTCAGCGGGGAGCCTGCTTCCCCCTCTCTCTCTCTGCCTGCCTCTCTGCCTACTTGTGATTTCTCTCTGTCAAATAAATAAATAAAATCTTTAAAAAAAAAAAAAAGTATAAAACATTTACCATCATCATGATTAGAATAATCCATATAAAAACTCCCTGCACTGGAGCAAAAGTAATCTTTTTCACTAGTTTTGCTTTTATCTACCATCATCTCCCAGCAATCTACAACCCCTCCCTCCAAAATTCAGAGACACATGATCTGGTTGAGGCAGGATATTTACAAGAAATTTAAAATTCCAGTACAAGCTAGTTGGACAAACTGTAGGAAACATACTATTTTCTGGCCAACCATCTTTCTCCAGTCCTTACCCTCTGTTACTGGCCTCTCTTTTACTTTCTTCTACCCTTTCCCTTTCTCCAACCTTTCTTCCTGTGTCCCCCCTCCACTTTTTTCTTCATCTCTTTTCTCCACTAACTCTCTCTGCCCCTCCATCTCCTCCCAGTCAACTAACTCCTCCAAAGGGAAATACCCAGATGAAGTAAGTAAAGATCTAAAATCCTGCTACAGAAAGCAGAGCACTAGCTGGGGATGAAGGGAGAGCTGGGCAGTATGGAGAACCCAAGCGAAGATGCTGAATGTAGTTACCCATCTGTGTAGTTAAGAAGCTCAGATTCGGGGGGTTTCCAGCTCGTGTGACAGAAAGCTAGCAGGGAAGGGAATTTTAGGGTATGGGAAAGAGAGGGGTTTTCACGTGAAAGGCCATGACATCTGCACTGGACAGGGAAGGAAGTGTACTTCTCCCTGAGGTTCTCTGAGGCTGTCAGTGACATTGGAGGACAGGCATGGGAGTACCCAAGGGAGGAGCCTGGAAATGGGGAGGGGGTGTTGTGGTCACAAATAGAATGTCTGGAGGGTGACTGCAGAGGCAGATGGTATAGCACAGTTCCTGGCCCAGGAAAGCCATGCTACCGGGAGGCTTAAGTGGAAAAAAAAAAAAAAAAAAAGGCAACACAGAGGAAGAATCATCTATTTAATGAGAGCCCAAATGGAAGGGGATGTGCCTGAAAGTGAGAAGAGAGGGACCAAGTGTTCTGAGTTCCTAATCCATGTGAAAATTTGAAATATTTTGGAAAATTCAAACCTGTCTTTTACATACAAATCCATTTCCTAGAACTTTAATAGGAATTCAATATAATTAATAAAACAATTGATCATCACTACCAATAAATTTAAGGTATTTTCAGTACGTCAGGCCCACACTAAGCACTTTAAAATATTTCACTTATGAGTAGTACTATTACTATTTTACAGATAAGGAAATTGAAGTTAAGAGAGGTTAAGTATTCTGTCTAAGGTCGCAGAGTTAGCATTAGAGCCCTGAAAGTCTGATTCCAAAGTCGTTACCCACCCATGCTATATTGTCTGCCAAAGTCAAATGTCCACGGAGGAATGACAGTGTAAAAAGTAAAACCTAAGCAGAAGACAAACGACTTAGAATGAAATACATCACAGGCCTAACAGAGCCTGCTGTTAACAGTGAGATTTGGGGTGATTTCTTTATACTTAATTTATTTTATGTATTTTCAAAATGGTCTTTAATGATTATCTCACTTAAAATAATAGTATTAAAATGAAAAATGTAAAAAACCTCTTAAATGATAGTAGTATTATTCCAATTCTTCCTTTTGGGGAGGGAGGGGAAAGAGTTGCATTTGTTTAAACCCCAAAGTCATTAATATAGTCCCAATTTCATTTAAGGAGCTCACAAAATACTTAAAGAAAGGAGCAGAAACATATAATTATTCAGTCCCAAAGTGTACTTCCTAGTCACTACATTGTGATTAAATTTCAACATTCTGATGAGGGTCAGAGGACCAGCACACCAGGATCTGGTGGCATGCAATTATTTGTAATATTTACAAATTAGAGAGTGAAAGAAGTGGTTTTTAAATGCTGAGCTGGGAACGGGCCGGGATCAATTATTCGTACAATTCCTTCCATTTCTTTCCTTGTAGATAAATCTACATTTCTTGGTGCAAAGCTGCTCTTAAACTAGCCTCACTGCTGGTTAGATATTTCGTCTTGTCTAATTTCTAATGAAAGAAATATGCCTCCCTGATGACCAAATCAAGAAAGATCTAGTATGATCCTACAGAGAATGAAGTACTTAAAAGATGTATGCCGACAGAACTAGAATTTTATCAATTTAGTTGATACTTCATGAAGTTAAACAGTTAGGAGGAGGTTTGAGTTTAAAAGAGGAAGTTGTACTGGTAAGAAAGAAAGCCATGTGCCACTACCACTTCCTGTTTTTGCTTAGAGTCGTTGGTAGAGGTCTGTGGGTTCTGCGGGCACTCCATTTATAACTCTTGACATGTCCTCCTTCCTCTTCTCCCACTCCACAAGAATAAGTGGCTTCCTTTTTCCTCAAACCTAGATCCTTACCTTTGAAAATGACACCCCCTTTATCACACTCTTAAGATGTAACTCCTGAGTGATGGAAAAATTCCACGTAACCATTCAATAAAGAAGTGTGCTGTTCTCGGTGGGTATTTTGGACTTCCACGCTAAGGGGAACGACAGAGCTGTGGCTTCATTCATACTTTCCTACTCTGTTTCCATGGTAACAATGCATATTGAAGGAGCGATGGAAGAGTTAAGAGGACTACACCATGGGCTTGTTGCCCTCCTTCCCCTCATCCCACACCAATCACAGTATCATCCTAGCAAGTGCCTTAGCCTCTGTGACTCTTAGCTTCTTTACCTATAAAATAAGGATGATAAATAGGGTTGTTATAGGTCCTATGGCACACGTATACTTTATAACATTTTTTTTTTAACTCTCTAAGGAAAAAAAAAAAAGCTATTTGCAGCTAGCAAGCCAGACAAAAAGTAGCTACAGGTGGTTTTGGTCAGTAGGCTGTAGTTGGCAAACCTCTAATGTAGTTGCAGATGGTTGAAACATGGACCCGATGTGAAGTGAAGCTTGTAGCCATTGAACAATGCACGGCTAACTGGCCCACCCAAGGGCAGTCTTCCATTCTACTATACCAGCTACCACTCTGTGAGTAGTGAAAGTTCAAGCTAACCTTGAAAATCCAAATCTCTGGGCTGTCCGGACCTACTGTGCCGATACACACCTCGCTTACTGCAACCCAGGAAAGTGAACGAAAGGGCATTCACGCATCACGGAGGTCTTAATACTGGGAAAACCTCAGACAGCAGAGTTAAGTTGCCTCTCGCAACCTGAGAAATACTGTGCTCCAAATGGGGGCCATGCTGTTGTCCTTGGGTAGCACTGGGGCACCGGGACAGGATGCGACTCAGTCTACAGAGGACTCAGCCAGCTCCGGGTGCATGCTCTCGCGCATGCGCGCAGTGCACACACCCGCGCACCTCTGGGGCCACGAGAATTG
This sequence comes from Neogale vison, assembly GCF_020171115.1. Taxonomy (NCBI): domain Eukaryota; kingdom Metazoa; phylum Chordata; class Mammalia; order Carnivora; family Mustelidae; genus Neogale; species Neogale vison. The sequence goes on from NC_058102.1 coordinate 82,802,172, forward strand.
CCTTCTTGGAACCCCTTATCAGACACATCTTAGATGACTCACCAGCTAAGCATAACTGCCCAACTCTTAAAAACAATGGGTGGGACTCATCTCCTACGCTTGCCAACACTCTTCGTTTACAAAATAAGCACTCATTTTTAGCACACCAACCACTCTCCTATTTCCCGATTTCTGAAAAGCTTCTTAATCCAGCGAATTTCAATAGAGTTCAATGGCACTGCCACTGCCCTTTTTACATGTATCTCAAATGTTGGCAAGGCTGATTGTGCCATTTCTCCTCTTCCAGTATTATTATTCCCAAACAAGAGAATCTGATGCCAATGATTTTTGCTGCCAGCTGAAGGACAACAGTTTTCTCTTCAGATCATTTCTAAGGAACAGTGACTATAACTCAAAGAATTTTAAAAACAAGTAACTGATTGACAAGAGGGAAGAGGACTGTGACTATACTCATGGACCTCCTCCTAGGATCACCGGAAGAGTAGGGTTTCCCTATTGACTTCCTCTTTAATTGCCTGGTTTTTAAGATCACAAGATCCAGTTGGTCTTTCCGCTGGAGCAGGCAAAGAACTGCCTGCTAAGGAGTGCACAGAGAGAGATGACTTAACATTTACGAGGAATAACTTGATAAATATCACACAGACCAACTCTGTTACTGCTAAGAGCAAAATTATCATCTTGGTGGGCGTGATTCAAACTTTCTGGAATACATATGAAGTAACGAAGCAGTGACAATTCAGGATCATGCAGAGTACATATTTGTGAAGGAACACTGTGGTCTCACTTCAATTTAGTAGAATTTGCTAAAAAAGATAGGAGACTTCAGAGCTATGCTGAGACAGTTATTTAAGAATACAAACCTCCTGATATCGTGAGAAGCCCCCCCCACCCTTTTTATGGTGACAGGCTAATAATGATCAAATACCTACAAGATAAGAACAGGACTTAGGGCAATGTGTTGATGGACCTATGGTTCTAATAACATTTCTGTCTGTCCCTTATGTAGGCTCAACTGTAAAACACTGAATTTAAAGAGAGAAGTCCCCTGCTAGTCTGATCTTGATTTACAGAGATCTTTATATTCTAGATTGACCCTTACTGGCATGGCCATTTACTGGTTTGTTTGTAAACACTGTAATTATAGGTAATACAATATTGCATCTTTTTAGTGGTCCACAGAAGTAAATATTAAGAAAAAGAGAGACAGAATTCACCTACAATTGAAGCAGACAATTTACCACAAATTGAAGGTAATTGCTGTACACTGAAAATGACAATTACGTTCCTTTTTGCAAATAGCAATTTAACAACAAATGCCCTTTTAGCAATGTAATACTAACCTCTTACAGGATTTAACAGGCTCTGAACTATTTAGAATGTTCAAATGAAAGAGGCATTCCCAGGAAAGTAACCAAGTAACCACTTGGGGGCCAGTCCTGTGCTAACCTGGTTATTATCATTACATCTCCACAGCCCACTGAAAATTTGAGGGTGAGCTAAACCTTTGAGTTGGTATCTGCCCTTCAGTAAGTTTGCACCAATTATGAGGGCCAGTGTTTTACCCTAAAGGCCTCTTTTGGTTTTGCAAAACCTAATTCTCAAGTATTCATTCATTTATGTCAATGAAACTTTATTGAGAATCACATATATGCAAGCAACTGTTCTAGATCTTTTGGGGCCGGCAGGGTTGGGGGGTGGGGAGTGAGGCGTTAGAAGTGGTGGCGGGGGGTGATTTGAACAAGGAAGAATTAGACATTACTCCTGCCCTTGTAGGGCTCAGAGTTCAATCGGAAATGTAAAGGAGGATCAGGGAAACAGTTCTGGAGGTGGCATCTGACTGGGCCTCACAGGCCTGTCAGGATTCAGAAGCACGGAGGTGCGTGGGAATAAGGAGGGGGAAAGGCCAGGGTAATAAGGATGGTGCAGGTGGCCTTTACAGAAAAGAAGGACATGGTGTGGCTGAAATGGAGGCTCTCTGAAGGCAGATGGGGTTGAAAACACAGTTTGGAGTAGATGGCACAGCATCAACTGCTTATTCTCCCTCTATGGGTCTTAAATATCAATACTGAAAATCTGCTTTTCCTCAGTTTTCTCTAGGTAAGAAGGGGGGGAGCCTTATTGCATTGGTTTTAAATTCCTTAAGTAAACAGACTTCTTTTCATTAGTTTCTTCCCCTAAAAACACCTGGTAGGAAGATAATACAGAGTGGAAGCTTTGCACCCCCACTCCGCCCCAGCCCCTGTGCCACTCTCCAGAAGCAACCCTTGTCAACAGCTCACTCGTGCACCCTCCGAAATAGTCTGCGGGGCGTAAGCACACACACACTCTCCTCTCTTGCCTGCTTCCACCTAACGGTCAGGCTTTTTCAAACAATAATATTCTTGTGACATGTTTCCATACAAGTACATATAATTTGGTTTCCTCTTTCATATAGTTGTCTAATATTCTATTTTATGGAACTACTCTGAGTATTGAACCAATTCGCTAATAATGGGCTTGGTATTATCTGACTTCGTCAGTACTTGGTTTTTAATTCTTAACATTTAGTTAAATATTTGGAAGGAATTAAGGTGAAGGGCTCACGAAGACAAGGGACGTTCTTAAATAGCACTCGAGGCCAAGTCGGGTATAGATATGACACATATGAAGCAGTTCAGAAGGTATGTTAGTTTCATGATATACTTTAAGCATGTGTTTTATGGGCTATTACCAGGAACCTGACCACCCCTGATCTACAATGTGGTGCACTTGATATTATAAAACTATTTCCATTAAAATAAGAGTGAAGGTTCTTGGTGAAACAGTAGTAACATAATCCAGAAATATTGAAGATTATACAAGATGATTTTTAAAGCTGAAATATTAACTTGCTGGTATCTATTGATAAGAATAGAATTTCTCTGATGATGTATATTAATAATGCAGATTTGGTTTCTGATGAAGGTATCACAAAAAGACAGTATAGTGTTTTATGGTTCTAGAGTCAGAAAAGCCTGGACGGAACCTTGGCTCCCCAACGTGGTAAGTTGTTATTAAGCCTTAGTTACCTCATCTGTAAAATGGAGCTAATACTTACTTCATAGTGTTGATGGAGATTAAATGAGATAAAATAGCATATGTAATTACTGTTCAATAGATGTTAACCATTATTTATGACTACCTAATTAATAATTCCACAAACAGGTACTTTATAGTGCTAGTATGTACAAAGCATTACTGGTACTCCCTTCATTTTTCTCTCTCATGCACACACACTCTCTCACACATACTTTCTCACACACATACTCTATTCTCCCTCTGTCACATGTATACACACACACACACACACAATCATAGCAGTCCTAAAGGGTTGGCACTAATTAATAAATGTCTTCTTGCATGCCACTTTTCAAAGTGTGTCTTTAGCTATATTATATTTTTATCTTCACAACCAAGTGACATAGAAAATGGCAAACGGGACTCAAAAACTACAAAAACTCAAAAAAAGAGCCTCTGGATTTGTAATCAACCAAAATAAAATTTGAAATTATATTGTTTCACAATTATCATTTCAAACAGATGGTTTATAAACAGGGTTTATAATAAATGATCATATCTTTCGAGTTCTCAGAAGTATCATCAATTACATTCTCCTTTTTCACAGTTTTACACTTAAGGGTTACATTATTGAAATAATAATACTAATAGGCCAGGAAGTTATGAAAAAATGTAAAATCTATACAGTTTAATAAATCTCTCATTTACTTACTACTATGAGGAAATGATATTTCTAAAGATATTCATTTTCTATAAAATGTATGCTTTTAATAGATATCTTTAGAAATGTAACTTTCCTGTTTTGGGCTAGGGTGGGAGAGATAGAAAAGTGAGATAAAAACTAAAACAAACCCCACCATTCTTCCATGCCAAGATTTACTTTGTTTTCCTTTTCTTTTCTTTCCTTGGGAAGGGGAGGGGGAGAAGGAGAATTGGGACGGAGAATCTTAAGCAGGCTCACACCCCGTGCGGAACCCTATTCCAGGTTCAATCTCATGACCCTGAGATTGTGACCTAAGCCGAGAACAGGAGTTAGATGCTTAACCCACTGAGCCACCCAGGCACCCTGCCGGTATTTACTTTTGATACCACTTTGGCCATGAAGGAGTTACAGGGGAGCTATGTTTAAAAAAAAAAAAAAAAAAAGAGTGATAGAAGAGGGAGTTATAGTGGAAGAGTTTTCAGCATTCACTGCCTTTTCCTTGGATCCCCAATCTTAGAAAAACTGAGTTCAATGGGTACGTTTTACCCTGAGATACTTGTACCTCAGCATATCCCCAACTTGCTGCCTCAGGGTACAGTCCTATTTTGCCCCCAAAAGAGAACATATACCGTCAGAACAATTGTAAGCTGAAGATTCCCATTCCCATACTTCCTGTTCCTCAGATGGAATACAGGGCTTCAGAATTCAGGAAAACACAAAACCTAACTGCATTCTTCCAATGGGGCAGAGTTCACTTAATTCAACTGAATCAGATGTGTGTTAAACAGGGATGACAGCCATTATGGTTAGGTCAAAAAAAAAAATGAGCCCCAAACTCATCCAAGAAAAAGAATTCATTCCCCCAAGTTTTCAGATGACCCCTGTGATGAGCTCCGCACCCAGCCTCAGGGAGACTCGGAGGAGCCTTCCCAGCTGCTTTTCTAAAGAAGCTTGGACAGGCTTGGGCTCTTTTTCCGTGTTGGCTAGTATGAGTCTGGAACAGGGCCCTGTACCAGATGAAATACCTTGATCCTGCCAACTGCTTCTTGGCTTTGAGCAGCTGTAGGAGCAGCTGGTTTTACGACACACAGAGTGAGTCCTTGTTCTAAGGTAGGAGAGTGCTGCATTTTGTGAAGAGCTTATAAGTTTGGGTCTTTATACAGCTACCTTCACAAGCTTTCACCTGATGATTCGGTGTGTGGTGCTTGCTATTCACACATCTTGCAAATAACCAAATGATTCATAAGAGTTTTATGCAGGGCAGTCTTCCTACAACTGTGTCGAGTTTATCCAATTCTTTGCTTCAGTCAGAAACTGAAGAGTCATGAGACAAGAGATCAATTATCCCTGAATCACTGTAATTAAAAATCAACTGAATTCTAGGAATGGCAGATTGAATATAAGAACTTACTCTTGCTCCCTCCTAAGAAAACTAGAGGAGACAATAAGCACAAAATTTCAACTGGCAGTGGAGAAAGCCAAGACTCATCCAATTTTCATCACAGAATTCCCAAAAGGCCCTGGTGGCATTACTGCAAGTAGGCAACAGTGGAAAGGATGAGCTAAAATAAAGGGAATCCTCAAGAAATAACTAGGTTCCCCAGACCAGGCACCTATTCTGTGAAGCTGAGGGGTTGGTCCTCTCCTATCTGGCAAAGGACATATATCCGAAAAGACATTCTCTGTAAATTATAAAATTCGGGTCTCTGGGTGAGGGACCCAGCACAACTTGGGTTGGGGGGTGTAGGTACTGCCAGGAAAATTGGGATTGGGTGAACACATGCAACTGAGATATCCACCCCCAAACTGTGACCCCAGCTTCCCAAAAAGATGGCGGCAATGCTGAGACCCTCCTGGCAGGTAACTGGAAGATGCTGAGTGATCCCAGCAGCCAAAGAGTAACCAACACAACCAAAAGGCCGGTGACAACACCTTAAGCGAAACTATTCCCAACAAGCCCCACTTATGTGTGGCAGGCGTAAATTGGCCTTGTTTTCCCCATCCCTTACTTTCGAATATAACAGACAAAGAAGGACCACCTGACATTTCAGGAAAGATCTAAAATGAAAGATCGATTTCAAAGCAAACAAACAAAAAATCAACTTGTGCAGAGGGATACAGTAAATGGAATTCAGACTGCTGGAGACTCTGTAGGACAAACGGCCCAGTTTCTTCATCACGTAGATTGGCATAGGAGAAAAGAAGAGAGAAATGGGGGAACCTACAGCTTAAAAGAGATTAAAACACGTATCAGCCAACTGCACTATATGGACCTTATTTGAGTACTGATTTGGAAAATCCAGTTGTTGTTTTGTTAAAGGAGATAAACAGGCAATTCAAATATTGTTTGGATATTTGATGATATTAAGGAACTGTTGATAATTTTTTAAGTGTGACATGTTATGGTTATGTTTTAATAGCCCTAATATTTTAATGAGAAATACACTGAAATATTTATGGGTGAAATGATATTAGAGCTGGGACTTGCTTCCGGACAATCCAGGTGAGGGGGATGATTAAACAAGTAAGGCCATGGGATGAAGGGAAAATGGGAATCTTTTATACTCTTCTTCCCACTTTATGCTTGAAATTTCCCATAACAGTGAAAAACTATCACTAGAACCCTTAATGAAAACACTGAAATCATAAAACAAAATAATATAAGAAAGGAACATTCCAAGAATTTTTAAAAGCTCCTATAAAAATAATAATAATAATAATAATAATAATAACAGAAATAAAGCATTCAGTAAAGAGCTGAGGGAAATTCAGGCCATGTCCCAGAAACTACTGTGAAAAATTATAGAAATGAAAATAAAGAATAAAACTGGGAGGACAAGTCCAGAAGTTCCAAAATCTGGGGAGCAGTTCCAGAAACAGAGAAAAGGTAAAAAAGGGAAGGAATTCATTGACACAATAATGTGTATGAAAATATCCCCAAACTGAAGACTATTACCTTCTAAAAGAAAAGGAGGTACCGGCAGCCTGACAGAGTAGATGATTAGGGCCATGTCAAGACACATCACTATAAAACTGAAGAACATGCGGGACAAAGAGATTCAACAAATTTCCAGAAACAAAACAGAACAAAAACCCAAAACCCTGGCTATATAAAAGAAATCAGGAATCAGGAGGATATGGGACTTCACAACAGCAGAACCTAGAGAGCGATGAAGCAATACCTTCAAAATTCTGAAGGAAAATTATTGCCAATAAAGAGTTCTTTATCCAGCCAAACTGTCAATCCAGGATGCAGGTAAGATAAAAACATTTTGCAGACATGAAGCCCCCTAAAAAGTTATTTCTGTTCATCCTTTCTCAGCAACAAAAGCAAGGAAGTCAATCCAGAAAAAGGAAGAAATGGAATACGGGAGAAATAGGGGATCTAGGAGAGAAGAGAGGTGAAGGGGATTCCCAGAGGAGGGGGTTCCCAGAATGGTGACAAAGAGAAAATTCAAAATAAAAGTCTGTTCCCTCTGCCTCAGTTCCCTTACCTGTGAAGGCAGGAACTAACATTAGTACCTATCTCAGAGACTTGTAAGGATTCAGCATAAAGACTTGGAATAGTACCTGGTACAAAGTAAGAGCCACAAGAGTTACTGTGGTTACCATCATCAAAGAATTGACTCTTCAACTACTTAACATAGAACTAACTAATACTGTGATAGTTAACATAAATACATCAGTGTAAAACACATTTCCGAACCGAATATTTTTCCAGCTTAAGAATAACTGAAAATAGTCACAGAATCATGGGTTTTCAGAGGTTGGCACAGTTCTGAGATTTTTCTGGTATAGTTGCCTCATTTTACAGAGTAGGCAACTGCAGCTCAGAGTGGCTAAGTAACTTGCTTAAGACCACAGAGCCATTCAGAAGAGGAGTCGGGACTACCAGTCGGGTGTCTCCAGTCACTGCTCTCAAAGTCACAAGTGCAGCGACCCTGCAGTATCCTCAGAGGGTCAGAGTTCCACGCATTCCAAAAAAGTCACCATGGAAATGTTTTGTCCAACGCCATCCTTTCACCCTAAAACCCGGCACCTGGCTCAAGATATACGTAAACAGAAAGACCACACAAAATGATCCACCAGCACAAGAGAGAGAAGAGGCTGCCGTTGGGTTTACAGAGTTGGGTGAACAAGAAGGAAAAAAAGTCTTGAATTCACCGTCCTAAACAGAGTTTTATTTCTTGGAAAGACCTGTCTAGTGCATTTACACGTAAGAGGAAGAATGTTAATCCCTAGTGCTACTGACCAAAACGGCCCAGCATGGATGGACATCATTGATCCCTGGGGAATGGAATGGGCAGCAGTGTACTTTCATCACAGTTTTCTTTTTTCTTCTTCTTCTTCTTCTTCTTCTTTTTTACAATTTTCTAAGTCTAAAGGAATATACACAATTTGTAGGAGTACTAGCCATTCTGGTCACTGCTTCCAAGGAAATAATGCTCCCATCTCAACGATCCAGTGAGTGAGGCCAATGAGGAACATTGAGTGGAGTCTGTGGTGGGGAAAAGGCTGGAGAAGAGAATTTCCTCCTTGCCTCCTCAGGCAAAACACCACTGATACTCCCTACAGGTTTGAGAGAGAAATCAGGCTGGGTGAGAATTTTCCTGGTATAAATTCTATGATCTGTTTTCTTGTTGTTCCAACTGAAAACAAGCCCTCTGTACATCTGCAGAAAGTCCCATTTAACAGTGCGAGGAAAAGTTATCTGAAAACAAAATTGCCTATTTTCTTTTAACTAACGCTCAGAGGAAAAGTACATACTAATTTCTCATCTGTGCTTCTTGGCTATTTATTACAAACAAATTTGTGATTACCTTTGGATAGAGTACATGTTCCATTGCAATCCAAATACCAAAGCGGTGAGTGGTTGGATTAGACACCTCCAAATATTTTGACCTTTTAGCTGAGGTTTAAAGTGACAGAGAATCCAAAAATACCAAAAATCTTGTTTTGAAATTTTTAAATCCTTTTTCTAAAGGCTCATTTTGATGTTTTTGGTGGATAAAAAGGTTTTCTCTTTCCCCTTCTTCATAAACATAAGGTGCAACTTGGAAAATCATTCCAATAAACAATGTCAAAGTATGTACTCATAACTTAACCGAGTTAGTAAAAATATGAAGAGTAAAACTATTTAGAAATATTTCCAATTTCTTCTATAGGTGAGCAGAAACATACAGAAAATATAGTTTTAACACGGTAAGTACAGCAATGTCAACACTCACAGAAAAAGTAGGATTCCGGTGTTTGCCAGGGCAAAGGCGAGTCCCAAAATCCCACTGCCCATAATGGCGTTGCTGAGGTTAAACACAGACATGCCCAAGGAGGTTGTTCCTGGAATCTAAACAAAGAGACAAACAAACATAAGCAAATCAGTCCCCAGGAAAGTTCATCATGCCGAAGTCTTTAAAGCGCTATTAGGAGCTGGGGTGGCAATAAAATTCAAGAAATACTTCCTTAGTGGTCTAGTTATTTTTTAAAATGGGTTTCAGCAGAAGATACACAGGATACCCTGGGGAATATAAGTAGCTATACTTCTGGTATTATGCTACATGAATTAAAAACATCTGTCCCATTTTATGTGATTAAAACAAAAAAGCATCCTTTAGTATAATGACACTTACATATTCATCACATTTCTTTTTTTCCAAATGGCTGTTAGTGAGACTTCTTCTACTCTCGCGGTCAGAAATAAACTTGCTGTAAAGACACGTATAATAATTTAACTTCACGATAATGATTGAAGCTTCACATTATGACTTATCAAAACATCACACATGAAAAGTTATCAGTCAGTTCCTTAAGCATTTACAGCCCGATTCAACCACCTTTCTGTTTTGTTTTGCCTTTTTTTTTTTTTTTTTTGCCAGAACTCACTGTCTCCACTTTCATTTTACCAAATAAACTCCAAGCGCTCCAAGGGACAGATACTTTGCTTCATTTGTTTTTCTACTCCTCACTCTACTTAGTAGAAACCATTGCTAATAGCAGGTGCTCATCTCGAGATAAAAGTCAACCATAAATCAAAAAGAATAACCTCAAATCATTTCAGTACTGATGGATTAAAACACTAGATGCAATGGAAGTTAACTTTTACATAGAATCTTCTCTCACCGACAATTCGATAATGTCAAGGATACTATAAAGGGGGCATTTAAAAGAATCCTGGAAACAGGCCTCCTTCTGAGCTCACATTCCTGGCATGCAAACTTAGTAAATAAAGCATTTCCTCTCTGCTGCAAAAAAGAAAATAACTCTTTCCCCATCAGACCTTCCTTCAGCAACTGCTATCTGCAAGCCAGCAGGCCAGGTGATGAGGGAGGCACAGGGATGGGTAGTAAGTGATGCTGACACCAGACCAACACGAGGCTAGAGGAGTTCAGGCTGGGAGATCATGGTGGGGGAAGGCAGAGCATGTAGTCCACGATGAGGGGCAGAGCTATAGGGCTTTAAGAAAGTGTGGCATTTAGAACTTGAGCTCAAATCCTCACTAGCTCTGAGGCACAAGGCATCCTGTCTCGGACTTCTCATCTGTGAAATGGGAGTAACACTATTTATAATCTCTCGTAGCATTACTGGGAGTATTAAATAAGAGACCACGTGTAAAACATCGGTACAGCTCCAGGCACAGAGTAACAGCACTAGATGTTAGTCACTCCTCTGCATGGGGGAGGTGGGACTGAGGTTAGGATGGGAAAGATTCAGACAGGCTGTGTAAACTTTATACAGACATAGAAGCCGGAATCCAGAAACCTCAAAGAACCATCAAATATATTAACGATTAATAGGAGACCGTTATGGGCTAAGTTCCCAATTTTAAAAAAATTCCTAAAATCTTTAAAAACAAAAAACTTCAATTAAAAAAAAAAGGAAGGAGGGATGTGCCTGGGTGGCTCAGTTGGTTAAGCATCTGTCTTCAGCTCCAGTCATGATCCCAGGGTCCTGGGATTGAGCCCCATGTTGGGCTCCCTGCTCAGTGGGGAGCCTGCTTCTCCCTCTCCCTCTGCTGCTCCCCCTGCTTGTACTCTCTCTCTGTCAAATAAATAAATAAAATCTTTAAAAAAAAAAAAAAACTAAAAAAAAAAAAAATTCCCATGGCACCTGCGTGGTTCAGTTGGTTGAGTGTCCAACTCTTGATCTCCTCTGCATTGACTTCCACATTGGGTGTGGAGCCAGTTAAAAAAAAAAATCCCGGGGTGCCTGGGTGGCTCAATCAGTTAAGCGTCTGCCTTCAGTTCAGGCCATGATCCCAGGACCCTGGGATTAAGACCCTCATTGAGCCCCTTGTAGGGCTCCCTGCTTAGCGTGGAGTCTGCTGCTCCCTCTCCCTCTGCCCCTTCCCTAGCCTGCTGTGCTCTCTCTCTCTCTCTCTCTCTCTCAAATAAATAAATCTTTCAAAGAAATCCCCACTAACAAAATAGGTGTTATTGTCAAAGAAGAGTCCATAGGTAAACTGCTGCATGGATTAGTAAGACACATTAGGGATGCTTTTCAGTTATTCCTTTGAAAATTTAATTGCCCAGTTTGGGGAAGAACTAGTCACAGTGAATTTTTCACTAATAAATGTAAAGCCGCTTGAATTGGACTATTTTAAAGAAGCAGATATCTTTGAACTGTACATTACATTTTCATATGGTGTTTTGAATGATGCTGTATTTCACAATAAAACGTTTTTAAATAAAAGATACATCTCATCAAAGTTGGTTTAATTTAGCTACCTTTTTCGTCTTTCATCAAGGGGTCTGGCTTCTCACTGACTTCACTTCTCCAAGTTCGCCTTCTTTTGCCAGGATAAGCTAAAGACAGGCGGTATACATACTACGAATTTGCCCTGGGGCCATCACCTCATATAAGCCGCGCGATCTGCGGCTTACCCCTTCGGCATCTGCCTGTGCCTGCCACCTGTCCAGCAAGAGGGTGAAATGAAGTAGAAGGCAACCTCGGTCCCCTGAAATGCAGGAGAGATTGTGCCAGCTAAAACCACAGCAGGGAGGTCTGGCTGTGCAAAAGGGAGTAGAGATGAGGAATCCAGAAAAGGAAAAGCCTCTTATATTGGTGGGATCAGCCAGAGGAAACTTAAAGAGGCCTGAGAAATACTACTGCAGGTTCTTAGCAAGAGAATGACCTAGGGAAACCAATATCTTTGGAGACCAACCTGGCAGCGGTATAGTGTTGCTGTTGCTATTAATGATTGGTGTGACCCTTCTTTTGCCTTTAACATTTGTTTACGATTTTATGTATTTATTTGAGAAAGAGAGAGAATGAGTGGGGAGGGGCAGAATGAGAGGGAGAGGGTCAAGCGGACTCCCCGCTGAGCACAGAGCCCAGCACAGGGTTCCATCCCAGGACACCAAATTTGGGCGCTTAACCGACTGAGTCACCCAGGTGCCCTGCCCTTATTTTAAATCTTTACACAGAATTGAGGTTTACAGATCTGGCTGAAGAGGGGCAAGGAAAAGCCGTCTTCCTTTTCGCACAGACAGCCCCTTAAAAAATGTGGGTGCTGGACTTGCCAGGATGAAAAGGACTTGAATTTAGTGTTGCTATTAAATAAAAAAAGACTGTATTTAATCAGGATAACTTTAACAGCCAACTGAAGTCTGACCAAATCTTTACCCACAGTGTCCCCCATTTGCCCTTCTTGTGGAGGAACTTGTTTTGCAAAAAGCATTTCCATTATTTTAAATCAAGAGAAAAGCCCCAACGTGTTCAAAGAAACTAAACAGAACACCAATACTCTGCTTGTTAGGGCAGATCTACGTTCCCAGCCTGGCTGCGTGTTTCAGAGTCCATGGCGGAGGACTGGTGGGCAGAGAAGAATGGGACGCAGGCACTGTGAGCCCAGGGGCATTTACTAGGGTCAAACATTGTACCATGGAAAGGGATAAAGAATAAAGTCTCCGTGTGATTGCCAGGGCTTTCCTGCAGAATTTCTGCAGGATGAGAATAATGAATGTGACTTGCAGAGCTGTGGTAATAAGTAACCATTAAAAAGCATATTAAAAAACACAGTGTGTCAAATGCCTCTGTGATTCTGCCTCTTCTGGGGTGCTTTCTGCAGCCTGGCTTAATCGGTTTTCCCCTAAATCTTCACTGGCTCCCCCACGGACAAAGTTTCAAGTCGGGATCCCTTATAGGGATCCCTTACCCTGCAATTCCAAGTACTGCTTAACTTAAGGTTGTCTCAACGTCCCAATGTTAGCTCCCCCTGCTCTGCAAAATGATCTTCGTTTTGGTGAGGATGAGACAAGCCAGGCCAGGACATTCTGCACTTCACCCCAGACCTTGACTCCTACCAGCCTACTGCTGCCCAGAGCCTTTCCAGTAACTCCAAGGGTGGATGCACACATATTTTAATGTGTTATATGTATTACGTACTGTTTTCTTACAGTAAAGCAAGCTAGAGAAAAGAAAATGTTATTAAGAAAGTCACGAGGGGGACGCCTGGGTGGCTCAGTGGGTTAAAGCTTCTGCCTTTGGCTCAGGTCATGATCCCAGAGTCCAGGGATCAAGCTCCGAATCCAGCTCTCTGCTCAGCGGGGACCCTGCTTCCTCGTCTCTCTCTCTCTGCCTACTTGTGATCTCTGTCAGTCAAATAAATAAATAAAATCTTAAAAAAAAAAAGTCACAAGGAAGATAAAATACATTTACAGTACTGTCCTGTATTTACTTCAAAAAAAAAAAAAAAAAACTGGACTTGTGCAGTTCAAGCCCATGTTGTTCAAGGATCAGCTATAGTAGGAATCCACTCCCCCCTCTCAGGAGACCCTCCATCCTGCTCTCAGCCAGGGGCATCCTGCCAGTTCAAAGCCTTCATCTTCCATGGTCTTCTTATGCTCCCGCCTTAAATGGAGTTTTCGGACTCTGACCTATTTACTATTTTTCTGCGTCACAAGGTCATTTTGCATCCTGAGTGGTTATGTGATGCCCGCACTCCCTCTTCTTCATATATGTCCCTGCCCATGCACCCGCAACTCAGAAGACCCTATTAACCTGAATATGCATCTTCTTTTTAAGAAGTATGGAGTCGCTTAGGCTGCAAGGAAATCTAGCTCAGTAAGAATGAAGTCCTTAAAGAAAGCATCTTTATTCTCTTTATGTTGTTCCGGATTTTCCCTCTCTTAGTCTTTATATTTCTGCTTTGCATTTCCATAAACTTTTTTTTAACAAATTAAGACCAACCTCTTTTGTGAAAAGTCCATTCAAAATAACTAGGTTGTACGACTTATTACCAGTTTCCATTATCTCACCATTTAAAAGGTGCAATTCCATGCTAAAAAGCAATGACCTCTGGCAAAGAAATTGAAATAAAATTTCTCTTTATTGACTAAAAAAATGGGCTGTGGGCAAGGGTGCCTTTGACATGTGGTCTTCAATGATAAAAGTGTTATTAAAAAAGAGTTTCAGGTCAGTCTGTACCAACGAAGCAGAATTCAAGCAACTCTTAGGTAGCCAATTGTTCTGTGCACAAAACAAAACAAAACCTACAGTGGCTGTTGTGATGACCTTCAACAGACAAAGCCTTGGAAAGGATGGAGGCGTTACGCTGAGATAGTGTGAAAGGAGGCGAGAACTATAGAACAGTTATTTAAAACCAAAAATAAATCAACAACAATCCAGTTAAGGATGGGTATGATAGGAGAATAATCTTCCTATTGTAATCTCTACCAGTCAGGTTCTTACTAGATTACAGTGTTTCATTTGAGGATTCATAACACAAAAGACACGAGTGCTTGAACTTGAATGACCTTTGTTCATTCTTTCCCTGAAATCCTAACACTCTACTAAAAAGGAAAAGAGAATAAGAGGAAAGAAGCCGTAACAAGGAGACTGGAAAACATGAAAGAATGAAAGAAATGGAAGGCATTTGAAGAGAAGGCTGATTCAGGTGGCCAACAGATATGTGAAAAGATGCTCAACCTCACTCATCGTCAGGGAAATGCAAATCCAAACCACAATCAGATACCACTTCACACCTGTCAGAATAACTAACGTCAAAAACACAAGAAACAATAAGTGCTGGTGAAGATGTAGGGGTAAAGGAACTCTTGTGCACTATTGGTAGGAATGCAAACTGATGCAGCTACTCTGGAAAACAGTCTAGAGGTCCCTCAAAAAATTAAAAATAAGATTACCATATGATCCAGTAATCCGACTACTTGGTATTTACCCAAAGAGTAACGAAAACACTAATGTGAAAAGATACATGCACCCCTATGTTTATTGCAGCATTATTTGCAATGGCCAAATTACAGAAGGAGCCCAAGCGTCCATACACAGGTGAATGGATAAAGAAGACAAGGTGCATACATACAATGGAATATTACTCAGCCACAAAAAAGAATGAGCTTGTCATTTGCAATAACATGGTGGACCTAGGGTGTATTATGCCAAGTACAATGTCAGTCAGAGAAAGACAAATACTGTACAATTTTATTCATATGTAGAATTTAAGAAACAAAACAAGTGAATAAAGGAATAAAGAGACAAAAAACAGAATCTTAAATATAGAGAACCAACTGATGGTTATCAGAGTAGGCGGGGCTGGAGGGATGGAGGAAATAGGTGAAGGGGATTCAGAGTACACTTATCTTGATGAGCACTGAGTAATGTATGGAACTGCTGAATCACTATATTGCATACCTGAAATTAATATAACATTGTATGCTAACTATACTTGAATTAAAAAAAAATTTTTTTTAAACAAAGAGAAGACTGGGAATAAACAAAGTCTTAGTTGACGGGTAAACTCTACTGAAAAGAAAACAGACTTTATTTGGAACAGGAGCTGTTAAAGCAAGGAAGGACTTTTCTAACATGAAAACTGAGCATAGGAAGAAATAGCGGAAATTTCTTCCTTAATATGTAGAAAAGATATTACATTTTCAAGGGCCCTTCCAAGTAATACAAATTTAGGACATAAATTCTGAAAGATATAGAGGGACCAAAACAAGCAAACAGAGGCTGGTGAGGGTATAGTGACAAGAGCTGCTCCAGATCCTTTCAAGAAAAATTTTAATTGAAAGACTCTCAAATTTTGTTAGATGCTTCTGGGGCCATAACAGCACTACCTCTGCAGAGATGAGAACAACAGTAGACAACATACATGAATATTTGCATGGATACAGCTAGGAGAATCTACTAATGTTTCAACAACTTTAATATTTCAGCTGCTTTAAAGTAACAATAACCAGCAACCATCATCGATATTG
Organism: Neogale vison; assembly: GCF_020171115.1. Lineage (NCBI taxonomy): Eukaryota > Metazoa > Chordata > Mammalia > Carnivora > Mustelidae > Neogale > Neogale vison. The sequence continues at coordinate 82,818,126 of NC_058102.1, forward strand.
TTATTCCTTGGGGTGGAGAACAGAGAAGTGCTTCTCAAAGAAAGAGGGTTGCCCTATAATTGATAGAGACTTTTCCACTTTTTTCCTAAAAGGGTTACTATTGCCAGACACTCTGCCGAGTACTTTACATGGATTTTATCATCTCTTTTCACAATACTTACACGTGGTATTGTGTACCAAGTACTATTATTAGCTCCATTTTAAAGAAATTAAGTAACATGACCAAAGTTACATTGCTAAAAACTAACCTGCTGAGCCAGGATTTGAACCTGAGCTGGCTGGAGGCAGAGCCTGAATTCTTAACCTACAAACAGCAGATGAGTATTGCATTTACTATTCCCCAACAATCCCATGAAATCAATTATTATTATTATCCCTGTCTCACAGGGATGGAACTAAGGCTCAAAGCACGAGGTCACAGAAGTGATCGAGCTAGGATTCAATTCAAATCTCAGTCTAAACCATGCACTAATGGTTCTGTGTGTGTGTGTGTGTCTCTCTCTCTTTTTCTCATTTAACAAATATTTTGTAACATCCATCCTGTCCCAGGCACTCTTATCATATCATTATAAGGTATAAGAGATATAAAGATGATTAAAATCGACGTCTCTTTCTGCCAAGAAGCTCATATCTAGAAAAAGAGCCTAGAGCTTGCTACTCTGAAGTGTGGTGCCCGGAGCGACTATATGGGCATCACCTAGGAGCTGGCTGGAAATCAGAATCTCAGGCCCTTGTCCCAGACCTCCCAAACCAGAATCTGCATTTTCACAAGGTTTCCAGGCATTTTGTGTGCACGTTAAATTGTCAGCAGTGTAGGCCTAGTGGACATTTTGAAAGGTTTTCCTGTTTCAAGTATAGATTTCCATGACTACAACCCAAAAATTAGGGCATGAAGTAAAACAACTGAACTGGAATAAGGGCAGGAGTCCTAATACCCACATGGCTCTACTCTATTTTTAACTAAACTTAAAAAGATGATTCTGAGAGTATCCTAGTGGGGAGTTTCCAGGCAAAGCTATCAGTTACATGCCAGGTAAGCAAAGATCAATATTTGCTTTCAACAGTCCCTCTGGCTTCCTAAAAAGAGATGCTGTGATCTAAAAGTTCACTGCTCTGGCAGAGGGCTCCTCCTAGATTCCCATAATTGAGCCTGCTACCCTCGCCCCCATGTGAAAAAGCTACAAGAAGAGGGAGAGGTATTTAGGTGTAGCTTCTGCAGGAACCATGATGGGGGTCTTTTTTTGGTCTTTTCCATTTGCCTCTTTTGGCTTCATGTTGTCACATGCTGTTTTTAATTTGAATTGTCCTAGAGCCAGAAAGGAAGCAAGATTCATGAACTGTGTCAGGCAAAGAGCTGCATCACACTGTATTTGCAGTAGCAAAACCAGATTCCACAAAGCAAGTGGTCAACACCCGCCAGCGCTCCCGCTGTCCCCACTTACTGCCTTAGTCACAGTCTGGGAGGAAGTGAGATCACCCAGGCAAGGTGCCCAAGCCACAGGCAAGAATGGGTGCTTCCAGCTATTACAAGCTGTAATCTCTTCAAAAGCCTACCATTCTTAGTTTAGTAAGTACAACTTTTAAAGATCAAGTTCAGATTCTGAACGGAATAGTATAATGACTCATTTTAAGGTCCTCAAAGGTTTGCACTGCTTCAGGAATGAAGCTCTATTATACAACCAAAATGTCCTACTTGTGAAATGGTTAGACTCCCATCCCCTGTTAGGTAGAGGTCAGCAGTGACTGCAGAACACTCTGGGTGTACAGAGCTTAAGATAGCACTGGTATTTTAATAAAATTGGTAAAGACTCTTTTTTTCATCCATGTCCCAGGATTATAGTTGGAGACAGCAGAATAGAGCAGAAAGACAGGCATTTCTGACAGACCTGTGTGTACCCTTGGGCAAGTCGTTTCATTTCTGAGCCTCAGCTTCCTTCTTTGTAAAATGCATTTTTAAATTTTCCTTATTTGCATAAGAAAGCTTTGCAAGTCATAAGGAAAAATGTCAATAAATGTAAAAACACCTGACATTCAAGAAATGGAATTTACTCTTGATAATTACTCAGAAAGGGTGCAAGAAGCATATTTTGGGTCCAACCATAAGACCTATCCCAACACAGTGAGTGGATGATAATGAGAAAGTGTCTGGGTGGCACACTTCACCTCTAAGAACATTTAAGGAAGGGAAAAGGGAGGAGAAGAGGCAGGTCTGGAACTTGAGTTCATGAATGACGGCCCCCGAGTCCTCTGCTGGACTTCCAACTGCACACCACAGCAGAAAGGAGAGCAGACTTCCAGAAATAATTTCCACAAAGGTATCTGGTTAGCTGACATATGTTTCCCAATTTCCTTCTGACCAGCCCCAAATGTGTACATTGTTGCTGTTCTCCTAAGTGGTGGTATCTACTGCTACCTACTCCACTCTCTTCCCCTGGCCTTTAAGAAGGCTACATGCTTTCCACAAACCACATCACCAAGTCCCCACCGGGAGAACTTCCTGTGAAATGACCCCTATGTCTGGCTACAAAATCCACATGTCAGAGAATGCCCCAGATCACTTAAAAAAAAAAAAAAGTTATTGGCCCTCCTCTTCTAATAAGAAACACAGGACCCAAGAGTTGCAAGGTCCTGCTGAGGTCACAGCTGAGGCCAAGAGCTTCACGGGCACACTTTTCCCACCTACCTCCCACCTGCCTCCTCCCACTCATGCTATCTTTTTTTTCTGTTTCATGTACTAAGTCTCTACTATAGTTTCTCAAGAGAGCTACTGATCCCCAACTGTGGTGATTACTATTTAAAATCTGTGTTATAAATGATGATTATAATGCTGTATTTGTAGTTTTGAAATGGGATCATTGGCAAAGGGGGTGTTGACTGTTGGTGGGTGACAATGTAGGTGAAGGCAGATGATGCCCGTTCATGTTCACATTCAGCAGCGAAGTTCCAGCAGTCAGAGCTTTTGAAAAGTTAGGGCTGGTTGGGGTCCATCGAATTTATATATTTTTATTAGACTCGATTGAAAGATTTGAAAGGATGAATAAATTACTTTCCTATTTGCTTCCTCTGCTATTGCAGACCGGGCCCAACAGATGTCACATAAGAAATTCAAATTACGTCTTCAAATGGAGCATAACTTTAGTAATGAATAATTCAGGAGAATAACCGAAAACCAGAATAATATTTGAGAGACATTTCTTTCATGGACTTGAAAGTGTTAGCGCAAAAATACTTACCTATTTATTTGACCATTTTCTACTTCAGTGAAATCATTGGAATCGTTGCTAATGTTATCGTCCTCGGGCACTGTCATGTTCTGCAACTCCGTTAATTCGAGTCCACTTTTGAAATGCATCATGTTTACAAAGTATCCAGAGTCAAAAAAATTCGTCCAAGTTCTGTTCTGAGTGTATTAAAAACGGATAGCAGCAAAAATATAAGCTTGACAGACCTAGAAAACAACACAAGAACTACTTAAACATACGACTATCACCACCAATGAAAGATAAACCGTTACAAGTAAACAAAGTTAACAAAGTTAACTTCCTGATAACTTGCCCATTTTGCCATCCAATGCATTAAGGCCATCTTTGTATATCAAGTTATGAAGGCTTATCTCCTTTTTTTTTTTTTTTAATTTTATTTATTTATTTATTTGACAGAGAGAGGAACAGCAAGAGAGGGAACACAAGCAGAGGAAGTAGGAGAGGGAATGTAGGCTTCTTACTGAGCAGGGAGCCCGATGTAGGGCTCGATCCCAGGATCCTGGGATCATGACCTGAGCCAAAGGGAGATACTTAACAACTGAGCCACCCAGGCTACCCTGGAAGCTCCTTTCTAAATTTTATGCCTGTCATTAATCTCTCTCCATTTTAACTACAAAAGGAGTCCTGTCCCATCCTCTTTGTGTGCACGTTAACAGGAATACCGCATCAACAGTGGCCAATACAAATGCCTTTAATAGAACAGTGCATTTAAAATGAAAGTGATGCCGTTATTTTAATGCACCTGATCCCAGGACACACACAGAGTGGGTACAGACTACACAGACACAAAAGCACCTCAGATTTAGCAAGCCCAGTTTAATAAAAAATGCGGATCCCCAATAAATGGCATCATGCGGGATCAACGATGCAACCTGGGGGGGGTCAAGCAGCAAAGGACAAATCTGTGGTTTGAAATTTAGCAAACACTTTATCCATCAACTGCAAGAGATTAAATCAATCTCTTCAGTGAAATCACTCTGTGTCAGGGAATTAGGGAATTAAAAACTCATACTCGGGGGATTTAGGTTAATCCACCTAAAACTATATTTCCTCTCCAGAAAGGAAGACTTGCAGAGTTCACAGTCTCTCCCACGTGGATGACAGGGACATACATTTCCATGGTATATAAGGGGGAAGAGGTTCGGACTCAAAGCATCACAAATTAAGAAACAGGTGGCCACCAAGACGAGCTAGACACAACTTGAAAAGCAGGGCCTGTGTGGGTGGAGGAGCCCCCAAGGGTCATCTCAGTGAGGGCATAGGGGCCGTGGAATGAGGCAGAACGCCAGTAAGTTTGTTCTTTCACCTCCCAATGGCAAACCCCTTTGAATGGTACTTTGTCTGATCCTGAATTCCATAAGCTGCCTACAGCCTAGTGAAGAGTCAAAACTCTGATGTGGGGACGCCTGGGTGGCTCAGTGGGTTAAGCCTCTGCCTTCGGCTCAGGTCATGGTCTCAGGGTCCTGGGATCGAGCCCCCACTGGGCTCTCTGCTCAGCGGGGAGCCTGCTTCCCCCTCTCTCTCTCTGCCTGCCTCTCTGCTACTTGTGAGCTCTCTCTCTTTCTGTCAAATGAATAAATAAAATCTTTAAAAAACAAACAAACAAACAAACAAAAAGAAACTCTGATGTGCCCAGCTAAGCACCCTAGTATATCCCAAGAAGCACTGTGCTCATTGATAGGCCAGACCCATAGGCCATACCTTAGAGTGATAATTTTTTAGAACTTTCTTCCTCTCTTTCCCACAACCAGGCCATACTGTACTCCTTTTTGTTCATACAGACTCCTATCTAGCACGAAATCCCCCTGCTTCCAGGATCCTTTACAACTTCCAACAGGGAGATTCCCCCAGTGTCGGAGACCTCTGTTCGTGTCCTCCCCCTGTGCTTATCCTCTGGAGTCTGGACCCTCAAATGAGGGGATGGGGAAAACCCTAGAACCGAGGTATGGGTGGGAAATCCTGGAGACAAAGCCAATTATAGTACATTTGAAGCCTGCAGCCCTAAGTGTGCTAGAGACCACCCCTGCCATCTGAGGCCAGGGTAAATGGACCCTGAAGTGAGGGCCTAGAGCTCCCGACACACCCTCAGAGAGAGGGGGACAACTCTGTCCCCTGCTCATGAAGACATTCTCCCTGCCAAATGGGAAAGATAGGAAGAAAGAAAAGAGAAGAGAGGAGAGAAAAAGAAAAAAGAGAGAGAAAAGGAAAGGGAAAGAAGGAAGAAAGAGGAAGGGAGAGAAGGAGGGAGGGAGGAAAGAGGAAAGAGAGAGAGAGAGAGAAAGGGAGGATGGAAGGAAGCAAGAAAGCAAGCAAGTAAGGAAGGAAGTACTTCCTAATACCTCAGGTTCTGGGAGACTCACCTTCCTACTGGGCAGGGCCTCTCCAGGACAGCAGGAAGCCAGGGCAGAGAGAGAAGAGCCTCGCGTCTCCTGGGCAAAGGCACACCTGATGGCTCAGGGCTGATTGTTCTAGGCAGGAGGCTGGTCAAGGCTAGCAACCGGGCCATCACTAATTGCTCTCAGTGCCTTCCCACAGCAGCAGTGTTTACAACCTGGCTTTACTTGACCCAAGCTGCAGTGTGCGAACACGCACTCTTACGTGTTGGCCGCCTTAATGAAAGCTGCCCAGATGGGCTCGACTGGGTAATTTCCAACAGTCTTGCCCCACTGGCTCCTGTTCAGCTTCCTCAGAGTCTGAAGTGATCCTACAGGGCTGGTGGGATTCAGTGGATGGTGTTTGCGGTTTGGGCTGTGTCCTTTCCTCTCTACAGACTGGTAGGAAATAGGACACGAGACAAAAATTTTCTGAGGAGAGGAAAAGTAGACTAATCATAGATCTGGAATCCACTGTTTGAATTTAAACTTTTGTATCAATATATATGTGTGTGTACAAGTTCTATAGTCATTTAAATAAATGGCAAAAAGGCAAAGGCATAAAAAGAACCAGAGGACATTCTCGCCACTAAAATTATGTCAGTATCAGGCAAATACCGTACTAAGTTCATCACAAAGAATAAATGTTTTTTTCCTTTGGCTTAAACAGGACATTTTTTTTTCACAGTTCAGGAGGCTAGGTGTCCAAGAGCAAGGAGTCAACAAGTGTTGTATCTTCAGAGGCCTTGTGGATAGCTATGCCTTCTCTCTGTGTCCTCACGTGACTTGCTGCTGTCTCTCTGTTGTCTGTGTCCTAATCTCCTTTTTTAAAAATACATTTTTATTATTATGAAATAACCTATCTGAAATCTAACTCATTCTTGAAAATGAAAGCTGCAAAATGGGGTAAGTTAAAGTTAGTGACACCTCTTACCAAGACTGAGGCCACACTTAGAAATTCCTCTCTGTGCAATTTATCATCTATCAATTAAGGCTCGATAATGAAGGACTTCAAAGTTTGAAAAAAGTCAGATTCAAGAATCTGAAGCAGCTTCATAGGAAAGTCACATTAAGACCAGTCCTTGAGAAATATTTTTTTTTCTTATTCTATAACTAATACACACTCACCGTAGAATCATTAGAACCGACATTGTAAAAAAGATCCCACCACCCAAAACTGGGCCACTGTTAGACTCTGATGTATTTCCTCTCCTTTTTTCTTCATTATCCTTTCCTTCTTTTTCTTCCCCCATCTCTAGCTCCCTCTTCTCTTTTCTCTCTTTTTTTAAATATTGGGATTTTAGACTGTTTTTAACATACTTCATGTAGAATTAATTATAAGCATTTGGTAGAACAGAAATTTTTCTTATTTTTTTAAAAAAGATTGTATTTATTTATTTATTTGTCAGAGAGAGGAAGTGAGAGATCACAAGTAGGCAAAGAGGCAGGCAGAGGCAGAGAGAGAAGCAGGCTACCTGCTGAGCAGGGAGCCCGATATGGGGCTAGATCCCAGAACCCTGGGATCATGACCTGAGCTGGAGGCAGCGGCTTAACAGACTAAGCCACCCAGGCGTCCCCAGATATGTTTTTTAAAAACATATTAGTTCCTTATTAATAAATAATATAAGCTTTGCAGAAAAAATTAGAAAATACATTTTTGCAAATGAAGGGGGACACAAGTAAACAGAAAAAAAGTTACCTGTTATGTCAGCACACAGAGATGATCACTGTATACATATATGACCTTCCAGGGCCTTTCTACCCACATAGATACAGTGCCTGGTGTGCAGTAGGCACTCAATAAATATCTGTGAAATGAAAAGTGTACAAATAAAAAACAGGTATACATTTACAAAAATGGAAATCATACAACTTTTAACACACACACATATATATATTTCTATATTTTATTTATTTACTTGACAGAAAGACAGCGAGAGAGGGAACACAATCAGGGGAGTGGGAAGTAGGCTTCCCACTGAACAGAGAGCCCGATGCGGGGCTCGATCACAGGATCCCGGGATCATGAGCTGAGCCGAAGGCAGACGCCTAACAACTGAGCCACCCAGGTGCCCCACATATTTTTTCGCTTAACAAGATACCATCTCCTATCCGAGTTACGCGGAGATAGTAAACGCGGGTCTACACCATCGCTGCAAATGTTTGCTGCTCTGCGGGACTGTGCGTAAATTGACACCCAACCCTTTACTTCTGGACAGTGACCCTGCTTAGCAGACAAGAGACTGACAGGTGGAGATGGGGCCTGAGCTGAGGCTCCTTAGTGAAGGAGATCAGGGTCAACGGCACTGGCAGGAAGTGCAGGTTGAGTTCAAGAAGCAAAGAATGACACCTTCACTGAAATACAGAGGTGATTATAAGACAATACAATTAATGAAAAGGCCTAACAGTGTCACTTTGTGAAGATCTTGATGTTAGCTCAATCATAATTACACTCTCTCAACATTTATAATGGGTTACAAATTAAAGTTTAACCAGCACAGAACATCTTCGGCCCTTTACCACAATCTGGTGAGGTACTCTTAAGCAAGCATTATCTCAGTATGCTGATTGGTACATTTTACCAAGAGTACCAACGTAAAAGACATAAGTCTCTACTCGTCATGGTGTTATGTATCAGAGAAGAAGATACACAGAGAACCTTGTTTAGGCTTACATTACTTGTACCCTATTTAAGCAAAAAAGACAAATATCTGCATGATAGAGACCCAACTATATGGCAGAACAAAGAGTAAATCCAGAAAGATTTCGGAGGTATACGTGGATATGGATGTACAGAAGTCAGGCAGGTAAGCAGGCAGGAAGGAAGGGGAAAAGGGGGGACCTGGAGCAAAGAGCTAAGGTTTTACAAAGTTAGGACTTGAACTATGTCTAAAACCAGGTGGATTTAGACCAGTGGATTGGGAAGACATAACTTGTACTGGGAATAGCACTGGCCAAATGTACACAGAACAGCCTTGCATGACCATTCAGATAAACCTCATTAGTGCAGAGGGGGCAAGGTACATGTTCTTGAGTAGTGGAAGGTTTACAGCTATGGTAAATGCTGATTAAAAGACTGCAGGGGGGCACACTTGGGTATCCAACTCTTGACCTCAGCTCAGGTCTTGATCTCAGGGTTGTGAGTTCAAGCCCCACACTGGGCTCTGCACTGGGCTCCACGCTGGGCGTGGAAGCTACTTAAAAAATATATATATATATATAAAATAAAATACTATAGAGGGAAAGACAAACCAAAGAATATATTGTCACTTAAGCCACATCAAAAATCACTTTTGGGGACAAATACAGTCTCAATTGCTAATATACTTCAGAGTGGATTGGCCTGCTTAGTATTTGTTCCTACTCCTGTTAGTCCAGTTCTGTAATGATGGAAAGTTGAGAGCTACATTTCCCACTATCTTTTGCAGCTGGGGTTTTAGGTATATTTGGATCCCACCAATCAGAGAGCAAGTTGGGGGGGTGGGGCAAGGCTTCCATGTTGCTGGTGCAGTTCTAGCAGGTGCAGCAGATGGTTCTGGAACCAGCAACTGAGGCTCTGGATTCCTGATCATCAGATTTAGGTCCCGTGGTGTGTTTCTGCATCATGCAGCAGAGACAGTGAGAAACTGGCTTCCTGGTTCCCTGGCTTCCAGATGGAGGCACAAGGAGCAGTTCCTCTCTGGACTAGTTTTAAGTGGTGGTATTCCAGTAATTATTCCAAGAGACCCAGCCTAGGACCTGTCCTGCCGTCTCTTCTGACAATTTTATAGGCACTTAATTACCTGTACTAAATCCCTTTCACTTAACATACGTAGAAAGATCTCTGCTACAGGCAACTAAACCCTAACTGATATTCATAATTTTATTCCCCCCCTTTAAAATTTTTTTTGATGGGAACTTTTAAACATACATGCAAGTAGACAGAACTGAAAAATGAGCCCCCATGAACCAACGTCAACAATTATCAATTCAGGCCAGTCTTGTTGAAGTTTAACCCCCACCATCACAGAGAATTATTCTAAAACAGATCCCAGATATCCTCTCATCTGTAAATATTTCAGCACTTATCTCTGAAAAAAATACTTTTATAAAACAATACCTCAGATCACTATCAAACCTAAAAAAAAATAATGCCTTCATATCAATAATATCCAGTCACACACACTTAATTTAAAAATTGTTTTGAATTTTTTATTCTGTGAAACTAGTAAGATTAAACCTTTCCTAGCTCAACTAGCTAGGTCAGTAGTTTTGAGAAAGCATTAGGCCTCAGGCCACTGATGATCCTATTCTTCCTGCCATCTCTTCTCATGTCTAAGCCAGTTTGCCCATCTAAGGTCCTTGGATAACATGAATCCATGAGCTGCTTTTTGTATCTCAAAAGGCCTCAAACAAGCCAAACAAGTTGACTAAAATGTCAGGTATCTTTGCTTTAGGCTAGATTGCGTTAACTTGCTGTGATGATTCTAAATTCTGACCAGCAATTTTGTATTTCTTTGAGTAATAAAAACTGGAAATAAATTAGCATATTAAAGTTGTAGTCAACACTCATTAAACAGTATACTTACAATCTAGATATTGCATCACATATAAATTACACTTCAACTAACACAAATCCTAGGGTATAGAAATGCAACTGACTTCTGTACATTGATTTTATATCATGCGACTTTGCTAAATTCCTCTATCAGTTTTGTGGCAGGTTTTGGGTGGAATCTTTTGGGTTTTCTACATAAAGCATCATGTTATCTGCAAAGAGTGAAAGTTTGACTTCTTTGCCATTTGGGATGCCTTTTATTTCTTTTGTTCTTTTGTTGTCTGATTGCTGAGCCCAAGATTTCCAGTACTGTGTTGAACAACAGTGGTGGTAGTGGACATCCCTGCTGTGTTCCTGACCTTAGGGGAAAAGCTCTCAGTACTTCCTCATTAAGGATGATATTCCCTGTGGGGTTTTCACATATAGCTTTTATGATATTGAGGTATGTTCCCTCTATCCCTACACTGCAGAAAGTTTTTAATTAAGAAATGATGCTGTATTTTGTCAAATGCTTTTTCTGCATCTATTGAGAGGATTGTATAGTTCCTGTACTTTTTTTTTTTTTAATTAACATGGTATATCACATTGATTGATTTGCAGATGTTGAAGAACCCTTGTGGCCCAGGAATAAATCCCACTTGGTCATGGTGAATGATCCTTTTAATGAACTGCTGAATCCTATTAGCTAGTATCTTGGTGAGAATTTTGGCATCCATGTTCATCAGGGATATTAGTCCATAGCTCTCCTTTTTGGTGGGGTCTTTGTCTGGTTTTGGGATCAAGGTAATGGGTGGCCTTTTAAAATGAGTTTGAAAGTTTTCCCTCCATTTCTATTTTTTGAAACAGCTTCAGAAGAAGTATTCATTCTTCTTTAAATGTTTGGTAGAATTCTACTGGGAGGCCATCTTGTCCTCGACTCGTTTGTTGAGAGATTTTTGATTTCTGCTTCAATTTCTTTGCTGGTTATAGGTCTGTTCAGGTTTTCTATTTCATCCTGTTTCAGTTTTGGTAGTTCATACATATCTAGGAATGCATCCATTTCTCCCAGATTGTCTAATTTGTTGGCATAAAATTGCTCATAATATTCTCTTATAATTGCTTGTATTTGTGCAGTGTTGGTTGTAAACTCTCCTCTTTCATTTCATTATTTTATTTATGTGGGTTATTTCTCTTTTCTTTTTGATATGTCTGGTGAAGGGGTAATTGATCGTATTCATTGATATATTGATTAATTCTTTCAAAGAACCAGCTCCTAGATTTGTTGACCTGTTCTACTGTGTTTTGTTTTGTTTTAATTTCTGTATCATTGATTTCCACTCTAATCTATATTATTTCTCTTCTCCTTCTGTAGTTGGGATTTATTTGCTGTTCTTGTTCCAGCTCCTTTTGGTGAAAGGTTAAGTTGTGTATTTAAGATTTCTTTCTTGAGAAAGCCCTGTATTGCTATATACTACCCTATGACCCAGCAACTCCCACTAGCTATTTATCCAAAGGATACAAACACAGTGATTTGAAGGGGCACATGCACCCAATGTTTATAGCAGCAATGTCCACAATAGCCAAACTATGGAAAGAGCCCAGATGTCTATCAACAGATGAAGGGATAAAGAAGATGTGGTGTAGATCTACAATGGAATATTACTCGGCCATCAAAAAGAGTGAAATCTTGCCATCTGTAACAACATGGATGGAACTAGAAGGTATTATGCTAAGCGAAATAAGTCAGAGAACAATAAATATTATATGATTTCACTCATATGTGGAATTTAAGAAATGAAACAGATGAACATGGGGGCTCGAAAAAGAAATAAAATAAGATGAAAAGAGAGAGAGACAAAGCATAAGAGACTCATAACTACAGGAAACAAGCTGAGGGTTGCTGGAGGGGAAGGTGATGGGGGATGAGGTAACTGGGTGATGGGAATTTAGGAGAGCACTTGAGGTAATAAGCACTGGGTGTTGTATGCAACTGATGAATCACTAAATTCTACCTCTGAAACTAATAATACACTATATGTTAACTAAATTGAATTTAAATAAAAAATTTTTATTATTTTTTTTAAGATTTTATTTATTTATTTGACAGACAGAGATCACAAGTAGGCAGAGAGGCAGGCAGAGAGAGAGGGGGGAAAGCAGACTCCCTGCCGAGCACAGAGCCAGATGTGGGTCTTGATTCCAGGATCCTGGGATTATAATCTGAGGAGTAGGCAGAGGCCTTAACCCGCTGAGCCACCCAGGCGCCCCTAAATAAAAACTTTTTAGAAAGCTTAAAATTCATACTCAGAATCTTTGAAAATGATCTTTGGGAGGTGGGGAATAATAAAAGTGGCCTTTGGTTGTGAAAAGCCTCGGTGCCTGTCAGCAATCTCAAAGTAAAGACATTTTCTCTCTTCTTCAAGACTCTGACTGGCTTAACCAAATGCAAGTCACAACTCTGCTAGCACTTTGTATTACCACTTCCTCTCCACACGCTTCCCTGCCCTCTGCCAATCACTCTCAGCTCCGTATCTGGAAAGTGACTTGTCTGTAACGGTGAAATACCAGCCCCCACCAGCCTTTTACTGCCAACAACCTGAACAACTTGCTCCCGTCTTCGTCGCTCCCCTGAAACCATGCTCCACTGGCAAATTCCGGCCCCACCATTCAGGAGCTGTTGACCCCAGGCAAGCAGGTTAATGTCGCTTTGCCTCAGTTTCTGAATCTGTAAACTGGAGATGAAGAATACCCACCTCAAACAGTCATTATCAAGAATCCATGCTCGACTCCAAGGGTAGCACCTGCAACAGCGCCTCACAGGCTCCTGGGACGATACTTGCTACCACTTCCCGTCAAGGCAGGTGGCCCTTTCTCAGTTCTCATTTTCTCCAACTCCTTCTTCGGCAGGCCAGGCGGGGAGCACGGCTTCCTGACCTTCCCCCCTCCCCACCACTCGCTTCTAAGCACTGCCTCTAGGCTAACTTCCTTCTCCCGCCTGGAGGGTAGGGGTTCCTCCTTCTAGCACACACTCCAAATTCTTTCCTTTTTAAGGTTTCAAGCCTGGAGTGTCGGGTTCCATCCCACAAAGGCATCTTTCAGACTTTTTCCCCAGTCTTTCTCATTTCATAAAACTGGCATTCCTCTGCATTATGAAATAGGATCTCCCTCATAAATACGACTTGATAAAGATCTAGTCACTTAACATGTCACATGTTTCTTCATCTGTAAAATGAGAAGGCTGGAGGGAGAGAGGATTTCTCAGGTTCCTTCCAGCTCAGAAAAATTTCCACAAATTCTTTTTAGACGCCAGCTGCCCGCTGGACTTCTTCACGCGGACGTTTGCCATTACATCAAACTCCACTTGCCTAGCTGAACACATTGCTGACCTCACACATCAGTTTTGCTATTCCTGTTAAAGATAATGTTTGTTCTCCTCATCACTCAAACTTGGGGCCCGGGTATGGCTTTAATGCTGTTGACTATCTAATCAGTCACCATGCCCCATCAACATTCTTCCGTATGTCCCCTCCCTGCCCCTCATCCCTCCCCATCCACAATCCTAACTGGCTTTCCTCCATGCTACCTGCTGACCCTGCCCTCTCCCCACTACAGAGTCAGGTTGTTCCTGAAAATACATGCCTGGCCCATCCCTCTTCTCTTCTTGCCAATCATAATTTCCCAAAGCCTACAGGATGAAGTCTAACTCTGGAACCTTACAACACAATCCCAGATTACTCATAACTAGCTCTTTAATTTTCTCTCCAATGACATTCCTCCTGAACCTTCCATTCCCTCAATTGATCTAGTCTTACACAGTTTTCTGCTTTGTTCACACCATTCCTTTGGCCCTGAACATGCTCCCCTCCCTCTTCTTGTGAAGCCCATTTCTTTCTTTCTTTCTTTCTTTTTTTTAAGATTTTTATTTATTTATTTGACAGACAGAGATCACAAGTAGGCAGAGAGGCAGGCAGAGGGAGAGGAGGAAGCAGGCTCCCCGCTGAGCAGAGAGCCCGATGGATACGGGGATCCCAGGACTCTGAGGTCATGACCTGAGCTGAAGGCAGAGGCTTTAACCCACTGAGCCACCCAGGCACCCCGTGAAGCCCATTTCTATTAGAGTACATTTCTCTTAAAGCCCAGCTTGTTTGTTTTCATGCCTTTTTTTTTTTTTAAAGTTTCAAACCAACCTTCCCTATGGTATCTCTCTTCAATGAGCAACCCATGATTGATTATTTACCTGTCATGGATTCTTTAAGCATTTTTGTATAGATTACTCATTGGCTTATACAAGGGTTCTTATATATGTTTTTAGTCTTCATGTGTACTTATCATCCTCCGTGATTAGAATTTCAGCTCCTTGAAAACAGGGGTCATAGACCATGCAGCTCCCTAGCACATGGTAGTAGCAAATACGTTAACAATAATAATGACGACTAAATTTATTTTTTTAAAAGATTTTATTTATTTATTTGACAGACAGAGATCACAAGTAGGCAGAGAGGCAGGCAGAGAGAGAGGATGAAGCAGGCTCCCCGCTGAGCAGAGAGCCCGATGCAGGGCTCGATCCCAGCACCCTGGGATCATGACCTGAGCTGAAGGCAGAGGCTTAACCCACTGAGCCATCCAGGCGCCCCATGACGACTAAATTTAAAAAACAAGCTATGATCATCTGTCTGCAGACAATATATTAATGATCCTCACAAACACACCTTCTCAGTAAAACAAAATAGAAATGGAAAGATAAAGGAATTAACATGAATAGCCTCACCTCCTGGTTTTCATGAAGTCTGCCACTTACTTCCTTTTACATTTAATCTGGGCATGTGAGAATTATGCGGAAATACATTTAAAACTGTGAAGTACTATATAAATGAAAGGTATTTATCATGAACATCACAGTCACTATGCTTGGAATGTTTAGGAATTCTTGGCATGATTTCGAAAGGTCCAGAGAAAGTGTAATTAATTAAGGCAGTGGTTCTGTACTGGGGACAATTCTGGCACTGTCTGGAGACATTTCTGACCGTCACAAGTGAGAGGATGCTGCAGATTCCTAAGGGAAAAAGGTCAGGGCATGCTGGGAAATGTTATACGATGTACAGGATGGCAGTCCACAACAGTCGACTGGCTGCAAATGTCAGCAGTGCCAAGGGAGAGAAGCCCCCTGTCAAAGGAAGCTTGCCAGGGAATAAGCAGCTCACTTCCTGGGACAGGAGGAGCCCTGCATCCTATCTTTCTTGTTCACAGTCTCCCGACACCTGTACCCATCGATCCAGAACTCCTCTTCTCTTCCGGTTCCTATGTGTCTTTTAAATGTCCGTTATCAATGTGGCCAGCCTATGATATCTGGGAATTAACCTATCCATATTCAGATGTTTTGAGACAACTCTGATTCCTCTAAGAAAATACCGATAAACTCCAGAAGTTAACAAAGTCAATCTGTAACTTTGGATATGGGACAAACTGCATATTACATTAAAAAAAAATAATAAATCCCCGTGATGCTTAAATAAATGAGAACAGTGAATGTATTTGAGCAGTGTGGGTACCACAAAACTAAAAATCTTCCTCATTAACTGAAAATTCATAGATTTAAATAACTACTAAAAACACAGCGTTGAAACAACGTGCAACAGTTCAGCCTCTGAGAAAATTCCTTCTTGGCACATGTATGTTTTTGCTCTAATGATGTTTTTGATCAAGAACTAAAACACTGGATAGGATTGTCTTTGTTTTTAAGGCTTCTCCAAGCTATGACAGGTAGCTCTCAACAAAATATTCAAGAAAGAACAGACATAATGAGAATTTTAAAGCATCACAAAGTGGTGCATGTAAAACAAAAAGATCATTTACACAAAAAAAAGTATGAATACACCTTTGCGTGAAAATAGAAAACATCATAAAATACACCATGCCCCAATAACAAATGATGTAATAATCCTTGGACAATTTTTTCTTCCCTCTAGGCCTGTTTTCTCACCTTAAGACAGGAAGTTCTGATTGACCAATGTTCTCTCCAAGAACATTGGAGAGTTTTAAAACCCTCTGAATTTATGATCCTATCAAGTATTTCTTAATGGATCGCTTTCAGAGATAAGAAATGGGCTTGTGGGCAAATCTTCTGAATAGGTGAACTCGGCTGGAAGTCCTCAGTTCCAGACAGAGACAGAGGAATCACCCAGGGAGTTTTAAACAAAATAACCTAAAACACAGCAGTTTCTGATTTAATTGGTCTAGGGTGGGATCAAGCATGGATAGTTTAAATGCTCTCCAGGGGATTCGAATGTGCTAGTACTAAGGTCTATGGATAGATTGCAGATACAACCACAGCCCACGAACGTGTGACAAATAAGCAAGGTAGACTGGGCGTAAGAACCTGGAGAACACGTATCCCACCTATTTCAGCAGGAATAGGACAGATCTTTCCATTTTTTTCAAGAAATGCCAGAAATCAGGGTGCCTGAGTGACTCAGTCAGTTAAGCGCCTGCCTTTTGCTGTAGGTCACAATCCCAACCTCCCGCACTGGGCTCCTTGCTCAGCTGGGAGCCTGCTTCTTCCTTTCCTCCCCACTTGTGCTCTCTCTTGCTATCTCTGATGCTATTGCTCTCTCTCAAATACATAAATAAAATCTTAAAAAATAAATAAATGCCAGAAATCCAATTTTTAAGTGAGGATCTGCTGTTTAGATATTGACAACTAATTTCAAACAGTTTTAAAGGGACGTGTATGTCACACAAAATGTACCCACAGGCTTTATTTGGCTTTCTAGCCACCAGTGTGCAGCCTCAACTAAATGAGTTCCAGAAATCAAAGACAGCTTTTCCTCTGTGGTCTGTCCTGTCTCTCCTACTCAGCTTCTTCCTCCCACACCTGGGTCCGAGCCTATCCCTTTCCTTTTCCTTTCCATTGCCTCTTTCTTTTCCAATCTTCTTCATCACTCCTAAAAGATGGAAACTGAGATCCACACATTAAATCTTCATGTGGCCCCGGCTGTATCACTGGGCAGGACTGTACAGCTGGGAACACTCACATCATGAATTGTAACCTGAGGCTGTGCATCCATGAAATCAACAATGCGTTGGTTCAGTCAAATCAGGGGAAAAGTCAGTCAAGCTCACAGTTCGGCAGAACTTAGACTTTATATCAAACAACATATGGAGCACTTCATTTAAATTCTGACTTTGTTTTGTTTGCTTTAAAATCTAAGCCACTGTAATTAGAATCATCCTGGGTGTTTTTTTAAAAAATATTCGCAAGTCTGAGCTCCATCCCAGGCTGACTACATCTGAAGATCTGGAAATGGAGTCTGGGCATTGGTAGCTTTTAAAATACTTCAAGTGAGACGGGGAGGCACCTGGGTGGCTCAGCTGGCTGAGCGTCCAGCTCATGTTTTCAGCTCAGGTCGTGATCTCAAGGATCATGGGATCTAGGCTTAGCAGAGAGCCTGCCTGGATTCTCGCCCTCTGCCCTTCCCCCCACTTGCTTGTGTGCACTCTCATTCTCTCTCTCTCTCCCCCTAATAAATAAATCCTTAAAAAAAAATAAAACAAAAACAAAAACAAATTAAAGACCCCAAGTGGATCTAATGTGAAGGCAGAGTTGAGGATCACTAATCTAAACTCGTCCGGTACACCTGTGGATTAGCAACACATTGAACTCCAAATGATTATCATCTCGAGTGCTTCTTTGAACTTGTGCAAGGGCTTCCTCAACTCTGTTCTCATTGTGTCTTCACAACTCTGTGTGTGTGTGAGCGCACTCTGAGCTTGGACAGTATTTATTAGCAATGGACAGATGAGAAAACGAGGCATAAAAATGTGAAATGATTTGCACAAGTGCCCCTAGCTAATTATTGGCAAAGACGCACTGGAACTTCACCTGAGGCAGAGTTCCTTGATTGTAAGCCTGGTTCTTGCAAAGGGGCCATCCCGATCACTGAATTATTACTGTTATTGAGTAACCCTAACACAGAGATGGGCACTAGAAAACCAATGACTATAATGTGATCAAATTTCAGAAGTGAGTGTAACGTTTTTTAAAAAGACGCGGTTTAGGGTCAGTGGTCCAAGGTGTTTTTTTCTGAAGTCTGTGATGTGATTTTGAAAGTGCTTACTTCTGCACACATCCTTCCCCCACACCCACATCACCTTTCATAGTTTCCATTAAGATATTATTTTCAGAAAAGTGTTTTAAGTGATTAAATATGCACAGAATATTGGAGGTAAGGGGAATATTACTGATCAACTTTCCCACCACCTCTGATAGCTGAGATCCCTGAAGTCCCTTTTAATTCAAGACATATGGAGTGCTACCATGGTGCCAAGGGCTTGGCACCCATTATCTGAATTAAATCTTCAGGATAACTCAGTAGGATGGGTACCACTATAACCACCATCATCATTATCTTCATTCCCATTTAACAAATGAAAAAACAAAGGAGGAAAAACAAAGATAGCCACCTGGATGGCTCAGTCAGTTGAGCAGCTGACTCTTGATTTCAGCTCAGGGCATGGTCTCAGGGTCCTGAGATCAAGCCCCATGTCAGGTTCCACACTCAGCTGGAAGTCTGCTTGAGGATTCTCTCTTCCTCCCCCTCCACCCCTTCCCTTTGACTCTTTCCCTCCTCTGCCCTTCTTCCAGCGCTGACTCTAAGTAAATAAATAAACTCTTAAAGCAAACAAACAAATAAACAAAACCCCACAAAAAGCAAAAAACAACCCACTAAGGTTTGGAGGTGCTAAACAATTTGCCCAATGTCCCTTGGCTGGTAAGTTGAAACCCAGTATTTACTTTTGGCTCAAAGCCTGTGGCCTCATCTCCTGCCCTCCATCACCTAGAGTGATAAAAATGCAAAAAGTAAAAGATATATCTTTATGAAAATGCTGAGAGATGATCAGTGAAAAGTGATTTGAAAAAGAAGAAAAAAGACATTTGGGCTAGGCCTTCCCAAATACACACGATAACAGTAAGCGTTCTAGTCCAGAATCAACGCCGATGCTGAAGCAGAAAAACCACAGGGAGAGCACGGGGTGAACTGTGAGAAAGATGGAAAGAGATGAGGCATCGGACCGTGGAGGGTCCTCAGTGCCTGACCAAGGAATCGAGACTTTAACTTTAGGCCATGGGAACACCCTGAAGGTTTTTAGAAGCAAAGCCACTTAAAAAAAAAAAAAAAAGTAAACTGAGTTTTAGAAATCCAGATCCCACGGAAGTGTGGAGACTGAATTAGGGAAGCAGGGCCTGGTACCCAAGGAGAGCAACGAGAAAGCTGTTCCGCCTCAGGAATTCCCTGCTTCACTCTTCACCACGTGTGTACTGGCCTGAAGCACGGGTTTCTTCAGGGCACCTCCACATCTCTTTCATGATCCTTTTATCCCAATACATGGCTTGCTTTGCCATGTCTAGGACAGATGACAGGGACCTGAACTTGGGCAGTGAGAATGGAGGTGAGAAGATAGGTTTGAGAGGCATTTGCAAGGGCCTGGTAACTGCTCAGAAGTGGGGAGAGGGTAAGAGGGAAAGGGAAGCAGGGTAAAGAAACCTCTGGCATCTTCATTTGGGAGAAAGGGGAACAGATAATGGGATATAGAAAGGAAGGGATGGTCCCCAGCACCATAAAGAAGTGAATGAGATGACTAAGGTCTCAGTTTGAGAGGCATTTATTAAACAGTAACTGTGTGCAGGATATTAGGGGAACAATAATGAGTAAGATTGGTTTTTGCCCACAAGTGTCATCCAGAGGGAGGAAAAATACAAGACTAGAATAGACAGATGCCTGGCCTCTTAGTCTCTGGACAAACGTCACCCTCCCACACAGGCCCTGCTAGACGGTCATCTATTCCAAGTGCCCTCCCCCTCACATGATCTTGTTTTATTTCTCCCTTAAGCTAACAAGTACCTGAAATTCATTATATGTGCATTTACAGTCTCTTCCCCCAAGAGAAGGGAAACACGAACTTTATCTAGTCACATATAAGAAGTCCTCAGTAGGAAATAGTTATTGAATATTGGGGGAAGGGGAGCGCCTCAAACCAAACTAGGCAAGTTTCCTAAATACCTAAGCTGACATGCTGAGAATTGAAGTGGCCGGGAAAAGTAAATCCATTTTGAGGTTGGGGCCAAGCAAAATCCAGGATCAGTGACTCATCTTGACGGTTTCCGCATAGATTTCAGGAGTACCCCCCACCCCCACCCCATCCCCACCCCGTGAGACGTTTCAACAATGAGGCCAGCCAGCCACCTAGCTCAGGTTTTATTTCCGTTGTCCTTCTGACGTCAGAAAAAGCACGAGTTGCTGCACAGTTTCTTCTATCAAGGTGACAAATTACAGCCTTGCTGTTCTCTGCAGTCTGCAAACCACAGCCTTATTCTCTCCTCCCCCTTGTATTAAAAAAATTAACTCCACAGCAGAGATGTCAGATCTGTTCACATACACATAAATACCGTTTCTTAGCGCCGGGGTCTTTTTCACTCTTAACTACATAGATCACCATGGTTTCGTCTGAGAAAGTACGTGATCCTGGCGGCAGTAAGGTTTCCACGGGAAGAAACAGTGCTATCAAAACTGGGTCCGCGCCGCAGAGAGAGACACAAAGGGCTCTCAACTGTAGCACCACCTTCTCAAGCCCGAGACCGCCTGTGAGAGGCATCCCGAAATGCGGTGAGGCTGCAACCGCGAAATTCCTTTTGCCGCCATATGCTCTTGTATATCCTCCGATCACAGTTCACCCTAAATCCAGGGGCGGGCGACCTCGCAGGCAAGCAGCACCTGGGGCCGCCCATAAGCTGCGCGGTCCCAGGGGATGCTAAGGAGCCAGACCCTCAGGGACGTGGATTATGGGGGTGGGGGACGCCCCAGGGTGCGCACTGGGGCGAAGGAGCGCTTTCCTCCCGGCACCGACGCGGCGAGTTCAAAGGCCTTTTGTGGCCACGTTTAGGGACGCGAGCGAGGCGCCGGAGACCGGAGGAGGGAAGGGGAGAGGAGCCGAGGGCAGTCCGCGCCCGGGCCCCGCGCGAGCGGTGGCCTTTTGTTCGCCAGCTCCCGCGGAATCCAGCTCTCAGAACAGCACTTCTCTTTCTCCCCTTCTTGTTGGAAAGCACCTCTTCAGGGCGGGAAAGGACAGTGAATCACCGCCAGCTTCCTTTAGTAATCTTCCCCCTGCATCCTCCTACTCTAGGCTGCTGCGAGAGGGGGCAGAGCTCGAGGAAGGGGCTGCTAACGTGCTCCTGTTTACTCGCGCTCGGCGGTTCGGTTCCCTCGCGGCGCCCAGTACCCCAGCCTCAGCCAGCCGCACGCACACCCCCGGGGGCATCACATGCTCTCCTCCGGGCCCTGCGGACGCAGGAAATTCCCCCCAAATGTCCGGATTCGAGCACTCCTCGGGTAGGCAGCAGCGCCCTCCCGTCCGCTGCACTCTCCCTCCAGACCCGCGTGGTCCCCGACCCTAGTATCATTTAACCAGATCGCGTGCCACACTCTACCGCTATGAAAACAGACCCAAAAAGTAAGCCACAGCCCACGCAAAGGTGAAATCAGGGGACCCTGCGCCCCCTTACGCTGCCGCGTGCGTTCGGAAGAACAGACGATCTGGACTTTTCCCGTATTTAATACAAGCAAAATCCGAAGGCAGCGGGTAGAACCGCGCACTCCTTCCTTCCACGCCCGCATGGGTGTCTTGTACGTTACCGCCTCCTCTCGCATCCAAAACATCCCTTTCCTCCCTGCCGCCGCTCCCTTGGCTCCCCCTGGGAAAGCAAAATCGCCTTACCTTGGGCAATAAAGGGAAAAGTGGCAAAAGGGGACCAGGTGTCCGCCCTTCCGGGATTCCCCCGGCCGTGTGATGTCCTTTGTGTCAAGGTCTGGCTGCCGCGGCGGGGAAAAGGTGGCCTCCGTCAGCGAGGGCTGGGCGGGGAGGGTTCACACGCGGCGGCGGATTTCCGAGGAAGGTGAAGGGCGGAGGTTCCCAGCGACCTTCAGGCGGAGCGGCGTGGCCGCCCCAGCCCGCGCTCTCTGGCTCTCCTCCTCCTTTCGGGGCCGATTGCATCAGAATCTCCCCCCACCGCCAACCCCCACCCACACTCTGCTCGCCAGCCTCGCACTTACATCCACACGCTCTGGCACGGAGGGTCTCGAATCGCAGTCATTCTCCTACTGGGGGGCGCGTCGCCTTTGCACATCCATGGCTCGTGATGGTTTAAAGGGGAAAGTCAGGCCATTCCTCCGCGTCCCGCGTCCCGCGCGCCGTCGCCTCCCCTCCCGCGCGCCCGCTCTTTAACCAAAGCTGCTTGTCACTGAGCGGTGCCCGTCACATGGTGTCTCTGCTGGCGGCCGCGCCTCGCGACTTCCCTCCTGCCGCTCTTAGAGGATGCAGCGACCGCGGCTGGCGGAGACTGAGCATCGGGGAAGGGGCGAGGGAGGGGTTGCGGGGCGTGAGTGTGCTGGGCGCACTGACGGTGGCACCGGGAGCAGAGGCGGCGCGCAGCCTGGACACCTGCCCCACGCCCTCCTGGGGACGCGGCAGCGGGCCCAGAACCCGGCTGCGGTGGGGCTGGAGACCCGGAGCCCTTGGGGATGGAAGTGGGAGCGACGAAGAGGGCGCCCGCGGAGGAGAGGAGGGCTGGCGACGGGGCCCCATTTCGGGGTACGCCAGAGCGCGGATGGGCCGAGGGAGCCAGGGGAGTTGCATTGTGGGAAGGGCGCAGCGTGAGGATGGCCGCGGGAGTGGCTGGTCCGCGCAGCCCAGCGAACAGCTGGCGGTGTCTGGAGCTGCGGGCCGCGCTGCAGCGGTGTGTTGGCTCCGGGCACCGCGCCGAGAAGGCCCGGGTTGGTGGGGGAACCGACGGGGGCGTTGTGCAGTGGCTGGGGGAGCGGGGCGCACGAGCACCTTTGAAAACCCTTTGTCCCTACCCCGCAGTGGGAGGCGCCTCCCCTCTTCCGGATCCAGCACCCGCAGACCTCGCCAGCCTTCCCCGAGATCGGTGCTGTGGCGCTCTGTTTGGGGGACTGGGTGTGACGCGACCTCATAGATGTGCCGAGGTCGGAGCGCGCACCTGCCTGGGCGCGTAGGGGCGCTCCAGATCCGGGGGCAGTGAGGTGCGAGGGAACAGGATGCAGGGGACTGGGCAACTGGGCCCGTTTTCTTTTCTTTTGCTTACTCTTTGTTTCGGGCATAGACCCTTTTAACTGGGAGCTTCCTGGCAGGGGAGTTGTGTTTCCTTAAAATGGCGTCAGGAAATCCCACCTGCGTCTCAGTCAATTAGGCTGTCATTATAGAGCGAATTGCGGGGTGGAAACTCGAGCTCTTTATTGACAGGAATCGTTCAGTCTCCGTGTTCCATCAAAACAGGAAAGGGAAGATGAATCATAATTCAAAAACTAATCTACCTGGAGCTTTTCAAGCGGGCAGACTGAATGGAATAGCCATCGTTTTTTTGTTTTTTGTTTTTTGTTTTTTTTTTAACCACTCCTGGAAAAGTGAGAGGGCAACCAAATTTCAAATCCCTGATAATTAAAATCCCTTATCCCTTCAAATGGCCATAAGTGATTTCCATTAGTTCAGCAATAGCTTCCTGGGAACACTATTTAGAAGGCATATTCTTGAATAAACTTGAGAAATCGAAAATTCTGTACAAACAGAAGCGGACGAAATGATGGTAGCTTACCTCGGACAGACCTGCATTCAAATTCTGTCTCTGACACTGTTGCCCTACGTGCTTCACTTCTGTCCCTGTTCTGTTTTCCCCACTGGTAAAACAGAGGGTTAATTGTACTCACATCATGGGAATATTCTACACATCCTCAAAATGTTGGCTGTTCCCCCCTTCTTTCCTACAGGAAGCTAATTTAGTAAGGAGCTTATTAATTTTAAGTAGTGTGCTCCTTGCCTGACACAATAATTCTGATAAATAAGAAAAGCAACCTGAGGGAAGCCTGGGTGGCTTAGTTGCTTAAGCGTATGCCTTTGGCTCAGGTCATGATCCTAAGGTCCCGGAACTGTGTCCCACATCCTCCGGCTCCTTGCTCAGCGGGGAGCCTGCTTCTCCCTCTGCCTGCCGCTCCCCCTGCTTATGCTCTCTCTCTCTCTGTATCTCTGTCAAATGAATAAATAAAATCTTCAAAAAAGGTGGGGGGGAATCTAAACAGGCAAGGTAGGTAAATTGAACGTAGTTCCAAAAGCTGTTGAAATCTTTACCTTATTAGGCAAAATGTATCCTCACCAATATTTGTTCGGAGAGCATCTGATCTCAAGCTTATCCCTTGATTAAATTATTTGCTATTTTCTATGCACCCCAAAGATTGCAGTTACCTAGCAGTCTTGAATTGTTTGAATTGGATTCAAGAGCAGTGACTTGAACTTCTACTCCTTGCCAGCTACTCTGCTAGGCACTTTACACATAAATATTGTCTCATTTAATCCCTCCAGCTGCTCAGTTGTATTACCCTCTCTGTGTAAACAAGAAAGCACATTCCAAGAGGCTGAATTGGCCCAGTTCATTTAAGACAGAAGGCGGTGAAGGTTCACCCTTCAGGAAGTGATTCCTGTTCAGGTCTCAACTGAAAGTCTGTGCTCGAGTCTTAACCATGATGGCACATCCTCTTGCCACTAGACACACTTGGTCCTCGAGCTGAAAAGGATCTTCAGCCCTCGTCTGGAT
The DNA here is from genome assembly GCF_020171115.1 of Neogale vison. NCBI lineage: Eukaryota > Metazoa > Chordata > Mammalia > Carnivora > Mustelidae > Neogale > Neogale vison. The sequence goes on from NC_058102.1 coordinate 82,842,933, forward strand.
TTTAGTTGACAACCTGGAAGGAGACTGTAAGCAGCAACATGGTGAATGAAAGGAAGGGCTGCTGCTGTGTGGAGAACAGGGTGGGGGCGGGGGGCGGCAGGAGGGAAGAGGTGGTGTTCAGGACAGGACAGAGCCTGCTCACTGCAGTGTGTGGTTTTCTTCAGGACTGCTTGTAGGTGAAACTTCCTTTCAAGTAGCTCAGCACTTAAACCCAATTGCTGTGGTCGCGAATGGAGGCGAAGGGCGGCGTGATGACAACTCCCTCATTCACTGTGTGCTTGCTGAGACAAAAGCAGCAGGACAAGCACTTCACAGATGGTTTCTTATTTAATCCTCACGACATTCCTAAGAGGTGCAGACCAACCATCCTAATCCCCGATTCAGACACTGAGGAAATTATCCCAAGTTCACACAAGTCTGACTGGCTGGTCTAGCTCTAGAATCCCCAGCAAACTCCAAAGCTGATTCTTAGACTCTGGCCCTGATATGTTCCTCCATGTGGGAACAACCCTCTTTGGAGGGCCAGGGGGTAGGACTGGTCCCAGGCCACTCTGCCTTCAGGTAGGAACCACTGCCCTGTTTCCAGAGAGTCCCAGGAGTCCGTTTGCTCTATACTGGGTTTGTGAGCTCCAAGGGCGTTGTTGATAGTATCTAATATTCCCATAATGGAAGGTAGTCTGTACACATTCACAGGTTGTACTATGGGCTGCCCTTTGAAACCGAGAAAATAGAATTTCTGCGTCTGCTCTGAAGGTGCTGCTAGAGAAGGAATTCGTACTGTGAGAGGAGAACTGATTCACCTGGGGTCACCTGGGATTTTTTTCTGGTAGCCTCACGGGGCCTTTCTGTATGGTTCCAAGGAGGGCTGGCTTTGTGGAGAAAGAGCCCCAAAGAGGATTCAGCATGAACTTAAGTCACATCTGCTCTTAATCCAGCTTCATCCTGCCCTCACCTTGGTGGCACTCAGTCCCCGTGTGTGGTGCCCAGGGGGACAGCTTGTAAGGGTCCCCACGAGCTGCGCACTTAACAGAGACAACCATGCTTTCCTCTGTGGGGTTTCAAAACTTTCCAGAGACATCTGGCCCTGCTACTAGCAGACTTCTTGTGGATGAATTGTGAGTCATAGGATAAATACTCTCTTCTGAATATGTAGTTTTTCCTTTTAATCTGTAAAGGACTGTTTTGGGATAGTCTGAATTTTAACAACGATGAAAAATAGGAAAGTCAACTGGTGAGGCTAATCCAGAATAAGCGTCCTGTGCATTTTCTCCTTGTAACAGAAGCAGTACAGCCATCTGTGAACAAAACCTACCTTGTCAGAAGATAAGCTATTTATTCTGAAATCAGGTTTTTTATTCCTATTTGTAGGATCTACTCTAAAATAACAGATGGTCTTTAAAATGACTGGTTTTTCTTTTGACTCACGTGATCACATTTCTTTGCCTGATGAACCCTTTTTACCATTCTTGTTCTTTGAATAATCTTATCCAGAGGTGACAGTATTTTGGCGCCAGGAGTTAAACAGTCACAGCAAAAAGTAATTTGCAGCTAAAAGAGTTCCCAGTCCTCTTGGCCATCTTTCTGCAGATCCACAGCACTGTATGAAATCACCCTTCTCAGTAGCACTGGGACAGACAGAGCCTACTGTCACTTCTTCCAGCACGGAAATAAACATTGTACCTTACGGGACTTGTTTTTCTTTCTTAGGATTTTATTTATTTATTTATTTGACAGAGAGAAAGAGAGGAAAAACAAGCAGGAGTAGTGGAAGGGGGCGAAGCAGGGAGTTCGAAGCAGGGCTCGATCCCTGGGATCCTGACCTGAGCCAAAGGCAGACGCTTAATGACTAAGCCACCCAACCTCATTAGATTTGTAATTGATGGGTTCTGGCAGGAGGTCAGCAATCCCCACTGACTCTAAACTGAATTTAAAGTAAAATCTCGAAGTGGGCCTCTTTAACAGTGTCTATTGTCTCTGATTTTGGCTCAGGTCAGCTTTGTAGGGTCATTTATTTATTTATTTATTTATTTATTTTTATCTCTTAGGGGAGGAAGGAGTAAGGTTCATGAAGTATTGTGACTGTGTGACAAGATAAAGACCCAGGGCTGATGATCAGTCCTGATGGTTTGGTGTCTAATTTACATGACATTTATGCATCATCGTACATGTCAACTGTGAGTGTATCTCCCTAGCTGTTGCGACAGGGGGTAATGATACCCATCTGATGGGCAAATGAGTCTGTATCTACAGAGGACAGTTAGAGTGCTAACTGGCTGAGTACCTCTACCACAGTTAGAGGCACAAAGTACTTCATTGTCCTCACCTCATACTGCATATCAAGGCCACAGCTCTACTCCCATTTCTGCCTCTCTGGAAATGGGGAGAGAGATGGTATTAGAGAGCCATTTCAGCTCTCAACCTTATCTGTAAGGAGAGAAAGGGAAGTTTAGGATCTACCTAATAAAGTATTAATTAAAAAGTGGAAGTGTTCCAAAGCGGTATAGCATCTGTACTCACTAATGGTACCAGCGTAAATTGGTACGACTTTTTGTAAGGAAGCAAATTAGATGACTGAGTGCAGGCTCTGGGCCACATTGAGTTCTAATTCCAATGCCACGGCTTACCAGCTCTGTAACCTTGGGCAAGTTACTTAATGCCTCTGTGCCTCAGTGTCCTCATCTTTAAAACAAAAATGGACAATAATACCTATCTCATAAAGTTATGTGTAATTTGTATGTTAATAAACACTTAAAATAGTTCACAACATATCTTAAGTATTCAACAAATAATGAAAATTATCACTGGAAAACAGTTTGGCACTAAGTAGAAGGAACTCAGATTTCATTGGTGTCACTTCTGAGAATCAGTACCCTAAGAATAATACACAAAGATGTCACATGGATGCAGGCTTTGGAATCAGGCAAGTAAAGGTCAAAAGCATGTTTCCAAGTATTCATTTTTTCCCCCAAGTACTCATTTAAAGAAAGGGTGACAATTCATAAATAACAATTCATAAATAACAGATTGAAATAAATTGTTCCAGTGGACAGGCTGAACTATAAACTGTCCCTCAGCCCCTAGAGATACTTGGGAAACAGGATACAGGGCTAACTGTTCTTTTCTCCTGATCCAATGTGTTTCTTCTTTCTTTATCAGTTTGGGTGTCCAAAGGCAATAGAGCCAGAGAGAGGATCTGCATCCAAGAGAGAGGAAGGTGATAGGGAAGTGGTTGAAAGGCATCAGGGAAAGATAAGAAAGACAAGAAGATGAGAAATTGAATGACAAGATCAGAAGGCAGGAAGATCTGAAAACAGTAGGAAATGCATGGCCTGAGCAGTCGGGATCGGAAGAGAGCTGGGTCATCTCAAGGTGTTGGAAGCTCTTCGGGTGCTATTGGATGCTAACAATCTTACTTGGGGGAAATGCAGTTTTTGCCTTTGCTGATGAAAAGATAGATTTGAAAAGGAGAGACTGATTTTTGTTTTTATTTTATGTTATTTTATTTTTTACTGCTGACAGTCCTTAGGGGGAAGAGTCCTATTCATGACTTGAGTAGAGTAACATGCTTTACTAAAATAAGTTTCTATTCTAAGTGATTGTTCTTAAAATAGGAAATACCCCGAAATATCCCTTTCGAAGGACTCTTTATTCAGTTTAATTTTAGGCATATGAAACTACTTCATAATCACAAAGGGGGTAATTTTAACAAGAGATGTAAAACTGATAGTCTTCTGTTGTATGTATTTATAGTTATTTATACACACATATATTTATACACACATATAGTTATTTATACACACTCAAATAAAATGCTCAAAGTTTTTCTTTCAAATGTAACACGTCCAAGATTGAACTCATCGTTTCTTTCTCCAACCCAAAGGGTCCTCTTTTCCTGTAGACTCCATCTTGGGAAACACCACCACCAGGCGCACAACCTCTCGAGCTAGGAAAAGGGGAGTATTTTGGCGATGTCCTTTACTTTTCACATCAAATTACTTAATTCCTCAAATTAACATTTACTAAGTGCCAGACAAATGCTGGTCTTTCATGGGGCTTGGAGTTAGAGTGGGAGGCCAATATTCCTCAGGTGATCTTGGCAGTAGTTGTGAAAACTACAGATGGAAAGGAGTGCTCTGAGGAAAAGAATACAGAGCGTGATTCTGTGAGAGTCATCGAGGAGCCTGCACTGGCCTGGGAGTCAGGAAGTTTCCCTTGAGGACAGGAGCCTTGTTTGGATTCCCTCCTCTTTATTCTAAGGGTTTTAATAGGGAGGAGGTAATGGACATGGTCCAGTGTGCATTTTCAAAGGAATAATCGCCCGTCCCATTGCTCAGCTGCCTAAATACTTCAAGCATCTGTTCCTTTTTCTCCGTTCTCATGGCTATCACTAGTGTAAGCTTCCATCAACTCTCTCCTGGCCAAGTTCTCTCCAAAGGACGTTGATTATGTACTTCATCATATAAGTACATATATGTACATGTACATATTTCTCAATAACATATATGAATTACTGTCCTATTTATTACATACATTAAAAACATTTCCCCAAATTTTTAATAATTAAATAGGATTTTACATTTTATATTGCTTAAGAATATTTTATTCTATTATTGAAATATATTCCTTATTGTTATTAAAATGTTAGCATTTCAGTGAGGTAAAGTTGATTCAGTATACTTTATTTTTTAAATTGTGCTTAATGTTCTGTGATACAGCAATTCACAAGTCTGGTTCCAGACTTGATTTATTTTGACGCTGAATTTAATGGCTGTCATAGCTGGCAAAGAAACCTCAAAGACATATGTGGACCCAATGGAGGAGTGACTGTTAGCTTCACTTACCACATCCAGCCATTCATTTCTTAATCCCATCCACTAATTTACAAAGATTTATTTTATTCCTTGTTCATCTACAAATGTGCACTTAGATGAGGGTTGTCATTGATGACTATGGAAGAGAGCCCATAAACCTTCCTTGATAATTCTGCGAGTGTTTCAATGGACTTCTTACTCACTCTGATGAGATGGGTACCGCTTTACCTTGCAATGTAGACTCCCTCAGCTCTACTTTTCCTTATTCCCTTGTGCTTGTATTATTTTTTTAAATCTGAAGTTTCTTTAGATGAGTCTTTTTTTTTTTTAAGATTTTATTTATTTATTTGACAGAGATCACAGTAGGCAGAGAGGCAGGCGGGTGGAGGGGGGGGGAGCAGGCTCCCTGCTGACCAGAGAGCCTGACTCGGGGCTCAATCCCAGGACGCTGGGATCATGACCTGAGCCAAAGGCAGAGGCTTTAGCCCACTGAGCCATCCAGGTGCCCCGAGTCTTTTTTTTTTTTTTTAAGATTTTATTTATTTATTTGAGAGAGAGAGTGAGAGAGAACATGAGCGAGGAGAAGGTCAGAGAGAGAAGCAGACTCCCCGTGGAGCTGGAAGACCGATGCGGGATCTGATCCCGGGACTCTGGGCCGATGGCAGTCGTCCAACCAACTGAGCCACACAGGCATCCCTAGATGAGTCTTTTAAATCTACTTGTCCGTTTTTAGAAGACAAGTTAAAAGAAAATAGTATTTTGTAAATTTGATCAGTTAAGCACGCAGAAAAGCAATGCATCACAATATGCCAAAAGGGGACAAATTAACAAAGGTGCTATTGTCCCCTCCCTGGGCTCCTTCCTCAAGACACCCTCAGTGCTGCAAGTGACAGGGGGCCATCTAACCGTGTGGGCTGAGGAAGGGTCATTGAAGATCTATGTATTCATCTGAAGAGCAGTTCCGGTATTTTCTCCCTGAGGCCCATTTCTCATTCCATGTCAGCCTTTCCTGAGAGGCTAGTAACAACTCACTCGACCTGCTCTTAGCCACCTAATCTCCCACTGCAGTTTAGAACTCACTTGCCACTTCTGAAATCCAAACTAGCTTATATGCTTCCCTGCATTGAAATAATGTATTCAAAGACTGCATTCCCACCAGTGTACGAGCTTCATAAAGGCAGATGACATGTTTTCACCTGTTTCCAAGTACCTCAGACATAATAGAAGCTCAACCCATATTTGTCCAATGAATGAATGTATGAGTGAGTAAATAGAATATAGTTATGTAGCTTGAATGCTTTCCTATTTAATTTAAATGTCAGGTCCTTAAAAGGACAAGGAATCTAACAAAAACATAAAATATGTATTGAATGTGCATTTAGCTAAGTTTTGAAAGTTTAGGAGCCTGTATATATGTATCAAATGAGTAGCAAATGAATAGCAATTTTTGGAATCTCGTGAATAAATTACAATTTTAAAACACCAGGGCTAAGTGTCTATGGAGCGTCATTCTTAAAAGGAAAAAAAGAAACCCCAGCCTATGTTTAAAAGTAATATATTTAGCTTAACAGTTTCCTAGCTTATGGGAATTATCTGGAAAATTCAGAACCCCAACCACTTCCCTGACAATAAGTATAGTTTTTACTTTCAGAATAGTCTGGATAAGGGCCAGCGTTCTCCACAGCACATTCCCTGTATGAAATTAACATTTGTAAGTGGAGTCGAATTGAATTTTGTGCTTAAAAAAAGTTACGATTTGTTCTATTGTTCCTCCTTGCTCTTCGTATAAAAATGAGAATTTAGACATAATCCTATAGTTAAGATATGAGCCATTTATTTAGCAATATCAGTTTAACAATGAATATGATAGTTCTTTGTCTCTATTCAAATTGTTATTGTTAATTCAGTGATTTCAGTTTTGAAAAGGAACAGAATTATAGGAAAAGTGTCATACTGCTTGGCGTTCGTATATTCATTCATTCATTCTTGTCTTCAACAAATGTGTTTGAAGTTAATTCCTTTGAAAGGCAGCATTCTTTATCTGATTCTCTAATCTCTTTCGGAAATCTGCTCCTGCATTTATTTCCTTACTACTGCATTTTCATTCCCTCCCCTACTGACAATAAAGTATTTGAAACTCTCATTAAAAAGAGCAAATCATTAAAAAAGGAAGAAAGGAAGGAAGCAGGGAGGAAACAGGAGAGGAAAGGAGGAGCAGGAAAAAGGAAGGGAGGAAATTTCCCTCGATTTTACATCTTTCTCTAGACACAGCTCTTCTCTTGCTTCTATTTAAGAACAAGCTTCCCCAAAGAATAGTTAACAATATGGTTCCAATTTTTCACCTCTCCTTCATTCTTTAAATACACACACATATACAAACACAAAATTGCAAAGTGAATTTAGTCTCACTGCAGAAAAGTTGGAAAATGCAGTAAAATCTAAGGAAAGCCAAACTCATCCATAAGTTTGTAGACTATTAGATAAACACTACTGGCATTTAGTTCATTTCGTGTATGTGCCCATCTTTTTTACATTCAGAATCATGTCCAGTTTTGCATTTTCATGCAACATTAAATTATGATCATTTTATTGTATTATTAACAATTCTCCAAAAACAAATTTTAATGACTACAAAATATCCCATCATATCGTTTTGTATTCTCATTAACTTCCGATTTTCATTTTATTATATAGATATATAGTATTTTTCCCCATGACTGATTATTTCTGTAAGTAAACTTCTAGAAACAGAATCTAAGTGCTTAAATGTAGCACTATTTTAAAATACTTGGTTCAAATTTAAGATCACGTTCTAGAAAGAGAGTATGCACTAAAACATTCATAGTATGTGACAGCACTGCTGACATTGCATCTTTAGCAGTCTTGACTATTATAATTTTGCTCATTTTTATTAATTTAATAAGTGAAAAAGAATTTCTGGATTTAATTTGCATTTCCTTTGTTACTGATTTTATTGAACTTTTAAAATGTGCTTATTAGACTTTTTATTTGTTCTATGAATTATATATCGTATGCTTTACTCATTGTTCTAATATTTTAGTGTTTTTTAATCCATTTGTGCAAATGTTTTATATTTTAAAAGTCATAATTGTAGCTAATTATACATTTTTTTAACTTTTTGTTTGCTTAAACAAATTTAAAATTTGTATGTCAATGAACTGTTAGATTTTTTTTTCTTACATCTATGAGTTTTTTCTTGTACAGATACAATATTCACTGGAATTTGGCCTTACTTCTTATGACTTGGGTTTTTCCCATTTAATTCTTTCATCCACCTAGGAGTCAGAGTTAAGAATCTAAATTGATTTGTTCCAAATCACTAACCAGTTATTCCAGCACCAGCTGTGAAAATTCCTTCTCTTTACCCTCAGCTGTGGTGCCTCCTTTATCAGATGTTATTACATTTTAAAATGTATGTGTGATAAGGTTTTACTCCTGATCTATTCTGTCTGCTGATCTGCTCGTTCTATCATCTATACTTACTTATAGACCTTTGCTGTGTACTTTAGTATCAACTCAGGCACAAGCCTTTTCATATTTTTCTTCTCTATTCTTAACTGTTTATTATTCCATGTGAATTTTAGGATCATTACTAAGTCAATAAGACAAAAATCCTAGATTTGGACTTTGATTATGCCCATAAGTCAATGTAAACATACACAGAAAACATTTATAATAAAAACACATAAAAATCTAAGTGTTCCCTTAAAAAAAAATGTGTAGACTCTCCTCCTGTAACTTTGAACCTATAAGAGTCCCCAGCTGGCTCCGTTGGTAGAGCATGCAGTTTTTGATCTTGGGATCATACGTTCAAACCCCTGTGTTAGATGTAGAGATTATTAAAAAATAAAAGAAAGGTACTTAAGGAAGTAAAGTATAAAATTTTACTAATATATAAATGAAGTACTGAATATGTCAGGAATATACCATACAGTCAGAAGGTAATAATTTTTCCCAATTTATAGAAAATTAATTTTGCACATAAATCCTTATTTTTATTATTTTTTAAAGATTTTATTTTTAAACAATCTCTACATCCAGCATGGGGCTTGAACTCACAATCTTGAGATCAAGAGCTGCGTGCTTTACCGACTAAGCCATACAGTCGCCTTCATAAATCCTTTTTTATTTATTATAATTATTATTATTATTTGAGAGAGGGCTAGCAAGAGAGAGAAGAGAGAAGCCCAGCAGGGAGGGAGAGGGGCAGAGGGAGAGAGAGAATCCTAAGCAGGCTCCACATTTATCGAGGCTCTATCTGACCACCCATGAGATCATGACCTGAGCCAAAATCAAGAGTCAGAGGCTTAACCTACTGAGCTACTCAGGCACCCCGACCCATAATACCTTTCTTAAAAAAATAAAAGGAGAAGGGGCGCCTGGGTGGCTCAGTGGGTTGGGGCCTATGCCTTCGGCTCAGGTCATGGTCTCAGGGTCCTGGGATGGAGCCCCACATCAGGCTCTCTGCTCAGTGGGGAGCCTGCTTCCTCCTCTCTCTCTGCCTGCTTCTCTGCCTACTTGTGATCTGTCTGTCAAATAAATAAATAAAATCTTTAAAAATAAATAAATAAAATAAAAGGAGGGGCGCGTGGATGGCTCTGTGTGTTAAGCATCAGACTCCTGGTTTCCCCTGAGGTCATGACCTCAGGCATCCTGAGCTGGAGCCCCCTCTCCAGGACCACCGCCCCCTCCGCTCAGCGGGGAGTCTGCTTGAAGCTAATTTCCCTCTACGCTTCCACACCCCTCCCAAAAAACAAATAAAACTTCGGGAAAAAAATAAGGCACCCTTTTTTAAGTAAAATACATTTCTATATCAGGAGAGCATAAATAACCTTATGTGTTTTAGTGTTTTCGGGTTTGGTTTTGGTTTTGTTTTGGCTACAAAAAGCGTTCTTGTTCCCCCTCGGTCCACCGCTGGGAGAGAGCTCCCGGGGGTCTCCGAAGCTGCCCCGTGGCCCACCGCACAGGCTCCGGCACCAGCCCGAGGGCCCTCCGAGGCCGCCGGGCTCCCAGGCGCGCCCGCGGGTGAGCCTCCGGGAGAGCCCGGCGCCCAGCCCGCCCGCGTGGGTCAAGCCTGCGGAGGGGAGTCGGGCACTCGCGTCCCCGGGCCGAGGGGCGCGTGGGGCCCCGGCCGCGGTTCGGGGGGGAGCGAGGAGCCGGCCCCTGCGCGGGGAGCGGCCGCGGGGGCTCCGGGCTGCATCTTCGGGAGCCGCGGGCGCCCTGGGGCTTCTCCGGGGCCGTGCCGGGGGCGATGCGGGGCCCGGCGGCCGGAGCCTGGGCCTCGCGGTGCCGAGAGAGGCGGAAAGGCCGGCGGCGTGCGAGGCCGCGGAGCGCGGGCAGCGGGCGGTGGACAGGCCTCGGCCGCGGGGACCGGGCCTGGCGCTGCCGGGAGCCCGGCGCAGGATGGGGTGCTGGCGAGCCCCGGGGGCGGAGGGCGGCCGAGAAGAGGGTGGCGAAGTCTGTGTGTGGAAGAGAGGTTGGAGGGTGGTCGGAGGCTGGAAGAAGGGGCGCCCCTGGGTGTGTTCCTTCCCCACACTAGGGCGCACCGATCTGGGGACCGCCAGGGGCACCGCCCTTGAATTTGCTTAAGTTTTAACCACCCGCAGTGTATTTGTTGACATTCTTACTCTGTGGGTTAAAATGAAAGACATCACTTGTGTTTGCTATACCGAGTAACAGAGACTCTTGGTCCGAGTTACCAAAAAATGTTTAATAATCAACCAATTGGGTAACTGTTGAAGTTTTGGGTTCTCTGGGGAGAGTGGAAGACTAAGATGAATGTGCAAGAAGGTTATCCCCTTGGGATCTACACTTGAGGAAGGGAAGGAAGCAGCACAGGGAACAGAGAAGTTGGTTGGTTTATGGTACAGTCGCAGCCAGAGCCTCAGACCACGCCTCAGGGAGCTCTGAGGCTGAGGCGGCCCTCCCTCCGGGGTTGTCTTGGGTTAGGGTGAGGGGCTGGATATTCTTACCTGCATGTCGACAACTGGATGCCCGCTGCCGGGGAACCCGAGTGTGACCTCAGGCGAATCAGCTTTCTGTGGCTGAGATACTTCTGTAAGAGAGCAAATAAATGAGGGTTTCTAGGGGCTTCTTTTTTTTTTCTTTTTTTTTTTAAGATTTTATTTATTTATTTGAGAGAGAGAGACAGTGAGAGAGAGCATGAGCGAGGAGAAGGTCAGAGAGCGAAGCAGACTCCCCATGGAGCTGGGAGCCTGATGTGGGACTCGATCCCGGGACTCCAGGATCACGCCCTGAGCCGGAGGCAGTCGTCCAACCAACTGCGCCACCCAGGCGTCCCTCTAGGGGCTTCTAAAGGGGGACATGGACAATGTCCCATAATGTCTTCTGTAGTCAAGTAGGCCTTGTAATTTCCACATCAGGTATCAATGTGTACTCAATAAATATAAATGTAAATGCGACAGTAGAAAATTCTTAAAAGAATTTTTTTTTAAAAATGCACACACCCTAGGGTACTTGATGTCATAAACAGGAAGAAATATAAAAGAAAGGATTCTAGGGTTCTCATTGTTCTGACTTATCTGAGTCTTGGGCATGAAAAACTAGGATGCAAGAATTCGAATCTCATTTCCTTTGCTTTCCATTCCCTTCTTAAGAGAGGCAGCAAAATAAAATGAAGCCAGGAAGGACAGCAAGTGTTGGAAATTCACCATACATTCCTAAACAGGCAAGAGGGGATGGAACTTAGTCCAGACTTCATAGACAGCAGCTAAGCTGAATTCAAACTCAGATCTGTCTGCTCTTAATGCCTGTGTTTCTTTCTCTATGTGCTGTAAATATGAGGGGTAGAAACGGACAAAGCAATTAGAAATTATTTTCCATTCTAGCCTAGCTCAGTTGTTTGTTTGTTTGTTTTTTAAGATTTTATTTATCCATTTGACAGAGATCACAAGTAGGCAGAGGCAGGCAGAGAGAAAGTAGAAAGCAGGTTCCCTGCTGAGCAGAGCCCGATTTGGGGCTTGATTCCAGGACCCTGGGATTAGGACCTAAGCCGAAGGCAGAGGCTTTAGCCCACTGAGCCACCCAGGGGCCCCGCATAGCTCAGCTTTTAAAAGATTTTATTTATTTATTTATTTGGGAGAGAGAGAGCGAGAGAGAGCATGTGAGCACATGTGCAGTTGCACGGGCCCACAAGCAGGGGAAGGGGCAGAGGAAGAGGGAGAGAGACAGAATCTTAAGCAGGCTCCATGCCCAGTGTGTTAGAGCCTGTCACTATGGTGGGCCTCAATTTCACAACCCTGATATAATGAGGTGCGCTGAAATTGAGTCAGATGCTTAACTGACTGAGCCACTCAGGTGCCCCATAGCAAAACTCCGTTTTGTCATTCATTGGTTTAATAAATATTTATGGATTGCTTACCAGGCACTTTCCTATTTGTTAGGATAAAAAAGAGATGGATGAGATACAGTTGTAGTCATGAAGGTCTACTGGGCTTTTCAGTCCCGTTAATTATTAGGGTGTTTGTTTTTCTATTTTGCTCCTATGCCAGTGGCAAAGTAACAAACCGTTATTCACTTAATTCCTTTGATGGCTTGCCCGAGTTACCTACATGCATGTTGAGTGGGCATCAGAAAGACATTAAAAGCATTAGGTACACCCTGAAATAGATTTTTGGAGATGAAGGTGGATATGCTGGCATGGGGAGGGGAGAGAAAGGCGACCCATTTTTTTAAATGGAGGCAAAGTAAAAGAGTATTCTATCATGGGAGTAAAAATACAAGTTAAGAGGGGCATTCCTGAATTGTTTGTTGGTTTTAATGAAGAACCTGTAATAGTAAGTTGATGCCCTTCATCCTTCCTTTTGGTATAAGGTCCTACTCACAACTATGGCTTTTGCTACTTCATAGACCAAACTCTAGTCTTGTCCACACTCCAGCTGCAGCTACCTCGGTCTTGAGTATCTTCCCTTGTCAGATGGGGATGATAGCAGTACCGATCTCGTAGGAGTGCTGCGTGGATTACATGAACTACAAGCTTAAATAGGGCCTGATACTTAGTGCTTACTACTTGTTAGATCTTGTTAAGAATTGGTACTCTTTACTTGAACACGTAACTCTGTTTATAGTCAGTAGAGCCTGATGGTTAAGAAAATGGTCTCCAGAACCAGACAGCCAGAGTTCAAATGCAGGTTCTGCCTTGGGCTGGCTGCATGACTTTGGGCAAGTGACTTACCCACATTGTTTCTCAATTCCTTGTCTGCCAAGTGGCGATGATACAGTTTCTACTCATAGTATTATTGTGAACATGGAGTAAGTAAGTGTCTGTAGAGCCTCTAGGATAATCCCCGGTAGAAAGAGCCATGTAGGGCCAGCTCAGTCGTTCAGCATCTGCTTTCAGCTCAGGTCGTGATCTGGGGTCCTGGGATTAAGCCCACACCAGGCTCCCTGCTCAGCAGGGAAACCTGCTTCTCCCTCTGCCCCTCCCTCCTGCTCATGCCTTCCCTCTCTCCCTCTCTCAAATAACTAACAAAGTCTTAAAAAAAAAAAAAAAAAGAGCCATGTAGACATTAGCTATCATCGTCATCACCATCATCATCATCACTGCTTGGCTTGTTAAAGACATGTGCTTCTCCAGATCAGTCAATGTTGCAGAACACATAAGCCCTCAGACACACCCCAACACACTGGAAAGCACACACAAGCATACACACCCCAGCTACAAAGAGTCCAAGCTGCTCCAGACCATTCTCTGGGGAGACTAGCCACGCACTTACTCCTCTGCCGCATTTCCCTGGGAAAGGGAGCTGATTTCTGGAACAGAATGCAAGGGCAAGATAAGACAGGAGGAATGAGCAGCCTCTGGCGCCGCCAACCCTGGGGCAAAGGGCAAGCCTGGTGCCCTCCTCACCTTCCTTATCAGCCTCCTTTCCTTCCTTTGGCCACTCCCACCCTCTCCTGCACTCCCCCCAGGGCCTCTCCTGGGTCTGATGCCCGGTTTCAGTGACTTTTGGCAATGAGCCCTTGCCAAAGTCTGAACTCTAATTAAAATATTTGCCAAGAACTTCAGGTATGCAACCTCCCAAAGGGCCTTTTCAGTTTTTGCAGGAGGAAGAGGCAATAGCTGCTTTATTGGTCCACCTTCCCCAGCTCCCCTCCTTTCTATCACGTGCCGTGGCCATGGTTAGAGCCCACAGCAGGTGGAACAGTGGGGCCACGGGCTCGGGCTCTGCCTGCTGCCCTCCCTCCCCGCCCCTGAAGTGTGGGGTTGGCTGGACCTCACCCAGGTCAGCTCTTCCACTCCTCACCAGATCATGTGTCAGTGCAAGGGGTCCTACTTTGGGTTCAGAAAGGTATCATCAGGTATCTAAAAACATTCACACTTCTAGTTGGAGAAAAGAAAGGAGCCATTAAAAAGAGAAAGGAGAAAGAAGTTTGAGTGGGGGCTTCGACAGGTCCCCTGAATCAGGCAGACCTGCTCGAAGTAAGCCAGTGGCCACCCAGGTGCCAGCTAAACGAGTGATCAGACAGATCCTGGAAACATCATAGACCTACACCATTCTGAGCCGGGACTCCGGCATTTCCTTTAAAACATCACCGATAAGTGGTAAGTCCAGCCACTTAGGGTTACTTGTTTTGTTTTCAGGTTATTCTGTTTCTCCTGGCTCTGCCCTTCGCCACCCACTATCCCCTTCCCTCTACCACATGACAGACCCTAGATAGTCAAGGTCAACCTTCCACGTATTCTCTCTGTAGCCACCAGCTCACCCAGGCCAATCCTACCCCAACCTGTCTTGTTGTCTCTTCCTCAACGTGAGTTATTTCCAGTTCCTCTGATCATTCCCTACATGAGGGTAGACAAGAGGTGCTGCAGTTAAAATTTCCAAACCTAGGGGCGCCTGGGTGGCTCAGTGGGATAAAGCCTCTGCCTTCGCCTCAGGTCATGATCCCAGAGTCCTGGGATCGAGTCCCGCATCGGGCTCTCTGCTCAGCAGGGAGCCTGCTTCCTCCTCTCTCTCTGCCTGCTTCTCTGCCTACTTGTGATCTCCATCTGTCAAATAAATAAATGAAAACTTAAAAAAAAAATTCCAGGGACGCCTGGGTGGCTCAGTTGGTTAAGCGGCTGCCTTCGGCTCAGGTCATGATCCCAGCGTCCTGGGATCGAGACCCACATCGGGCTCTTTGCTCTGTGGGGAGCCTGCTTCTCCTTCTGCCTCTGCTGCCACTCTGCCTGCCTGTGCGCTCTCACTCTCTCTCACTCTCTCTCTGGCAAATAAATAAATAAAATCTTTAAAAAAAAAAATTCCAAATCTACAATCTGTGCTCACTTTGGCTAGTCCAGTGTCAGACTACACGCTCTAAACATTGTTTGGAGAAGATGTTGCTCTGGGCCATGAGGCTTTACCTCCAAATTCTCACTTCTGACTCCTGATCTTGCTCTTTTCCTCTCCCTTTAACCCATTACAACTTCCTAAATACTTCACTAAAGGCTTCGCCAAGCAGGGAACCTGATGCAGGACTCGATGCTAGGCCTCTGGAATCATCATGACCTGAGCTGAAGACAGCTGCTTAGCCAAGTGAGCCATCCAGGTAACCCAAGTGGCTGGAAAATCTTCAAATAATGATGCTTTGTCCCAAAATTCCACCAGCTTACACCAATCATTTTATCCTTGACTACATGCTTTGATTTTTTTTTAAAGGCATGTGCAGTTAAATTCAGGGACGTCCAGAATATGGTTTATGTACTCCAAAAAATACCGGGATAGAGGACTTCACTATAATTCTAGGAAAAAATGCAAATTTAAATCTCTGTCTTTTGATGAAAATGGTGTTGAGGAAAGAAAGGGGCATGAGTAGAATCAAAAGCAACCTCGGGACTGGAGCTGTTTTCAGGAATAGACTTGGGAAGGCCATTTTGCCTACAACGAGAATGCGTTAACAGGTACAGCCCAATACCCACAATTGGAAAGCAACGTGGGGACAGTTAATAGAATATCTTGTGGACATTTGAGCAAAGAAATTATATAACTAAAAAGGATTTTGCCATTTTTAAGAGGCTGTGAAGGACAGACTGGAACGTTTCTAAGCCTCAGTTTTCCCATCTGTAAAATGGAATGGAATGGAATGATTACTAAAAATATGTAGAGAGCTTAGAAAGGGTTGTTACATGGGAAGCACTCCCCTAGCACAGAGGTCTCTGTAATTATGCACATGGGGCGGGGAACAAGAGACCGAAAGTGAAGGAAACATCTAGGAAGCTCTTCACCAGTAGTAGAAATGTTAGAAGCAGTGATGAGGTGCTCACGGTGTGCCAGGCACCATTCTGAAAGTGCTTTAGAGAATGTGACACATGGACTTCTCACCACAGTCCCATGAGCTGGTTACTGCTATTCCCACTTGTCAGATTGGAAGCTGAGGGACAGAGAGGATATGTGACTTGTTTTAAGTTGCCACAGACGGAATTCAAATTCAAATCGCTTCGGACACCCTTGAGCGCCACGCTGTTCCATAGTACTGGTGTATCGGTGAAAACAAGGAGGAGGGGTGTGTGGGAGAAACAGAAAGAAAAGGGAGGAGTGAACAGACAGACACCCATCAGTGAGGAGAGATGGCAGTGTGTGAGCGAACAGCCCTGGGTGAGTATACAAAGTCCAAAAGAATTCTAGCTGGTAAGCGGAATTGGGAGGAAAACGGTCCCAGAGCCAGAGAAGGAGGCTTCTTTTGTTTTCGGTTTACTGTCCTTGAAATGTTTAAGGTTTGATTAAAATCTCTTGGATCATTTTGGAGCTTTGAAATGTTATTTAAAAAAATAATAAAATAAAGAGCATTGCAGAGCCCCTGAGTGGCTCAGTCTTTAAACGTCTGCCTTTGGCTCGGGTCATGATCCCAGGAGCCCCACGTCAGGGCTCCCGGCTCGACAGGAAGCCTGCTTCTCCCTCTCCCCGTCCTCCTGCTTGTGAGCTCTCTCTAGCTCTCTCTCTCTCTCTGTCAAATAAATAAATAAAATCTTTAAAAAACTAAAAATAAAAAAAGAACATTGTTTTTTTGCTTTTTGAACAAAGAACACTCGGCCCCGGTCGGTCTCCTGAAGCCTGTGTGTTCAGTGATTAGTTCTGTACACAGGTGAGCATTTCCCTCAAGTAGCACATGTTTAAAGAGCATAAGTGGCTTTTTTTCACACCCCATTTAATTTACACTGGTTTTACCTTCCCCGCACAGATGGCCTGCTTTTCCTCTTCCTGTGCTTAATTCTCACTGAAGCCAGAGAACGCTAAATGCCCATGAGGATTCAGCGGAGTTAGGGAATACAGGAAGAGGAACCAATGGTGCTAATAGTTTAACAAAACTTCAGGGAATGCTTTCTAAAGTTATGATCTGAGGCAGAAGGCATTAAAAGCATTTTTTGCAGCATAGGAAAATGGGGAGATACAGTAACGTCAAATATAAGAAAACTGAACAGTATATGCAGTAGGATTCTTAAGTGGTAAAATCAAAAAGTGTGTATCAATGATCTGTCATGTACTTTTTTTTTTTTTTTAAAGATTTTATTTATTTATTTGTCAGAGAGAGAGGGAGAGAGAGCGAGCACAGGCAGACAGAGAGGCAGGCAGAGGCAGAGGGAGAAGCAGGCTCCCTGCCGAGCAAGGAGCCCGATGTGGGACTCGATCCCAGGACGCTGGGATCATGACCTGAGCCGAAGGCAGCTGCTTAACCAACTGAGCCACCCAGGCGTCCCTGTCATGTACTTTTGAAAGGCCAGGAATTTATTTTCAGAAATGAATAATTACTGAGCGGGAATTTTGGTTGAAAGGACTTAGGGTGATTTGATTTTCTTCTTTAAATTCATTTTCATTTTTCCACACTGAGGATGTATTCATTTTATAATCAGAAGAATCCCACGCTTTTAAGAAAGAGAAGTGACATTTCAAATCTCTATTTTCTCTGTTAGAGGTTTAAATCTGAATGAAAGCTGCCGTTCTGGCTGAGTTTTTTGCCCGGTGGGGGCAGTATTAAGTCCCCATGATTTCTGCAATTGCCGTATTTTTGGTGTGTTTGGGAGAGCCTGGAGTGCGGGGAAGAAGTGAGGCTCCCCTCTTTCACCAGCTGTTTACTTGATTAGCGACACTAAGTAGAATCGTTCTTCCTATTAAGTGGAAGAGTCAGCCTCCACGAACAGAAAGAGGGGGTGGTGGTAAAGGAAGGACCTTCAGGGGAGCTTCCTCTTCAACATTTTTCAGTGATGATTACTCCAGGGATCCGGCCAGCTGCAGCCTGCAGCTGTGTTTCCAGCTGTGCCGAGTGGGGCTGGATGATGTGTTTGGCAAATGCTGCAGTGGCCCTTTCCTGGGGCATGTGGACCAGCCAGTAGATATGGTGGAGCTGCGGCTTCACAGAAACTCTAGGGAGTGAGATTTCTGGATAACTTTCAGAAAGTTGAACTTGTACCTTTCATGTGTCAGAAAGATCAAGTGAGCCAATATTCATAAAATTGAAACCCACAAAGCACTATCTTGATGTGTTTGTATAAGATTACAATTATTTCTCTCCTTAAGCTCTAAAACTTGAAAGCTTCACCGCTGTTATTGTCATAAATGGAGTAGACATTTTTTAGTACTTAGCATATTTTTAAATTCTGAAAACAATGTTATAATGACCATAAAGAATGTTTTAGACCATGAAAAGGATTGATCATGTCAGAATCCAATTATTTTTTTAAAAATCTAATTACTTCCATTTGGGGGGCCTTAAAGTATTTATGCTTATAAGAATAATGAAACTATATTACAGAAAATTGGGGGGGGCATTATCATCCCCCTGAGATTCCACTACCCTAGGACAACTGTCATCAATTCTATATATTCCCTTCCAAGTTTTTTTTTTTTTTTCCTGGAGGCAACATCTTCAAACTTTAAATTGTAGTGGATTTACAAATCAAAATCAGATTACTTTAGTAATCTGATTTCTTTTGCTTTTCTGTTTAACACCATACTGAATAGGAGGCAGTTTAGGGTAATGCTTAAAAATCCATATTCTGAAGTCAGGGAGGAGCTCCTTTGAGGAATTTTCTTTCCTTTAAGTAGTAGAAAGGGAAGAGAGCATGGAGAGATAATTGAAAGAAAGCAGGGGGGATAAAAGAAGAACTTTGAAAAGAGCCTTAAATAAGGGTAATACCTACTCCACCGAATTATTGAGACGAAATGAAGTAATATCCACAATATAGCTACTACGTGGCCTGGGACACAGTAGCCATTCAGTGAATGGTAGCTATTGTACCATTCTTATAGTGTTATGTAGACTTTATAATTACTTTAATGCCCATATCAATATTTTAATTTCACTATAGAATTTCAGCAGATACATATACTACATATTTACTAGTGGCCATTAATTTTCTTACAATTTTTCAACATAATAAATAATGCAGAACAGGGCTTTTTCACATTTTAGATAATCTTCTGAGACTATATATAGTTTAGTAGAATTATTGTGTCAATGAACATTTTTAGGGTTCTTGATACATTTTGCTATATTGATTTTTTAAACATGTTCTAATTTATAATGCCGTCATCAATTTTTAAAAGCAATAGTTTTACTGTATCATTGCCAGGATTGAATATTAAATTTAATTTCTGTGTGTGTGTGTGTGTGTACATGCTGGCATGCATATGCACACATTGTGTGTGTATGCTTACTAATGTGGTGAAAGTGAATGATGATGTAAGAGTATTTTTGCTAAGGCAGAAGAAAGCCTCTGATATGCTGACATGTAGAATTAGGAAGCACTGCTCCCTATAAGTACTTTGCAGGATCTGTGTGAACTCACTTCCTCATGGAATTAGAAAGTTCCAGAAATATGGCTCCCGCAGGATCTACATGTCAGATGCCTAACTGTATCTCCCAATTTGCACTGGTTCAGGAAATCAGTAGGAATGAATGAGAATTCAGCTTACAACAAATGGGGCTCAGATGCAGAAGGTTTTAATGGTAAAAGAGAGAATCTCCAAAAAAGAAAGAAAGATATATTAAACTTCTGGAAAATGCAGTTGAGGCTTTGAGGAAAGACTCTCTTTGAGTAAAGATTTATTCTGACAGAGTGTCTCAGGCTCGACAGCAGGATCTGACTGCTAAAAGGAGTTGGCATGCTTCTGAACGCTTAGTAAGAGAAGATGGTAATAAAGGAAAAGAAAAATATATCACCTAGGATACAACATCTTTGCTGTGGCAACTTTCTCTGAAACAGCTGGTCAGGAAAGGCAGGTGTCTCCAACTAGCTGGAGAGTGAGAAATGCCCTGGAGTAGAGGGGAGAGGTGCGCAGCAGTGCGTGGTGGGGTGGAGGGGGGCATGGTACAGAGCAGGGCAATAACCACCAGTGGAGCAGGGATGGCTGAAAGACCAAACACAGAGGTAGGGCAGCAATGCTTTGGCACCCCTGATGATAAGTAAGACTTTGGGCCTGCCTGTAGCTGGTTGATGTCCTCTTTCTGAATTCCTGCTTCTGATCTACTTTGGGCCTGGAAACCAGATACCCAATCTCATCAGAATTGTGGGTAAAATAACAATAAAAGTTTCTGGGATGATGGTGGAATTAGAAGTGCCAGAAATCTGTTTCCCTACCTAGACAAAAATTTTACTGGCAGAATCTGTCTGATGTAACTATTTTTGGAAATGTGGAATCTGTTGAAGGCTTGCAACTTCCAGAGGAAGGCTTGGATGGCAAATTGCAGTTCATTTTGGTCAGTTTCAGCTCTTAGCACAGTATCAGCTACCCAGACCTCATCCCCTTGATCCACTATGGGCAGCCATGCATGCATTCCAGAAGAATTTTGTAATATAGCTTGTAAGAGCCAGAGTGGGCAATAAGAACCTTGTCCTCCAAACATGAAGATCTGCACTCCAATTACTGGTTACTGCTCTGGTTACAGGAATGCAGACAGAGAAGGGGGTGGCCATTGTTGTTTCACCTCTCCCTATTGTTGCAAGCCCCTCCTGCTCTAGCTGACATGACTTCCAGAGAACTTAAAAAGCCAATGACCTTTTCTCCCCTTTGTTTTTCTTTTTCCTCTTCTGGGAGTCAGATATTAAAAACCAAGACATTTAAAAACAGAAAAACAAAAAAGACCCTAAGACTTTCAAAAGCGACTTCAGGGGTGTCTGGCGGGCTCAGTCAGTACAGTACATGACTCTTGATCTTACAATTGTGAGTTCAAGCCCCATATAGGGCATGGAGCTTACTTAGAGGAAAAAAAAAAAAAAGCAACTTCATATATGGGGACATTGGATAGGCACTGCACATGCTCAGGGAAGAGAAAATGCACAGAAAAGACCAAGAGGACCTTAATTTTACTCCTCAGGTCAATCCCTGGCACAAAGATAGCTCCCAACAATCAAAATGGAAACAAAAACAATAAATAAAAACAAAAAAAACCAGAAAACCCTGGGCAAAGGGAAGAATGTGATTTTCAGAGTTACTACATTATTAGATACAACTGTTACGTTTTCAATAGCAACAACAAAAACAACAACAACAAAAATCACAAGGCTACAAAGAATAGGAAAGTAAGGCGCATTAAGGGGAAAACATTAAGCCGAAGAAAAAATTGTCCTCGAAAAAGACTCAAAGGCAGACCTTCCAAAGTTTTTAAAACAACTGTCTTAAAGATGCTCAAAGAACTAAAAGAAGATGTAGAGAAGGTCATGAAAACAACACATGAATAAAATGAAACTATCAATAAAGAGATAGAAAACAAAACAAAATTTAAAAAACCAACAAGAAGAAATTCTGAAGCTGAAAATGACAATAACAGAAATGAAAAATACACTAGAGGGATTCAAAAGCAAATTTGAGTAGCAGAAGAAATAATCAGTGAACTTGAAGATAAAACAATGGAAATTATCAAGTCTGAGGAACAGAAAGAAAAAAAAGATTGAAGAAAAGTGAACACAAAACGTCTAAGGGACCTATGGGTCACCCTCAAACAGATCAACATATGTATTGTGGGAATTCCAGAAGGAGAGGAGAGAAAGAGGTAGAGAGAATATTTGAAGAAATAACATGTGATAAAACTCCCCAAATTTGATGAAGATATGAGTACAACCATCCGAAAAGCTCAATGACTCCAAATAGGATGAACCCAAAGACACTCACACCTAAGACACATTATAATCAAACTATCAACACACAAAGACAGACTGAGAACATTGAAAGCAGCAAGAGAGAAGTGACTCATTGCATCAAAGGGATCCTCAGTAAGATTATAAGCAGATTTTTCATCAGAAACTTTGGAGGCCAGAAGACAGTGGGCTGATATAGTCAAAGTGCTAAAAGAACCAAAGGACTAACCAAGAATGCTGTCTATATCCAGAAAACTATTTGTCAAAATTAAGGGGAGAAATTAAGTCATTGCCAGATAAACAAAACCTGAGGGAGTTTGTTACCATCAGACTTGCCTTCCTAGAGATGTTAAGTGAGGCCTGTAGGTTGAAATGAAAAGACAATAGACAGGAACTCAAAGCTGCATGAAGAAATAAAAAGCCCAACAAAGATAAATACAGGGGCAATTATAAAGTCTAGTATTTTTGTAACAAAGGTTTATATCTTTGTTTTTTTATTTTCTGCATGATTTAAGAGACTAAGATGTTTAAAAAAACAATCATTTGTCTAAATGCTAGTATTTTTGCAACTTCGGTTTATAACTTCACATTTTGTTTTTTACATAATTGAAGAGATTGACACTTTTGAAAAATTATCAGTGTATTTTTTGGACATGCAATATATAAGGATATCATTTCAATAACTGAAAGGGGTAGGGGCAGAAAAGTAAAGGAGCAGTTTTTGTACATTATTGACAGTAAACTGTTATAAATCCAAATTAGCGTGTTATAACTCTAGGGTATTAAATGAAATCCCCTTGTAACCACAAATAAAACAAAACCGAATTCAAAAATGGGCAAAGACCTGAATAAACACTTCTTTAAAGAAGGTACACACATGGACAACCAACACTTGAAAAGATGCTCAGCATCACTAATTGTTAGAGAAATGCAAATCAAAACTACAATGAGATACTACCTCGATTCAGGAAGATGGCTACTATCAAAAAACCCCCAGAAATTAACAAGTGTTGGCCAGGGTTTGGACAAATTGGAACCCTTGTGCACTGTTGGTGGGAACATAAAATGAAACAGCTGCTGTGGAAAACAATATGACAATTCCTCAAAAAATTAAAAATAGAATTTCTGTTTGATCCTTTAAAGTCCATTTTTGGGTATATACCCCAACATTTGAAGGCACGGTCTTGGAGAGATATTTATTCACCCATATTCAAATCAGTATTATTCACAATAGCTAAAATGTGGAAGCAAACTGAGCACCCATTGACAGAAAAATGGGTAAGCAGAATATGGCGTATACCTACAGTGGAATATTCTTCAGCCTTAAATAGGAAGAAAGGAAATTCTGACACGTGCTATCACATGGATGAACCTTGAGGACTGTTGTACTAAGTGAAATAAGCCAGTCACAGAAAGACAAATACTGTGTGATCCCACTTACAAGAGACACTTAGAGTAGTCAAATCATAGAAACAGAAAGTAGAATGGCGGTTTCCGGGGACTGAGGGGAGGAGGAAATGGGGAGCTATTGTTGAATGGGTATGTAGTATCAGTTTTGCAATATGAAGAGAATTCTGGAAATGGATGGTGGTGAATGATAGCACAACAATATAAATGCATGTCACTGAGTTGTCGTTGTTGTTATTGTTGTTTTTAAAGATTTTATTTATTTATTTGACAGAGAGAGAAATCACAAGTAGGCAGAGAAGCAAGCAGATGAGGGGAGGGAAGCAGGCTCCCTGCTGAGCAGAGAGCCCGATGTGGGGACTCAATCCCAGGACCCTTAGATCATGACCTGAGCTGAAAGCAGAGGCCCAACCCACTGAGCCACCCAGGCGCCCCATGTCACTGAATTGTACACTTAAAAATGGTTAAGATGGTAAATTTTATACTATGTATATTTTAGCACCGTAAAAAGTCTCTGAGAGAGAACCTGAGGAATTATCCTGTAAGTAATGCATGTGTATTTTAGTATTTGAGATTTATAAACTCCATTTTGACTACTTTTTATTTTTATTTATTTATTTATTTATTTATTTATTTATTTATTTGACAGACAGAGATCACAAGTAGGCAGAGAGGCAGGCAGAGAGAGAGACAGGAGGAAGCAGGCTCCCTGCTGAGCAGAGAGCCTGATGTGGGACTCGATCCCAGCACCCTGAGATCATGACCTGAGCTGAACGCAGGGGCTTAACCCACTGAGCCACCCAGGTGCCCTTGACTACTTTTTAAATTTCTTTCCTGATTCTATACTGTTTTACACAAAGGACTTCATCTAAGAGCTGAGTTCTAAGTAGGTGAAGTCTTTCAGCAAATTTTGTACAGGTTTCTTTGCGCTCATCCGGGTTCATGATATATAAAGGCACTGTAATGGAGTGAATACAAATTTAGGCTCTGGAGTCAGAAAAAGTCAGAAGACGTGGGTTTGAATGTGAACTCTGCAAGTAACTACATATGTGATCTCGGGGAAAAGTTACACAACCTCTCCAAGCCTAAGTTTATTCATTTCTGAAATGGAGATAATAAGTTACTTGTGGGGTCCCTTGTGAGGATTAAGAAAATGCCTATGTAATGATACAAGGCCCGAGGCCCAGCACCAGTGAGAGGCGAGGCGTGTTAACACTCCACTGAGAAGAAGCTCCAACAGGACGGGGGTAGGATTCGCTCTTGCTCATGCTGCTTGGTGATGAGTGACTACTCAGCATGGTATAGCCGGCTCACGTTACAATGTGGAGGGGATCATTGCTTTATTATGAGATGATAACAACATGGGGATTTGTAGTGGATTTTCTAAAAGAAAGAATGAGTTTTCAATTAAATTGAGAAAATAGGCAAGCAGAAAAAAACTCATTTCACATGAACTTATCCTGTAATCACAAACTGGGCCTGAGTGAGCATACGGCCTCTTAGAACAAGGGTAAAATAGTCTTTCGAGACTTAGTTATATGCATTGGTTTCCCAAAAAGACCTAAAGATCAGATATTCAAAAGGGATACTTTTTAAATAACATTAATATTTAAATTGGAAAGCCTTTTTCTCAGTTTTTATTTGCCTTTTGGATGAAG
This sequence comes from Neogale vison, assembly GCF_020171115.1. Lineage (NCBI taxonomy): Eukaryota > Metazoa > Chordata > Mammalia > Carnivora > Mustelidae > Neogale > Neogale vison. The sequence continues at coordinate 82,867,901 of NC_058102.1, forward strand.
CCTTTACCTGTGTGCAGACACATGTATTCGTGTGTGTGTGTGTGTGTGTGTGTATTCTTAGTTTGCCTACTTATATTTTTTTCCATAGGAAAAAAAAAGAAACATGCAATTGCCAGATAACCTTAGTGAATGTACCCCTTCATTTTTAATCAGGGAATGGGTGTTTTAGGGGGTCCATGTCACCCTCCCTTTTACCTCTTCTCTCTTCTTTACTCAGGCTTATAGAGAATGTGAGGGCATAACTGATGGTAAAGTGTCTTTCTCTCAGAAGGCATGCTGAAAACAAAAGCACATGTCAATAAGCTGTGCAAATGTATACTGAGATTGAAAACATGTGTCCAAAGACTTGTATGTGAGTATTCATAGCAGCATTGTTCATAACAGCCAAAATGTTGACACAACCCAAATGTCAATCCCTTGATGAAGAGACAGAATGTGGTGTATCCATATAATAGAATCTCTGTGTGTGTGTGTGTGTGTGTATATATATATATATATATATATTTGTATTTAGTTTATTCAACTCTGTTGTATTCTCTGAGTTGTGTACTTTAAAAGGGTCCATTTTATAGTATGTAGACTATATCTCAATAGAGCTCTTTATTTTTTATTTTTTTAATGCTATATATTCTTATCTTATTTTATTTATTTATTGTTTTAAGTAGGCTCCACACCCAGTGTGGAGCTTGAACTTACAACCCTGAGATCAAGATCAGAGCTGAAGTCAAGAGTTGGATGCTTAACCAACTAAGCCCCCCAGGCTCGCCCTTTTTAAAGTTGTTTAAATAAAAAGGAAAGAAAGGCATAACTCGATTGTCACAGACGTGTTGTTTTTATCACACCTATGTATAACTTCACTATAGCAGAATTATAGCATTTTTCATAAATAACCTGAAGGTTATTTACATAAAGCCAATTTATTCTGGAAAAAAAAAAGTCAGAATTTTCCAGGAAAAGCAGGCAACATTAATAGTATATTTGCTCCAACCCACTTGGAGGATTATAGAAATATTCACATTCATCAGCTGAAGCTTTTGAGGCAATGTTTGTTTTCCGAACGTTTCCTGCTTCCTGGAGAGGTGAAAGAATTCTTCTTAAGAGTAATGCCAAAACAGCCTTATGCATTTGACGTGAAGAATTAAAGAGAATGACTAATGAAGTTCTAGGTGAAGCCTTTGCCTTCTACTTCTGTTCTCTACTAGTATGTGTGAGTCTTGTTTTCCTATACCCCGTTTATTTATGCAATGAATTTCTTCCAGAAATGGAAAACCCAGCAAGCAAGGATAAAGTCCCCTCCAAAAACAAAGTGGAGTTTTTGATTGCTTTTCTATTTGATCTTCTTTAAGGATTAAAATGAACAATGTCATCAGTATGCTAAAGCAAGGAAGTACATTCAAGTAATATTATAGGCTTTAAATTACGCTATGTTTTTAATCTGATAGGTAAGATAACTGATATTTTGGGGCTAGGGATCGTTCCTTAATTATTAACAAAAAAATTAAAAGGAAAGAAGTACATCAGGTAATTAGATCCAGAGCTTATTTGGATCATGCATTTAATTACGCTTTTTGAAAAAAAGAAGTTCTAATCTATGAAACAGATTAGAAATAAAAGCACAAATGCTCTTAGCCTACCAACCAGTTTTATTGTTGGTTATTATCAGAAATTATCTATAATATTCAGTGAGTCAATCCACGGCTGGCTCCTTTAAGAACATAGTCTTCAAAATAAAGCCAGAATAAATTAAATGAGAAATAGAGACAGAACGAGTCATTTGCAACCTCCTTAAAATCAAATGAGACGTTTCTTCTCTGGACCCAAACAGCTTTCTTTTCAGCTGATGTCACTCAAGAATTGCACACCCAGCAGTGCCTGAGGGCTGTAGTCGAAGTGCAGAGATACCCTGGTTTCCAGGACAGCTTCCTGCACTAGAGACGTCTGAACCCCGGACTGCCTCCCTAATGAGTCTTTATGACGTGTTTTTAAACTTCTGAAGTTACTTCTCATGGCCCTACTCTTGATATGACCCATCCAATAACCAGACCCCCATGACATCCCGTCAGGAACTAGGGACCACTGCACTCACTTCTGATACCCTGGGACTCATGACATAACCCTTAATTTTTCTCCGGGGCCTCTCCTATCTCTTGCATTTGCCCAAGATTATCTTCCACTTTGTTTCTCAACACACCTGTGCTTGTTAGACTCCATTGGCTCCACCCTCAACCTCAACCCATTATCTGTTCTTTTCCAGCCCGAACCGTGCTTCTAGAGGTTGACCTTCACTGAAGCAGCACCTGGGCTTTTGGCTTTTTGGAGTCCAGTTGGGCTTGGCCAATGGGAGGCACCAGAAGTCAGATTGGAGGGTGAAGGTAGAGAGATTGAGATATTTATTCTTATGGTCTTTCTCCTCAACTCCTATTCCTTGCCTCTTTGTGATCCTGGCAATAGCTTCATCCCTCTACAGCCTGAACCCCTCTTCCATATCTGCAGCTCTCACAAGACTCTACCTTTCCCTCCCTCTGCCTTCTCAGACCAAGTGGTGATAATGGTTTCCTGCCAGTACTTGTCCCAGATGCTTCATCTTCCCTTGTTAGTTCCTTTAATCCTGCCTGCTTCTGTTTCTCGTTGGGACAGTGGCTGATATCCTATCTCTTTCCCTGAGTATCTCCCTGATTTCTAACTCTGAGGCTTCTTGGTGCAACTCCTGCTAACCACTTCTGAACACACTCCTTATTCTCTAGGAATAACCACAGTGACGATGGGGAGTGGAGAAGGACGGCATACTTACAGTTCCTTTCCTTCTGTTTTATTCTCCAGATAGTATTGACAGATGACAGCTACCTGTGACACAGTACAAGGCTTTCCTCCAGAGTATTAGTCTTAGAGGGACAGAGACAGAAAGAGGCTCAGTGGGCAGTCTGGCTATGCCCCAGTGACATTTTTAGAGACAGCCTGGGACCCAACTCACCCTGAACCATTTAGGACTTTGGCTATTGTTGTTTCTAAACCCCATAGCTTTTGAGTGAGAGTTTGTGTTATCCAGACCAACTAGCTTGATTTTTCCAGGAAAGGAGCAATCTTCAGAAAGCTAAGATAGTTTTTAGGGTCAAGGCACGGTCTGACAAGAAGCTTTAATTATTTCATTATATAAAATACAGATCTTCCACTGCCAAAAGTTTGTAATGAGTTGAATGTCTTCTCTTAGCCCAATCAGCTACAAACCACTAAAAACAAACCGTTTATTAGGCAACATCAGATGTATTGACCCATTGCTGTGGGGGAGACCACACACTAGAGAAACTGCCGGGTATCTCACCCAACAAAGGGAAAGATAGAGTTAGGACGGATAGAATTCTGGAAGAGTAGAGTTTAGGTTAAAAAAAAAATTTTTTTTTAAAAGATTTTATTTATTTATTTGACAGGCAGAGATCACAAGTAGGCAGAGAGGTAGGCAGAGAGAGAGAGAGGAGGAAGCAGACTCCCTGCGGAGCAAAGAGCCCGATGCGGGGCTCTACTGGGATCATGGCCCAAGCTGAAGGCAGAGGCTTTATCCACTGAGCCACCCGGGCACCCCGAGTTTAGGTAAAATTTAAATAAATCAGTGTTTTGATAGGTTCCAAGCAAAGCCAAGCTGGGTGGAGTGGTTAACATCATATCTGGATTGCAAAGGAGACTGAGGGCCTTGTTTCCTTGGGGTTGCAGGGGGTGGGCGGGGGGGGGGGGGAGGACCCAACAAGATAGATGTGGAATGTGTATGCTCAAATCCCTTATCTGAAGGTCTGCACCTGGGCTGTAAATCCAGATTGCTTTTCTGTGTCCAAGTAACTTACCCCCCAGGCAAGTGGGTGGCTTCATTCTTACTGACATCATTTCACACAATTTAAATCAAAGTATTTCAAATTTTGATAGCCTCTGATTTTAGACAATGGATTCTCAGTGAGTGAGAAAGCAGTAGTCACTTAAGCGGCGGTGGGGTGGGGGGTGGATGACAGTTTACAGCTGCAGGGTGTCCTTGGGGGAAATATTGTTTCCTGTTAACTCTGCAGCTGGCTTTATCTGTGCCTTTTATTCCAATCTGATGAATGGCAGGATGGATTTTTACCGTCCGAGCTATTTTTACTTTCTCATTGCCTTGATGAACTGCGTTGGACATGTAGCATAAGCAAGAAATAAACTTTTGCAAGATTAAGCTGCCGACATTCTGAAGTTTTAGTTTAGTGTAGTTTAGTTTAGTTAATTTAGTTTAGTTTAGTTTAGTTTAGTTTTGCTGTACCAGAGCATAACCTAGCCTATTCTGGATGTCAGAGACATTTCTATTTTAATTACATTTCCATAAAATGAGGTATTGGCTTAGGGGCTGGTGGCAGGTGGTAGAAAACTATTACTGGAAGATGAAAGGATGTATATCCATATTCTGCAGGAGTAAAACATTTGGTACAGCTGTCATCTAAAGTAATTTGTGCGGCACATCGAATTTTTAATAATTTATGGTTTAAGAAGAAGAGGTTGGAAAATAGGATGTTTATATCCTGTGTTGCTTGCTGATGATGAAGTTTGCCATGGTATTAGAGGAAATAGATAAGCTTAGGAAAGAATTGGTCCATTTGCACGCAGGAAAGGGAATAGAGCGTTCACAAATTTGGGAATTTATAAGGTTGCAAAAGGCAATCGTTTCTGAACCTCAGACCATAAAAGGTAGCATTGAGAATTGCTTGGTTAAGGGGTGCTTGGGTGGCTCAGTCAGTTAAACATTTGCCTTTGGCTCAGGTCTTGATCTCAGGGGACTGGGATTGAGTCCCGCCTTGGGCTGCTGGCTCAGCAGGGAGTCTGCTTGTCCCTTTGCCTCTGCCTCTCCCCCAGCTTGGGCTCTCTTCTCTCTCTTTCTCTCTCTCAAATAAATGAATAAAATCTTTTTAAAAAATGACAGAGAAAAATGCTCGGTTAACAAAGTCTGATTAAAACTCAAACCTGTAGCAAGGATCGAATCAATTACAGCCATTGGACATATTGTTAAAATCTCCGTATTGGTTAAGGTGACACTTGCTCTATCTTTTCAGTTGGACAGACTATCTCAGGGTAAATGTGGCTGTCCCACCAAAGACAGGCCCAAGGAAACTGCAACTGAGAGAAAGAGATAAAGGGGGGAGAAGGGGGCAGGGCACAATAAAGCAAAGAAATGTAGAAAATTCAAGAAGTATGATGAAAGAGACATGAAAACATATGCCTGTTCAAAACTTGCAAGCAAGTGTTTATAGCAGTATTATTCATAAGATCCCAAATGTGGAAACGACCCCAAGTGTATCATTTCATGGATGAATCAACTGTAGTATATTCACACAAAGACTATTATCCATCAATAAGAAGAAATTAGTACAGATATACGTTACAACGTGGATGAACCTTGAAAGTGTTATGCTAAGGGGAAGAAGCCAGTCACGGTAACCAATGGTCCACTTCTCTGTTACCCTCACCAGTGTGAGTTCTTTAAGGACACTGTGTATCTTTACACTGTGTATTCCCAGCTCCTACAAACAGCAACTAATCAATAAAGGGTGATGACAGCAACTGTAACTTACCGAAGGTTTACCGTATCTCCGTGCTAGGGTAAAGGCGTTACCCACCGTATTTCATTCAATCCTAATAAGTCATGTGAAGGTCTCTTTAACACAAATATTGGTAGAATGAGTCTCCCCGAGTCTTTCAGGTGTCTGGGATCTTTGTCTCTTCAGCATGTCGGTCAATATAGTGGGAGCCCTTATCAGAAACACCGTCCCCGAGATTTCTGCACATTTCTCAGGGCTTTGTTTTTTTCATAGTCTCTTCTTGCTTTTATGTTTTTATTCCTCCTGAATTCCTGATCTCACTTGGATCTTTTCTCCTGCCCGTGTCATCTCTCATCTTCCTACCAAACATGGAACGTGGGCCTTTCCTTAAGCGTCACCACACTCATTAGCATGATGTAGTTGGGGGAAGCAGATTGTTCCCTGAAGTCTTTTTTTTTTTAAAGATTTATTTGTGTATTTATCTGACACAGAAAGAGAGATCACAAGTAGGCAGAGAGGCAGGCAGAGAGGGAGGAGGAAGAAGGCTCCCCGCTGAGCGGAGAGTCTGATGCTGGGCTCGATCCTAGGACCCTGAGACCATGACCTGAGCCGAAGGCAGAGACTTAACCCACTGAGCCACCCAGGCGCCCCAAGTTCTCCAAAGTCTTGAGAAAAACCAAGTAGCATGTTGCACTGCGGCCCAGCATACCCCTATCGATGCCAGATATCTCTGAAAGATTACACTAGAAACTGCTAATTGTAGATGTCTAACGAGAAGGGAAGCAGAGGGTCGGGGGCTCAGGAGTGAAAGATGGGCTTTTCATACCACAGGCTTATGTCATCTTTTCAAGAAAACAAACCCAAAAAATGCAATTTATAAAATTGTTTTTTAAGTTATTACTTCTCTCTTTAAAGTCCCTTGGCCATTCTCATCCTCAAAACACAACTTTTGACTGCTTCTCATAGTACCTCAGCCTTTTCCCTCTTCCCTATTCCCCATACTCTCAAACCTTATTCTCTGCTTTCCCACCTCTTTTTCAGTTCTCCATTAACTGGACCCTTTTTTCAGTTTTCCGGACTAGGCCCAGAAGGAGAAAAAAGGGAGAGTTTTATCTTTCCTGACCAAAGAGGCTATCTGTGTTTCCCTTGCGTCATGCGTCTAGGATAGGAAGCTTCCCTCTGTTCTTATTGTAAGTCACACCGACTAAGATGGCTATGCTTTTTTCAAAATGAAAAAAGCAAATGTTGCTGAAGATGAGAGAAATGGGAACCCTCGGGCATTGCTCATCAGAACGTAAAATGGTGCAGCCATTTTGCAAAACAGTTTGGCAGCTTCTCAAAAAGTTAAACATAGAATTATCATATAACCCAGCAAAAGAACTGAAAGCAGGGACTTGAACAAAATTTTTTTTTAAAGATTTTATTTATTTATTTGACAGAGAGAGATCACAGGTAGGCAGAGAGGCAGGCAGAGAGAGAGGAGGAAGCAGGCCCCCTGCTAAGCAGAGAGCCCGATGCGGAGCTCGATCCCAGGACCATGGGATCATGACCAGAGCCGAAGGCAGAGGCTTAACCCACTGAGCCACCCAGGCGCCCCTTGAACCCAATATTTTTATGTCCATGTTCATAGCACAATAGCCAAAAATGTGGAAACAACCAGTGTTCATCAGCAAATGAATGAAAAAGCCCAATGTGGCAAATACATACAATAGAATATTATTTAACCATAAAAAGGAATGAAATATTGTTCTATGCTGTAACCTAGATGGACCTAGAAACATTAGGCTTAGCAAAATGAACCAGGCACAGAGGGACAAATATTATATGCTCCTGTTATATGCGGTACTTAGAATTCACAGACTTATAGAAACAGAAAGTAGAAGAATACAGATTACTGGGGGCTGAGGGGAGGGGCTAGGGAGAGTTGTTGTTTATTAGGTATGGAGTTTTTCTTGGGGATAATGGAGAAGTTTTGGGTATGGACAGAAGTGATGGTCATTTGTTCGGTGCCACTGATTTGCATGCTTATGAATAGTTAAAATGGTAAATATTAGATTACATGAATTTTACCATAATAACCTCCCTTCTCATTACCATTCTTTCTCTACCTGCTATGTACTGTTTCCCCCATCACAGAGATGCAAACTCAGGCTGAAGAAAATAACATTCTCAAGGTCACACATCTAGGAAGCACAGGTTTGGGATTCAGATCCATGTATGCATTCAAGCCTTCTCTTAATTGTATACTGCACTAAATCGTTCTGACTGTTTCACTTTATCATAACACTTCCAATATTAAATTACAATTAACTGTTAGTCTGTTCCTCTGGTTTGATTGTGAACTTTTTCTTTTTTTTTTTTTAAAGATTTTTATTTATTTATTTGACAGAGATCACAAGTAGGCAGAGAAGCAGGCAGAGAGAGAGAGAGGAAGCAGACTCCCTGCTGAGCCGAGAGCCTGACTCGGGGCTTGATCTCAGGACCCTGAGATCACGACCTGAGCTGAAGGCAGAAACTTAACCCACTGAGCCACCCAGGCATCCTAATTGTGAACTTCTTAAAGGAAGGAAAAACTTTCTCCATCTTTGAATGCTTAATGATTATCTCGGGGCCTGACACATGGAGTTTTCTGGAAGCTGAAGGCATTGCCAACAGTTAGACCCAGCTAGGTCTTGGTCTGACATGGGCCTGTAATGGCTTCCAAGTAACTCCGCAACTATTAATGTAGCACTTATTCTGAGTACTGTTAGATGCTGGGGTGTAGGGACAAGGAGCACAGTCTCCCACTTCAGGGAACTTCAGTCTAGTGGGCCAGGGGTAGACAGTGAGACAGTTTCAGAGAACCATCAGACACTTGCTCAGAGAGTCCCCACGGTACCATGGAGGAGATGGTGCTTGATCTGAGTCTTGATGAAAAGGGGAAGAGAGCAGGAAACGGGCAGAAGACAAAGCCTATATGAAGATGTGGAGTGTATAAGGGTGGGGTGGGTTCTGGGAATGATTCTTTGCGGTTGGGATATGGAGGGAGGGGCAGGCGCTATGCTCTGATACAAAGCTGGGCAGGTGCGAGAAGTCCGAGTCGTGAAGGGCCACAAAGATTTGGGGCTTCATGCTGATGGATGATTTTCAAAAGACAAACGATATGATCATATCTGTGCTGTGGAAAAAGTCTGAGTGCAGTGTGGGGAATGGGTTGGAGAGGGGCAATGCTGGAGTCCCAGGGAAGATTCCAGAAATGCCGATGGCTTGAAGCCATCGGAGAAGGGTTGAAGGCCGGGGGTTATAGGAAGGGCCCTGTCATTCAAGGGATGTAGCACAGATGCCAGAAACAGGGACTGACAGCCAAGCCTGGAAGTGTAAGGAAGCTGCTGTCAGAGAAGGCAGAAGTCAAAGACGGAGTCCAGGAAGCAGGTTGAGTCAGGAAGCAGAAAGTGAGTGCCAGCCTGGGGCATGGGTTCCAAAACTGGGATCTCAGGGAACCTGAGGAGCCTTCAACATCCCAGAGGAAATGTCAAAGCCACAATGCATGTCCCCTTTTTAGGAAAGGCAGGATGAAAGGAGCCAAGCATCTGGGGCCCGAGAGCTATTCTTACGTACATCTCTCTGCCCAGTCCCCTCTCCCTACTCTGTGCACCGTGTAATCTTTTTCTTCTCGCATTAAACTGCGTTGAGACTTTGAACAATCATGAATTCAACGATTATTCAGCATTCCAGATGAACTTGTCACTTTGATAGAGCCCTGGGGACACAGAGACCAAAAATTGGTAGTGGGGTGGAAACTGCTATCGTCCTTGTAGCCTGGGTTGAGAGGCACTGGGGAAGCCAGGCTGCTGTGGACTGTGTAGGCCTCTCATCACATCCAGCAAGCTCAAGAAAGGATAAATGGGGAAAACAAACAAACAAACACCAAAACACCAATATTTATTGATTACTAATTTGTTTAAAACATGAAATTTCCAGGGGCACCTAGGTGGCTCAGTGGGTTAAGCCTCTGCATTTGGCTCAAGTCATGATCTCAGGATCCTGGGATCGAGTCCCACATCAGGCTCTCTGCTCAGCAAGAAGCCTGCTTCCCCCCGCCTCAGCCTGCCTCAATGCCTACTTGTGATCTCTCTCTGTGTCAAATAAACAAATAAAATCTTTTAAAGCAAACAAACAAATAAAAACAAAATAAAAGCAAATTTCCATTTGCCAGGGCAGAACATTGAGGAAAGAGTTGGCAATTTCATGTGGTTCAGACTGTGTAAAAGTCCCCTTGTGGGCCTCTGAGGTATATAACTGACTTAATCAGTCACATTCACCATTGGTCCAAGGAGGCCCCCTTTGGTTTGTCAGTTTTCCCACGCTCCCCCGAAACACCAGAGAACTAGAGCCCTGATGAGCTTCCATGAAACCTGCGTGTTCTCCCCTCCCTCCCTTTTCAAAACCCTCCCGCAGCAATCGCTGTCTTGAATGTTGTGTATGTCCCTCCTTTGCTTCTTTCTCTAATTGTATCCAGCATAGAAGTATGGAATTGGGATACTCCAGTTGTCGTTGTTTTGAAGTTTATGAAAAGCACATAATGCTCTAAGTATGTGATATTCTGAGACTTGCTTTTTTCTTCAAGGTATTACTAAAATGAACTGTAGTTCACTAATTCTCAGTGTTTTTAGTATTCCATTGTCTGATATACAGTGAAAAACACTTTCCAGGTTACTTCACTCCATCTCCAAAACAACCCCCCAAATGGGCAGTTCTTATTTATCCTTACTTTGAGAGTAAGTTAATTAATGGTAAGACATCAAGACTGAGGCTTGAGTCTCAACTCCGTCACTTTCTGGGCAATTCACTTAACCTTGAAAGGTTGAGATTGATCTACAAGCCTCAGTTTCCTCTTCAATAAAATTTGGATTAAAAAAAAGCTCCTGCCTTAGGGGACTATAATGATTATCCTTAGTATGACCCAGCAGATGGTAAGCATGAAATGATGTGAGTTATGTTAGATTTTATTACAAAGCGTAACCACTGGGGCATAGGCAGATTGAGGAACTTGCCAGCGATCAGATAGCTAGTAATGGCAAACCAGAACTTGAACCTGTCTTTGCACAACACAATGACAAGGTCATGTTTTTCCCCAAGACCTTATCAGTATATTATGGTGTGTGTGTGTGTGTATGTGTGAGTGTGTGTGTGTGTGTGTTGTGCTTGTTTAAAATGCAATTCACTAAGCTTTCTGTCACAAGCAAGAAGGAATTTCTCTTGCTTCATTGCCTTCAATACAGGCAGTAAGTACTAAACATTACTTTTTGGAACAGTTTATGAGAGTAGAATGTTTTCAAATTTATGAGGCTCTCATGCATTTAGAGAAGAGATTTTCATATTCCACATATTTCCTTCTTTGGATCTTTCTATTTAGGGATCAGTTTAAAAATACAATCCCTCTATCTGGAGCAAAAGGGTTGTGAACTCTGAGTTCCACATCTCTTGAGACTTTCAGTCACTTTCAAGGAGAAATACAAAGAAAATGAAAGGAAATAAAAAAGAAATATAGCTTATTTTTGGCTTGGAAAACAGCATGATTCTGTGTTAGGCTGCAGTCCATTGGAGACACTGGAAGAAAATCTGTCATTTACCAAAACTTCAGGGGTGCTTTTCCTCTCAAGAAAATAAACAGTTGCTTACTGGAATTGCATCCTTAAAATAGGCATCTTCAATATACTTGGTTTCTTTTACTGCCCGTTGACCAGATGCCTCACTTTTAAAAATTGTATCAATGTGGGATTTTGCCACATTTCCAGGAAGAATGTGTATAACTTTGGAAGTTTAAAGCTATACACCGAGGACCTGGGAATAATTCCAGAAACTCTGAGAAACAACAGATGATTCACGGGATTCATTTGTGATCACTTGTCCTTTTAAAGCTAAAGACCACGGAAACTAGATCTAACCAGAGTTGAATTTTTCTTCAAGATTTCTTCCCCTACCTCTTTGAAAAGACGATGGCTTCTTTCAGCAAACTGAAGTCACTTGTTGGCAATGGTATCATCTTTGACTGGGGGCAGGAAACAGATTATTCAATATCGATACCGATTCTCTACTTAGATTGCTTTACCTACTTTACCTTAGGAATAGATGCCTGGAAGGACCTGAGTATTTCCTCGGCCACATATTCATAGTCACGGAGACTTGACCTCTTTGTGACTCTAGTGTCAATCTGGAGGTTGTTGGGTTGTACTGAGGTCAAGATGATTGGGTTACAGGGGTGTCTGGGTAGCTCATTCATTAAGCACCTGCCTTCTGCTGAGGTCATGATCTCAGAGTCCTGGGATCAAGCCCCGTATCAGGCTCCTTGCTCGGCGGGAAGCCTGCTTATCCATCTCCCACTCCTCCTGCTTCTGTTCCCTCTCTTGCTGTGTCTCTCTCTGTCAAATAAATAAATAAATAAAATACTTTAAAAAAAAAAAAGATGATTGGGTTACAGACAGGATGCTAGGACACCACCACCTTGTCAATAAGGAGAAAAAGAGACTGTTTGAAAAAGGTGACTCAGCAGCTGATCTTCAGGCTGGCAGGATTCTTGGCATCTTGGGGTCTCGATCTCCTGAAAGAATTTAGAGCCATGTTTTCAGGCCATGTTCCATAGGTCTCTAGATTACGGTAGGACCTCACAGGCCATTGTGGAGAGATGAATCAAGTGGAAGGAGGTTGGAAGCTGAATCTCTTAGTCCGTAGACCTCACCCCTCCCCATTTCAGCCAGCATAGCTTTGCTTTCATTCTCATTTATAGAATGGACTCTACATCAGATATTTTTAATATAATCAGATGAGAAAGTTGAACTTGCCATAACTCCTTTCAGGGAAAGTAAGTAGTCAAGAAGAATACTAAGGTAAGTCCAATAAATTTGTGTTCAGTAAAATGCTATCTCAGGAAAGTGAGTGTGATGACTTAAGAACTTCTGTTTATCTGGGAAAGATAGACCGGTTTGAACACAGAGTAGAATTACCCATGGGAATGGAAAACAGGCTGTGTATGTTGTGGGAGGAAGGGCAGATAGAATCTCTAGTTCACAAGCATAGCCAGAGGGACTTGGGAGAAGAAATATGTCAAATCAGGTTACAAAGTGGTGCACAGTGGGATGTGTAAGGTAAAAAAAAAAAAAACTTTCTTTGGTACCTAACCCTCTCAACACCCCATGCCCCAAACAATATTTTGTAAAACTTGTTCAGTATGGCTTCGAGGCTTTCATGGTGGATAGATTCTTCCTGGAGAAGGCAAGAGATACCGATGTTTGCAAACTGATGGTGTAGAGAAAAAACAGATACCATGCACATGTTTCGTTTGGTGATTCATCAGAAGGGCTCCCAAGACTCAAAAGCAGATAATACTCACTTGCTCAGATTTATTACAGCAAGGGATACAGAGCAAAAGGGAGAGGGAAAAGACGCAACAGAGGAATTCAGCGAGGTCTGGCACAGGGTTCCAAGAACTTCCTTGACCGAGGCCACACAGGAATTAGTGCTCTTTCTCTAACAGTGAACTATAGGGATGCGTGGGGAATGTCTCTGCCCGGGGAAGCCAAAATGAGTTCCAAGTCCAAGGCTTTGGTGGGGGACTGGTCACGAAGGCACATTCTGCTTGGCAACCGGTCTTGGCAACCAAAACTCAGGACCCCAACAACAAAACCAGGTGCACATCATTAATCTTGGCATCTGTGTGGAACAACCTGAAAAGCCAGTATGGCATGGGCCGTTGCTTCGAGTGTATGCAACAAAACCATCAATCACTAACATAAGAAGAGCCTTCTGAGGCCCACATTCCCAGTAGTTGGCCAAGGAACATTCATGGTTCCCTTGAAGACTTAAGGAGTAAGCAACCAGAATAACCAGACCCGGGGCGTGAATGTTCCCCCTTAGGGTACCTGGAGCACAACCAGGTCTGGCTAGCATTTCAAATGGATTTTGCTGCCGCCGCCGCAGCACCGCTTATATGGAGTAGAGGTTAAGGATGGCTTCTGCCACCTGGAGGCAGATCCCAGGCTAGGCAAGAAAGCCTTGCTGTCGGACAGAGGCTTCCGGTTGAAGCTGAATAAACTCTCTTTTAAGTCAGAGTGTTGTATTTCATGGTACTCGCTGTATTTATTTTACAAGCATTTAGTAAATTTTTACTTAAAAGTGTGAGCCTCACCTCAGCTATACTATAAGAAATACAGGGGATATTTATTCATTCAACAATTATTTGGAGTACTTAATGTGCTGTTTGCTGGACTGTTGTAAATGTTGGGGATGATTTAATAAAATGACAGTTGCCTGCTCTTATGAAGCTTACAACTCACACGGGGAAAATCAGAAATGTAATTGAAGGAAGATCTAATCCACTGACTTGGGGCAAAGTTATAAAAGAAGACAGGTGTTCTACCTACAAGTCTAGAAAAAGGAAATCCGGAGGAAATGAGTTTATTGGTATCACGAGGCTGTTTTATCAGACACCTTCTGCATGCCTTCCTAACTAGGGTTAGGGTGACCAACCCTCCCAGTTTGCATGGACTAAGGGGTTCCCCAGGTTGCAGTACTCCCAGTGCTAAAGCTGCGACCGTTGGTGACCCTATTTCCGGCTCATGACCATGTCACTCCTCCTCTGAGAACTCTTCTCCCCACCACGGGGCTGGGTCTTGGCAGCCATGAATTTTTGTGCTGTGTCATCCTGCCAACTGGGCTATATTGGAGATCAGGACCCATTATTAGCCAATGCGTGTCTTGAGAAGTTGGCTGAAGAAATTGCTCAGAATCTAACTGCGGAGCTCTATAGTAGGTTTCTGTCCGTAATTCTGGCTTGTAGGTTTCTGTCCTTAAGGTCTCTTGGACAAATCCAGCATTTGACCCTTGGGAAGGCTGTTTATCTTCTAATTCTCTGAGGAACCTGATCTCCTGCTAAGTTCTCTTTCCCCCTGCACCATTTTTGCTTAAGCTAATTTAAATAGATTTTCTTTACTCTCACCAGAAGCTTATCTAAGCCAATTGTCCAGGAAAAGAGTATTCTCAAGTCAGGACAGACTACTCTAGTTCTTCAGTTAGAAACATTTCCTAGAATATTCCTCAGGTTTACTGGAAATATCTTTTGGTATTTCCCTGGTTAGAGAACTGCATTTTCACCCCTTGATATAGATATATTTGAAATAAATATATTTATTTCAGATTAATCGGCATTCTGCTTCATTTTGATATCTTTTCTTTAGAGTGGCTAATTCAAAGTTTATGGATTCTGTTACAACTGGAGTCTGACACAGAATCCCACCCTCTTTTCCTTGGGCATGTTAATTGTATGCAGTAGGCATTCAATTAAAACTTCTCAGAGGAGCAACAACCCGCTAAGCCTTTTCTTCTTCAGTTCAGGTGTGTCACAAATTCTGCTGTTTTCTAACCACAAATAACTGTCTCCACCATTGCTACCGGATTATTCTCTTGCAGAAAATTTCACTTGCCTTTGCAACCACTCCCAATCATACCTGCTGCTCTGAGGTATCTTCCTTTTTGTTTCAGCCCTAGATCTCTCACTGCATATGCCCTTAAGCTTCCAAGGCTCAGTAGGCATTCCCGACCACTACCTTGTGTGTCTTAGCAACCCCCTCATAGCTAGCTGTATCTAGTACCCAGTCAGATAAACCTCAGCTTGCCTACGATGGCTGTGCCACCACAAGGCTTCTTCTTCCCTGGACTGGAGCACCTGAGCGGAATTCCCCAGACTTCTAGACCTTTCTCAGTGCCCTTTACTTTCACCTATGTCTCTGCTTCACCTGGGTAGGACTCTGGGCGAGGGGAAATAAAACTCTGGGCTGCCTTCCAGACCAGTGGAATTCGACTACCATAGGCACATGTTCCAGAAAGCTCCATTTTTAAATAGCTCCCGGATGATCCTGATGCACTACTGGCACACCTAGGGTAGGCCCAACACATTATCCCCTGACCTCAAAGAAAACACTGCTACTCAGGATTAAGCATGTATTTATTTTAGTTCAGTTAAAACATACATTGTTTCATTGAAACGGTGTAGCACTCTTTGCCAACAAGTCCTATTGGAACTGCTGGCCTCTAACAGTACAGTGGGGGTATTTACACTATATACAGAAAGCTAACACACCCAGGTTCTCAAAGATCTTTCATTACATTAGATCACATTTGATTTCATTACACTAGATCACATTTTGAAACTACTGCATTTTGAAAATTAGACCTTATTTAAATTTTAAATAAGAGATCTGAATTTGCACCAAGTTTTCATGAAAAAATGTGATGTTCATCCAGTCTGTTTATTGCAAATACAATTTAAACAATATTTTAAATTCTTAGTGTTTACATAATTAGTCAATTTGTTTATATTGAAATCTCTGTACAGGTACTTTTTGGGACAATTCTTATAGATACATGTGAGTTCATCAAAATGCAGTTAAGAAACTTACAGGAATATATACACTTGAACCCAAGACCCAAACCTGACATTATATACATTATATATTACAAATACATATGGACAGACAATGTATGTACAGATTATCATAAATATTGAAAAATAGGTTAGCTTTAATGGATTAATGCTGTTCTATAAATAACATTACAGTTATAACTGAAACATCCACGGAAGACAGTAATGCAAAATGAGGTGACAAGACAGTGGTTTTAATACTGAAGACTGCTCATTAATGGGAATTCACTGTTTTAGGAACCTCAAGGCAGACAAGATAGCTCCAAGAAAACCATGCAATGGAATTTACCCTAGGCAGTTTGTTTTGAACCTCCAACAGCCAAAAGAGGATTGAATGAGCCTCCCCACGTCAATTTGCTTTGAGAAGAAAATTCCTTTTTTCTGTTCCTTCCTGGTTGCCACGGTAGTTTCTCCCGCATGAAAAGGATGTAAACTGTAGAAAACAATTCTACTTGGTACTTCCTGGCAGGTCTCAGATACAAAATCAGCAATTCTTCCAGGAACTCAAGCAGAAGTGCCAATTCTTGGTCTGAACTAGAGGTGAGGTTCTGGATCTGAAGGGAGTGAGTGCTAAAACCCAATTAAATGAAAGCAGCGCCGTAGAATCCATCTTCTCACTGCCTTTCTGGATGGTCCCCAATCATGTTATTTTTGTAGGAACACAAATGGACCATTGGCTTCACCCAATGTAGCACTACAAGACGTCTTCCAGTTCCACAAGGGTCTTCACAGACATATCCTGTCTGTAATTTAGTCACATATAATACAAGAATGTGTAACAAAAACCATGTCTGCCATGTTTCTGGCCCCTACCTAAAACTAAAAATGCTTAGTTTAAGAAGAAACCTTAGAGCCAGAGGACCAATTGATGATTCCATTATTTGCTTCCCTCAACCACTAATGGAATTATGTGTATTAGATATTAGACATGATGCCTGATGAGCAAAGTACCACATTATTTAATATATTCACCATACACCATAACGTACAATAAATGTGCTCTTAAAGCCACGTGATTTTTTCACTTCTAACTGGCACTGAAATGGAAGGATGAACATGCAGTTGGACCAACTACTTACACTCAGGATGCACTGTTTTCCCTAGCTAACCATCTGTTGGATGTAAACAAATAATTCTGTGTTGTACAAGAATGAGATGACAATCCAGTGCAAAGGAGTTTTAAAAACTTACTGCATGAGAAAACCCAGTGGCCTGTCTGAAGAGAACTTATACCAAATACTGGTGTAACCTGTGAATTAGACCTCTACTGTAGACAAAACAAGAACACAACTAAGCCATACATTATCAAGTAATTCCCACTTCCAGCAGTAGATGAACATTGCAAAGTTGTACTCTCTGGATAGAACAGTTTTGGCCTATAGCCATCAAATGCCCATTTCCCACTGCTGGAAGCAATGTCAAAAAAAGGGCTGGCCCAAAACAAAAACAAAACAAAAAAAAAACCCCAGAGCTGTCAATACAGCTCTGGAGACAGATGCAACTGAATAAACCCTGTTTTACCCAATTGCACTATTTGGTACCTCAAAATTAGTTATTTTACTTCCCACTGCTTTGTATCTTCCATTCTAATAGATTGAAGCCATAAGTGTATTTCAGTCTGAATGAAATAAATTAACTGGGGCCAGAGAAGAAAAGTGATGAACGAGTTCATCTGATTTGGTATAGCAATATAATCAATCAGTTATTCTTTAACGGTGAAGTCTGAATGGAAAAAACTACGCTCCTATTCATGGTACAATTTGTCATTACATCATTTTCTCTAAAAATTTTTTTGGGTTAAAAAAAGTATTTGGCTTATTATGCCTACAAAAAGGCAAATCATTTCACAATACTAATATTTGTTTTTAAACACCAATGGTTTTTTCTTATGGAATTTGTTGACAATTGTTTTTGGATAGTTTAAAAAGAATGCAACTTTTTTTAAAAGTAAAATAGTGCTTCTGAGGTCTTAAAATATTTTTGGTACAAAAAAATAATAGTGTTTTTCTCAATGGTTATTTCAATACTTTGCTGTAAATTAATAAGAATTGTTTCTCACATCGAATGGTTCCATTAGGCACATTCAAGTAAAATCATAAAATATCCAAGTTAAACAATGACGCAGCCAACCATGTGGCTTGATAAAAGTTAAAGAGTTCGTCCATTCTCTGGAATGGAATAAAATTGTCACTTCCATTAACCCGAGACTCGTGGTTTGGTTGTTCATATCCATTTCTATCATACAGAATAGTTTCTTTAAAAAGAAAAAAAAAAAGTTCACTTATTCTGCACTCAGAAGAACCAGCGAGGAATCTGCACTTCAAAAGGAAGTGAAACTGAAAACATTAGGTGAAATTTCATAGTAAGTTGAGTTGACTCAACACTGGCATCAAGTGGACTAGCGGGGTTTCAGCGGCACCAGTTAATGGCCACCTCCGTGGGCATCGTGTACCCAATCCAGAACAATCAAGGCCATGCTTCCGGTCATCACGACTATGCCACTTAACAGGAAGAACACAGCCTGCAACGAGCAGAGAGAAACTCATCAGCCAGCAGAAGATACATCCGTGAACATTCCTTCCTACTTTTAAAAATGGGCTTGGAATCACTGAAATGATGTATTTACAGCGCTACACTTTTACTTTGCTCAGATAACTGTCTTAAGTTATCAAGAGCTTACCTCCAGTACAAAATAACTCGGTTTTTGAAATCTTCCCAAAATTTGCTTTCTCATTCCTTTGTTTCAGACAGAAATGTAAATACTTTTCTTTACGGAATGAACTACTTCATGTCGTAAGCAGAATGGGACTAGTTTTTTGTTTGCTTTTCACATTTCTTAAAACTTAAAACATTTTAAGTCACAATATCAAACTGAAGTCATCCTAAAACACAGCCTGGTCAAAGCCAGAGCTTTTCTAAGAGTCATGAGTAAATTTACTCCTCATTCTACCCCCTTCAGTTACTGCCACTATGTATTTTGAGTAAAATAAGAATACAGCTGAATTATATAGAATTATAGACAATTACAGTGTTTTAATCAGACTAGAACTGTAGCAGGGTGAGGACTGAAAGGCAGTCTTTTTGCTAAATAACTTCACCCCCAGGACCTTCTGTAGTTAACATTATCACGTTCTTTGTAAAATCAGCTGTATTACACTTTAAAGTACATTTTATTATTTTAAAGTATAGGTATAGCCCTCCTCCCCCTGTGCTCCTTGCTTTGAAGACAGTTTGAAGGTCCATGTAAGTGTCGAAGTGGGCAGCGAGACAAATACCAGCTCCACTAATGCGGGACGCCGACTGAGCACCTCCAAACTGCATATACACTCTATCTGTGCTCCTACATCTGAAATATCTCAACTGTTTTCTTGTAATTAACTTAGGCCTGTATTCGAAGGCGAACTGTCTTCCACCTTTCCTGCCCCAACCTTCCACCTGTGAAGATCACCATTAAAGAAATATACACTAGAAACTTAGAAGTAGAACTAAGGGACTAAAATCAGGTAATTCTAGTTTTAGAAGATCACGACTGTTTCTGTAAGTCTGAACAGCTCACTCACCCCAATCTTTTGTACAGATTTCATAGGTTCTTTCTTCACTAACTTGATATAAAAGGCAGATGGCAGAATAAAGATCAACATAGCAGCTGCAGACGCCCCTGAAAAAGAACACAGACCACTTCTTGAGGATTCAGTGAATCACTGGTCATTCCTTTTTTAAACTTTAAAATCGCTAATGTGATGAAGGACTCTGACACTTTCTAAAACTTACCGATGAAACCAAAGATATCTCTAATTGTTGGGACAAAGATGACAAGCAAATTGGTAAATGCCAGGATAGACACGGTTATGATACTATGACGCCACCAACTGAAATCTTTTGCTGCACACAGCAGGTGAGTTACAGAACTCCGGATCTGCAAAAGCAAACAAAGAGAGATATGAAAATTCCAGCTTTAAATTAATGGGGGAAAAAAAAAATCCCCAAAAAACAGGGGCTGTATCTTTAAAAAAAAATGTAAAACCCCCAACTTTCTAAATACTTAAATTGTGCCCCTTTTTCTACTGCTGTTTCCTTAACATCCGAACATTAAAAGATCACTTTAGGTCTTCAATTACGGAAAATATACTCAGAATGTTTTAAAAACCTACTAAGTATTTTAAATAATCCCTTCAAAACCACCATCAATTTGGTATTGCTCTAAAAGCGTTTCCCTTCTTACAGAAGAAGAAAATCTCACAAGTCTTCACATGTTTAAAAACTCATTCCTGGTGAGCGGAAGGAGGGCAGGTGACCACTTACTGGGAAGATGACTACTGGTACCGTCAGGGTGACAGCCACTAGCACAGCCAAACGAACAATGAGAAGAAGAATATCAGTTCCCATGACTGTAGAGTAGGTATGAAGCAACTCTGATTCAACATGTTCTATGGGGAAAGACAAAGAAAAAACAGCTTCTAGTGAGCAGTTTCCTCTAGAGTTAGGTGGGAAATCTAACTTACAGCAAATACGCAACAAAGTTATTAGCTACTCACAAAACAGGTATAAACTACAAGGCTAAGAAGATTAATTTGGAATTAGGATTAATGCAATTAAAATAACATTGAAGGAAAATTTTCCTAAATACCAAGTAGAGATTTAGCCACATGACCCCCATCAAAAACAACAGGAGCTACATAGCTAAATCCCATGGTCTGGCTTACAGTTTGTGTTGTAGAATGTGAAGATGACTGGAAAAGGAGATAGCATAAACCCAGATGGAAGCGTACCGTAAGAATGCCACCAAATGGCTAAGATATGACCCTGGGCTTTAGAAATTACTGATTAAAGACTATAGGAAATTCTCAGCTCTAAATTCAGTTTCTCATTCCAAGTAGGAAATACACCGAAACATGGAATTTAAGTGATAGATTATACATGTGCAAGTATCAATTTTACTTCATGAAGTGTTTCTGAAAGCTAAACATTATTTACCATAAAATGTCAGGTATCCAAAGAGGGCAGCAAGCAGGTACATGAGAAACATGGCGAAAAATGAAATCTTGGACACATTCATCATTCTTCTACGGCTGCGGCTATGTAAATTCAAAGAAAAATACAGATATATACTTGAGCAGTAGTTATAAGCAGTAATCAAATGTTCTTCTAACTTTCCCAATGAATTTACATAAAAAGAGGAAGAGCACTCACCCTTTGAGTTCTTCGTAAATGGGAAGGATTGCAGGATGACAGACAAATGAAAAGGTCAAAATTGGAACCGCGTAGACAGTCTGTAAAAAACGTAAACATTTACTTAAAATCCTCATGTAACACATTTGGGTCATCACAGGTCTGCAGTTTGTATTTTTAGAGTAATGAATTTGAGCATCAAACCCTTCAAGTTTTCCTTCTTCTAATCTCTCACTAAGTGTGATCAATATCCTAACCTCAGAAGGTGTCAATTATTAACATCATAGGATTATTTCGTTTCAGTTCTCCATCCATTTTAACATATAATCTAACATTTTCTTCTCAGTCTTCAATAATTCAGTAACCAGCTACTCATGTTTTCTAAAGAGTAGCTACTACCCCTCCTCCTTTTGCCTTGGGAGTTATTTTTAAATTTCCAGGGGCTAGTATCCCTCTCTTCTTCCCTAAAATCTTAAGAAAAGAAAAAGTACATTTAGTCACCTGTGAGTTGAAGATAAAATAACGTGGTCTGCAAGAATCATCGTCCGTCATATTAAATACCATCTCAGGTGTAAAAGCCGTTGGCTGGGTTAAGGTGCTGTTTAGTGTCTCATTAATTATCAAGCCAACTTCCACAGGGCAAGGAATCTGAAATTTCTTGCAAATCACCTGAAAACGGATTATTTTTGCATTTGTTAAATTGAATATCGTGACTGGGCTCATAAACCAATCTCTAGCTTTAAAGAAGAGTTATACCTACCACAATCAGGAAGAACATCATACACAATAAGGAAAGGCCACTGGTATATCCCAAATATCCTGTAGGAGGCAGAAATTATTGCTTCAGTATAACACATTTCAGGCAAAAGATTTTCTCAACTTTTAGGCAGTAACTCAATTCTGTCTGAAAGTGTTTAGTAATGAATACAATATTAAATTTCTAATTCTTATGTACTAAGGTATAGAATTTCTTAACAAAGCTTGCTAATAACTAAAACAATAGAAATGTTCATTTTGTGTTATTACTATTTACAAAGCACAAATATTATCAAGTGTCAAAATATCCCAGCCCATCCTGGTAGCCACTGTTAGGATTTTGAAAAGGCCTACACGTGTGTACGTGGCAGCTCCCAAAGTCCTGTTTTGGGGAGCTTTTTAGCTTTCAGTTTCTATTAAGAGGTAGCCAACTAGCTAGTGATAGGCTCATTTCAGTTCTCCTTAGAGATGGGTTTACTCACCTAAATTTCTCAGCAGGGACAAAGGAAGAATGAGCACCAGTGACACCAGCAAAACCAAATAGTCACCATTCAGATACCACAATCTGAATTAAAAAAAGAAACACAAGGTCAAAACCAATCATGAAAATTCCCAAGATACTATACACCTCTTCTTACTGGACTCATTTCATAGAGACACTATAAAAATAAACACAAAAAAAGGCAGGTCTGGAAAAAGCACTGCTTATTCACAAAAAGCCTATAGATAGGCATAAACTTCTAGTTGTGTGCTAGCTGAGTATTCACTCAGGTTAGAAATGGGGTATGAACAGTATAACTTTTGTCCCACTCTTTGCTCTGGGAAGGCTGCCAGCTGATTCATAACATAAAATGCTTCTTAAAGGCTTGATACTAATGTAGGGAACAAAGCAGCATTGTTAAGTCAGTAATCTTATCTTTCAGCATTTTTAGAAGAATTGTACACCAAGTCGGTTATAGCTTTGGCTTACAATTTTTAATGCAAGAAACAAGGAAATTAAAACAAGTTTCTTTTAGACACTTATTAGCAAGTGGAATTATTAAACACTTCAACAAGGAAATCTTCTCATACTTAGGTAAAACACATAGGCAAAGACAAACAACAAAACCCAATCCCCCCAAACCAGGATATATTCCAGACTGTCAAGAGTTATGTTGTGACACCTTGACCCACCTGGACTCCAAAAACAGTCAAAAGGTCTCTTCTGAATTTAGAAAAAATATTACCCATGTCTCCTATAAGAGTTTTAAAATGTCTTTTCCTTCCCAGGTAATCAACCATACCCTCTCTTAAATCACTATTTTCAAATTCTAATTGTCCTGTGAATTCCACTACACTTACTTACTTTAGCACCAAAGACCCCACAGAAAACTAATGTTTAAAGATCAGCTTATTAAATTTCTAAAGCCAAAGAGATAACCACACTTCTCTATTTTGAGATAACGAGCTGCAAGTAAGTGGGGAAGTAAATTGCCCTTCCCCATGTTTACTCTAGATAAAAACCTGTTAGTCCACTGGGAGGAATAACTGTGCCACAAGGATAAGGTTTCTACAACGTGGCCATACATTTTCTAGTCTTATGCATTTGAACAGATTAAGTTTTAAGAATTTCAAATTTATGAAGAATCAGACAGGACTGATTTGTAATGTAATTCAAAGCTTCAACCTGACTTAGGTTAGATTTTGTGTTCTCTGCTACAATTTCTTAGAGAATACCAAAAGAAAGTTAAGAAAACCTGCTTTCACACACAGGTTAGAGAAATTATTATCCAGAATTACAGCATGAGCTTCAATCTTTGGTCTTTCTTTCTTACGACTTCAGTCTATGAGGGACTTCTTGGTCAATTTCAAGAGGAACATTTATGAAAAATAATTGCTAAGTATTTTGTATTCAACTTTGATAAAATGTATCTAATCATGTTAGACTATAATTTTTCTTATGAGTAACCTTACTTAGCACCTACCCAGTTGTATCTTCAATGTTCATTAATGCCTGGATCACCAAAGGTAACTCATATTTCACTATGAAGAGGTAGCTTGACATAGCTGGAGGAAAACAAAATTATACCATTACAAGTGCAAAATGTGGCATGTGACACCAAAAGTAACGTGTCACCACTCTGCTACACAAAGAGTAAAAAGTCTACCCAAATGATCTTTTAAAAAATTCTCACCTCCAATGTTCTGCATTGTAATTGATCCAGAGGCTGCAAGCTTTCCAACTAATCCAAATGCTTTATGTCCCAACTGTTCGTATAATAAAGACCCTAAAATAGGAAGAACACAGAAGCATGAGGGAACGAACGAAGAAAATCCTGACAGGCGTAACTGTTTTAGAAGTATCAAGAGTGCTACCATACCTCCTTCATTGGCAGTTTTCAGAAGGAGATGAACAGAATACAGGGAAAATATTGACACAAATGTCAGGAGGATTCTGATGAGAGAAGGAAAAAGCACAGGGTTATACATAAGCACAGCTATATGTAAAAGCAATTCTGGTGCTTGTTATCAAAACATTATGTCCTAATATTTCTGTGCTAGATAGATAGATAGAAAGCCCCTAAGAACTGGTGCTCACCATCCTGGCTAGTGTCAACATCTTCCCTTAACCTGGTATTAAAAACCTGCATCGTGTCTCAGATGTTAGCTCCAAGGTACTGGTTAAGAGCAAGGGTTTACCCGCTGCACCAAGCATGTCGGGAAACCCAGGAAAGCTGAACTTTAAGGTGGTGGAGTTATGAGACCTAGAATTTGGTTCTGGCACCAAAATATTTAACTGTATTCTTGCCACTTCTCTGCATTTTAAGGTTCCTTTTATCTGTAAAATGATGGTAATGCCGGTCAGTAAAAATGTAGCACATGAGGCACTTGTGAAATCCAATTGAGACAGGTTCAGGAAAGGCCCTGAGACCACTTGGACTATGTAAGTAAGAGGAATGGGACTAGGAAGGGAGTGAGATACCAACATTGGAAGCATCTGGCACAGCTTTAGAACAATTAGGCAAAAGTTAAAGAAGTAAGCACGGGGATGATGTACTGTATTGCACGCCATGGTGTGGAATACAGGTCCAGTATTATGATGAAGTTAAACAATGCCTGTGCTAGAACAAGTAGCCTATCAGTCTGACTGGGGTTGCTCTTGGCTCCACTGGGTGGAAAAAAAAAAGGGGGTAAACTAGAGGTTCCCCAGTGTCCCTTAGTTTTCCTTTAAAGATACAAGTTCTCTCTCATTGCAGATTTACTTTCCTCCCCTCCTGGGAAAGCTAAGGAAAATGTGGATTTTTTTTCTCTTAAAAACAACAACAAAAAAATCAGGAAAACCCATTGAAAACTCTTCAAACAAGACCATTACTTTTCCTGAATTCTGTACAGGAAAACCAAATCCGGTACCGTCTAAGATCTGGCAAAGAAATTGAGGTCTGTTAGTTATAACACAGGTGGCGGCATTGAACTGCCATTCCAAAGTCAAAAGCTTTAAGGGGCCTAGTGAGAGGTGGAAAAATGACACCATTGGCCTTACCAAA
Organism: Neogale vison; assembly: GCF_020171115.1. NCBI lineage: Eukaryota > Metazoa > Chordata > Mammalia > Carnivora > Mustelidae > Neogale > Neogale vison. Next base: position 82,893,352 of record NC_058102.1, read on the forward strand.
AACAATGTTTGAAGTATGCAGACAAATTCAGTCTTCTTTTCTTACACTGACATTACAATGAGGGATGAATGGACTTTATAACCTTTGAGGTCACTTTCAAGCTCAAAGCTGAGTCTGCCTAATAAGGTTAGCTAGAGTTGTTTAACCACACTGTGATAGCCACATGGCTTCTGGCCCATTTACCTCTACATCCTCTAAATGCACCTTATAAAATACCGATGGGATTAAAAACTCACTTGTTTAACCATTTATTAAAAGGGTTAATCAAACACATAGACCTTATTAAAGTATAATTTCAAAGGCACAAGGGTAACATCAGAATTTTGTTTTCACTTATGAAACAGGTGCCATTTTCTCTCATGTTAACTATAACCACACTAGCAGCATTAAAAACCGTCCACTTTTTACAGTTAAGAGTCAGGAAGGATTTTGGAGTATTTTAACAATGAGGCCATTCAAGTTCCCCAATAAAATCTTCAACACTCTCTGGTCCTTCCTATGTAAATTCCTTCACCTTAGTAGGAGGTCTCAAAAAGCTTCATGCTAATGAAGCAAGCTGCTAGCTTCCAATGCTCAAATGCCAGGCTTAACTTCGGTACAGGATTTCACCACAAAGTAGAACTTTGCAAAGGTCTGCTTTTCTTTTCATGAGCATTCTATTCTGTTGGAGAAAATAACTTGAGTAGATGGCACCTGTCAGCTAACTGAAACCCATGTGTCACGAGTGGACAATTCCCTGCTCCCTGTTAAGATGTGGTTTCTTCATCAGCACAATAAATCACACTATCTTCCACAGAAACTGCCTTACCAGGAGCCCAAGGGTACTTAAAGTTAACAGCTATGATACAAATATCATGGAAGATGTACGTTCAAATCTGCATGTTTTTGTTGTGTACCTTCTTCTTCCTGGAAAACAGGGTTCCTACTTTTCTTATTAAATTATCTGAGAATCAATGACCCCACACCAGTTAAGAACCACTGCACTAAAGTGTTCTACTGCTCCAAAATCCTATTCTAGGCATTTATGCTAGAAAGCACAGGAATAAATCATTTTAACGGGGCAACTAGGGAAAAGAACATTTAAAAGCAAGTACTTATTAAAATATTTATTTTTTTGCTATGGCATGTGGAAATCACACAGACCTGGAAGAAATAAATATTAGAATAAAAACAGAACCAAAAAAAAAAAACCCAAAAAACAAAAAACAAAAAAAACACCCCAACATATGGGTTTCTTTTTAGTGTCCAGAAAATTATGACTCACTTTTCTTAGAACAAGCATGTTCCAGGTTAAGCAAATACCACCACACTCTATATATTCTAAAAAGTCTGTTTGCCTTATGAAAAGGTTCTTGGGAAGACTATTTCAATTTATAAACTGAGTTGGAAGTACCATGCTTATTAGTATTTTTTGGCTAAACATTCTGCTAGAACAAAATTTCTAACAACTATGGATTTATCAACGGTTCTTTTTAGATATACAAACCCTGTTACCACTTAAATTATTCCCACTGACTTAATGACTTTTGATTTAATTACTAGTTTCCAGTGTTGTCCTATTTCTTCCTAACTGGCTTTCTGGAGATCATGCAGTTTACATACTACAACAAGGAGGCTTATGGGTTTCTCATCTTAAATTTCACACAAATGGTTTTAAAGTCAACTATTTCAACTGTAAATTCTGTCTCTGGAGCCGAAAGTTTTATGTTTTATCATATTAACTGCCCTGCATGGCAGACTCACTACTTACACATACTTACATAAAAAGAGCAATTCCAGTATTAGCCATGGCATAAGAAAGCCCAAGGATTCCACTGCCCACAATCGCATTGCTCAGATTAAATACTGACATTCCAAAGGAAGTAGTACCTGGATGCTACATAGAGGGAAAACGATAACCAAACATATAACAATAATTAAATGGAGAAAACCAGCTTTGGGCAAGTTAGATTGAAATCTAAAAGTACAACTATTCTTTCACTCCATAAAGCCACAGACACACAAATTATTATGTTCAACTTACAAAGTCTGTTTCATACTTCTTCTTCCCCAGATTTGATTCAAGTAAAAAGTTCTGGTTTTCAGGATCTACATCTGCATAATGGCTGTGAGAGGGAGGGGGAAAGGAATGCTCAGTCTTTTCGAAACAGACCACGGAATGCTTTAACAACAAACAGCCCTTTAGTTGTCACGCACCTTCCCCGAAATGCGTAAGCGTTAAGTAGGAGTCGACTTTCACCAGAGATACTGTCAATGCGACAATCAGATGCTCGTTTCAGAGACTATACTCGCTCCAGATGCTACGGTAAGTTACAGCAACCGAAGCAGAATTCCAGGTCAAGAACCCTTATGCCCCGCAAGCCGATCAAAAAACAAAACAAAACAACAAAAAACCACCACCACCCCAAAACACACACAACTTCTCCCACCTTTTCAGAGCAGCTTGCTTGGTGGGGTAGGAGTAGTTGAAATCGCTGTTGGAACTGTAGCTGCTGCTGTCCTCATCCGGGGAAATATTGAACCTTCCCATTTCGGCTTTCTTCATGCTGGCACCGGGAGGAAGAGAGGGTGCAGCGGTGAACACTGGGCTCCTTTTGTCCTTGGCGGTGCACCGGCCCGCGCGGCTGCCTGCGAAGAAGGTAGAGGCGGCGCGTCAGGACTGCAGCGCTCGCCCGCCCGCCAGCCCGCCGTGGTCACGTGACGCCGCCGGGAGGCGCAGCGCGGCTGATTCATCCCCGGCCAGGCGAGTGGAAAAGTACCAGCCGAGCGCGAGGGGCGGGGGCGCGCCGAGGGGCGGAAAAGTACAGACAGCAGAGCCGCGGAGAACAAAGATGGTCCCACCGCGGCGATGCGCCGGTAACGGCCCGCGCCCTCCGGACCCCAAAGCCCCTCTCCAGAGGACTTTAGTACTGCACGCTCTCAATTATCCCAAATCGGAGGGGAGGGGTGCACGGGGGCTCTGTTTCGGCTTTTCTCCAGCCTCTCTGGTCGTGCACAGGCATGCAGGGCACACATCCCACCAGACATTGGTTAGGTGTGCGTGCAGCCCAGGCAGTTTCTAGCATTTGCAACAACAATGCGCGTAATCCATCTTTTCATGCCCGGAGTCCCAAGATGGGAAAATGCCTCTGCAGCAGAGAGCGAACTCAAACGGGGCAGAAGGAGCTGACACGGGTCCTCTCCCGAGAACGGGAGAAAGCCCGTTCCCCGGCGACTAGAGGCGCCGCGGGTTTGTTTACACGCGCACGCCCGTGCCCTCGAGCACACTCGTCTACAGGCATTTGGCTCGCGAGCGCTTTCGCCCGGCCGGCCCCTCCTATGCCCGGAAAAGAAACTGATGCAATATCGATCTCCGATTATCAAATCTTCCGGGGCCGTCTTCCCCAATCGTGGCCTGTGTATACGAGAAGCCCGAACCTTCCTCCGCTGCCCCCATATACCAGATCCCCCTCGATCTCATTTTTTTATTAATGCAAGTCAGTCACAAGACTTGCCGCAGCGGAGCCGCGGGCCGGGGTGGTTCCCCTCCCCCTAACGGGAGGATGCGGCTCCGCTCCCGGCGGGCACGCGGCCCCCGCGCCGCGCCCCTCCCCCGCCCGAGAAGGGCGGCGACCCCCGTACCGGCCGGGACCGAAGGCGGGTCCCGCCGACCCGACACGCCAGCGCCGGGAGGAAACAGACCCCGCAGCTACCTTCCCGCCGCGGCCCCTCCCGAGAGCCCCTCCCCCACTCCCGCCCGGGCCCCGCGCCCTCCGCACAGACGCCCCCGCCCGCGTTACCTCGGTGGTCTCCGCTTCTGTATCCCGGAAACGTCACGCAAACGCCTTCGGTGGGTTTTTCTCCGCTAAACAAAAATCGTAAAACAAAAACAAAAACAAAAACCAGCAATAGGCAGGAAAAATAATTTTAATAAAAAAAGGAAATCGCAAGTCGCTGCCGCCCCAATCGTCCGGCGTCCGCCGTCTCGAGGGAAAGGCGCGAGGCTGCGGGAACGCGTGGTCCGGCTGCGGGCGGTGCTGTCGAGAAAGCTCTCCGGGACGGCGGCGTCGCGCGGCTCTGGTGCTCCCTGCCCGGCAGCGGGTTATAGCGGCCGCCCAGGAGGACGCGTCAGGGGGCGGGGCCGCGGCCGCCCGGGTGCCTTCTCTTTGTGTATCAACACTACCTGGGCTCCGCCCCCGGCCCGCCCGGGCCCGCAGACTCCGCCCCCTGTCCCCCTCCCCCCTCCTCCCTCCCCCTCGCGGCCCACTCGGGCGGCGGGCCCCGCCCGCTGGCGCCCCCACCCTTCGGAAAAGCCAAACCCCACTCTCTCCTGCCTCGGTCAGCCCCGAAAGACCCCCGTGCTTCCCTTGGCCAGTTCATTTCAACCTCAATAGGTGCCCAACACATGCGGTTGTCTTTACGGAGCCTTCTCCTCAATCCCTTCCGTCCGAGTTACCAGCAGTCTTTGCTATCTCCTCAAGGCTTTTTGGGGACACATCCCGCCCACCCAACCCTTTCCTGCCTGTTATTTTTGTGATTTACTTGGGGTTTTTCTCTCGCAAACTTGGACTAGTGCGGCAACGTGGTCTCCATGGTCGGTTCCGTTCTCGTTCTTTCTTCTCCATCTAGACCTGCTTTCACTCTAAGAAACTAGCCTGATTGGGTCCGTGGGCAGCTGTATTTGGGTCTATCCTTTCTGTACGAGCGTGGAAAACCCTACTGGGGGAAATGCTGCATCTCGACCAGGAAGCCAGACCCCTTGCAAGGGGATCCCGGTTAGGCCTCCGGTTGGGGGGACCGGCTCTTTTGAGGAGGCGCAAGAGTCCCCAGTTTTCCTTTTGCAGACGCATCTCGCTCATTCCACCACCCCCGACCCAATCTGAGAGCTCTTCTCGCCCTCCTCGCCTTCCTTCCCCTGTATTTACAAAGGCGCTGGCTCCCCTGGAATGCTGGTCTGAGAGGCTTTCTCCCGAGCCGGTCCTTCCCTTCCAGTGGTGATATGGTCTTGCTGAGCTAGGCAACTAGGGGGCCCCTTCGCTGCGGAATCCTCCGTGCTGCGGAAAGGCATGGGTCCGTCCCTTCGCTGGAAACAAAGGCCCCTTAGGAGAAATGCTTGTTGAATGAATGAATAAACAAACGAGTTTGACCTCCTGCTCTCTTCCTTTTGGGGACGTGGGAGAGATTGGGCAGGGCATAGAGGAAAGGGCTGGGTGTGATCACAATTTTTGCTTTCAATGTTTTCCTGAGGAAATCTGTACAGCTGTCTGTTTCCGTGGCACGTGAGGCTGCGGGTGTCCTGGGCCTGCACCAGCGTTCATGATTGACAACGGAGGACCCGCTTTCCCCTTTGCACTCCTCTGTGCGCCACCCCTTCTGCTAGTCAGACCAGTCTCACCTAAACAATACTCTTTCTTGCTTTAGTGCCCAGCTTTCCCCTGACCATCCCTCAAATCTTAGTCACTGAACCTCAGGCCGGGCCCCTCTTTTTTGCGCGAACTGTTTTTTAATCCGTGTGGTGCTGGGCTTTTTTAAACCTGTGCTATCTTGTACTCAAAATTGTCCCAGGTTGTTTGCAGTCTGGTCTCCCCAGGGAGATAGTGAACTTCCCCAAGTCAGGATTGGCATTTGACATACAATCCGGGCGGAAAACACTTACCTTTCTTCTGCATTGTCTCCTTAATAACACCAATCAACTCTTGTCGGGAGGGCAATCTTAGCGGTGGGTTGGAAGGACTCCCTGGAAGTTTCTTTATATCAGGTTTCAACTGATAAAAATCAGAAGGTCTTAAACCACCGTTTCATCCAGGTGGGTCCCCTTGCCCAGTCAGAGGGGCTACGGAAGCCCTCAGGGTGGGTGGTTTTGGTTGGCAAGGAGCACCCTCACAGCTGGATCTCTTGTCCTTTGGACTTTTGGTGGTTTGTAGGGCAACACATGCTGAAGAGAACCTGTAAAATTCAGGGTGTGTGTGTGTGTGTCAGTGTTTTGAAGGGAGGACCGTAATCTTGTTCTGACCTCCGTATTAGAACCTGAACAGTAACTGGTGAAAAAGAAAAAAAAGAGGCAGAGGTACTGAAACATCTGTTTTTCTTTTGCCAGTTTTTCAAAGGCCAATCTGAGGCACATCTGTTAACTCAAGTGGCTTCCAGCTGAGGCCTGATAAACTCTGGGCTAAAATGCATGGGACACAGTGCCTTTACCCAATTTCTGGGAGTCTGTGCTGCTCAATGCTTGTTGGTTAGAAGTACTAAAATTTTGCTTCATTTCCAAACTACTGTTTTTAGAGGAATGTTTTTCAAACTGCAGAATGGAACCCAGCGGTGGATAGAGAAGAATTCAGTGGATTACTATGAGCTTTTTTCCTTGAGTGCCAGAGAACAAAATAGAATAAAAGATACCACTATGCTATTATATAGTTATGCTCAATACTATTCTATAAAACTTTAATTTTGATTTATACATCTGCATATATTCTGAGTTGTGATGTAAAAATGTATTTCTTACTGTGGGTTGGGATCAAATAATTTTGAAAGCTACTGAAAGCAAACCCATGCCAAGACAGAAAAATAATCACAAATATTCATTTGTCAACTTTGGATTTTCAGAAATGCAGTCAAGGTGGATTGTTAGAACTTTCTAGCAAAGGTAGTTTTCTTCTGACAAATTATTTGAACATTATCACCTAATAAAATACTGGGCTTTTGTTTCCTCGGGGCACAAGGAGTTGACTTCCTAAAGGGTTATTAAACAACTTGGTCTTTAGGATGTTCTTCAAAATTCTATTTATCCAGCATTTTACTTTGCCTGAAGTAGGCTTAAATACTAAATATGCTTCTTTCTAGCCTCCCTTTCCAACCAAATAGTCTGGTTTGCTTCCTTCCTTCCTTGTTTTTTTTTTTTTATTGGGGGGTGGGTACAGAGGAAGAGGGAGAGAATCTCAAGCTGACTCCCTGTAGAGCAGGCAGCCCCCCATGCAGGGCTCTATCTCACAACCCTGAGATCATAACCTTGTGATCACGACCTGGGCAGAAATCAAGAGTCAAAGGCTTAACTGACTGAGCCACCCAGGTACCCCTAAATAGTTCTGTTCTCGGGTTGGCTTTCATGGCTTTCTTCAAGCTGGCCTTACTTGGCCTCTATTTCTGTCCCTGTCCTTTAGTATTCCTTGTGGTAGACAGCTGCCTGCCATTACTGAATACCTAAACTTTATCTTTCCTTTGATGCTCAGCTTAAATACCACAACTTTCATTAATTTTTCTTTATTAGATGCTGCCATTTGAAACTGATCTCATTCTACTTTGAACTTAGTGCTCTGTAAGTATCTTTTTGTGGCACTTCTTTTGGTGTTGTCTGTGTAACCGATTTTATGTTAGTATCTTTTTAGGGTAGAATTTGACTAATCATACTCAGCCTAGTAGCTTGTAAAAAGAAGGTACTTTCTGAGTAGATAGATGAATTGAATAAGTTTTTTCTCTATAACACCTATGTCCACCTGAATTATACTTATTTATTTATTTGTTTGTTTATTGTTTATCTCCCTCACTAGAATGTCAGCTCTGTGAAGGCTGGAATTTAATCCTGTGAAAATTAATAAAAGGAAACCTCACCAATGTGGATTTGGGATGCTAGAATGGGAGGCTGGTAGGGGGTGCTGGTACCACTCACCATCAATTAGGAAAAGGATTATTGATATAGACCCAACAGAAGAATCCTGAAGGGGAAAGAATCATCAGTTACAGGCCCCAACATGAGAAGATGTACATTGCATCTTCTTTCAGATATTAACTACCCCTGTAAATCAGTGGATGAGAAACTGTCATCACTCGAACTCTTGCTTCTCTCCAATAGACTTTTTTTTTTAAGATTTTATTTATTTATTTGACAGAAAGAGAGATCATAAGTAGGCAGAGAGTAAGGCTGAGAAAGGGGGAAGTAGGCTCCCTGCAGAGCAGAGAGCCGGATGCGGGGCTCGATCCCAAGACCCTGAGATCATGACCTGAGCTGAAGGCAGAGGCTTTAACCCACTGAGCCACCCAGGTGCCCTCTCCAATAGACTTTTGCTCAAAACAACCCCTCCCAACTTTCTCCTTCTTCTCCATAAAATAAGGTTCCCCTCATTTGTTTGTTGGACTTGCCTGTGGTTTTGCCCTAGCTTGCCTGACCCAGATTGTAATTGTCTGCCATTCCCAAATAAACCCACTTTTGCTAGTAAAATAACTGGCAGTTGTAGTTTTACAGTTAGCTGCTTTGATCGCTGTTGGCTCCAGAACCTCGAACAGTGCCTGACAATACGTTTTTGTTGAGAGAATAAACGCAGGAATAAAGAATTTTGAGCTTCTCTAGGACCAGGAGAAAACATACTATCTAGTGTAGCTAAAGAGCACCTATCTGATCCCCTACTGGCCAAAGCAGAACTCTTGATTTCCCTAGCAAAACTGTTCCTCTCTTAATTTTTACAAGTTAGAAAAGTAACACCATCGGGGCACCTGGGTGGCTCAGTCAGTTGGGTGTCTGCCTTCGGCTCAGGTCACGATCCCAGAGTCCCAGGATGGAGTCCCACATGGGGCTCCCTGCTCAGCAGGGAGTCTGCTTCTCCCTCTGCCCCTCACTCCCCTCTCACGCTTTCTCCCTCACTCCCTGTCTCTCTCGAATTTAAAAAAAAAAAAAAAAAAAAGGAAAATAACACCACCATTCATAAGGAAGCTTAGGCCCCTGACCATGATCATCTTGAGCCATTTTTTCCTCAAATATCCAATCCATCAGCAAATCTTGAGGGCTCTGCCTCCAAACAGATTCAGAATCCTGCCACTTCAGACCATCTCCACTGCTCCAGTCCTAGTCCAAGGGACTGTCACCTCTCTCCTAGATCACTGCAAAAGCCACAGTCTAACTCATCTCTGGGCTTCCATTCTCCACCTAGCTGTCAGAAAAACCTCAGAACAGAAATCAAATCCCTTGCTTAAAAGAATAAATTATTTCCCTTCCCTTGAGCCCTCCAGTGACTGTTCATGACACCCAGAATAAAATCCATATTCCTCACTCACCATGCCAGTACCAGGTTGTGCCCTTGCCTGCCTCAGTGGTGCCCTTGCCAACCTCCTAGGCCTCATCTCCTAGTACTTTTTTTTTCTCTCCACATACTAGCCAAATTGATTTTATTTCTCTCCCTAAAACACTCCAAGTTATTCCCTTTTCAGGGCTCTGTAGGTGCTCTTTCTTCCACCTAGAAATCTCTTTACCTAGATCTTTGTATGGTGGTTTCTTATCACTTCGGTCTCAGTTTAAATGTTGCTTCCTCAAAAACAAAACAAAACAAACAAAAAAAACCTTCTTTGACATTCTGGAAAAATTTGTCCCTTGCGTGCAATCTCCATTTCACCACTGTCCTATGTTTTTTATTGCATTGGTTTCATGGTATAAAAACACATTGTTGGGGCGCCTGGGTGGCTCAGTGGGTTAAAGCCTCTGCTTTCAGCTCAGGTCATGGTCCCAGGGTCCTGGGATCGAGCCCTGCATCGGGCTCTCTGCTCAGCGGGGAGCCTGCTTCCTCCTCTCTCTCTGCCTGACTCTCTGCCTGCTTGTGATCTCTATCAAATAAATAAAAAAAAATCTTTAAAAAAATAATAAATAAATAAAAACACATTGTTTAATCATTTATTGGTTTGCTTATCACCTCCCCACTTCCTGCCTCTCTGCCAGACCCCTTTGTGGAATAATTCCAAAAGGAAAAGTCCTTTGTTTTGAGAAACCGCTGAATCTTCAGTGCCTACCACAGCACCTGATATAAAGAGTTCTATGAATTAGTGAATTAGTATAGTTAACACAGAACATAACAAATAATACACTGAATAAATGTCTGTTGCAATGGCTTGATGGTGGAAAAGGACAAGTTTTTCTTGAATCCAGTCTTCTGTACGCTTTGAGTGTGACAACTGATCCCAAGACTTGCTTTCTAATGGCTTCATTAATATGACCTTTTGCGATGTACACAGCCTGACATTCTTGTCCGGACAGTGTTACTCAAAATTCAAGTATGGACACTGGCATTAGGAAGAAACAGAGAAATTCCAACCTTCCCCAACCACAGCTGTCCCTTTATTCCAATGACTTACATATTTCTCAGCATTTGTCTCTCCCAGGTTCCTCAAAAATTCCTCTTCCTACTCTTTTTTTTTTCCCTCTTATCGTTTTTTGTATTTTATTCTTGAAATTATGTTTAGTAGGAGCTCAACAAATGAAATGCTGTATTTTATCTTTGTAAGACAGCTCTCGGGCCCAAAGCAGTAATATTAACCGTCTGCGTACTCTGGTGACTCTAGCATGTTTTTCTGGTGCCGAAGGATACTCCATTAAGTAGCCATTGCCGTGTAATAAATCATCTCACAACTTAGTGGCTGAAACTTCAAAGTTTCAGTCTAGGAAGCAGATATTCAAAAGCAGTTCAGTTGTGTGTTTTGGCTTGGAGTCTCCTATGTGGTTGCAGTCAGCTGACGGCTAGGTCTGTAGTTATCTGATGGCCTGCCTGGCAAGCCCGGATTAAGCGTAGGAGAACACTATACAAGGGTATGAATGCCAGGAGGTGAGGCTCTTTGGGGGCGATCCTGGAGGCCAGCCACCACAGAGAGGTTGTCAGCAGCAGAAAACATTTTATTGCAAGAAACACTGTGTGCCATTAAAAGTGGTTTGAATAATAAGGACTCATATACTCATATACTAGCTCATGTAATAGGAAGTCCGTAGATAGGACAGTCATAGGGTTAATTCTTGGTCTTGATAATCTCCTCAAAGATTAAGAGCTCACCATCTCTTCCCTCTGACATCCTTGGCATGCTGGAGATGTTTCCTGTCAGGGTCACGTGTTGGCTGCAGTGGTTTCAGGCGTCATATGCAGACACGGCCACATCCACAAAGAAAGGAATCAATTTTATTATAAGAGATAACATTTCCTGGAAGTACTACTTTATACATCTCAGGTCCTACTGGCCAGAATGAGGTAACATAGTCAAACACAAAAATCCAAGATGCATATTGTGAAGCCATATGTTTGGAGGCATTACCATTCTGTCAGTACACACCTCATTTCTCAGTCAGAAAAAAAAAAATCATGGTGTCCATAGAAGCTCAACTTTAAACATAAAAGAAAAAATATTGAGGTAATTTTATAGATATTTTAGTATCAACATACTCAGTTCTGTTGGAGCTACAGAACTTTCCAGAGTAGCAGTACGCTGTTTTTCTGGTCTCTTCCCCAAGTAAAGAGGGAAGGAATGGCTTGAATAAATGACCTTTTTGTGGTATTTATCCATTGGCCTTTTCATGTGACCTGAGGATGGTCTATTTTGCTAGGTGTGATGCATAATAATGAATGTGAACGAAAACAGTGTCAGAAAGATGAAGGATTTATTGACCGTAGTTCTTTCACTGGGTAAACTGACACCTGCTAATTAGCAATAAGTGGCTTGGAAAGTGAAATGTGAAAGCAAAATCACAGACGTGAATTCTCATGTACAGGCTGCCAGGTTATTCAGAATGTGCCAAGTTTTCACTAAGAATACCAAATTAAGCTAGAAGACAACATGTGTATATACTTAGTAAAAAAATGATTTATGTTTTAGCCAATAGTATAGGATGCTCCATTCTTTCGAAAATCAAAATTTTCAGACTCTTAAAATTTTGCAAAATAAGGTGATTTAAAATACCTTTATTTTTATGCTGGCTAGTGGTCTGTTTTCTCGTCCAAAGAGAAATGACAGTAACTGCATGATGTGTTCTACTCAAACCACTCTTAGGCCAAGCCCTTACATTCCCGGTCTTCCGGTCTTCCGTCAGTTTCTGGATCTTTCTTTGCCCAGGGCTACGATACTCAAATAAGGGTTTATTAAAATTAACATACCTGTAATTCTCGTTCTTAGATGGAAAACATTTTCATATCTGAGCTCGGTTCTGGAATCCTTACTCAGGTAAAACTCCCTAATCTTTAGCAGCTGATTAGACGCCAGCGTCCAGTTCCAAGTAACCTTTTTTTGGGACGTCTGGCGATAATGCCACTTTTCAATCCCCGTTCCCATTCAGGGACATCCACCCAGAGGGGCAGTCCAGAACCAACCAGTTGCCGAAACTGTTAAATTTATTTGTTTTCTTGAGGTGAACCACGCGCATAACACACCCCTTTTGAGTGAAATAATGTCATTGTGTAGCCATTTGTCACCCCTGGGTGGATGAGGTCAACAAACTCCCCAAAGTTGCTGTCTCTGGAATAAATTTCATTCGTGGTTGGAAGAACGAAGTGAAGAATGTTATGGGATAGGGAAAATAACTTGTTTATTTGCCTGCTGGTTAAGTGGGGGTAAGTAAAATAAAATTGGGCCGAACATGGGCTCTGCTGGGGCGACGACGCAGTGCGTTAATTGAGTGAAAGACAAGACGCTGATCTGAACCGTGTTCTCCCTTTGTCTTTCACTCCACCCGAGGGGGGGGGCGTGACAGGCGGATTTGGGGCGGCGGGACTTGAGGGGGCTTGCGGCGCCCCAGAGGCGAAGGCGGAGGCGCCAGGACGCCGCTCCTCGCTTCTCAGGATGCCAGCGGGCTACACACAAGGTCGGGGGCAAGGCCGCGCGGCGGCTCGGAGCCCCAAGGAGGGGCGCGAAGGAAGCGAGGGCTGCCAACCCGAGGGCGAGCCGCGCGGGCGGCGCCAGCCTGGAGGCTGCAGCGGGCGGGGCGTACGCAGCGCGGCTCCCGAGGGAGAAAGGAACCTCCGCAGTGGCGGGGCAGGGCCGCGGCCGGAAGACGGGGGCAGGGGGGGGCAGCGAGGGGGGGAAGGCGACGGCGGGGGGAGGCGGCAGGCGGGGCCTCCGGCGCGCAGCCCCAGTGGGTCTCCGGGAATTTTCCACTAAGGCGCAGAGCGCCAGAGCCGCCAAGGCGCAGCCCGCCTCTGCGCACCCGGGGCCCACGTGACGATGACTCACCAGGCGCCGCCTCTCCGAGCCCCGGGCGGGGAAGCGGCGGGCAGAGGAGCAAGGGAGGGTAGGGAGAGGAGGAGGAGGTGGGAGAAGAGAAGGGAGGGCGTCGAGGACGGCGGGAGGAGGAGGAATGTGTTGGGGGAGGCGCACAGGGGAGGAGGAAGGGAGGATGCTGGAGGTGCGGAGGCCCCGCAGCGCTGGGAGGGGGCCGGGGGCCCCTACGACGCCCCCTCCCGGGTGGCCGGGACCTGCTGGACGGCTGCCGAGCGCCCGCCTGCCACGGGGAAACCTAGACAGCCCTCCAACGGCTGGGGCTGATCCCGGGGTGCTTGGAGGAAAGCCGCAGAGGGGAGGGAGGGCTGGACGTCCTGCGGGGTTTTCGCGAACGCGCCAGGCCGCGGAGGGATGCCCCGCTTGGGAGATTGCGCTGTGTGAAACTGTCACGCCCTGTTGGCATCTGTCGGTGCCTGTGTACGTGGCTCTTGACGTGGAGAGCCGCGGCGGTGGAAGGCGCGCACCGGAGGGAGGGACGGACAGACGGAAAGACGGAAGGAAGGGTGCGGCCTTGGCCCATCCTCTGTTCCCCGGGAGACTCACAGGCCCTGGTATTGGTCCGATTAAACCCCGGACCCACGAGGCAACCGTTGAGGCTGCAGAGAACGTGGGATTTGTGCAGCTGGTTCCAGATGGTTCCCCCGTTAAGACTTGGAAATCGGCATTCCAAAGATTCCCTCTTATCCTTCTGCTGGGTTGAGTAGACATTACACAGACACTCCTCCCATATGGCTGCTCTTGGAAGGAAGCATTTATTAAACAGAAGTATTTCAACTGTTTTCATCTCTCGTGTCCTTTTAGGTTCTTTCTAGTAATTGTGACCTCTTCCTTTTCCTCAAGTCATTCCATCAAAGACTTGGAAGCAAATTAAAAAGAAAAAATACTAACCTGAATTACAAAGTTAAGATCTTTGTTTACCAACTGCATTGCCTGTGAAGGCTTTGTGCTTTGCTCAGGGTTCCTCACATTCTCTTCTGGGGCCTTCTCTCATTTCTACCTGCAGGCAAAAGCGCAGACTAGAAAAAGCTGCTGAACCTGCCGGCTGCCATTTCTACACTGGTTTTAACTTTTGCACCAGAACTATGTATATTGTCTTCTCATAGCTTTCCGCAATTAGAATTATTGTAACTAAAAAAGAATAGCCAGTCTTCGCGCACTGCTTGGGATCTGTGCTGTTTTAAGTTCTTTATAAATATGTGAATATTTAATTGAAAAGATGTGTGACATGGGGGCTGCCTAGGTCCCATTATACACCTTAGCTTAGTCCTTATAGATAAGGAAATTGAGGCATGCTTGAATAAGTTAGCTCGCCCGAGGCGATCCAGTTTGTAAGTGGAGAAACTGGAATTTGAAGCCAGACAGTCGGAGATAAATCTCATGCTGTGGTCACTATGCTATGGAAATTTCCTATTAAACATAACTGTATTGAAATATTACATTTACATTTTGGTGGAGTTCCCCCCCCCCTTTTATTTAGCCTTCCTGAGGTTTATTTTGAAGAAATATCTAAATTTAGTTTGGGCAGGAAACCACAGCAATTTAAAAAAGAAACTTATGAAGAAATCATGCATTCCAAGGCAGTATTATTACTTTTTTTCATACATGGAAGACTTCAAATATTTGACCTAAGAACTTATTTTCCTCAGGAGAATTGTTTGTCTTCAAATACCTTTAGCCCCTAGTAAGTGGTGGGACCTCCAGGAAAATAAGGATGAGGCTCCTCAATGTCAGTGTTGGATAAATATATAACTGAAACGTACTCAAGAAGTGAACAGCCTTGAAATGGTCAATGGCATAATGTAAAGTGAAAAGGAAATTTCGGAAAGAAACATAAATATTGGATACATTCAGTAAGATACTGTGGATTCCTTCCTTCCTTTCTCCTTCCCTCCCTTCCATCCTTCCTTCCTTCTTTCTTTCTGGAACCTTCTTTTCTGCCCTCAAAACCTTGACTGACCTTTCAGGATCAGCTTCGAAGCCTCTTGTGTATGCTCTTGTGCCACCCGGAGTCTACTGTGGTGGCATTTATAACCACAGTGTATTCTCATTGCTTGTTCACCTAGCTCTGCCTCTCAGGAGATCCACCAGTTTCCTGAAGGGCAGACATTCTGTCTAGCTCAACAGTGTATCCCCAGAGCTCAGCACAGTTGTTTGTCCTAAAATAGGAATTCAGCAGTATTGGTTAAAAGGTAAATTGTCAGTCTCCTAAGGATCTACCAAATTGGGATTTAACACAAACCAGGACACCAGTGTGACCATGGGGAACATAATCTCTGTCCATTCTTGGTCCATACTGAACTCTCCAGCCTCCCTTCTTTCTTACATTTCCTTGTTTGTTTTCTTCTTTCTTTCCTCCCTGCTTTCCTTCCTATGTAGCTGCCTCTCTATCTATCTGCTTTTCCACTGGATATTAACTACCCCGGACAAGGGAGATACCTTGTTTGAATGAGTACATATGCTGCTGCCCCATTTGTTATTTTGCACATCATTGTTTTCTGAAGTGTATTAAATAAGAACAAAACAACTGAAAAAATTTTGTGTCTGGTTAGCCAATTTTATTTCAGTAGCTAATTAAAGTTCAGAGGTTTAATAACCACAGGCTTAATCCTGACCTCACAATTTGGGATCCTTAGAATGATAGAATCATAGGATTTTTTTTATTGCTGAAAGGGGACCTTATTACTGCCCTGTCCAATGCATAGCTACTACCCACACAAAGCTATTTAAACTTAAATTAATTGAAATTAAGTAACATTAAAAATCAAGGTCCTCATAGCATTAGCTATATTTCAAGTCCTCAGTAGCTACGTTGACTAGTGCTTATCCTATTGGGCAGCACTGAAATAGACATTTTCATTA
The DNA here is from genome assembly GCF_020171115.1 of Neogale vison. Taxonomy (NCBI): domain Eukaryota; kingdom Metazoa; phylum Chordata; class Mammalia; order Carnivora; family Mustelidae; genus Neogale; species Neogale vison. The sequence goes on from NC_058102.1 coordinate 82,909,201, forward strand.
TTGTGGAACGTTCTAATGGCCAGAACTGATAAACTGATAAGTTACCAAAAAAAAAAAAAAAAAAAGAATGGTGTTATTGGCTTAAACATATCACTATTGGTAAAAATTATTTCAGATTGCTTAGTTCTTTTACATGCAAAGATCATCGCATTTATATTTCAGATGTCTGTTATTTCATTTAGGATAAAATTTCCTAACAGTTGTGTTTAAATTAATACAAATTTAAACATATTCAGAAATAGTGATGGTTCAAAAGTATTCTTCTTTTTCCTTTAAAGTAGATATTCACCTGTGTGCTCTCTCTCTCTCTCTGAAATAAATCTTTTTTTTTTTTTTTTTTTTTTTTTTTTAAAAAGGGGGCTTCTTTCGTGGTTCAGTCTGCCAAGGAGCTGAGTCTTGATTTTGGCTCAGGTCATGATCTCAGGGTTCTGGAATCGAGCACCACATCGAGTACCACACTCAGTGGGGAGTCTGCTTGGGATTCTCTCCCTCCCTCTGCCCCCTCACCCTGGCTCACTCACACACACTCTCTCAAATAAATAAATCTTTTAAAAAAATAAAGTGACTGTTCACCCCCAACTTATACTTTGTGAATACTATTTTTTTTTCTGTGTAAAAGTCCTCTAATCAGCTTGAGTCACGAAACAAGTTTGACATTCATTGGATTCAGTGGTACATTTTAAGCTCGCATGATTGAGAAACTAAAACTACTCAGTAATGTTGGTAAAGGACAAATGCCAGATAGTTTTGAAATGATCAAATATATATTTAATGACATCACACATGCGATACAGATAGTTGTCCATTTACAAGCACTCTATTCAGAAGTAGCCCCAATGTAAAACATCCTGGCATGCATTTTTAAAACTCCTCTTTAGAACAGGTAACCAAGGTAGCCAGTGTGCAAACAAATTAGTAAATTAACAAAAAAAAAAAAGGTAAATTTCAAAATTTTTAAAGAATGCATAGGTTGAGTTGTGGAGGCAACACAAAGCTGTGAAAAGCCCTGGGAAATTTAGTAGAGTGCTTTCCACAGTGGAGCAGATTTGCTTAAGTGCTAACCCCTGACAAAAATAGTCCAGTTCCTCCTTTCCCCACAGGCCCCGCCCCTCCTCACTCGACCAATCCCACTCCCACAGGGTTTACGAAATCTTCCGTTTCATTTGTGCTCCAGTTTAATTTCTGTCCGAAGCTTTGTGATCTTGGCAAGTTTGCCAGCTTCCCTGAGCCTCAGTTTCCTGGACTCTGAAGTAGGAATAATAAAATGCTGATTGTCAAAAATTAAAGGAAAATCTATGTGAAAATACAAATTTGAAAATATAAAAATAAGACATTATGATTACTTATATTAATAAAGCTCAAAGCCATCCCCCCTCCCCCAAGGTTAAATGGTTGTCATTCCCCTGCATATGATGGGAATCAGGTCCATCAGGATGTTTAAACCAGCTGATGGCTTGATGTTTCTTGGGGAAGGGAGGGTGTTCTGGGAGGGGGAAGAGAGATTTTAAAAAGGAGGGAAGGCAGCTATCCAGAAGGAGTCTGGGTAAATACTATGTTTTCATTTAATCTTTTTAAAAATTTTAAAAAGATTTTATTTATTTACTTGAGAGAGAGAGAGAGTGAGAGTGTGCGCACAAGCGGGCAGAGGGAGAAGCAGACTCCCCACTGAGTGCGGAGTCCAGTGTGGAGCTCGAATCCAGGACCCTGAGTTCATGGCCCCTGCCGAAGGCTGCTCCCAACCACATTTACTTTTAAAGAATGAATGTAATTGCTTGCATTTTCTCTCTACTTCCTTCTTCTGTTTCATTGATTATTCTCAAGGCTAAAGTTTCTCCTTTACGTTTTAATTCATCTGACATAGCATGTTTTTTAAAATGTAGCGTAGCTTGCTTTGATTTTCCAGGTATCTTTTGCTGATGGGGCTTCTGTGAAGGGCAAAGTCAAAGGTACAGCTGGCTGTGCAGCACAGGGGTAGAAAACAGTGGTTGTGATGGGGGGACCGGGGCAGCTACACCTGTGGCTCTGGCAGAAGCAATGCCAGTCACAGCTACTTGCTGGCTTAAGGCAGCAGCAGCCGTAGTGAGACCAGACCAGACTAGACCACACAAAAGCAAACAAAATGGAGAGAGTGAGCGAAATGGGGGAATGGAGGTGGTGAAGAAGAAGGGAAGGACAGCAAAAAGAGTGATACATAACATCAGTAGTTCTAAGTACAATGCATGTACCAACTCATGTAAACCTCATGACCATCCTATGAAGCAAGCTGTATTATTATAACACCCCTTTGAGAGATGAAGAAATTGAGATACAGAGATGTTGAGCAACTGTCCCCAATGTCACACAGCTCCTAAGTGGTACAAGTGGGATCTGAACTCAGCCATTCTCACTCTGGAGTTTGTGATCTTAACCACTGCACTAGCAGTTCTCAAACTTTCTGGTCTTAGGAATTTCCCTTGCACTTTTAAAAATTATTGAGGGCTGCAAAGGGTTTGTTCAAATGGGTTGTATTTATTGATATTTGCCATATTAGAAACTTAAACATATTTAAGTCACTAAAAAATAAGAAACCAATAATGTGCTAACATACATAATATTTTAAAGTGAAAATAGCTCTATTTCTCAAAAGAAAAACATTTGGGGAGAAGGATGGCATTGTGTTACCGGGTGCCATCATTTTACAGTTTTGCAAATTTCTGCACTGTACTATATCCTGTTCAGTGTGACGGTGGTTAAGAAAGGGGAAGGAAATGAGAGCGACTGAAGGGTATAAACGATGGGAACTCAAGGTCTGTCTCGATGAGCAGCCCATGTGAACTGTATGAGGAAGAAATGTTAACTAAAGACTTGTCTGAATGGGACAGAGCAACACCTGGATTTTCATGTTTATTTTACTCTACAGTAGGTTGTTTGGAATCTCTTTTGCTATCTCATCTCTGTATCTACACACACACACACACACACACACACACGTATGTTTGAGGTTCAGTTAAAAAAAAAGTTTGAATCTAAGATAAATTCTGAGTTGGAAGGGATTTAAACTTCATCAGATTAAGTTCATGAAGGGAAGCAGCTGAGGCTGGGCAGGAAAATAATATCACTGTCTGAACCACTTACTGGTTAGTGGGAAAACTGGGAGGTAGAACTCAGGTCCCCAGTCTTCTCATTCCACATCTGAGTGCCATGTCATGGGAATTAATACATCTAATTATGCAGCCATTAGATTACTCTGTTTCCACTGGAAACTTTGTGAATTGATAGCCATGAAATCTATGCTACATTCACATGCTTCATCAATGACATTGTGAAAAATTGCTCATCTCCTCTGAAAATTGCCTCTCCCCAAATATCTTGGTCCAATATTTTGTTAGGACTCGTTACAACTTCTTGGTTATTGTCTTTTGTTTCCCACGTAGTGCTGAAGAGAGTATGGGCTTGGTGCTGGACAGAGGGTAAGAACAGGAGAACCAGCAGTTCTGAGACATCTGGGAACACGGATTGGCCAGTCCCTGTTATCTGCAGGATCTTCTCTTCTTAAGGATGAGCATATTTTGGTCCATAGGTTTCCAAGACAAGCACATTCCAGCTGACATGATCCCTGGACAAGCTGTTCTGGAATTTGAACTTGCTACTGAAAGGGGGTTAAGTCCAGGACACACACACTCATTCAGTGGGGGGTGAGCCATAGCTGGCTATGTTAGTACCTCATTATACAACAGTTTCAGGATAAAGTGATTCCAGATGTGCTCTCAGCAAGTACCTAGTACTTATGTTTTTAATCCATCAGGCTAAAATGCACCTTTCTGAATTTTGGAGGAAGCAGAAGTTAATTAACTAGTCATTCCTAGTTACTTTGTAAAGTTGATTCTCAACTGGCCATAGTCTGCCGTATGCTTTAAGCTAGCTGATTATAACCATATAAAACATAGATATTTACACACTATACATGTATTCACATATATACATATCTGACAAGGATTAGAAGTTCATTTTGAGGATGAGTTTGATGATCGTTAAGTTCTTCTGTCCATCTAAGTAGTATTTCAGTTTCCTCCTTTTGATCGATGAAGCTGTGTGTGATTCTGAAGACCAAACTTCAGGGGAAGTCCTGGTTAAATACTGACTCCCCACCCTTGGCCTTTTTAAACACAACTGACATTTTTCACTTCATAAACTTTGTAACCTGAATTTACAAAGAAGAATGGAAAGATGCTGAATATCTTCTCTGACAAGTCAGATTGTGGTTAAGAATGTGGGATTTTTGCATCACTTGGTTCTGGAAAGTGGGGAGTTGAGGGTGAACATTTTACTTCACTTTAAAGTATTTCAGATTAGGAGCTCCTGGGTGGCTCAGTTGGCTGAGCGGCTGGTTTCTGCTCAAGTTGTGATCTCAGGGTCATGAGATCGAGCCCCACGTCAGGCTCTGTGCTCAGTGTGGAGTCTGCTTGAGACTCTCTCTCTTCTGCTCCCCCAAAATAAATAAATAAATCTTTAAAAATAATTTCAGATTTGTCTATAGAAAGTAAGTGGGGTTTTGTTGTTGTTATTAAATACAAACCAAATCTGATCTTTGCTTATTGTAGTTGAGAATGATGCATTCTAATATGCTCTGTTGATAAGATATTAAACACATTTTAAAAAAATATATTTTTTATTTAGCCAGGTGTTATATCTGGCTTTAACGACCACAGCATTTTTTTTTGTTTGTTTGTTTAAGACTTTAACCAAGGACATTATTCACTGGCTGGAAATATTGGCAAACATTTTTTCAGAAGCATGTGTTTTGTTGCAACTAGAGTAGCAACCATAGCGGGCAATGTAGATAGGCGAATGGATTCTGGCTCTAGAGTGCCTAGCTTGATTCCTGGGTCTGCTTTGGCTAGCTCTGGGCTTCTGTGTTCACAAATGTAAAGAATGAACGACGACCGGTGAGGGTTTTAAGAGTCCATGCTTGTAAAGAAAGCCCACAGAACCATGGCTAACACATTTTAAACACTATGCAAGTGTTCGTTTAAACAAATAAAAAAATCTCAAACTGTGTTTGCCACATCATAGATGCTAATAGCGAGTGCCGGCAGAAGCAGCGGCACATCACTAGTTAAAGTTAAAAGAAACATGGTCCTTAGGGTTAATCCCCTGTTGTGAAGACACCTCTTCTAGGTGCTTCCATCCAACTGGGGCTAAAGCTGGAGGACCAGAAGGTGAGGAAAGTGTAGCAGAATGTCGGGCCCTTGCCTAAAGCCTCAGGCTGAGACTTTGCTAGATAATGATTTGTTTAATGTTGTTTCCAGTGACACCAAGACCCTTATTGTCACCCGTCAGTGGGTGATGGATGGACACAGTCGGTGTGTGGATTGTCAAGCATTTGTAGTTTAATCATATGAAGGGCTTATTCCGGATGAAATGGAAAATTTGGGGTTTTCCCAAAGTCGTTTAGGGAGCCACTGCTGAGTCAACCAGGCACGGCCCACTGGACTCTGTGACAGCTCCGTGACAGCTCTGTGCTATCGCAGCCCCTTGGGAAGCACGGGGCCATTCGCGAGGAGTCAGCTCCTCTTCCTGCTGGCTGACAGAGCCCATCCCAGAGGGTAGAGCCCCAAGAGGGGAGGACAGGCCAGGTTGCAGCCCCCAGCGCCTCCTCCATGTCCTCAAACTGCACAGTGAATGCAGTCGTCCCAAAGGCAGATTTTTGCATATCACTTCCTGTGCTTCTGTTGCGAGTCCCTGCTGTTCATTCGGTTCCGTCTTAGTCTACTTAAATAGCTGCAGTTGGGGAAGAGATGGTGTAGTGGTTTTTGTCATCAAATCCAAGGGACAACTGCTTATCACTACTTCGGATAATCCACAAGCATCTTGCTGACAGTCCACGGCTGTTTTCTATCAGAGGTTTGATTAAGGCACTCAATTTAGGGTTAGGGTACCACTGGACCTTTTAGGACTCTGAAAACAAAGAGAAAGACACACTGGAGTATTAGCCCATTTTAGTCGTAAATCATATTTCTGCAATGCCATTGGTTCTTTTTTTCTGCATGCGCTTATGATTTAAGATAACGCGTTTTCTTTTATTTCCGATGGTCTGCAAGCTATAACTGAAGGATTGAAGGCTTGGGAAAGACCCGGGGTACACCGCTCAGTCTATTGACATAGAATCCCATCAGGCGTGGCCTCACAAGACTTGTGGGTTTTTGCCTCTCCTGTTTCTCATCAAATATTTCTTTTCAGTATTATCCACAGTCAAATTCCTTATTGGAGATGTAATAGCTTAAAATCCCATTAAAGATTGCACTTCGACAAGCCATAGCAGAAAGGCTTGATTCTTTGACATTGCCTCCCCAGATTCTTTTTTTTTTTTTAAGGTTTTATTTATTTATTTGAGACAGAGATCACAAGTAGGCAGAGAGGCAGAGAGAGAGGGTGAAGCAGGCTTCCTGCTGAGCAGAGATCCCAATGTGGGGCTCAATCCCAGGACCCTGAGATCATGACCCAAGCCAAGGGCAGAGGCTTAACCTACTGAGCCACCCAGGTGCCCCACCTCCCCAGATTCTTTTATTACAGTTTCAGGGGTCCTGAATTTTGGAAGGTGTGGATCCGTTGGTAGCCCTATTATCCCCCCACAAAGACAATTCCACCTGTAAGAAGTTTTATTGTTCCAATTGTATTTACTCTCATTCTTAGGGAAACTTGAAATAACTTCTATTGTTCTAATCTTATCCCCTTTCATTTAGAAAGACTTCATTTCCATTCCCAGCTCCTGCCTTCGATTTTTCTCATTCTAAAATGAGTAGGAACTCTGCCTTTTTAGATCATTCATGGCACAAGCAGAGCTTTGGAAACAGGTGTTTTGATGATAAAACTTCTATTTAATAGTAAGTCACACGCTTGCAACACATTACCCTTTCTAAAGTACTTTTCGAATGCATTATTACATTTAATCAACCTGAACTTTTGAGATGGCTTTTATGATTTTCTCCATTTTTACAAACTGGAAAACTAAAGCTCAGAGATCTACATACTGTGCTAGCCAGAGTATGATGAGAACCGGGCTTTTCACTTTTTATTGACTGATATGAGAGATTTTCCCCCCATATTTTTTATAGGATTAGCCAACAGTACAATCTTAAGACATGTTTTGCTCACTTGATTATGTGTAGCACAGTTCATGTGGGAAATACCTACATTGGTAGCTAGCCTGTGACTTTGTCCCAACTTATTTACAGAATCTTTCGAATGGTTTAAAATTCTTAGGGTTTTCAGCTCATACTAGACAAAAGGACAATGCACAGTTCTTTGGCAAAATTTACAGTGTTAACATATATGTAGCTTCTCAAAGTAATCAGTCAGAGAACCTTGCATTTCTGTTTTGTTGTGTTTATCATGTGTCCCAGCTAATTTGACATTTTCATTTTTTAAAACTTTTCTTCAGGGTGTATTGCCCCTCGGGTTAATTTTGAGCTGCTTTTAAAAATATCCAGGGCCTAGGGGTGTCTGGGTGGTTCAGTTGGTTAAGCATCTGCCTTCGGCTCAGATCATGATCTCAGGGTCCTGGGATCGAGCCCTGTGTGGGACTCGCTGTTCAGTAAGGGAGTTAGCTTGTCCCTCTCCTTCTGCCCCTCCCACTGCTTGTGCTCTCTTGCTCTCTCTCTCTCAAATAAATAAATGAAATCTTAAAAAAAAAAAAAAGAATATCCAGGGCCTAACATATAATAGGCAATAAATGCATTTCAAATGACTGAATTGTTCATCATATGGGCATAGGGCAATTTGTAAATTATATCCCTAAAATGCAAATAATTATGTTTATTGATTAAAAAAATTTTTTTAAATCTTTTTTTTTTTTTTTTTTTTAGTAATCTCTACCCCCAATGTGGGGCTCAAAGTCACAACCCTAAGATTAAGAGTTGCATGTTCTTCTGACTGAACTAGCCAGGTGCTCCATGTTCTGTTTATTATTCTAAACTAGAAGATTTTAACATAGTCTAAAGTGTTGTAGGAAGGATAAAGGACTTTTTTATTATAAGATATTAAACACATTTTTTTAAAATGTGTTTAATATCTTATCAACAGAGCATATTAGAATGCATCATTCTCAACTACATTCTCAACTACAATAAGCAAAGAAGAATGTGGGATTTTTACAATAAGCAAAGTTGCTTATCTGAATATTTCTGGGCTTGACTCTTCAATCTATAACTTATTGCTAGTTGCTGTACCTTTCTTAGGCAACAACTTCTCTGGTCTTCAACCTCCTCACCTGTAAGTTTGGGATTATATTATCTACCTTGCAAGAGTGTTGTAAAGATAATCTGGAAAGACATATGCAAAGTATCCGGAATTCTGTCTGATGCATAAATTGTGCTCAAAGTTCATGCCCAACATTTAAGGAAGACAGAGATAACTGTAGTAGTTCTAAGTTTATTATACATTATTATAGTTCAAAAAAGATACTTCTGAATGCTGTTATGGAGTAAATATATGAGAGGAATGTAAAGATCCCTATAGCATTTTCTTTGTTCTGCAAGATTCCTACATTTGCTATTGAGGGAATGACAACCTGAAGTTTCCAAAGGTACAAAGACTAATTTAAATCTTGTCCTAGAAGTGGGATGAATGCTGAGGATTCTGAGGGTCAGGCCACATGGAGGTGCTGGGGTGGGGGGCATGTAGGTGAAGTGGAACGTTTTTCAATCTCACCTCCCATACTGGCCATAAGCTGGTGCAAGGGTTTCCTCCTCTTCAAGAATCAGGGAAGCTCCTGCCAGTTACTGACACTGATCCAGAGAGGACAATGAGCCACTGATTGGTTGGGTAGTACCATTCAAAGTAGAGCAAGATGGCCGAGTTTCTTTCTGAGGGAAGACCCAAAGTCTGCCAATATCCATAATCAACCAAAGTCATTTAGCAATTATTGTTCGATACGATTTGGAGTATGGCATCTTTAGAATTTGTGTCTGCAGCTTATTTAGCAGCCAAGCTACCACTTATTAGGTTGTATTTTACATGATTGACCTTTGTTTGTAAAAGTCAGTTACATAATCCATAGCATAAAATACTCAGGATAACAATAGCGGTTGGGCAAAGTCTTCTAGATTTTACATGGAAGAGCAAAGAGCCCAAAATAGTTAAGATAATTTTGAAGAAGAACAAGGTGCAGAATTTTACTTTATTAAGACTTATTATGAAGCTATAGTAACCAAGACAGAATAATAATGAAAATGTTTAGAAACAGATCTACACATAGGTGAAAACATGAAATATATGAGAGGTCAGATTGGGGAAAATTTTGATGGTTCAGTAATGGATTTTGGTACAATAAGAAAAAATAGGAGAATTAGATTCTTATACCATATACACAAATGAATTATAGATATCTTACAGACATAAATGTGAAAAGCACAATTTTTAAAAAGCTAAAGAAAACATAGGATTTTTTTAAACAATGCACAAAATGTAAAGAAAAACATGGACAAATAATCTTTTTTTTTTTTAAAGAAGATTATTTGCTTATTTATTTATTTGACAGAGAGAGAGAGAGAGAGAGACAGTGAGAGGAAATACAAGCAGGGGGAGAGTGAGAGGGAGAAGCAGGCCTCCCACCGAGCAGGGAGCCTGATGCAGAGCTCCATCCCAGGACCCCGAGACCATGACCCAAGCTAAAGACAGATGCCCAATGACTGAGCCACCCAGGCACCCCCTCAGGGCTCCTTCTAAGCCAAAGACATGTCTTTGCTGGTTCTCTTAAAGCAAGTATTTGTCTGCTCTGATCAAGTTCTTAGATGGAATGGACCTCAAAGGTGTGAGGTTCCAGGCTACTCCCGTTGCAAATGGAGAATTAATTTGATCAAGATGGGAGAGGGGGGCACCTCGGTGGCTCAGTGGGTTAAGCCACTGCCTTCTAATTGGGTCATGATCTCAGGGTCCCGGAATCGAGTCCCGCACCAGGCTTTCCGCTCAGCGGGGAGCCTGCTTCCCTCTCTCTCTCTGCCTACTTGTGATCTTTCTCTGTCAAATAAATAAACAAAATCTTAAAAAAAAAAAAAGAAAAAAAAAGATGGGAGAGGTAGGTAGAAGCAGAGCTGAGGTTGCTGGCCAGGTGTTTGGGCTGTGACTCCCTTCACATAGCAGGGTCTTGTTGATTTTGGCCAATTTAAACCGTGCCAAGTGAAAAGAGTTATTAACAACAGTAATCATGGGGCATCTGGGAGGCTGAGTCGGTTAAGTGTCCAGTTCTTGATTTTGGCTCAGGTCATGATCTCAGGGTTGTGGGATCGAGCCCTGTGTTAGGCTCTAGGCTCAGTGAGGAGTCTCCTTCATGATTTTCTCTCCTTTTCTGCCCTCCCTCCACTAAAATAAATAAATAAATCTTTAAAAAAAATGACTGCTCCTTGGTGATAGCACTTTCCATACCATTTTCTTTTCTTTTTTTTTTTTTTGACAAATAATCTTGATTATGTTAAAATTAGAAACTTTGGTGATTAGAAGATGCTTAAACAATTTAAAGGCCAGTGAACAAGTAAGAAAGAGATTTAGGGAGACCTGGGTGGTTCAGTCGGTTAAGCATCTGATTTTGGCTCAGGTCATGATCCTGGAGTCCCAGGATCAAGCCCCACATTGGACTCCCTGCTCAGCAAGGAGTTTGCTTCTTCCTCTGCCCCTTGCCCTGCTCATGCGCGCTCTCTCTCTCAAATAATTAAATAAAATATTAAAAAAAGAAAGATTTAAACATATAAAAGCATCCATACAGTGACTATATGAAGAATCCCTATAAATCAATAAAGGAAAGGCAGCCCAACAGAAAAATGGGTAAAGGATATGAACAGGCAGTGCACAGAAAAGAAAACTCAAATAGCCAACAGTCACGAGAACATAGTAATCAGGGCAATGGGAAGTTTAAACTGTCAGAAGACAGGATTTTGCATCCACCAGAGACCAAGTGTTGGTGAGGATATACAATGACCAGAAATCTTATGCATTGCTCATGGGAGAATTTCCCTGGCACTTCCACTTGGGAGAAAAATTTGACAAAATCTAATACTGTGGGTGAGCCTGCCATACTACCTGTACCTCCCTGCTGGGTTTAATCTCTGGAGACTTCTAATCTCTGGGGACTTCCAGCCACACTCCTAGTGCAAAGCAGGAGCTCAGTAAATATAATCTTTAAAAAAGGAAAGAAGGGAGGGAGGCAGGAAGAATATTTATGTCATTGGCCTCATTTCTGCTTTGTTCTGAATGTTGTGGGACTGCTTCCTCCTTGCCAGGGTGATCCCAAACCACCTTACAGGTTTGTCAAATGCCTGCAATCTTGAGAATCTCACCAGATTAGCCTCTACATCTTCCAGATGGTAGGGAGATAGCGATTTTCATGACTGATGAATTAAATACATTCCATAAATGCATTTTCTTACAGAATTCCTGGTGGTGTAAATGTTAAGCTCTAACTGCTTATGTAAAATGAATCTACCTAATGTATAAAATGAGATGTGCTGGTATGTTACTGGTAGCCTAAAATATTAGTTATTAGTGGGTCCTTACAATTCTAATGGCAAAAAAAGGTGAGACCTGATGCCCTGAAAAGATAAAAACGTCCTTTTTAGGCATATGAATCATCAAAAAATATTCCACTGGTTTATGAAGAAACGGGTGTTCTCTTTAAATAGTAAATATTCATATGCACTAAGCCAATCCTTTTATAACTATATTCCTAAGTGCATAGAAAACATGGCAGCTCTTCCCATAGCTGGAAGAATGTGTGGTTACCCTGGCAACAGCATCTTAGTTCCTGCTTCCAAGTACCACCTGGTGATTTCAAGTCTAACAGCTGTGCAGCATCTACATTTCCATTGAGGAAATAAAATGCATTCATGCATCATCTCATGGAGCATTTAAGAAGAAACAAGCTTACAAATTTGGGGGAGGAGGGAAAGAAATAACACTACATATTAGCAGGACCAATTGCAGTTTAAAAGGCCTAATGGCAGTATTGGAAACTTGCCCACAGCAGCCAAGACCACCATGGTAGGGTTGTAGGATCCTGAGGCAGATTTTCCATCAGAACACCAACAATCCCATAGGCCCAGTAGCCCAAACACATTTTCTTATCCCTTACCCAAAATATGTACTTTTCTTTTTAAAAAGATTTATTCACCTATTTTAGAGAGAGAGAGAAAACAAGGAGGGGTAGAAGGAGTGGGAGAAAGAAATTCTAGCAGACTCCTTGCTGAGCTCAGAGCCTAACTTGGGGCTCAATCTCATGACGCTGAGATCAAGACCTGAGCGAAACTAAGATTTGGGCACTCAACCGACTGTGCCACCTGGGGGCCCCAACATATGTACTTTTTTTTTTTTTTTTAAAGATTTTATTTATTTATTTGACAGACAGAGATCACAAGTAGGCAGAGAGGCAGGTAGAGAGAGAGGAGGATGCAGGCTCCCTGCTGAGCAGAGAGCCCGACGTGGGGCTCGATCCCAGAACCCCAGGACCATGACCTAAGCCGAAGGCAGAGGCTTTAACCCACTGAGCCACCAAGGCACCCCCCCCCAAAGTATGTACTTTTAAGTGGAATTGGCACTCTCTGCCCTCAGAGGCATTTAAACAAAGCAGCTGGGTGCCCATCACTGTGAGAAGTAGAGGTGGGGCACCTGGGTGGCACAGTGGGTTGAGTGTTGGACTCCTGATTTGGGCTCAGGTCCTGACCCCAGGGTGATGGATCCAGCCCTGCTTTGGGCTCAGCGCTCAGCACTGATCAGATTCTCTTTCCCTCTCCCTGCTCCTCCTTTTTCCTAACCTCCCTCTCTCTCTCTAAGTAATTAAATAAATCTTGAAAAAAAAAATAGAAAAAAACAGTATTCTCAGTTTCATGTTTGTTTCTCAATACTCCCAATTTTACCCAAAGTATTGGGATTTTTCTGAGGTCTAGTCATATTAAAAAAGCCAAATCCTAAAGTGATTTCCAACAAAATAAGTTTTGTGGGACTTTCTGGATTAGGTGGTTGAGTGCTGGAGGGAAAGAATAGCATTGCTGGGCTGTGGGGCACATTTGGCTAGGGAATAATTTCCTGTCCTCTCAAAAAAAAAAAAAGTCTACAAACACATAATTTAAGGTGTTTGTTTCTTTTCCCTTTTCTGATTATTATGATTCTACACACATGTTATGGAAAATTTAGAAATTAAAAAAAAGTATATAGGAACAACAACAAAAATCACTGAAGATACTAACCTTGTTCATAATTTCTCTGGCTTTTTTAATGCATTTTTTTCCACTTTTGTTCTATATTTTAGAAGGGGTACTCAGGTGATCCATCAACACAATGATTTTCTGTAGTACCCGTTATGAGTATTATTTCAAAGGAATGCTTTGATTCTGATACGGCATTTTGAGTTTTCTTAAATTTTTCTCTTGCACTAGTGGCTTCATTGTCTTTTTTCCTTCCATCTTTGTCTATTCATTCTCGAATTTTCTTCCTCTTATATTACAGCGATTGTGTCTTTGTACACCTCTGTTCAGGACACCCACAGGACATCAACATTTTCTTGGGTACTGTAGAACCTTTTCAAAGGTATCATGTTACTTGTGTCCTGTTTCACACTCTCACAGGGAGAAATTTACCGAACCCAACGTAAACAGGGTTCCCAGAACACCCCTAGGACTGGCCACTTCTATTCTGACTTCTCCTCTCTGAACTTAGCATTGAAGGCTGGCATCTGTTCTGTTTCCAGGGGTTAGGAGTCCTTCACCGGAGCACTCCAGAAACATCTGAATTCCGAACTCTGTGCAGACACTGTTGTGGGTGCCGGGGCTAGGGTGGTGAATAAAGCAAGCTTATGTAAAAAGAAGTAAACCTATATTTGTATAATGTAGATTATAATATTAAGCTTTGGGTAAGGGAGATAGGAGGCTAGGGGGCAGTTCTTTTATCTAGGGGCTCAGGGAGAGACTTGAGGACTGAAAGGGTGCTATTTGAGCTGATGGAATTCAGGAAATGAGTTCTTTCGCTATCTGCGAGAACATTGCCGGAAAAGTAGTCAAAGAGGGCCTTCTGAGCTCTTCTAAAGCTTTTGGTTTTTCTTTCATGGGAGAGGGATCGCTCTTCTAAAGCTTTTGGTTTTTCTTTCATGGGAGAGGGATCGCCATTCTAGGGTTCGGAGCAGAATAAAGTCCCAGAAGCCCAGAACCAAGAGCAAGCGTGTCCGGTGCTGGATGGGGTGCATGAGGGGAGGCTGAGAACGGACCGTTGTGTGTGGCACCATGGTGGGGGGGGGGGTCACTGGTGACCGCTCACAAGTTATTCCAATGAAGGAACGAGGGGGAGAGCTGTTTGGAGTGGATTCCAGAAGGCGTTGGGGGAGCTGGACTACTCTTTGAGGGGTTTTACTCTGAAAAGGAAGAGAAATGGAATGGTACCTGGAGGAGGATGTGGGACCAGGAAAGCTTAAAAACTTTTTTTTTAAAGATTTTATTTATTTATTTGACAGAGAGAGATCACAAGTAGGCAGAGAGGCAGACAGAGAGAGAGAGAGAGGAGGAAGCAGGCTCCCCACCAAGGAGAGAGCCTGATGCGGGGCTCGATCCCAGGACTCTGGGATCATGACCCAAGCCGAAGGCAGAGGCTTTAACCCTCTAAGCCACCCAGGCGCCCCTTAAAAACATTTTTTAATGGAAGACATTATCACAACATTTGTGTGTTCGGGACTACCATATAGAGAACAACCACTCAGTGAAGTGGGCGCAGAGGAACGACTGCTGGAGGGATGTGAGCTCCTGGGTGAGGAGGGACGGGTCCAGAGTACATGGGGCAGGAGCACCAATGTGCACTTGGCACCAGGAGGGAGACTGGGCTGTGGACACAGGAGGACCACGGCAGGTGGGAGGATAGACATCGCTCAGGAGGGCTCAGTGGGACTTCGCTGGCGGTTAGCATATTTGACAGATGAAGGAGCCATCAGCGGTAGGTCGGGTGAACCGTGGGCACCGGCGCACTTCGTGAAAGGCCAGCCTCTCCCTCTCCCTTCGTGGGCACACACCTGCAGGCACTTTTCCCAGAGCTGACCTTATCCCCACCACTTTGTGTTGGTAAGGATGTTGGTAAAGGCATCCTCCTCCAGGTACCCTTCCATTTCTCTTCCTTTTCAGAGTAAAAGGCAAGGTCATGAATGACATTCATGATCATTGTGCTGTTTTAAAGAACTTGGACCCAGGGGGTGCCTAGGCAGCTCAGTCAGTTAGGAGTCAGTCTGACTCTTAATTTCCGTTCAGGTCATGGTCTCGGGATCATGAGATGGAGCCCGGCATGGAGCTCCACACTGGGCATGGAGCCTGCTGATGATCCTTTCTTTATCTCCCTCTGCCCCTCTCCCCACACATGCATGCGTGTGCTCTCTCTCTTTCTGTAAAAACAAGCAAACAAACAAACAAAACCCAAACTTGGGCTCAGAGCAGTTTAGCCAATAACATAAGGACCCGCACTGATAAACAATAGAGCAGGGAATTGAATCCAGACATTCTGACTGTTTCTGGGTTCTTCTACACTGTTATCAGGGTGGACCTGGGGCAACAGGAAGGGAAATTTTACTTCCCAAGATTGAGATGCAATGCCTTTTTCCTGCTCTTTTCTACAGAGGAGCCCACCGCAGGGATGATTGTGCGAATGCACGATCCATTCAGGAGCACGGGGGTACCTTCAGCAGATCGGGGTAGGGGGGCATGTCCAGATGCAGGCAATGTACAGACAGCCTTGTTGCCTTATTCACTGGAGCTGAGGTTTAAAGCACACGGGAGCTGGTGCTGCTCACCACTGCCTTTGACGGGTGGCATTTGGGCTGCGCCTTCCTACTTGTTCATCCTTCAATTGCCTTTTGGTTAACATTCCACTGTTTCTTTTTGCTCTTTAGGTCTAGGGAGAAGCAGAGTTTTGTGCTCATTCAATTGCCCTGAACCAGAAGATAACGGATTTTTGAATGTGGAAGGAATCATTCCAGGACCTCTGGTTTAATCCTCTCCTTAGGCACCCCATTTTCTTTATCTGCTATGTTGGTATCTCAGGCACCACCTCACATCTACTTCTAGAACTTTCTATCCTTAGCACAGCAACACACGCACACACACCTATCTGCTTTGTTTTCTTTTGGAAGAAGAGCTAAGAAAAAAGATGTGAGAGTTCAGCTCAGTCCCAGCTATGTCAAGGGCTATCATTGCAATCATTTTGTGGGGCCCTGGAGGTAAGGCTTTAACATGCACTGGGCAGTTACCCCATGTACCGTGCATTTCCCTCAAAATCTGCGACTGTGTTAGGTGAGCTGTACATTCCAAGCGGCAGGTGTTTTTTATTATACATATATAAGGCGTACTAAATCTTTGTAAGCTATCGTGTAATGTCATGGCTAATCAATTCAAACTCATAGCTATAAGGAAGTGTTCTTATTTAAATAGTTCAGGGATACAGATGAATGAAAAGGTTGTTTCAAGAACTAAAACTTAATACATGTAACCAAGGAGTATATTCAGATGGTACTTAAACATGCCTTAAAAATGAAAGTTTAGGTTAAAAATATTTAGAAAAAAATAAAGTTTAGAGCATATATGTATAAACTTTATTATTTATATACATAAATATATTATTATAGTAGACATAAAATATAATAATATTATATATATATAATATTTTCAAATGCTCCTAGGGGTCAGAAGCATACCCACTTGAAAACGTCTTGGAATAAAAGATGTTTCATTCTGTGCCCTCACCAAAAGTTTTACAGGAGTTCTCCCATTGGTTTTCTGCCTTTTGCAATCTCTTGCCCTGAAGGTACCCTTCCTTTGTGAGAAAGTTCAGGCCTAGAGAATCATGAAGGAGAATCAATCATTTCGAAGAGAATGAGATGATAGCTTTATTAACATCTCCATATATGTTGATCGTGTGTATGTGTTGGGGGTGGAGTGGAGGATTCAGCAAAGCTGGAATTAGTCATATGAATTATGGGCTTGTTTGGACACTGGGCCACTCCTGCCCCAATCAGTGCCAGTAAATCCTGCAGACAGCTCCAACACCACCACTGTTTCTATCCCACTCATATAAAATTCCATGCCAAGGTACAAACCACAATCCTCCCTTTCTTTGGTTTTTCATGCAAAAACTATTTTAGAATAAATTTAAATGTCAAACCTTCAAGATCTCTGAACAGAGGGGACTTCAGCTCACTCTATTTCCGACACAGCTCATATTTTTAAAAAATTCTGATGAAAGTCCTGAACTTTTAGAGGTCTATATTTTCTATCGATTTTAAGTTCCAGAGAGAAACAAAATTGCTATGTTGGAGCAATAGGATAAAAGAAGAAACAGTGAGAAAAGTGTAAATGTCAACAGCAGCATTTTCATGCCTGGGAGAGGTCCCAGGGCCCTGTGTGTGCACAACATGGCAAGAGCTGCTTCGTGCAGAATGTAAATAAGCACGGTCCCCACACCATTTACAATATTCAGCATTGACCTACGCAGACATGGATGTCGAATGCTAGGCCAGACAGACACCCATGAACGTACACATGGCACACACTGCAGGAAGACCTCGGTGCCTCTCCCCGCCCCCCAACTATTTTATTATAAACACATTTCAGATTCAACACACATTCTGTGTTTATAGTCTGAGCAATAGAAAACACATTTTTAATCAGTCCTAGACAGCAGGAGAAACTTTCTGCAGGAGTTCTGGGAGGTTTATTCTTCATTTAACAGATGTTTGTTGATAATAGAAAGCAGGAAGTTAGAGGACAAGTCTCTAGCTTCAAAGAGCTTAAAATACGGTTGAGATTTTTAGGGGAGCTTGGTCATCAGGGAATTTAAGAGAACTTTTGTATTGTTACAAAAGTATATGAGACAGGTATAAAAAGTATGAGGCAGGTATAAAAAGGAATATAGGAATATAAAAAGACAGTTGTAAAGAAGAAAGAGAAGGTCAGAGTTTTGATTTCAGAATTACAAACTAAAAAAGAATGTCCAGGCAATCTGGAAAAGTCTTGAGGTAGAAGCCACTGAACCAAGAACAACTGTATGCTTTATCTAATCCAGTGTTTCCCGAATTGTGGAATGGGACTCCAGTGGACTCCCATGAGAATGTGATGAAAGTTATGGGCTGAAAAACAGCCATCTACCCTCCAACTTGAACACAAAATGTAAGAGATTGGAGCCTGAGGCCATGGACTTTACAGTTTAAATCTAATACAGTTGCATTTACCATGGTTAATGAATTGTCACCATTTACGCCCATTCTTGTCTCCTCCAGTAGAAGATAAGCATTTCTAGGCCAGGGCAGCATTATATTTTAGCTTTCTTTCATTCCAACCCCTCTCTATGTCTCAGTGCTTAGGTGTTAGGTTAATACAGCATCTTCCAAACGTCAGTCATTTGAATAACTTTAATTTTGCCATTTAAATTGGCTATTTACCACCTTTGTTACTACCTACTACCGAAAGTCGCAAAATAATGAATTTTGGTAAGAAATAATATCACATTTCAGAATGGGAGAGACTGTTATTTTCATTCTATTTGTTTTCAGTCCAGCTTACACCAAAGAGAGAGCTCCAGTTTACTTCTGGTCTATCTCTTGTGCCTCTCTGACCTTTGGGAGGCTTCCTTTGGGACTAATATAGAGGCTACTGTATGCAGCAGTATCTGACTCGAAATGAATAATATTACTTTATTCTTTATTTTTTCATTGAGTTTCGTTTTATGAAAAAAAGCGATACTAATTTTCTATCTATGGAAGTGACAAAAATTTTCTTTTAACATATACTTAAGCTAAAAAAAAGTGTATTTAAGGAAAAGCAGTAAATCAATTATCTATTGCCATTTAACAAGCTACCCCAAACATAGTGGCTTAAGAAACCATGATATTAGGATTCTATGGGTCTGCTAGGCTTATGTGGCCAATTCTTCTCCTCCACGTGATGTCTGCTGGGGTCATTCCTTCATCCCGACAGCTTGGATGGCGCTGGAGGGTCCAAGATGCCTTCTCTCATGTTTGCCAGCCCAACTGGAGCGGCTGGAATGGCTCAAGCTGGCTGAGCCTCTCTCTCTCTCTCCACGTGGCCTCTCACCACTTAGTAGTCCGGCCGGGCTTTCTTATATTGCAAAGGGTTCTCCAGAGATCACAACAGGAAACTGCAAAGTCTCTTCAGGTCTAGACCTGGAAGTCAAAAAGTGTTACTCCTGTTGCATCTCATCGGTTAAAACAAGTAACAGCACGAGTCGAGACCCAAAGGGCAGAGAAATAGTCTTTACATCTTTTTGGGAGGTTAGTGGCACACCTGTGCAGAGGTGGAAAGAGTCTTTGGCAATAGTTTTGCATATAACCTACCACAAGTGGTAAGTAAGTAAATAAGAGGACAAATTCTAGGAGATACGGCAAAAAGTAGTGAGAGTGTTATTCAAATATCTAGTATTTGGGAATGCTGTATTCATCTAATACCTAAATATTGCCTTAGATAGTCAGTCCCTTACCTTTATTAGTACCATGTATATCTCAAACACACTGCTCCACACAAAGGGATTGAAAGAAGATAAAACATGATACAAACATACCCTCCAATGCTGTGCACTCTAGTGAGGAAGACAGGTGTGTTTAAGTAGAGAGTTATAACAAAAAACCATGATGCTTGTTATAGTAAAGGGTTTAAAATGTAGAGTCCAGACATTTTACATAGAAATTTAAGAACATGTGGATTTTTTTGAGGGGGGACTTTATCAGATTCTCAAGAAAGTGTGAGACCCGAAAAGCCCTAGAAAGCACTGACCGAATCAAGAGACACACGGGTGTGATGTTCAGGGATGACAGATGCCAGTCACAGTGGTGAGGAAAAGGCATTGCAGAGGCTGTGACACTTTCTGGTGGGAAGGAGCCATGCCTGAGGAGGAAAAGCTGACTTGAGTTGGAAGCCCATTAGATGTATGAGGGGATGGAGTGGGTGACATGCACAAAGGAAAAGCAGGAGAAAAATGGTGGAAGAGGATAGGAATGCAGGGAGTTGGAGAAAGAAGAGAGAGAGGTCAATTCCAGGATGACTGAATTTTCTAGCTAGGGAGAATGTTAGATGGTAGAAAATAAATGAGGAAAAGTAGGTTTTCTGGGAACTCTTCCCAGAATTCAGCTTTTTCCAAGTTGTAATTGAGGTGCCCATATGATAAACCAATGAATAATTGGAAACACAGATCTGGACATTTTCTACCTTGTGCCAGTCACCTTTAGAAGAATTGGGTATAAAACAGTGAATATCCTAAGAGAGGTGATGCTCATGTTCCCAAGGAGTTTATATTCTAGGAGGGCTGGGGGTCAGGCAGAAGATGGGCAGAGAGACAATTAGGATGTAAAAAAGTTCGTAAGAATTTTATCTAATGTTAAATGTCAAGAATAAAATAAATCCAATTAATGGAATAGAGAGGATTGGGGCAGCTACTTTATCTAGGGTAATATGGTAATTGAAGGCAGCTTTTCAAAATACAATCCAAAACTGGGAGGGAGCCTACTTTTTTTAACTTAATAAGGTAGGGAAATGATACTCACAGGAGACTGACTTTTGCAATGTAAGGTGGTCTCACTCAGAGACCAGATCGTTGTGAGGGACTCCTCCCCAACCACCTCCACCACAGACATCTGAATCTTCCCTACGTAGCCATGGAATCATGGGGAGTAGATAATGAGTATAACTGGAAACCTGCTCCGATGGTCAGGACACCAGAGAAGTGGAGACCACAGGGAGAGAGGAACTCTAGGGGAGAGGGAGAGAATGCATAGAAGAGTGGTAAGGGGTGGGGAGTCACTCACTAGCTGTTGCTGGGGTGTCATCTGAGGCTCCCAAAAGTAAGGAAGTGGGTCCCACTCCCATGGTTAGCACCTAGGAATGAGTTAATCTAGCAATGCCACTCTCAATTCCTTGCACAATTTGATGTTGTACAGGATGGATTACGTCACTGTATGAGATGGATTGCGTCACTTGCTCTTGAGTGAAGAGCCCACTGTACAGTCTTTTGGGTTTTGGATGTGTTGATTTGAGGTGATGGTTGGACAAGATCCTCTCTCACCATCCAAAGGCAGTTTGTCTGAACCCCTTGAGTGGGGACAATGGATTGAGAACAGAGTTTCTTCTGGATCAATCCACCACCAGGAGACATTGTCTTCTGACCCTTGTACCCCATCCACATCAAAGTGAGGATATATTAAATTTTGAAATAAAATTTCATAGCATAATATTATTGTTTTACTATTATTATTATTATTTTATTCTTTTTTTTTAAGATTTTATTTATTTATTTGATAGAGAGAGATCACAAGTAGACAGAGAGGCAGGCAGAGAGAGAGAGAGGAGGAAGCAGGCTCCCTGCCGAGCAGAGAGCCCAATGCGGGACTTGATCCCAGGACCCTGAGATCATGACCTGAGCTGAAGGCAGTGGCTTAACCCACTGAGCCACCCAGGCTCCCTTGTTATTCATTTCTGAACACATCTTCCCTCCTCCAGTGAAGAATGTGTACAATGGCTAAGTAAATCAGTCCTTGTCAGTGACTCTGACCATGTATTCTTTGGCTGGTGCCAGGATCCCTCTAGATTTAAAGTGAAACAAGAATAAATTAGGTTAAGACATGTATTGAAATTATAGGATCCCATAAAATGAAATTTTTAGTGATCAGAATGTATTATTTTAGAGCTTATAAAAATTTCAAATATTGGATGAACAAAAAAGAATTCTTTTTAAAGATTTTATTTATTTATTTGACAGAGAGAAAGATCACAAGTTGGCAGGGAGGCAGGCAGAGAAAGAGGGGAAAGCAGGCTCCCTGTTGAGCAGAGAGCCCAACATGGGACTCTATCCCAGGACCCGGAGATCATAACCCGAACTGAAGGCAGAGGCTTAACCCACTGAGCTACCCAGGAGCCCCTGAACAAAAAAGAATTTAAGTGATTGGATCTATTATTATAAAATCCCAGCCTTTGAGTATTACTAGAAATTTGGGGCAGAAGAAACAAGTAATGTGCCAGTGTATTTGTCACAGTCCTAGACTTCATTCAGAGCGAAGAGGCTTGGGTTTAGGAATGATTCGAGACTACTCTTTCTGCCATTTGCTGTTGTCACCCTGATTCAATTCCATAAACTAGGGCATTGTTCAGGATACAAAATGTAGTCAGGGAAAGGTTGATCCAATGAACACAGGCAATATATAGGATGAAAATCCTACAAAGTACCCATGACAGAAAAGCTGGGGAAAATTTGGGCTTGGTGTCATGGAGCTGCTGTCTTCCTTCATTCTATTTTTTGTGACCTTGACTACTTCCATCATGATGTAAACCCCTGGAATCAAATCACTGACATGTTTATGACTCTCTAGTCACGTTTGGTAGTTATTAATACGAGAGAGGTGGCAGGGACACTTTCAACAGATGGTGCCTCCTGTCAAGAGAAAAGGAAAGCCTTCCGGTAAATGTCCCAGAGCCTGGCTGTAGGCTTTGTTCTCAGTCAGACTCTTAAAGTGGGGCGGGGAGGTGGGGGGTCTGAACTATTCGCCCTCAACCTAATCTAAAAGAGGGAACGATAACAGCACCGAGATCCCTTGTGTTGGTGGCAGAGAATACTACCATTACCCCTGCTACTCGCTGCTACTTCCGCCGGTAAGGGTACTAGATAGAGGTTAGAGCAATGACTTGGTACTTACTGTGTTCTAAGGACGGTTGTAAGCACATTCCCTACATTAACCAACTTAATTGTCACAGCAGCGGTAGACCCCACAACTACCCTCTTTTTGCAGATGGGGAAACTGAGGCCCAGAGAGGTCCCACCTCTGAGAAGCGGAGGAGCTGGGATAGGAGTGGATGCCAACAGGTGAACGAGACTGAGAGCTAAAGCAAGGAACAGAGGGTTTTCTGTAAGGGGTAGAAATGTCACTTGGAAAAAAGCTGTTCCGCCTTTGAAGCCGCTGCTAACATTGAGGAGAGGGAGTGATTTCAGCTTCCCAGCCCTGGGCTCCACTTGGCCATGAGAAGGGCCAAGAACCAGGACAGAGGGTGGGAGGGGGGCTGCTGCCCAGACCCTTCTATTCTACAGCCATGCACCCCGGAATCTTACAATGGAGTTGGAAGGACGGCTGAGGAAACGCTAAACTTCTCTGGGGCCCCGAAATGTCATAAGCACTTAAAGTTGGATTACAGGGACTCCCACCCCTTTTTTTTGGGTCCTAAGTAAGCAGACTTTTTCAGTTAGCTGAACAGGCATCTGGAGCCCATTTTATTTGTGTCTTCCCCCCCCACCCCAAACCTCCTGTCCCTGACAGACAGGAACAACAAGGATAAAAGCTAGGATAAAAGGGAGGAGATCCTACCAGCTTTTATGGAGATGTATGTGAACAGGAAGGAGACCTTCGGGCAGAATTTATTTATAGCTCTATGGGGTGTTTGGATTTGTGGTTATGGGTATGAACACTCAGGAGCTGTGACGTTTAAATTCCTTTAATGTTCTTAGAAGGTGCCCGGGAGGATTCATTATTTTAGTTTTCATATTGATGCTGTTGGGAAAAGTTAAACAATTTAGAACAAATTATTTCTTCACAGAAATTCTTCCTGGCGCCTCTTCAGGTATGGTTAACTTGGGCATTCGCTGGTGTGCCACGCTTTGGATGTGGAATCATCACTCTTACTGGGACCCTTTGTTGTGGACGGAGGTTCCACTCAGGCATTTTGGACAGAAGGCACGTTCCCTTGCTGCCAGGTTTTGCCCTAGCTCCTCATTACTGTGTTCAAGAAACCACTCCTCTCTCTACCCCTAATTATGCCCCTGGGTACTTTATGGTAAGCGTGACATTTTTCTCTTGACAGACAGTATTATAGTATAGAACTGTCCTTGTCACTCTTTATTGTTTTTAATAACTATGAAATCTCTTACGAGAGGTCTAGAGCTTCATCCACATACGTTGATGGCACTACTCTATCAGTCCCCAAATGGTCAAGGTCAAAGACAATGTGCCAGAGGAAGGAAGACAGTGAATACACTATTATAAATAGATACGGGCCTTGAAAATGACCCTTTCAGACATGGGGATATTAGTTGGCAACGGGAAGGAAGTGATGAAATGCAATAATTTTATTTTACTTAGGGAAGTCTCTAGGTGTATGCCAAATGTTTGCTATGTTTCATCTGACTGGCATGTTAGCACGTCAGACGTCTAAATATTTATTATAGTTATTTCATGATCATGAAAGTGAATTGAAAGATAAGGATGGAACAAAAGTACAGTTTGGACAGTCAAAAGTTAGCGTATGATACGTTATTTTAACTTAGGAAATTTAAGCAAAATCTGTCAGAGCAGTGTACGTTACATTTTGCCATTCTGAGCTTCTTAAAAACATAAGCACTGGGGACCCTGTTGGGTAGAAGGTTGAAATACTAGTACTGGGGGGCCTGGGTGGCTCAGTGGGTTAAAGCCTCTGCTTTTGGCTCAGGTCATGATCGAAGGGTCCTGGGATAGAGCCCTGCATCGGGCTTCCTGCTCAGCGGGGAGCCTGCTTCCTCCTCTCTCTCTGCCTCTCTGCCTACTTGTGATATCTGTCTGTCACATAAATAAATAAATAAATAAATAAATAAATAAAATCTTAAAAAAAAAAAGAAAAGAAATACTAGTACCAAATCCCATTTCCTTGCCTCTTGATCTCTCATTCCTCCACAGTAGATGTATTTTAACAATGCAACAGGTCTATTGGTTTTGTTTCTTGGTGCTTGAAAATGTCCCCAAGGCATCAGTTTGGACTTGGCAGTGTCGAGGCTGATGATCTGGGCTTAACAGACTTCTGAACTCTCAGCATCTGGAAAGAGAGAGAAACAACAAAACAGTATCACCGCCTACAGCAATAGCACCAAAAATAATGACAATAGCATTAATTGGTGTCCATGAACTTTAATGTTAACCCCTTCAACACCCTGTTTAGACAGGTATTATCACAGCAGTATAAGGGATCAAGGGTTCAGGCAGTGAGGTTAGACCTTGGGGAAGTTCATTAACCCCTCTCAGAATGGCAATTTCTTCATCTGTAAAGGAGGAAGTATTATTATTACTTAAAACAATGATTAATACAGCCTCAGAGTTTTTCTCTGAAGAGTGCATGAGTAACACATGTAAGCACTTAGCACACTGTCCATATTATTGTTGCTAATTACCATCATCATTGTCCCTGTCCCCATTTTTCAGATGGGGGAAGCATGAGCACAGAGATTCAAAAGGTTGGCAAATGGGAGGCAAATGGGGGCACTGGGCTCCCAAACCCTTCCCAAGTCCCTGCTGGTCACCGACAGCCCCCCACCCCACCACATTACAGAATGGCGCCTTTTGGGAAAGGAAGCCACTGGAGTGCGGGAGGAGTGCAATGTAGCCTTTGGCCAGGAATCTAACTCTGACTTTGGGAAGACATGAGAGGACGTGGGGAAAAGCAGTTATTTATAGTCAGGGCCTCTGGGGCCTCAGAAGCTGCCTCTGACTGGTGCCCTTCTCCCCGCTGCATTCCTGTCTTCTCCCAGGGGTGTTGCCCTTTCCATGAGTGCTAGTTGCCCAACACTGGAAAACATTTATCAGGTTACTCAGGCCCACTCTCTGTGAACTTGCTGAATCCCCTGGATAACGAAAAGAAGAGAAGAGGAATAACCTACCTGTGGCATAGCCCGCCTCCAACCCCCTTACATTGTGCAGACCTAGGTGCTTTGCTTGTCTGCGCCGTGCCACTCAATTTAAGCAGCTTTATTTGTAGCATCTCGTAGCAAAAACAATGCTCATCTTGTATAAGCGTCGCCACAGTGGAAACATAACATCACAAGAAGTTGCCCTGGTTTTCTATCTAGGTAGTTCCTTTTCTGGTAAGACATAAGCATTTGTACAGTGCAATGCCTCGCCCCTTGCAAAAATGTGGGAGGAGAGGTGCTTTTTGAGGTCGAAGATTTCTTTGTATGACAACCAACAAGTCTTTGTTTTGCACTCTTGTCTGTTTAAGTGTTTTTGGAAAATTTTTTTTCTTCAATAGTCTGGTAAGGATTGGTGAATTCACGTTCCCCTCTGTATTTTCATCTCTGGGATTCTCTTTGGTGTTAGACTTAGTTGTTTGTGGGTTTATTCCCCCTGTTGGGACACAGGCTTCTTGCAGACAAGGACAAGGCTTTCTTCTCTTCCCATGCACCTGGTACAGCGCATTGCTCAATAAACATCGGCGCGCAGAGAGCTAGTGGATCGCTATGTACTAATTTGGGCTAAACCTTCTTGCTGGCTGCTAAGCTGACAAATGAGTGAAAAGGAGAAGGGAGCTTGAGTCTTGACTCCAGGAGACAAATAATTTTAGCAAGACAGGTGCCTCTGGCAGTCACTAATTGACACCAGCAAAGAGGAAGAGGTTAAAAAGGAAGAGGAAAAAAAAGGAGGGGGCAAAAGCCATTTTCCTAGGTAAGTCTCCTGAGTCAAGCAAAACAAATGCAAAAATAAATTATTGGGACTACATCAAAACAAAAATCTCCTGGACAGCAAAGAGTGAAATATCAGCAAAACTAAGATAACCTACCGAATGGGAGAAGATATTTGCAAGTGACATTTTGGATAAAGGGCTAGTATCCAAAATATGTAAAGAACTGATACAACTTAACACCCCATAACCCAATAAACCAGTTAAAAAATGGACAGAGGACATGAACAGACATTTTTCCAAAGAAGACATACAGATGGCCCATAGACACATGAAAAGATGCTCAACATCTCTCATCATCAGGGAAATTCAAATCAAAACCACAATGAGATATAACCTCACAGCTGTCAGAATGGCTAAAATTAAAAACACAAGAAACGACAGGTGTTGTAAGGATGTGGAGAAAAAGGAACCCTCTTGCACTGTTGGTGGGAACGCAAACTGGTGCGGTCACTGTGGAAAACAGTATGACGATTCCTCAAAAATTAAAAATAGAACTACCTGTGATCCAGTAATTACACTACTGGGTATTTACTCAAAGAATATAAAAATGCGATTTCAAAAAATGTATGTGTCCCTATGTTTATAGCAACATTGTTTACAATAGCCAATTTATGGAAGCAGCCAAGTGTCCGCTGAGAGATGAATGGATAATGATGTGGTAATATATATATAATGGAATATTATTCAACCATAAAGAGAATGAAATTATACTATTTGCAACAACATGGATGAATCTAGAGAATATAATGCTAAACAAAATAAATCAGTCAGAAGAAGACAAACCATATGACTTCACTCACATGTGGAACTTAAGAAACAAAACAAACACACAAAGGAAAAAACAGATTAACAAAAAACAGACTTTCAACTATAGAGAACAAACAGATGGTTACGGGAGCGGAGGTGGATGGGGGGATGGGTGAATTAGGAGAAGGGGTTTTAGAGTACACTTATCATGAGCGCTGGGTGACGTAAGGACTTGTTGAATCACTATATTACACCTGAAACTAATCTAACACTGTGAGCTATACTAGAATTAAAATAAAATTTTATTAAAAAAATTTTTTTTTAGGGACGCCTGGGTGGCTCAGTTGGTTAAGCAGCTGCCTTCGGCTCAGGTCATGATCCCAGCGTCCTGGGATCGAGTCCCACATCGGGCTCCTTGCTCGGCGGGGAACCTGCTCCTCCCTCTGACTCTGCCTGCCATTCTGTCTGCCTGTGCTTGCTCTCTCCCCCTCTTTCTCTCTGATAAAAAAAAAAAAAAAATCTTTAAAAAAAAATAAAAATAAATTTTTTTTAAAGATTTTATTTATTTATTTGACAGAGAGTTAGCACAAGTAGGCAGAGCAGCAGGCAGAGAGAGTGGGGGAAGCAGGCTCCCTACTGAGCAGAGAGTCCTATTCGGGGCTTGATCCCAGGACCCTGAGATCATGACCTGAGCCAAAGGCAGAGGCTTAAGCCACTGAGCCACCCAGGTGCCCCTAAAATAAAATTTCAATGAAAGGAAGAGAGGGCAGGTTGGTAGATGCAGAAGAAAGGACCTGAAGACATACAAGAGGCTAGGATAGGGAAGATATTTTACATCACCCATTATTTGTCCCAGTTCCTAACCTCTGTCTTAAGCCAGTGTGCTCTGCCATTACAAACATCTTTATACATTTGTTTGTTTGTTTTTTAAAAATTTTATTTATTTGAGAGAGAGAGAGAACATTAGCAGGGGAGAGGCAGAGGGAGAGGGAGAAGGAGGCTCCCTGGTGAGAAAAGAACAGGACACAGGGCTCAATCCCAGGACCCTGAGATCATGACCTGAGCCCAAGGCAGCTGCTTAACCAACTGAGCCACCTAGGTGACCCCGCACTTATTTATTTTTTTTTAAAGCTTAATCAAGAGATTAGGTTTTAGTGGACTCTCAAATAAGAAGTCAGGGCTGAAACTATATGGCAGTGAAAGGTGGGTCACTCTTTTCCTTCCTTCAGCCAGGCTAAGCGTTCTGGTATTAGCAGAGAGATGGAATGGTTAGTCTGAATATCTGATCTCCCTGGCCCAGAACAACTGACAGTGGTGATTGGGAGAGGAAGCACAGGAGGTAGGATCCACTGTGTAATTAGGGGCAGGTGACACAACAGGTCACACACCAGTGTGGGGGAGTTACACGTGTTTTGTCCAGAGCTAGGCAGAGCAGACCTCTATGTGGGTAGATCTAAATCTCCTGGGAATTTCAGGGGGTTGGTCTTGCCTGATCACTACTTGGAAAGAAATGGCCTTCCATTTTCTGTTTTCATAAACCGTTTTTCCTCTTTTACGTTCCTCCGATATCTTCTTGGACTAACAGAAAAAAAGGAGAATAGGAAATAAGGGTGTACTTGGTTGTAGAAAGAATAATCAATTTCCTAAAGCCAGGTACCACAGTGTTAGCCTTGGGTTCTTCCAGAAAAAGTCCTCAGCCAGACCTTTGCTATTCCTGATAATCTTGGCAATACTTTTATTTAAATTTAATTTTGTTTTTAACCAATCATCATGACTTTCATAAAGAGGCTGCCTTGGGTTTCTTAAAGCTTACCGTAAACAAAATGCATTTCAGAGTTCTGCAGAATTTAAATGTCAGCTGGTTGAGGGCCATTTGTTTCCTTTGTGGAGACCTCTCTGAAGAGAAAAGGAGGTATAGGAGAAGGAAAAATAATGGGCAATGAGTACAATTAAGAGGAAGATTTTTGTAGGGGTTGCCTGGGTGGTGTTGTTGGTTGAGCATCTGACTGTTGATTCTGGCTCAAGTCATGACCTCGGGGTCGTGAGATCAAGCCCCACATTGGGTTCTGCGCTCAGTGGGGGGGTTTGCTTGAGATTCTCTCTTCCTCTCCCTCTGCCCCCTCATACACTCCCCCTCTCTAAAAAAAAAAAAAAAAAAAAAAAAAAGTGAAACACTGATCATGTTGAATAGATTGGGTTCTTGTTTTACCAGAGACTAAAGGAGCTGCTTCTTATCCCAAAGATGAACAAGATTCGGTTGGCTTGTCCTATGTACTCATGGCGATCGTCAACTTGGGTCCACAGCCAGCACTTTGGAGTCACTCCATTCCCTGGCCCTGGGGACTAGGAACAATGCAGCAGTCCCCCCTTGTTCCCAGAATGTTCCATCTGGGGCATTTTCTGTCATTTAGTTCCCAATTTGCTTGAAATAGTTTTATTTACATTAAAGTAGGATGTTCTGTGTTGCCAGTGACAGGCTCTGCAGCCCCATCCCCACAGAAAATGCTGTCAGCACAGTGTTTGGGAATAAAAAGCTAACAGGTGGAGGTCAGATCGAGCCAGCAGCGAGCACAGATGGTGGTGCAAAAAAATCTTACCTTTATGCTGCTTCAGGCCTGCTTTGTCTTTCCATATTCTTGCTAAGGTGGCACAAAGGTGCCAGAAGCATGGCTCTTTTTTATCCACACTCATAAGAGAGGTAACACTAGAATTTCATTTTAATGATCGGGTGTCAGAATTTTTTTTTTTTTACCTTCTCATGAAATCTGTTTCCCAGTGTACTAAAGGATAACACAATAGGTACTAGAGATCAGTGAACTAGTCTAGAGGCTCAGTTCAGTTCATGTTTATTGTCTTCCCTTATTATGCTTCAACTTGGGGGTGATAAGGATGAGAAGAACATAGTTCCTGACTTCACCGAGCTCACAGGTGAGCCAAGAGAGACAAAGGCAATGGAAGCATGGGTTCAGGTGGAGATACTGTCTCTGCTTCATGATACTTTGGAAGAAATGAATCAAGGGCTAGAATTCTTGAACAGCACTGACAATTCATTTTGGCAAGAAGGATGGTGACGGAAAGTCCAAAGGATAAGTAGGAGGAAAGGGGAAATTTGGTGAGGGTGTTGTGTTAGGAGAGAGTTAAGGGAATTGTTCCCTTCAATTTTTTTATATTTTTATCTTTGAAATTTTTATTTTATTTTAAGGATTATTTATTTATTTGAGAGAGAGTGCACACACCAGCTGGGGCAGGGGCAGAGGGAGAGGGAGAAGCTGGCTCCCCGCTGAGCAGGGATCCCTGACTCAAGGTCTGATCCCAGGACCTGAAGATCATAACCAGAGCCTAAGGCAGATGCTTAACTGAATGAGCCACCCTAGGGGTCCCTCTATTATTTTTTTAAGGAAACTCTACACCCGATATGGGGCTTTGAATTCATGACCCTGAAATCAAGAGACACGTGCTCTTCTGACTGAACCCTCCAAGCACCACTCCTTTGATTTTTTATAAATTGAAAAATCTCGGGTTTGTAGAAAGAAAAATAGTACAATGAGTACCCATATACCCTTTGCATGGATTTATCAATTGTTAACATTTTGTTGCATCATTTGCACTATTTGTGTGTGTGTTTTTCTGAACCATAAAAGTGGGTTGCAGACCTCTTGACATTTCACATCTCAGTATAATAGGCATGATCACACCCTTGAGATATACACTGATTCCATAATATCATCCAAATGTAAATTTGGAAGAATCCAAATGTAAATTTCCCCACTCTCCTAAGTATGTCTTTTTTTTTATTAAAGATTTTATGTATTTATTTGACAGAGAGAAATCACAAGTAGATGGAGAGGCAGGCAGAGAGAGAGGGAAGCAGGCCCCCCGCTGAGCAGAGAGCCTGATGCGGGACTCGATCCCAGGACCCTGAGATCATGACCTGAGCCGAAGGCAGCGGCTTAACCCACTGAGCCACCCAGGCGCCTCCTAAGTATGTCTTTTATAGATATTTTCCCCCAATTCATGATTTGATCAGGGATCCCACATTCCATTTAGTTGTTGTGTCTCTTTGTGTCTGGGGATTTATATTTTTGTTTTGCTTTGTTTCGTGATACTGACTCTTTGAAGAATTTAAGATGGTTATCTTGAAGAATGTCCCATATGTTGGATTTAGCTGATTTTTTCTTCATGGGTAGATTCAGGTTAAACATTTTTGCAAGAATCCCAGCAGCATAACAGCTTTGCATCTAGAGTTCATGGACCTCGTAGCTTTATGTGTGTGTATCTACCTGTATTCTACTGGGAAGGGGGCTTTAGTTGTTACGAAATTTCCAAAAACTCTAGGAGCCCCCCAAAAGTTAAGAATTGGGGCAGAGGAGTTAGTTGTTATTAGCAGGAAGTTAATAGTTATTAAGTCTATGCTTAAACCTTAAGTCTACTTAAACCCTTAGATATTGTGTGCATCTTTAAACATGTGTTCTCACTTGAGGTTCTTAAAAAAGTGATGCGATACATGGTAAAACATTCAAACAATATAAAAATATACAAAAAATTATCCTTCTGACTCCAGTTCTTCAGATCCTCTGTTCTTCTTGGCAAAAGTAACCTACATTTCCAGTTTCTTGATCGCTCCAGATAGTTGGTGTACAGGTAAGTATATATGTGGATATGTGTACGTTAATTATTTTATACAAGTGGGAGAATTTTACAGAGGAGGTATGTTATAAGTGAACTTGATTTAATTTATTATATCAACTGCAGATATCTGAAGCAAAAAAAAAAAAATCCATTGCCTATAGTAGGCAACAAACAGGATGTTAGTAAAAAACCAAGCCAAAACAAAGAAACCAAAGCAGGAGAGAATCAGTGCCGGTGATCACACCCAACATTCCACTCCACGAGGGAGCAGGAGGTGGACACACCAACCTCCTGCTCCTTCAGCTGGTCTCACCCTCAGAATGTGCACAGCCTGAGCCCGGGGTGAAGCTAACTTTTTATTTCTAATGGACTGTGGTAAAGACACTTCATATAAGATCTACCCTCTCAATGGATTGTAATGGGTACAGCACAATATTGTGAAATAAAGGAGCACTGTTGTACAGCCCATCTCTAAAACATCCCCCTCTTGTACCACTGAAACTTTAAACCCCCGTGACTAGTGACTTTTCCTTTCCCCTCCTTGCTGCCCTGGGCAACCACCATGCTTTACTTCTGTGAATTTGACTACTTCCAGACCTCATATAGGTCATTGGTCCCTCTGTGACTGGTTTATTTTACTTAGTATAATGCCGTTAAGATTCGTCCATGTTGTTGCGCACTGTGGGAGTTCCTTCTTGTTCATGACTGAAGAGAGGCTAGCTTGTAACAACTGTGTTTATCACACAACACGGCCCCTTATGTGGAAGCCGGCTTCATCTGATGTGTCACTGAGGATCTAAAACATCTTTTGGGACCGGAGGAACACCAGTTCAATGCAGGATTTACCGAGAGAGGGTTTGTGGCTTCCCTGAGAGAGGGTGTGTGAGCCTCCAAACTGGCCTTGCTCCAAGAGATCTTCCAGGGATGATGTTTGAACAGTGTGCCATTCCAGCCTTACCCACTGAATGGAGAATCCAGGGCTCCTTGCTCTGTTCCCCGCTTTTAACAAAGTTAACAGAAGATCTTGTTTGTTTTTCCCCAGTACATAGAAACCTAACTTATTCTTTTAAATAGCTACATAGTAATCCATCACCTGAAGGTAGTAGAGTTTAATTAAAACCAGTTCTCCACTGATGGATATTTAGGTTGTGTTCAGATTTTTGCTACTGCTATTATAATGCTGCAAGGAATGATGGGTCATTTTATAATAATACATTTCAAGGATTTTGAATGACCAAATGATCATGGGAGAACAATTAGAATACTTTTGCTATATATATTGGAAAATATGGGCTTTGTTTTCTTTTTTATTGGTATTATTTTCATCCTAATTCCTGTGATTTCAACTTTTCAAAGTGAAGCTTAAAAAATATCATTTATGCCTGAAAAAAATCCCCATTAGCATAGTTTTAAAACCTATTTAATGACATTAGGATCCCAAAAGACAACTTGCCAAATATCTTTAATATTAGTATTTATTCAATGAATATTTATTAGGTGTCCCTATGTGCCAGGGAGCATATTAAGGGTTTTAATAGATTTTATGCCTCCTAGTATCATTGAAATTCTGAAGAAATTCAAGACTCAGAACTAGTTATAAGATAATTAATTACTCACTCATTCCATTAGGTCTATAATAAGACATTTGTATACTAGTGAGATAGAAAGGAGGAGAAAAGTAATATATTTATATTAAAATTATATTTTAATGTATCTCCTAGGTAGCAGTTAAAGAAACAGGTCTTTTTCTTTCTTTCCTTTTTTAATATGATTATTCTGAATGCTAAGGCTTAACATTAAAAGATTTTGGAAGCCTTGACTGTTCTAGATTCCAGGATGAAGTTTTTAAAATATACCACATTATAGTATAACTAATCTCTGATTAAGATTGTAAGCCTATTACACATAAATGGATTCTAGATATTTAAATGCAATTGATATGCTTCCCTTGTTGATAGAACAGAAAATTATTACTATCTTTATTTATCCAGTTAACATGTACACATTAAAATTATTTTATCTTTTAATTTTTAGATGGTTTATACATGAATATGATATAAAATTTTAAAATGGTGCAAAAGACATCTAAGGAGCCAATAATATAGCTACTTTCTTCTGGGATGTTCACTGCAGACCAAGCAATCATATAGGCTTACATTTCCACCTTGTGGAAAGGTCCTTCCCTCCCTTTCTTCCCTCCCTCTTTAATAATTGGGGCGCCTGGGTGGCTCAGTGGGTTAAGACGCTGCCTTCAGCTCAGGTCATGATCTCAGGGTCCTGGGATCGAGTCCCGCATCGGGCTCTCTGCTCAGCGGGGAGCCTGCTTCCTCCTCTCTCTCTCTTCCTGCCTCTCTGCCTACTTGTGATCTCTCTGTCAAATAAATAAATAAAATCTTAAAAAAAAAATAATTGGTTTGTTTGGTCCTTCCTAATTCTTTTTATCTTTCCCTCAATGCTTTTTCCTAGCTATTATTGCTCATTTAGTTTCATACCAAAAACTTCAAGTCAATTTGTCTAGATTGAAAAAAAAATCCTTCTAATAATCTTGGAAGTGGGATGCACAATATTTATAATTCACTTTGAAAGAATTAATTCACTTTGAAAGATGCAGAGTCTTTTATTTTTATTTTTTATTTTTTTTTAGTCTTTTAAACCAAAAAAACCACAATATTTTTGTTTCAGTCTTTTAAAAAAATTACTCAAGTTTATCTTGAGAAGTTTATATCTTTTTATTAATTTTGGGGGGTGGTGATTCCTTCTATTATATCTTCTGGTTGCTGTTTGTATGTATGAAGACTACTGCTTTTCCATATTATGTTTTTTTTTTTTTTTAAAATCATACTGGATTTTTTTCATGGTTTGTAAGAGTTGTTCAGCTGACTCTCTTGAGTTCCCCAGCTAAGCAATCGTTTTGTCTACACATACTTTCAGGACAATATTAAATTATTGATGATGTTAAGTTGTATGGTTAGGTTAATTTACTCAGGTGCATAGTTTCCAACAAAGTCTCTCTGGAAATCTGCTTAACTGAAAAGCAGTATAAGCTCTTAAATATAAACACAAACAAAACAATGAAATCTATAGTCAACCACAAAGACAAAACAACCAGCCAACAAAAACTGTTCTCATATGCAATCTTGTGAATGAGGTTTATCTCACTTTAGTGAAAACAAAACAACAAAAGGAGATATTTGGATACTGAGGTTAAGATCTGTATCACTACCACGAATAACCTATAAGCTACAATTTTTTGGTGTTCCTTAAAACTCATTGTTCTCAGTTTATTAATCTTGTATTAAACATGTGACAAATTTGCACTGATAAAATATTCTAGTAAAATATTACTTTTATTGTCTGTTTTTTATCTTGTAGATCCACACAGGATGTAATTTGAAAACTGAGCTTAGTCAACAAGGAAAATTGAAAACTCTGGATTTAGTTCTCTTGCCATTTCTCACTTTGCTGGCATGGAGCTTGCAGTGTAGACCAAGAGTCAGTAGGTCAATGGTCCAATACAATGGTCCTTGTCTTTTATGCTGGAAATATCTATAGAGAGGGAATCTTAGAATCCTGTAAGTGAAATTCTTAACAATACTAATTGTTTGCTTACCTGCAATGTACGGGTCATTAAGATAAAGCAGGGCGGGAACCTGACCTATCCAGGCATATCTTTCATCTGAATATGAAGGAAATGATTCATTGATACTCAACCTAAAAGACCTTGACTGGAAAACACAGCGCAGGATTGCACAATCAAGCATTTGAAAACCGAGTGTCCAAGAAAACAGTTTGGAAATCAATTCCTGTCATTTTCTCTTATTAGCTTATCTAGTGTTTGCTAGTGTCCATGATATTAACTATCCCCTGCTTTGTTTTGCAGTTTTGTGTTTTTGTGGTGGCTTCCTGTGGTGCTGGGTGGGTCTCGTCACTCTCACTTAACAAGCGAGGAGAGGGAGGCTCACAGTGGTTCAAGACTCACTCACTTGGGGTTGTGTAGGCAGAAAAGTGACAGAGCCAGGATTGACTAAATCTAGGTCTGCCTGCATGGATTATATAATTTCATCTTTAAAAACTGAGTGTTTTGATCTTTGAATGAGCGCAGTAGTCATTTTGCACGCGGTATTGCTATAAAAACGAAATGAGCTAATGTAGGTAAAATATCCAGGTCAGTATTAAACAT
Organism: Neogale vison; assembly: GCF_020171115.1. NCBI lineage: Eukaryota > Metazoa > Chordata > Mammalia > Carnivora > Mustelidae > Neogale > Neogale vison. The sequence continues at coordinate 82,945,219 of NC_058102.1, forward strand.
ACACAGGAAGCTTCGTACATATTTATTTCATTTACTTTTTAGCTCTTTATTCTCATTGCCGTGTTTACGGTTCTATAGCTGTGGGCTTAATTCGTTTGTTAAAATTTCCACTGCCTGATTCCTTATGTATGATAATAGTAAATTAGTGTATTGAATCCTCAATATAATGCTTTTCCTGGGACTTACAGCAAGTTTTCTTTTGGTATTTTAGTTTACTGACCCTCTTCCCCCACTTTTGGGCTGAGGGCCAAGAGTCTCTTGAAGGGATTAAGATGAACCTACAATTTATTGAATCTGACCATTAAGTAGGGCCAGAGTAAAGTTATAATACATCTGCAAGGTGACATATCTAAAGGGGCAAGAAGCAGCGGGAGCAAGCAAAATCATAAAAAATCCATTTATCTGCCAGCACATTTGTGTAAGAGATTACACTACTGGTCAGGAATTTCCTGCCGTATGTCTTTTTCTTCTCTTCTCTCTCTCTCTCTTTTTTTTTTTAATGGAATTTTTCAATAGCTTGTAATGGGCTGTTGCGTTTCCTCTTCAGGCTTGGCTGTTATCAGCACCGCTCAGATATTCCTTCCTATTCAGCTTGGAGTGTTTTGTGACACTTATGAATGAATGCATCTATTTTTTAATGATTAGCATGTTGATTTATATCATAGCAGACTCCTCATTTCTGTTTCCCCATACACAGGGCTGTTGTAAGAACTTATTCTTTTAAAACACACATACATTATTTGGTCCAGGAAAAGGGTGTCGTAAAATCAAAAGCCGCATGTGAATTTTATAAGAAATAACCTCCCACTAAAATAATGTGCAATGGTAACAGCTGAGAAAATTTTCAAAGGAAGTGAGGAAACACATTGGAGTGTTTCTAATTACATGCATGATGCCACGTGAAAAGAAGAGCATGTAGAAAGAATATTTAGTGGGTAACAGAAAATCAGAGTTTGAGTCTGAGCTCTGGGACCTACTGTGTGAGCATGGGCAAGACACATAGGGCTGCTGAGTCTCATTTTCTTCAGCTGTAGAAATGGGCACTGTATCATGGCCCTGAATCTCTGTTTTATTTTATTAGGACAAATGTACCTCCTCGGAAGAAATTAATTTACAAATGTGGCATTAAAGCTTTACTCATACAGCCTTATTTCAATGTGTGTAGATATGCAAACTAAATCTTTGGCTATTACAATGTTCTTACAAGGAATTAGTAAGTAGCAAGTAAAATAAAAGAAATAAGTAGATTCAATATTTTCTAACTTCAGTGGAAAAACAAGGTTTTATGTTTTATTTCAAAAACAATTAGATTCAGCAGTAACTTAGATTCAGTAAATTAATTAGCCACCTAAACATAAACCAACTTCAATCTTCTTTTCTTTTTTATCAATTTTACATCAATAATCTGCCATCACAGAGAAAAAAAATTAAGATTTTCTCAAAAATGACCTTTATACCCATTGCATACAATGGATGTCAATTGTATCATATCAGATATTTTGATTCACCTAAATTAAAATTTCTGGTATATTATATAGGTGTAAAGATTAAAAAAATTTTTTATGACCTTTTTTTTTTTTTTACTATAAAAATAGAGTTGCTTTCCAGAAATTCAAGTGTAGGTAAATACAGAGACTATTGGAAAACTCCATTGTGCTAATGGATAAAAGGAGAAAAATGAACCAGAGATGATTACCCTTGGAAAAGACATACAAAATTATCACTATGTGCAGGGGATGTGATTTATTTGGGAAAGCCCCCAAATCCATCATAATACTTTTAGAAGCAATAAGAGAATTTAGTAAGAAAATAGGTTAGAAGTAAATTCACAAAATTCAATAGCTTTCGTATACACTGCAAATTTAAGAATATAAGGGGAAAAGAGAGCTCCATTTTCACTAGAACAGGAACTCCATGAGGGCAAACACCATCTTGCTTGCTGCTGCTTTCCTGTCTCCTAGAATTGTGCCTGGTCCATAGTAAATAATAATAAACATTTATTGAATAAGTGAGTGAATAGTAACAAAAACATCACAAATGGGGGCACCAGGGTGGCTCAGTTCCCTTAAGCGTCTGCTTTCAGCTCAGGTCATGATCCCAGGACCAACAGCAACTGCCTCCGCCTCCATATTGGGCTCCCTGTTCAGCCAGGAGCCTGCTTCTCTCTCTGCCTCTGTCCCTCCCCCTCACTGGGGCACATGCACGCTCTCTCTCTCAAATACATAGGTAAAAATCTTAAACAAAACAAAACAAATCAAAATCACAAATGATTAGGAACCATTGTGGTATGAAGTACATGAGGTCTTTATGAAGAGAATCATTACAGTATACTGAGGGACATGACTCAGTATACTCTAAGAATACTTGAAAAAAAGAAGACTCTGAAAAGAAGACTTGAAAAAACAATAACTGGTTCTTACTTGGAAGGATTCAATGTTATAAAGTTATCAATTCTTCCTAAAATAATCTTTTTGTGCAGCATTAATTTTATCAAAATCCCATGGATTTTCCTTCTTAGTTGGCCAAATCAGTTCTGCATTTCATGGAAGAATCATTGTGTAAAAAGGGGTGGTATTTCTCATAAAAAGGTAGTGGTTGTGTATAGGATGCTTTTCTCTACCTGATAGTCATTCGTTCAACAACGATTTTTGAGGATCTCTCTGTGCTTGGCAGTGTTCTAGGCACTGGGGATACGAAAGTACATAAAATAGACCTAAATCCCTGTTCTGCTGGAACTTAGTTTAGAGATGGAGATAGTAAAACATGCAGGATGTCAGATGGTGACATGTGTTAAGGAGAAGAACAAGGCTAAGAAGGGACTCGATAGCGGGAGGGTGCAGGGCAGGGTGGGGTGGATAGAAGTTGTGGTTTTAAGTGGGGGGCTCAGGACAACTCTCACAGAGAAGGTGGGATTTGAGTATAGACCTGCAGGAGGTGAGCCATGAGGTTATCTGAGATATTAAAAGCTACAGGAATTAAAACAGTGTGGTCCTCACACCGAAAAGCCATGGGAGGATGGAACAAAATATTGAGTTCGGTGATTGCCCCAAATATATATGGAGATTTAGCATGTGATGGGACACCTGGGTGGCTCAGTTGGTTAAGTGTCTGCCCTCAGCTCAGGTCCTGATCCTAGGGTTCTGGGATCAAGTCTCAAACTGGGCTTCTTGCTCGGCAGGGAATCTGCTTCTCCATCTGCCTGCTGCTTCCTCTGCTTGTGCTCTCTCTCTCTTTCTGTCAAATAAATAAATAAAATAAAATAAAAAGATTTAGCATGTGATAAAGTGGCCCCAAAGATGGACTTTTTATAAGTGGTGCTGGGACAACTTGCTAGACATTTTGGGGGAAAAGAAATATTGGGATTGTACTTTAGACAGAAATTATAATTGGGTAAAAGATTGTAATGTTAAAAAACACACATTAAACTGCTAGATGACGCTTAAAGTAAATATTTTTATACTCATACCCTGTGACTAGAGCAGGCTTGTGAAAGCACGATAACAGGGCCAGAAAATACAAACGAATAACCCACAAATCTGACCATAGAAGTTTAATACAGCAAAAACAAAATAAACAAAAATCAGAATCACCACCCATAAAAGTTAATTTTTTTGAAAAACAACACATATCACAGAAACTCTGTAATTTCTTTCTCTAATTTTTTCACCCTTTCTGAGGTTAGTGTGTACATTTCATGTGGTAACATCTCTTTTCCTCCGCTCTTAAGCACTGTTAAATTAATAGTGCATATTCTAATAAACTGCCTACTAGAAGCCAGAAATAACATATACAAAGAGTTTTAGAGGACAAAAAAATTTCTCTTGCAGATTGCAATAGCAAAAGTAAGAAGAATATGAACACAATTCACAAAGAAAGAAATACAAATTGCCAACAGAAGTAAAAACATGTTTAATCTTGGTGGTCATCAAAAAAAGATAAGCCAAACAACACTGAGATGTACTTTCCTACCAGTTGGGTTGGCAAGGTCAAGGAGGACTACTATGAGAGGAAAAGGTGGTACAGCATTCTCATTTACTACTCATGGACATGCATGTTTTCATAGCCATTCATCAAAACTAAATATGTTCAAGTCTTTAACATTTTTTTCAGGTTATTTTCCAGATATAATTGGACAAGGGATCAAAGATGTATATATAAAAATGTTTATCTCAGTCTAGTTTGTGATAGTAAAAACCTGGACATGACCTTAATGCCCATAAAAAATATGGAATAGCTAAACTACCGTATATATGGACTACAGAATACTATGCAATTATTATTTATTTATATGAAAAGATGTCTACAATAAATTGCTAATTAAAAAGCAGACCACAACAGTCACTTTGGAAGAGAGTCTGGCAGTTTCTTACAAACAAACATAGTCTTACCATACAATCCAGGAGTTGCAGTTCTTGGTATATAGGTATACACCAAGTTCTTGAAAGAAAAAAAAAAAAAAAAAATATATATATATATATATATATATATATATATATATATATATGCATCCCTCAGCTTGAGGCCCCTCCTGTAGCATTTGTACATGACTCAGGACTTCAGTTCACTGAGGTGTTTCAAACAAAATCACTTTCTATTTGTACAGTATTTTATAAGACCTTTTCCTCTACAGGTTGGATTCAAGCACCCCAACTGACAGAATAAATAAGTTGGAGCATTTCTGATGATAGTTAGGTTTTTAAAAAAAATAGCTTTACTATTAAGGTTTTTTTTTTTTTTTTGTCAAGTATTATTTACAAAGAATCTTAAAAGCAACTGGATAGAAAAAAATGTCACAGAGAATAGTTCCCCTGGGTGGAGTCTAGGAGATTCATGCTATATATAAGCTGCCTCTTATCAGAAGCTACCAGTGATGCCATATCCTTTTTCAGTAAAGCAAGCAAGACTTTTTTTTTTTTTTTAAGTATTTGACCTCTTTGAATTACTTACTGATAGCAGAGGGGACAACCCTGATGTATTCATGTAATTTCAAAGTATGTGAAGTCCTCTGCTACCAAAGGAATTGTTCCACAGAAACCCAAGGCTTGAGCGTATGCTTTTTAAATGATATTTCATTGAGCATTGTGGATTGGAGATTATCTGAGTCTATACCCAGAGATTCATTTGGAGGAGGTGATGAGGAGAGTATCGTACGGATGGGGTGGAGGGAAAGCATGAAGTGTTAGGCTGTTTGATTCCCAAACTCAAGGGATGTGCATGCTGCTCCTAGGGTGGGGGCATTCCCTGTGCTTCTCAGGCTTGGTGCTAAGTGCTCTATGAGTATCTTCTCATTGTTTTCCTGAACAAAACTGTGAGGTGATAGATATTATCTCCTCCTTAAAAATGAGGAAACGGACACAGAGAAGTTTAAGTGAATGACCCAAGTTCTCATAGTGAGTAAATAGCAGAGTCAGAATTTAAACTCAGGAACCTTTGGACCCTGAGAAGACCTATGTGCTTCACCATGATTCATACCTCCATCTAAGCAATGCTGGCATTATGTAATTTCACCCAATTTGGTTTTTGGTTAACTGCCCAGAACTTATAAAAAACAAGTGGCATATACTCCAGCTTATTTACTTATTTTAAAGATTATTTATTTCAGAGATGGGGGAGTGGCAAAGGGAGAGGGAGGGAGAATCTTAAGCAGAGCTGGGTCTGAGAGCCGAGCCCAACACTGGGTTCGATCTCACGATCCTGAGATTATGATCTAAGCCCAAACCAAGAGCTAACACTTAACTGACTGTGCCACCCAGGCACCCTGACATAGTGCATTTTTATTCAAAGTAGGAGGACCTGTTAGTCACCAGGATAGCAACATATGTTGTCCCTGACTTCACTCCTCTTCACAAGAAGAACAACTACCAATTATTCAAGGACAAGACACCTGTGAGAAAATTCTAGAACACAAGGATGAGACTGAAACACCTCCAGTACCTCAGAGACCAAGACAGACTGCCTTAGAAGGAGGAGATAAGTGGCTACATGTTGACTGCCTTTCTCAAAGGAAACGTCTCCGGCCAGGAGAGACTAGGATGAATATTCAAAATACCTTCCAACCAAGAATTCTATACCTGGAGAAGCTGTCCTTCAGAAACAAAGGAAGGATAAAGATTTTCCTGAACAAACAAAAGCTGAAGGAGTTCATCTTTATAGCAGCATTATTTATAGTAGGCAAGACGTGGAAGCAATGTAAGTGTCCTTTGATGGATAAATTGATAAAGATCTCTCTCTCACACACACACACACAGGCAATACCTGGCAAGAAGCACAGGAAGAGCACTATGGCAGGGCTGAATGGTTTCTTTTCCACAGGAGAATACAATTTCACAGAATTGGGAATTTTAAGGAAATATTCCCCATGTCTGATAATCATTTAGTCATCATTTTTTTTTGGTAGTAGATGCTGGAAATATAATGATGAATTAATCAATGTTCCTGTTTTCAAGGAACCCATAAATTAGAAGGAAAGAATGTATAACAAAATTTCAGTACGGGGTATAAAGGGCCATAATCACAGGGCTTTTTGAATGACCTGGGAGAGGTGCATGAGTCTATTGAAGAGGTTCAGAGAACCTGTTCTAAAGGAGGGACGGTCTGTTGTGAACACAACTGTCTATTCAATTTGTGGAGTCCAGTGCAAAACAAAAATGCAGATCACTTGTTCAAAACTATTAAGAATGACAATACAGACAAGAGGATTAAATCAAGCATAGGCACTTCTAATTGAATTTCCTTTCACTTGGACTCCAACACCTACAATGGGGAAATTCCAAACCATTGTTTAACAAAATGAACCTAGTCTGGGCACTTATGTTACTTTTGAAATGTCATTATTACACAACAAACATCTGTGGATCTAAGAGAATATATTTAAATTAGTTAGGTGTGACTGTAATTTTTAAAAGAACCATAGCATATTAAAACAGGTCATGATTGTTTATTATTTATTGTATTTCCCTCAAAAAAGGGTAGGGAACTTTCTGGGAATACTTATTTAGTTATTTATATTATTATTATTATTTCAAGATTTTATTTATTTATTTGACAGAGAGAGAGATCACAAGCAGGCAGAGAAGCAGTCAGAGAGAGAGGAGGAAGCAGGCTCCCTGCTGAGCAAAAAGCCTGATGCAGTGTTCTATCCCAGGACCCTGGGATCATGACCCGAGCCGAAGGCAGAGGCTTAACCTACTGAGCCACCCAGGTACCCCTTCAGGGAATATTTAAACACTTTTTTCAGCAGCCTGAACCTCTGAAAGAAATAATTTATGTAAATGATAAAAAGTAAGTGTTAGGAGCACCTGGGTGGCTTAGTCGGTTAAGCACCTGACCCTTGATTTTGGCTCAGGTCATGATCTCAGGGTCCTAGGATCAAGTCCTGCGTGAGGCTCTGCTCAGCAGGGAGTCTGCTGGAGATTCTTCCTCTCCTTCTCCCTCTGCCCCTATACATCCTCTTTAAAACTAAAAAAACAAACAAATAAATAAATATTTTTTTAAAAAAAGGGAGTGTTAGGATGTTTGTTGGAAATGAAAACAGAAACTCTGCCTGTTGGTTACCAAAAACAGAGAACCTGGTGTCTGTGGAATATTGTACTGCTGTTAATTTTTTATTGCACCTTTTAATAATTTTCCTCATTTGTTGATAGCCATACAGTTTATAGTGCTTCCCTGTGCGAGGAGTCTACTGCTTGGTCCCATCAGTATCATGCTGGGTCATGTGATTTGCTTTGGCCAAAGGAATGAGAGGAAACTATGTACGCTACATCTGAGCAGAAGTTTTTGGCAAACACCAGGGCCACTGTAGTTTGGCATCAATTTTCCCTCCCCTGCCATGTCCAGTGTGTCCCATAGAGAACCTGCTCCTTCAGCTTGGATCCTGCATGAAGAAGCAGGAGGAGCAGAGCCATAGCCAGCATGTAAAATAAGACTGAAAAATAAATCTTACTCACTGAAAAACAACAGAGAGTTTGGGGTTATTAATGACCATAATCTAGTAAAAACTGGCTAATCCCGTATCTTATTTATAATAGGGCAGCATTTCACAAATACTGTGTTTGCCTGAAAGACGTTCAGTGATCCCAGTCCTTTGGAGAGTGACATTGTTCCAATAATGATGATTATGTAGGCTGTTCTAGACGCAGATCTGGAGTTCCGTGGATGGCAGTCTGATCAGCTGCAGAATCAAGCTGAATCCTGGAGGCAGGAATGGGGGTTCGTGCCTAACACCCCTTGCCTTCACTTCCCCACCTGGCCTGCTGCTTGCTGCCTACTTGACAATTGAACACATCGCTTGGCCTCGGCTTTCCCATCTGTAAACTTGGAATAGGACTATTTACTTCATAAGGTTGCTAGAGCAGCGTCGGTTTCTGCTTATTTCTTCCATATCAGTGCCTCTTTCCCATTGAGTTTTTCTCCCTCTTTCCCATTGACCTTTTTGTCCTTTCTACTTTGCTTATCATTTTTAATATAAAAATGAATTTATGGATTAATGTTGAGCTTCTCTTTGTTCCTCTTCGAGTATCTATTCCTTTACCTCTTCCCAATGGCAAACAATATCTCATATTTCATACATAATTTATTTTGATATCTAAATGGGGTTTATTACAAATATAATAAATTACATGTATAATGTACATATATTCACCTATTACATATATACTTATTAGTATATAATACTATATATGATATAGTATTTTATATGACTTACTAGTATACAAATATTATAACTATATTAGTATACACTATATTGGATTCACGTGTATATTTGTGTATATATATATATACATAAATTAAAATATACATATAACCATATCTTTACATAGGACACACAGTATAAAAGAACTAGTAAAATATTACCTTCCCCCCCCAAAATTTCATTTCTCTCTATGAAGTTTTTAATTCTTTTTATGTCATTTGTCAATTTTTTCTAATTGTCACTATAGGTCAGGTCCTGTACTAGGAACTTGGGATGAAAAGGGGGTGAGGACAGAAAAGGACTTGTCCTCTTTGAGCCTACCTCCTAGTGGGAGGAGGCAGAAAATAAACAATTGAGCAAATAAGTAAACACAATGGCTGGCCAGGAAAAAATTAAGGGTCACTCTTTAATGACTGGAAAAGAATAGTGGTTAGCTTATAGTTGTTTTGAGGAAAAGAAGTAACATTTATTGAGTAAGTTTCAACTAGTTTATCTGTATGATTTCATTTAAATCTTAGAATAACCTTGTAAGTAGGTCCCTTTGACACGTGAAAAAATTTGAGGTTCACATCAGTCACCTAACTTTCCTCAGACGACCCGACTGGCAAATTGAAAGGTAGACTTTTAATTCTTACCTCCTACTTCTTCCTCTCCCCAATGATCTGTTTTCCAGCAGGAAAATGTATATGTTCCTGTCTACCCTTTTCTATACCTCCTCTGTTATGCTATTTTCTTGATGATAAATTATTTTATCTTAAAAGAAAGCAGAATTTCATCTTTCCTTTCACCTTATGAGCAGGACTCCTTTATAAACAGAGCAGGACAGAGCTGATTCAAATTCTAGAAAACTGCTTTCAAACCACAGTTCTGCTCTATGATAGCTGTGTGATTTCTGGAAAGTCACTTAATCTCTCTGAGTCTCTGTGTACTCATCTGTACCAGGAAAGAGAGCCAGCTTGAAGGTTTTATGACCTCAAATTTCAAGTGAGTAGGGTCTGGGTTCATGAATTTTATTATACTTTGCACACAGACATTACACTGATTCAGATTCTCTCTGGTGAGAGAGAATGCCCAAGGGTTTGTAGAACTCGGGACACTTCCGCAGGGCCATGGCTCAGAGACCTTGGAGAACTAGAAACTCGAATCCTGAGTCAGTAGAAGAACCTCTCTTTCTTCCACATCTCACTCTCAATACTTCTTAAGGATGGGGAAAATCCTACCCTCTGCCCTTATGGGTAAGGAGGCTCAGGGTGACTTCAAGACTCCTCAGTGAAGTTGGAGACACCAGGGAATTATCCTTTTCTTTCTCCTCACTCGTCTGGGTAAGTGTAGCTGTAATAAGGTATAGTTCAGGAGGGCAAAAACCACTTTGGAAGAAGCCTTGAAAGTGATTCAGTTTCAAGTCACAAGATCAATTACGCAAGGTTCTAGAACTCCTGATACTCTTACAGCAGATCCGTGGCACTGGTTCAGAAGGTGATGCAGGATGCCTCTTTCCTTGGACATTAAAGCTCATTACCTGAAAATTACTCAGCCTTGGCCCTTAGGGAAATCTTAAGTGCCCAGCCCAAATGGCATAATCCTATTTGAAATACCAAGATCTCATGATAACGAACAATGTAGAAAAAGAGAGGGCACTTGTCTGGGTTAGACCTCATCAATTTGATAATTTCCAGCCGAGAGAACAATCATGTCTTAGATTATATGTCTGTCACATAAAGGATCTCTAGACTTTCAGCTGTGTGCATAAATTATCTCAAGAAAATTAGGCTGCACAAAGAAAAAGGGGAATAAATTCTCACTTTTTTATGTTCCTGCCTATAAACAGTTTTTGACCAAATGAACTTTGTTTGATGATCATTTCTATTCTTGCCTGCATATTGGACTAGGAACTCCTACTTCATGGGGATGTGATGCAGGTAGCATGAGACCATGTAACAAAAGGCCTCCCAGGGTGCTGGGCACAGAGTCGGTGTGGAGTGGATGTCAGTTCTCCCCTCGTATTTTGCTCATCACATACCTGTCTGATGTCTCTTAGGCACCAGGCTCTATGTCTTACGAACCACAGGGGAGATGTGCAAAGTTGCCCTCAACAAGCATGGAGTCCAGGAGGAAAGATAAGACGTGTAAATAGACAACTTACGGGTGGGGTCTGGGGGGGGGTCCATGAAATAGCACCCATTATCCTGGCAAAGTTGGAAACTAGGAGACTCAGAGAGGGACCCAGGCATTGTGCTGATGCTGCGCAAAGCAGTGTGGATCTGTTTGCCCAGGAAACCCGCTAGTTCTTCAGTCAGGCACTGCAAAGGCCCCAGTCGCCACCATTGGCAACCTAAAGAAGCCCAGGCCTCCTATGGGAGAGCAGGATGTTCAGGGGCTGATCCACAGAAGTGGGCGAAGGGCCTGTGGGAAAATGGCTCAGAAGAGAATGAGTATTCATGCCAACAGAGCCTTTTCCACTCGGAAGCAAGAGACAGGGGAAAGGTGGGATGAAAGAAAACGCTTATCAAGTTTGTTTCCAATTCATACGGAAGGACTAAGAACAACTGACCTTAATTCTAGTACTTCATTGCTGGTTGATTTATTTCATTCCTAAATCCTGGCTCTGTCAGAATCACTTGTGGAGATTTAAAAAAATTATAAACACCTGCCTCCACCCTATGGGTAGATACCTATGGGTATCTAAATTATAGGAGTTGGGCTGGGGCCCAGACATCTGCATTTAAGAATCCCTCTACAGGTCATTCTGACAAGCCTCCAGGGTTTTGACCCACAATGTTGAGCAATGGGTTTGGTTAATCCTACACACACACACACACACAAACACACACACACCCCTCTTCTTCAGAAGAGGACCAATGAAGACGCATTACACATCTGTGTGAATAACTCCTTCAGATCTGTCTGCAAAACAGATAAGAGAAGCTCAAGAGAGTGGACCAATCAAAAAGCAAGTCCTTCCTCTTTGTATAGCTTTTGTGGAAATGACCCCGCAGATATATTTGTGCTTATCTTTGTTCCATCCTTTGTATGCTCAAAGCCAGCATTTCAAAAAGTGGTTTTCCCTAGGGGCATGGGTAGAATTATAACAGAGTCAGCTGCAGACTTACCTAACCTTTCGTGAGTGCCTACTGTGTGCCCACAACGGGGCTAGGCAATCTCATCTATGTTTCCTCAGGGGAGAGAGGCAGGCTAAAAATGTAGTGAGACTAATGAAGATGCTATGAACTGGTGAGAAGGTTTGGGAACCGTGACTTCATGAAAGTTCACCTTAGTGGTGGTGAAGGTGTGGGAATGCTGTGGCATGGAACGTTAGTAGAGGCCCTGAAAATGGGTACAATTTGGTTATGTATCTGAAGAACTAGATCTATGTAAATATTCTTCCCATTTCACTCATTCATCCAATTTCTGAGAATTATATTAAGGAAATACTTTATAAAAAGTAACATGCTATAGGTAATAAGGGAATAATTATGTTTTTAAACTATAGCGACATCTAGAAATTGCAAAATATTAACTAAGGACATAAGTAAATTATTGCATAGTGACTAATGCTTTAGGTAAATGTTACATAGACACTTAAAAGTGATCACTATAAAGTCTGTGTAGCAATTGCTTGTGACAAAATGTCAAATGAAAAAAACACGAGCCAGGATACCATTTAAGAGTTATTCACTAGGGGTGCCTGGGTGGCTCAGTGGGTTAAAGCCTCTGCCTTCGGCTCAGGTCATAGTCTCAGGGTCCTGGGATCTAGTCCTGAATCGGGCTCTCTGCTCAGCAGGGAGCCTGCTTCCCTTTCTCTCTCTGTCTCTCTGCCTATTTGTGATCTCTCTCTGTCAAATAAATAAAATCTTAAAAAAAGAAAAAAAGAGTTATTCACTAGCACCAGAAGGGAATGTAAAGATGGATAGTGGTTAGTGTTTTGGAGTAGTCGAATTCGGAATATTTTTTTCTGTTGTGGGTATGGTGGATAAATATTGTTTAGGTTACCCTGTTCTTCTTTCTACCCTATATGGACCCAAAAGTACAAAGAAACTTTCCAACCTTGGCCAGTGAACTGGGATGATGTGTGCCTCAAGTTTTTGGTGGCTTTGGCCTTTTTTTCCCCTGCCAGATGACGAAAACTTGCCTCCAGTAAGAGATAAGTGAAAGCTGGAGAGATGGCTCAGGAGTCTGAAAGAATGGTTGGTTGGATGCATGTATAGATAAAGGGGTAGATCAACTGAAGGAGCCACCTAATGACAGCTTATAAGTTCCTGAAACAAACCTCTAAAATTGTCAGTTGTGTGAACCCACTGAATTTCTTTCTTATACCAGATAATCTCCTATTAGTCATTTGCCATTCAAAGAATTCTGACGACAGAATTGATTTAATTGCAAACATTTTTATTCTGTTAGAATTTGCCAGGTTGTTGTTTGTTTTTAATAAAACTTTTTTTTTTCTTTCCTTTCTGAAGTCACTGGGACAAGTTGTACTTGTGTGTAAATACTGCTTTCATGAATCATTTCCCATTAAATTAGTGATTGACTTTTGGTTTCTATTGAACTGTAATTACCTCTCTTGTCTTTCCCAGCTTTTCCTGCAACATCAGTCACATTAACTGTTTTCCCACATCCTGCTTCTGACAATAGATACCCTGACAATGCTTTCCCAAGTATGATTTGAAACACAATGTGAATCCACATCTGTAGGAGGCAGGACTCTATGGGAAATTTTGAAATAAAGCCACAAACGTTAAGTGAACACCTACTATATGCCAGGATCTGGGACCACAACGATGAAAATAAGTGTCCAGAGTCCTTGCCCTTCAGGTACTTCTATCTGCAAGTGCGTGTGTGTATTCTCTGGAGCTACAGGGCAGGGCTAGTCTGGGAGTGTATTTAGTACCTATTATTTACTTGCTTAACGTCTCTACCAGGGCAATAGGATAATAACCAACGTTTATTGAACTTTTACTCTGTGCTACACCTCTAGCATCAATTATTATTATATTAGTGTTTTGCTGCAAAAAGCGTTCTTGTTCCCCCTCGGTCCACCGCTGGGAGAGAGCTCCCGGGGGTCTCTGAAGCTGCCCCGTGGCCCACCGCACAGGCTCCGGCACCAGCCCGAGGGCCCTCCGAGGCCGCCGGGCTCCCAGGCGCGCCCGCGGGTGAGCCTCCGGGAGAGCCCGGCGCCCAGCCCGCCCGCGTGGGTCAAGCCTGCGGAGGGGAGTCGGGCACTCGCGTCCCCGGGCCGAGGGGCGCGTGGGGCACCAGCCGCGGTTCGGGGGGGAGCGAGGAGCCGGCCCCTGCGCGGGGAGCGGCCGCGGGGGCTCCGGGCTGCATCTTCGGGAGCCGCGGGCGCCCTGGGGCTTCTCCGGGGCCGTGCCGGGGGCGATGCGGGGCCCGGCGGCCGGAGCCTGGGCCTCGCGGTGCCGAGAGAGGCGGAAAGGCCGGCGGCGTGCGAGGCCGCGGAGCGCGGGCAGCGGGCGGTGGACAGGCCTCGGCCGCGGGGACCGGGCCTGGCGCTGCCGGGAGCCCGGCGCAGGATGGGGTGCTGGCGAGCTCCGGGGGCGGAGGGCGGCCGAGAAGAGGGTGGCGAAGTCTGTGTGTGGAAGAGAGGTTGGAGGGTGGTCGGAGGCTGGAAGAAGGGGCGCCCCTGGGTGTGTTCCTTCCCCACACTGGGGCGCACCGATCTGTTGTGCCAGGGGCACAACGTATATGCGTTAGTTATTCTCTTTCCGTTTACCAGGTGAGAAACTGAGGATTTTCTGAGGTTATCTGGCTTCTTACCATCCAACAGCGCTGCTTGCACAATATTGTGAGGAATATGGTTGGAATTTCTGGATCTGAGCCTTACTCAATTTTTGACAGTTTTTGAAAAAAAGTTATGAAATAAAATCTTGGTGGTGAGGTAGCCAGGTAGCTGGCCAGGAGGAGATGAAGGGAGAGTACCTTCTCAACTAGTTAGACTGAGCCGTAGAGAAAAACGATCTGAAAAAAATGAATTCATCTGTACATTCATCTATTCAACAGATGTTTGTTGACTGTCTGCTACTGAGCAAACATTGTCAAAAGCCCTCAGTTTAGTATGGGTAGATGAAAAATAAGCAAATCCTTAAAATATGCCATAGCGTGGTGAGTCCTGTAATAAAGGAATTACAGAGGCACCGGGAGGATCTGCGGGGCGGGGTGGGGGGGGGCGGGCGGGTAGGAGAGCTGGAAGTTATGCAAATTAAAGGAAAGCTTTTGGACTTAAACTGGAGGTCAGGGTCCTGTGAGCTTTCTCACTTGCCTACATTTAATGGTAAAAACAACTTAAGCTTGTTAGTCTTCAAATATGTGATTATGTTATACTTTATATGGATACTTATGTACGTACTGTCATCCTATTCTATTGTATCTCTTACAAAATACATAGGGATAAGATTACTTAGAGGATATTTAAAGATACAGCTTTCTTTGCTCTCATTAAAATATTCAGAATTAGAATGAGCAAGGTGCTTGAACGGTTGAAAACTTTGGTTGGTTTAATGCTTTGTGATAGGGTAATTAAAGGACTGGTTTTAAGTTCAGTTTATTTTGATTTCTGGGTCTAATCAAAACAAGATACTTCGAAAAGAGAGTTCCAATCGAAGAAGTGTTTATTGGCAGGATTAACTGAATTATGATTCAATTTAAAAAAAATTCTCGAGCATTATGTTCAGGTTTTTCTTGAAATTTAATTACTAACTTTCCATCTTCCTTGATGTTAATAAGTCATTCTTGCAAACTCTTTGGAAGGTGTTGCAATTTGCAAATTTTTAGCAATTGGTTCAAACCTATGCATAGTCTTTATCTGGGAAACTTTAAATAGCCCAGGAAATTCTGTTTCTAATTTTCTAATATGTAGATAGGAGAGTTTGTTGTTTTTTTAAGTGAGACACATTCACATTATTTTCAGCCATCACTCGTTAATGATGGGGAAATATTTCCCCAACTATATGAGTTATCTCTTGCTGTGTAACAGACTGTCCCCCAAATTAGTAGTTCTAAACTGCAGACGTTTATTATCTCATCATTTTTCTGGGTTAGGAATCCGAGACTGGCGGTAGCTGTGTTCTTTTTGTCTCAGTGCTGCAACTGAGGTGTTGGCCAGTCCCCCAATCAAGGCTCGACTGGGGGAGAATCTGCTTTTAAGTTTATTTACATGCCTGCTGGCAAGCCTCAGAATCTGAAGTTTTTCCTGGAGACTGGTCACATAATGCACTGTCTATGCAGTAGGTACCAGGACTCAAGACTCCCAGAAGGAAGGCAGGAGTTTAGCATAGACCATATCGTTTGCACAACAAAAGACTGAGAACCTCTGCTGTAGGTAATTTGTAGCTATTGAAAAATGTTAAGAAGGAGAACATGAAGAGATTTAAAATTTAAAATGCTGCTTGGGTAGCAGGGGGGGTGGGTGGCTTGGAGAGTGGGAGCCTGGAGGCAGAGAAAGCAGTAGCTCTTAGTTCTCTAGTGGGACAAGAAGTAGCAAGAGATTGAACCATGAAACCACTGCTGAGCATATGTTCATAAAGGCGGTATAGAAAGAAATCATGTCCTCTAAAGGAAATCATAATTCATATCTAAAACATTTCAGATCTGGGGCACCTGCGTGGCTCAGTTGGTTAACCATGTGCCTTGGGCTCAGGTCATGGTCTCAGGGTCCTGGGTTGGAGCCCTGCTTTGGGGCTCAGTGCTCAGTGGAGAGTCTGCCTCTGTTTTTCCCTCTGTACCTCCCCTGGCTTGTGCAGGCACTCTCTCTTTTTCTTTCTCAAATAAATAAATAAAATTTAAATACAGAACAAAACAAAACTTTTCAGATTATTTTAAAAAAGATTTTATTTGTTTATCTGAGAGAGGACAAGGAGAGGGGTAGAAGGAGAAGCAGACACCCTGCAGGGAGCCCAACATGGAACTGGGGGGAAGGCAGGTGCTTAACGACTGAGGCCCCCAGGCATCCTAGATTCTTTTTTTTTTTTTTTAAAGAGTGTCCTCTCCTTTATTTTATTATTATTATTATTCCTGGAGATTGAAGCTGGAAGAGAGGAAGAGATTCAAAAAAACGAGTCGTCAATATCTTAAAATGAGTTGTCAGTATCTTGAAGCGAGTTGTCAATATCTTAAAGAGTCTAGTAATATAGTAATAGAAGAAGGGTATTTGGAGAGAGAGGTTGTGGAGTGGTATTGGCGCCCCAAATAAATATGCAGCCTGATAAACAGTTTTCTGGATTGGGAAATATAATTGGTTTGCGTTCCACATCTGGGCCTTCTGTAAAAAGGGCGAGGTATTTCTCAGTTTCATTTTTTTTCCCTTCTCGAGTTTTAGTTTTTCTGTGCATCACGCCCAGCGTTGTTTGGTTTTCGTCTAGGTTGAGCTGTATCGGCTGCCCAGTCTCTCATCTCCCTCAAATCATAAAGTCCCACGTCTGGGGTGCTTCCTACCTCACCCAGCCCCTTCACGCACACGTCTCATTTCGTGGGTTCCCCGGCACCGCCGGGACGGTCCGCGCGAGCTGCAGACGGCCTCCCCGTGGCATTGTCGGCGCAGTGGCTTCGCAAGACAGCGGCCGAGGTCCCCGTAAGGGAGCTAGAGGGGTGCAGGGGCCCTGGGCGTCTTGCTCCAGGGTGCGAGGAGAAGGGCGGCAGCTCCCTTTCAACAAGGGCCTCTTTCAGCCCTCACACAGCCTCGTGGTTCCCAAGGCCCAGACTCGCGAAAACGATCCAGAAACAACAATCCGAACCCGCTGGCCTTTCCCTGCTGCCTCCGTAGAGGCTCATGTTATTCCTGCGCCCCGGCCAGGGCACCCTCCCGGGGAGTGCGGAGCCAGCGTGCTGGGGGAGTCCCGGCTAGCGCTGGAGCTGGCGGCTGCTCCCCACCCCGGGGCCCTTCTCACTGCCGGCACTGTCCGGGCCCCAGGGTGGGCCCTGGGGGTGAGGGGTGGGGGGCTGTGCGAGACCCGTCTTTCTGAGGGGCCAGTGTCTGCCGGACGTGGTGGATGGTGCCGATGAGATTATCTTGACGAGTAAGATTTACTTTGGCGCTCAGTGGCGACCAAGGGAGCCCTCCCACTGCAATTATTTTCAACGCGGCTGGTGTTAGACCTCGACAGCAGAGCTCCTAGGAGGCAGGTGGAAGAAGGTATTTGGGGACACCCAGGAAATCTGACCTCTTTTCCACAGCCCTGTCTTGGGAAAAAAGCTTTTGGTTGGCTTACTGGTCTGCCTTCAATCTCATGTGGTAATTGTTGGGGCTTATGCACTGGACATCTCATGCAATTTTCTATTTGAAAAACAACGTAAAAGTTTACAAAGACAAGGGATTTTTTTGGTTTGTTTTTTGTTTTTAATCTGAGGTACAGGCACGAGAGATTTTTCTCATACTCTTCCCCTAATCTGTCTCCTTTTTGAGCAATACCTCACAGCTGCAGTGTGGGGTTGGGTAGAGCTGGATTGTGATCTCCTGCGGTGACTTATTAATCGTGTGACCTGGGCACATCGCTTCTCTTCTCCAGGCCCTGCTTTCTCATCTGCAACGATGGCTGCTTTATCATAGGTTGGAGTTCCTTAATCAGCAGGGACGGGAAGGAATGAGTAAAGTTCTAGAATAGTGCCTGTCACGTCGAACACACTTGTTAAAGGAGAAATATTATTTTACTCTCGAAATTGTCACCAGTGTGGCCTGCAGGGCCTTCGTGGAGGAATGAATCAAGGTTTCTTGAAAGGGATATGTGTGTGTCTTATGACCTGAGTAAGGAGCATGACCAGCTTAGTCAACAAGTATTTATATAACAGTATCTACGGACAACACCATGCTGCTGTATTAGAGATCAAAAAGCAAAAACATAAGCCTTAATGACTTCTAGCCATTACAAACCTGCCATCCTATGTGACAAGACATGTTAGCAAAAACATTTATAAAAGTATAATTTTTTAAAACCCAGGTAGGTTTGCAGTTCTTTAGCTCTTCTAATACTTTTTAGTAGTGTTTTAAAAAAAAAAAAAAAAAAAAGGAGTTCTGCGATTACTCCTAGATGTCTCTACCTTTCAATGATGGAGATGAGGCCAGTAAGTCACTTCTGGGGTTTTGAAGTTATTTGGGTTTGGGGCATTCACATTCCCATTTGCGGTAAAGGTGAAGCCAAGACTGACTCAGACCTGATCAAGACACATAAACACGTGAGCTGGAGGAGCGTGCACCATAATTTACGTCTGCCTTCTAATCTGATCAGCTCTCTGGTTCTTGTCCATGATGTGGGTGCTAAGTGTTCCAGAGAAGTTTGCAAAGTCCCTCACTTCTGCCGTGGAGGGGTCCCTCTTTCTGCTGCCCCCTACTGTCTCACTTTGCTGTCTGGTCAACTCTGTAGTCTGCCCGGCACCCCACTGCCCTTTAGAACTCTTTTCCTTGAAGCCTTTCCAAACAGGTGCCTGTTTTTATATAGCTGAGATGGCCTTTGTGTCTCCATATCCGTCACTGGGTGTTTACGAGAATTTATCCCATCTCCTCCCGGAGGGCTGGGGAGGCCAGGGATCCAGGGCTGCTTTTCATGTAATGCCCCACATTGTTATGGAGTAAATGGATTTCAGAGACAATAGATAAAGGGCATGTTGGGGAAAGCTCACAATGCACTTCTTTTGTTCTTTAGCTTAGCGGTTCTCATCTTGGTCTGATATCTTCCTGTTAACTAAATACTCATTAGGCAAGGTTCTGAGTTTTTCTGGCAGGAATGTGCACAGGTTTGGACTGGTAGACGGTTCATAGACTCTAAGGAATTTAAATGTCATGGTGCACTGAGAAAGTCAGAGACAGGGAGTTAGGAAGGCCTGAGGCTGGAACCAGGACCTGAGGCCTCGGTAAGGCCCTTGGGAAGTTCCCTGTTGCTCTCTCCATGGACGTGGGACAGGTGGCTGGAGCTGAGCGCTCAGGGGGTGCTGGGGGAGTGGAGGAATGACGAGTGAGAGTCCTTACTCCCCTCCCAGCCCTATTCGGTTGGTAGTGACGGTAATTATTACCACTTGTTGAGACCCTTTGTCTACATGTTGTGCTATTTAAACAAAACGCTCCATGTTACCTTATTTAATCTTCATGAAACATCTGTGAGGAATTGCTACAGTTTTACACAAGAGGACACAGTAGCCTAAGGTCACACAGGTAGTAAAGGGTACAGTCTGGCTGTGCATCCAGGTGTGTCTAATCTTAGAGATTGTGTTAAGGCTCACTCTCATCTGTTTATCTGTTCATTTTGACTTTTGAGTTTTTTTTTCTTCCCCCACTGGGAGGGAGGGTAACCTAACCTGTATTAGCTGATGAGAACTTGCGTTCTGCATTGGGCTTAATGTCCTAGGTGGGTTCTTAGTACGCAATGGCCAAGCGAATGAGTGAGCTGTTTCAGGTGAGGGGTAGTAGGAAATGGAGCTGGGCTGAGCCGTGTCTGGGAAAGAGCCACGTTGAGGGGTTCAGAGGAAGGCCTCTCTGACTAGCTATGTGATCTCGGGCAAGGTACCTAAACTCTGTGGGCCTCAGCATATTACCTGTACAGCATAGGGGGCTAAGGGACAAACAGTGTGATCACTCTGATGCGAATTCTTATGAGGCATGGGGAAAAGTCTACATTCCTTTGGGCATGTGTGTTCACAGTCAAAGAGGGGAGGCAGAGTCAAACACACATGCCTAGGATTCTCCTCTGTTTTTATCTCAGAGACCTGTATTTGTGATTTATGGTAAATCTCTTTTCCTGTGCCATTTCTCTCACTGGACAAAGAGATACAGCAATATTTGCATACTTCCTTGCTTAATATATTTGCTACGATCCTCACGGTTTCATAGAAGAGAAATTTTTAGTAGTAATGTGACGAGGCTTAATGATTGTAAAAAGTCATCCCTAAATATCGTCTAGTGAAAACCTTGCTCAACTGGGAAATGCTGAACTGTGATTGCCTTGAACATTCTGGTTTAACACAGATATTTTATTATTTATTGACTTATTTATAAAGATTTTATTTATTCATTTGAGAGAGAGAGAAAGAGAGCAAGAGAGAGAGAGAGAGAACATGAACGAAGGAGAGAGGCAGAGGGAGAAGGAGGACAGACTCCCCTGCCAAGCAGGGAGCCCACTGCGGGCTGACCCCAAGACCTGAAGATCATGACCTGTGCCCAAGGCAGGCGCTTAACCATCTGAGTCACCCAGGCATCCCAACACAGGTATTTTAATATCCTGAAAATATCAGTGCTTGTATCAGTTAAGAAAGGCTTCAAGAGCATCAGATTATTCAGATACAACACACAATTACCCCGGTCTACCTTTAATTGAATTCACTGACAATTCCTTAATTGAAATCATTAATTACAACATTATTCTTGTTTTATAGAATAACTTGTTTCAGTGAGAAACTAGATTTCGGAGAGAGGTGAACATTAACATCATGTAACCACTTGGGAAGGGCCAACTTTGATTTTTGATGGTCTTGCCTATTTTGAGGTCTTTTTCTGTGATTCCGATGATCAGAATATATACATTCCAGAAACAAAAGTGTCCTTGGGGTGATGTGAAACCATTAGTGTGAATGACCAGGTACAGGAAGAAGAGAGACTGTGTGTTATTTAGAATGCATCAAGAGGACGACATTAGCGGATTTTATGAGGAAGAAAGCAGACACAGCAGTTGAGTGACTTACGCAAGACCACACAGATAAAAAGTGGCAAAATTGAAATAAAACCCCGGATCTTTTTAGCTTCTCTTTAGGTAATTGTTTACTGTACCACACCGGGACATTGGTCCCTGTTTCTCTGAGGGCTGACAACCCTTTCTTGGATTTGCAAGATTTAGACAGAGGAGAACTTCATTGCTTAAATAGTTAAGAATTAGTCGCTTCATCCACTCATGAGAGACGATTGGAAAGGGCCAGTGCTTTTGAGAAGTTGGGTGGGTAAAAAGCTATGCTGGGTGACCTATGTAGCCCAGTCTTTCTCTTCTCTTCTAGTTTCTTGGGTCCAGAGGTGTTTTCCTATGTCTCTCCCCTGCATTCTTACTCCTGGAAATTGAGCTGACTTCGTCTCTCGCTGCTGTTAAACGGATCCCCCTCCCAAACCTGGTTAACCCCAGGAAAGAGCTTTAGACAAAGGTACCTATTGGAACAAATTGTTTTGACCAAGTTGTCTTCATAGTCCCATTTGTAGGGGACAGGTTATCTTGGTTTCTTTTACAATTGGTTTGGAAGCCACTTCAGGTGCCCTTGTCCCTCAGCTCTCCAGGGTCAATTTGCCATCAACCAAATATTGAAACAGGTGGAACTAGCCACCAGTAATGAGACCCATGGTGAAAGAAAGTGACTCAGTCCTGGCAGCTCAAGTCAGGTTTGAAAGAGATGACCATGGGCATCCGAATGCCTCCTTGTGACTTTTACAGCAGAGGGCCTTTGACTGGTTTCATTCCCAAAGAATGTGCCGTTCCAAGGTCATAGATGCGACTGGTTCATTGTGATAAGATCTACCCACCTGCAGTCTCCTCTCACAAAGCCACCGGCCCCGAGTCGGCTGCTGGAAAACCAAGTCTCCGGGCTCTCGCCAGAGCAACTCCAGCATATGGGGCGTGGGGGGTGGGGGGGGCGCTCAGGATCGGGCTGACGTTTAGGGGCAGGTGCAAAACTCAGGGCTGTAGTGGGAGATTCAGATGAGGCCAACGGGGAAAGAAGTCTGTTAGAAAGCGCTCCCATTTCTCACTTTTGCTTACAGTTTCCTTTTGCTGATCTGTTTGCAGTCATTCACATGTTGCTCACTGAATGTCCCCCAACACACACAGTTCTATCTGCCTTGCTTTTCTTTCTCCCCAGACTCAGCATGCCCTCTGGGTCACATCAACCCACACTCCAAAAATTTTCTTGGAAATTGCGCAGGTAGTCAGTCTATCTGTCCAACTGGGCACCGTGGCTGGCTTAGATGTAC
This sequence comes from Neogale vison, assembly GCF_020171115.1. Taxonomy (NCBI): domain Eukaryota; kingdom Metazoa; phylum Chordata; class Mammalia; order Carnivora; family Mustelidae; genus Neogale; species Neogale vison. Next base: position 82,967,853 of record NC_058102.1, read on the forward strand.
GTAAAGGAGGAGTAATCCAGTGGGGAAACACCCTATGGTATGAAAGAGACATGAGTTCTAAGCCAAGTTACATAAGGTCATAGTTTGTCTCCTTTGGGCAAGTCACTTCATTTCCTAGTACCTCCAGTTTTAATCTTGGGTGATAAAGAGAAGATGCTAGTCCCCTCCCTGTGTACTGGGATGCTGGGAAAAGTAATAAACCAATGCACGCCTATCCAAGACCTCCTTTGAAGTAAGTCCTATAGAAAGTCAGTAAATTGAGGTTATTGTCACAGTGATGTGAGTAAATGTACCTGCTCTGCTAGTCTCGACTATATAAACACAAGGAGGTTCAAGAGACGTGTTTTTCTGTTAAAATAAATGGCCGACTGCCACCCTCCCGTTACCCCTTATTTTCAGGGTGTGTGTGCATTAACATTTTTTAAATTGCCCAATTCCTGCTTGTGAAGCTTTTGCTAAAACCAGTAAGTTTAGACTATCTGGGGAAAAACGGTATCCCCTTGTTATTGATGTTTTAAAACATGTAAGTATTTTGACCAAAATGCTAAAGAACAAAGTCAATTGTTTAACTAAAAATGCAGAATGTAAATATTTATGGAGGTATTTTGAGTATCTATTTTCACAATCTCAATACTTCCTTGCAAATGTTTGAGAAAGAGTTAGAATATGGCTCTTTGAAAAGCGTGGGAAATTAAGGATGAAATAAAAACTTGACCCTAGACTTCCTTCCTCAATTTTGAGTGAGATCTCACTGAGGTTCTCTTATAATTGGATGTGGACTTCATTAGTTTTGAATCTGACTTCATATTACTTATTTTTGGAAACTGTTAATTGCATGTTAGTAGAGACATGATTTACAGATTTACAGTAGAGACATGGGTATATAGTTCTTGGAAAATTAAAAAAAAATGTGCCTATCATTTTATTCCTTTTTGCATCCATATATTCCCAGGCTCTGCAGATCAATTTGAACTTCATAATTTTATTAGTCATTCACTTTCTTGTTTGAGCTTTTGATCATTTATTCCTTTATTAGGTCAACTATTCATTTATTTATACATCTATCATCAAATATTCAATGACCTGACCATATGTGCCAGTCAGTTTTAGGTGTATTTATATTTTATCAAAGTGTGGGTTTTTATTTAGGCAATTTCTTTAATAGTAGGCAAACCAATTTTTTTTTTTTAAGATTTTTATTTATTTATTTGACACAGAGAGATCACAAGTAGGCAGAGAGAGAGGAAGGGAAGCAGGTTCCCCGCTGAGCAGAGAGCCCGATGTGGGGCTCAATCCCAAGACCCCGGGATCATGACTTGAGCTGAAGGCAGAGGCTTAACCCACTGAGCCACCCAGGTGTCCCAACCAATTTGTTTTAAAGGACATACTGAACACAGGAGAGACATATGAATGTGCCTTCCTGTGGTAGTAAGGGAATGGCCACTGCTGAGACGGAGCCCAGTTACGCCGACACCAACAGAAGCGCGTTGTGGGCACTTGGTGCTGCCTATGGGTGTTTTCCCCGCACAAACTCATTTAATCCTAACAATGACTCTTCACACTCTCATTTTAGAGGGGACGAAATGGAGGCAAAAAGCCTCAGTTTTGGTAGTGTTCTTAGAGTTACAGAGCAGTTAAAAAACTGCTGGATTCAGAAGAAGCATACTGGTGCCTGGGTGGCTCAGTGGGTTAAGCCTCTGCCTTCAGCTTAGGTCATGATCTCAGAGTTCTGGGATTGAGCCCCGCACTGGGCTCTCTGCTCAGCTCAACAGGGAGCCTGCTTCCCCCTCTCTGCTTCCCTTTCTGCCTACTTGTGATCTCTGTCTGTCAAATAAATAAATAAATAAAGTATTAAAAAAAAAAAGCAGCAGCATATTACAAATCTTAAGCTTTTCTGTGGAAAATTAAAGTAGCAAAGTCATGTAAAGTGATTACATCTCAATAACTGTTTAAAAAGACTACAAAGTCATTATTTTTGTGATTGCACCAAGTAACTGATTTAAAAGGTGGCTTCCAGGGGGATTCCATCCATGAGCAGTGGGACCTGGGGTATGTTGTTTCTCTCCCTTGTGCCTCTGTTTTCTCATCTATAAATTCAGGAAAGGGATTATGAGCATTAAATGAAATAATAAATATGAATAATTCAGCATGTATCTGGCACATGATAAACAATAAATATCAGCTATTTATTATTACTATTAATTTTACTATAACTGTATTTCCACTGTTCCCCACAAGAGAGGAAAAAGCTGATAAAATAGCAGATGAAATTAAGATAAAATTTTTGACTAAAACAAAGTCAGCAACTTGAACCTCATGCAACTGAAACATCATATTTTATGAAATTGATGAATTCCCCACAATATATCATACAAGGTACCGCAGTGCCCAAATTTTATGATGCCAAGAAGCAATTTCTCGTGCAAGAATAGAATGCTGAGAGAATAAGTGATTTTTTGCAATTCAGTTTGTATTTATCGAGCTTCTGTGTGTTGAGAACAGTGATGGGCACTGCAGGGGGTAAGGCAGGTGACTCAGGAAAGGGAGCCCAAGGATGGTTCCTCCACTGCCAAGCATACAGTTTCATGGCTACGGCAAGGCACATACAGACCAAAGATTACATAGGGAGACCTGACAGACGGGGAAAGTGAGGTAACCATAGCTTTAGAACCAGAAGGGAGAAGCTCTGTTTGCAGAGTCTTCCAGAAAGCTCCAGGTAGGTGATGGGACCACTTTGAGTGGCAAAGAAGTGAGAAGTGCATCAGAATAGGTGAGCAAACTATTAACTAGGAGTGCAGGAAACTTAAGAGATTTTTTTTTAGAAGATTTATTTACTTATTTGAGAGAGAGAGTGTGAGAGAGTGCTGGGGGAGGGGGAGAGGGAGCAAGAACCCAAGCAGAAACCTAAGCAGAGCCCCACGCAGGGGCTCCTTCCCACAGCGCTGATCCGGATCCTGAGATTATCCCCTGAGCCGGCCGCTCAACTCACTGGGCCACCCAGGTGTCCCTAGGAGACAGGTTTCAACAGCAAGTCAAGAAAGTGAAATCTGGATGGCTTAGTCAGTTAAGCATCTACCTTTGACTCAGGTCATGATCCCAGGGTCCTGGAATCGAGTCCTACATTGGGCTCTCTGCACAGCAGGCAGTCTGCTTCTCCCTCTGCCTGCTGCCCTCCCCTGCTTGTGCTCTCTCTCTCTCTCCCTCTCTCGACAAACAAATGAATAAAAATATTTTAAAAAAAAAAGTTGAAATCATTTCACTTTTTTAAGAACTTTGAGCTGAGAATTTACTTGTTGAGATTTATACAGCCCTGGGTGTGGGGGGGGGCGGAAAGCATGGGCTTTGGAAAAAAGATAATTTGGATTATCTCCGTCCTGCATTTACTAGCTGCATGACTTTATCAATACATTTGGCCTTCCTGGGCCTCTGTTTCCTCCTCTGTAAAATGAAGAAATTTCTTGTTCTACCTAAATAGCCAGTTATGAGGATCCAGGGAGAGGAGGGACCTAACTGTGCCTCAAAGCTGCCCAGAATTCTGTGAGTGTAGGGGTGTTTCAACAGTGTCTGTTTTTAAAGGTCCTACCTCTTCCTAGCTCCGCACCCCCACAAGCTGGAAAAGTATGTGTAGCCTAGATAATATACAGAACAAACTTTCCCTTGTATAGCAGTTTTTTTCCCCATTAAATACTTCTGAGTTCCTGGTAATTCTCTTGTAAACCACTTCCTTTTGTTGAAATCTTGAACTAGTCTTGATGTAGAAAGTGGCCGTTGGTGCAATGGTGAATGAACGGGTTTGTTAAAATTACTGCCTGATCTTCGGAGAATGGTGGTCTCTTCTCATTCTTTGCCAGAGTTTTCAAGTCCCTCCCGATCATAGACACTTAGTCTTAAATACTTTTAATTGACCACGTCTTGCTGTTCTGTAATTCTAGCTTGCCAAATAAGCTCTCCTAAATATATCGTCTGATGACTCCTCCAGCTTGTTATGCTTTCAATTTCTTACATCTTGGGTTATTTGAAGATGTTCCTATTTACCTAATCTCTAAGCAGCCCAAGGGAAAGCAGGCTGCCGCCAGGCTCCACACACGCCGTCTGCGCTCATTGGCCAGAAGGGGTAAGATTCACTTCCCTTTGTTCATCATACAGGTCACTACATTTCTGACTCAGCTGCACATTCCTTCCTCTGTGATACTCTAATCTGAATCATTGCTACTCTTGATGCCCCCGTGGGGGGGTTAGTTTTATTTGTCTTTACGTTCTTTTCTGTTTTCTTCTCTTTGGAAAGTCTAATACCTTGCCCCTTTTCTAGTCTCCAAAAGGAGTTAAAAACTAATATAAAATGATCTTCAGGTTATGTGACCATAGGGTTAATTCGTACAATTGGTATTAGTCCACATGGCTGGAGGGTTGGAGGAAGCGCGAAAGAAGCCATTAGTATAAAACTGTCGGGGCGCCTGGGTGGCTCAGTCATTAAGCCTCTGCCTTCAGCTCAGGTCATGATCCCGGGGTCCTGGGATCGAGCCCTGCATCAGGCTCCCTGCTCAGTGGGAGGCCTCCTTCTCCCTCTCCCACTCCTCTGTTGTGTTCCCTCTCTTGCTGTATCCCTCTCTGTCAAATAAATAAAATCTTTAAAAATAAATAAAATTGTAGTATATGTTTAAAAACAAAGTTACAATTTTCATCTTTTCCTTATTCTTTGATGTAATTTATCTTGTACTTCAGGGTTAAAATGTATCTTCCTATCCTGAAATCTTGGATATAAACCCTTGCTCCCTAGTCGTCTTTTTCGGGATACCTGACAGCCAAGGCAGAGGCTGAATTGACCAACATAGGTTAGGCACCCTTGGCTATTGAAAGAAAATCTTCCTGGGAAGATAAGGATTAAAGTTTTAATTGTGCTGCGTTGTCTGATCTACCCCCCTTCTTTCCCTCCTCTGCCTCCCCCTTCTTCCTCTTCCTCACCTTGTTGCTTTGCGGTGCTCTTCATACCACTTCTCCCCTGGCCCAGTAGGATCTAGAACTCCAAGATGGCGTTCTTCTGCCTTACAGTGCTCTGGGCAGTGTTCCTGTCAGCCCCAGGTGGAGTGGTCTGCAGCTAGAGCTTTCTCCCCAAGCAGTCAGGCTGCCATGAGCACGATGTTTTGGTATGTTAGCAGCCGCTTCCTGTTGCAGAATTTGGGAAGTGAATCTGGTAACTGCCTGAACTGAAACACTTCCCCTTACTGTCTACAACAAAGAGAAGTTACATGAAATTGATGCCGATTCTTTGGAGTAAGGTTAAAGCACTGTATTTTAAGGAGGCCCCAACGAGCAAGGCAAGAATCTCAGCTTCACCCTCTGAATCTGGCTGCACGACTTACTGTAGCCTGAGCTTCTTCTGTTCAGATAGTATCTTCCTTGCATAGTTGCTGTGAGAAGGCGATGAGGTAATTTAAATGAAATGCCAGGTGCTTGGGAGGCACACTCAGTAACTGGTAGCCATTTCTCTTGTGGAAAATACATGTTGTTTTGTATCCATGTTGTAGACTATGCCTCCTGAAGTTTATTTTTTGAGCTGCATTTGTATGATTCATATTTCTTTCTTTCTTTTTTTAAAGATTTAGTTATTTATTTGACAGAGTGAGAAATCACAAGTAGGCAGAGAGGCAGGCAGAGAAAGACAGGGAAGCAGGCTACCTGTTGAGCAGAGAGCCCGATGCAGGGCTCGATTCCAGGACCCTGAGACCATGACCTGAGCTAAAGACAGAGGCTTACTTAACCCACTGAGCCACCCAGGCTCCCTGAGTGATTCACGTTTCTAACATAGCCTTGTACTCTGGGTAGGTGTTTGTGTCCACCTTCCCCAGCAGAAGGAAAAATCCCTGGCAGAAGAGAGGTTTGGTGTCCTCCTCGTTCTGCGGAGGTAGAGAAGCCCAGGGTGCAGGGCCTAAGAGTTCAGGCCGGAGCTGGGCTGGCTGGGTTCCAGTGCGACTCCTTGACTGCTAGCTGTGTGACCTTGGACAAATTGCTCTGCCTCTCTGTGCTTCAGTTTCCTCACCCATAGAATAGAAATAATAGCGTATACTACCTCAGAGAGTTTGTAAGAATTAAAAGAAAAAAAGTTCACTAGTATAGGACAGAGGCTTAGGAGAGTGCCTGGCTCGGGGTTTGCTGTTACTAGTCACAGCTCACATCGGACTGCCCGCCTCATGGTGAGTGTTCCCTAAATGCAAACTGTAGATGAGTGGACGGTTGAGGCTCCCTCTGTCCCTGTGCTCTACAGGGGCCCTAACTCAAAGGGCGAACTGCACATGCTGATAAGAGATAAAGACTATTGAGTGGAACGTAGGCTCCTGTTCATGGGGGAGCATTCTTGGGAGGCGGGACCGTGACTGGGACCCTACAGGCAGAGTCCAGCTCAGCAAAGTGTGTCTCACAGCATTCACTGTTCCCTTCAGCAATATTTTGGACTGCCACCTGCAAATGGTTGCAGCCTGCCCTCCAATGGGGCATTCAGGTCTCTGGGAGAGCTATCCTATTTCTCCAGTTCCTGGCCCTCCCCACACATGGCACCTTTCCCCCACATGCTCCTTCACTTGGTGAATTCCTACTTGCCCTTCAAGTCTCAGCACAGCTGAGAATCCTTTTAGGAAGCCTTTGCTGGCCTCCAGCGAGCTTCCGCAGGACCCTCTATTTCCCTCTCACTGGGTACCCCAGGGTTCCTGGCCGTATCCTTTTTGGCAGTCAGTTCTGTGGGGACAGGACTGTGTCCAACTTGCTGTGCTATATTTGTAACTCTTGGCCTCTGGCATAATAGAGTCTAAAAATATGTTTCACAAATGATACATGGAACACTAGAAAGTGCTATTGGATGTAAGCAGTTTCTAAGAGACATTATCCTTGCACTCAGTAAGGTCACCATGCCGGGGGTGTGGTGGGGGTGGGTTCAGGAGAACATAGCTTGCATGGGAACATACCCATGCATTTTACAACTACGGAAAGTAACAAGTAGGCAGACTCGTAACACCCGATTTAGAAAATAGTCTGATTATATGTAGAACTAACCCAAAACCTCAGTGTTCAGCTTAGGGTAGACTTTGGAGATACAAACTGAATGGGGGGATTCAGCACAGATAAACCACAGAATAAGGACTGACTAAATATTGTGCATATTTTCTTGTAATAGCTATTCTTTGCCTAGTTATTGATGGTCCATCTAAAGGAAGCAGGCTCGGAAAGTTTAACCCATCGTATTTTTAGAAGTACTTGAGTGAACTCTAACAACTCCTTGAGAGTTACGGCAATGTCCCGGACATTTTTTTGTCTTTGTTGGGCATGTGATATATTACTGCCTGCTGGGTCCAGTGTTTTCTAAGGAATTCTGCAGATCAAGTGCAGGGGTGTGACGGGAGACTTGTTCTGAAACAATCATCAGCCTGCTTGAAACAGTAATTAAAAATATTCCTAAGTCTGCTCAGAGTGTTGTCCACAATGCTTGCTACACATCCTAGAATTGTTTCCACGGAGCGTAGGCTCATATCACCCTTGACACCCCCTAAAGGCGTCACATCAGGTTTAGTGGGCTACCTGTATGCCTTTCTAACTTCCACAAGAATATTAAAAAAAAAAAAAAGGAAAGAGAGAGGAGAAGGAAATCCTTGTTGATCTTTGATCCTGTACTTATAACGCCTTTTATGCCCCCAAAGTATTGATATCTTCCAGATAAAATGTGAACTCCCCCATAGGGGGAGATAAATGAAACTTCCCCGTTCTTGTTTTTCTTCCTCAACTGGAGGAAAACAGAAAAAGAAGGACTGCTTTTGCTTTGGGATCGGATTTATTTTTGGCTTATTTGTTGATTTGGGGGCATGTTACAAGCCTGTTAGGAGAGAGGAAAGTGCTGAAATCTGTAGGACGAGGCTTTTCATCCTGCCTCTGGAGCCAGTCAGGCACACATACTGGGGTGAGTCCCCTGTCCACATGATGGGCATTTTCCCCACCTGAAAGGCAAGGAGAATGTATTTACCTCGTGTGGCTGACGTCTGCATTCAGCACAAACTGGTCAACAAGAATTTTAAAATCTGACTACAACTTGCTTTTTTACATACATCTCTGTAGAAAGAAAACTGGGTTTGAGCCAGAACCCTAGAGTTTTGGTTCAGCTACTTCTTAGATTTCAACAAGTTAACTCAGAAGTAGAACCATGGCCTGGAAGGATTTTGAAGGATCATCCAGTCTGGCTCCTTTGACTTATAAATGACCAAACTGAGGTCCAGAAAAATGCCAGGCTTTGCTTCAGGCCATGTATTGGCCATAAATCAGGAGTCAGGGGGTGCCCTGTCCTAGGGTTCCTGCCTTTGGTAAAGAGCTATTCTGATTTGTCATGATATCATCAATTTTTCCTGGTGTCCACCTAATTTGATAACTAGAGTGCCAAAAAAGCTACTCTAGATCAAAACAGGAAAACGGCAATAATGAGTGATCAAGAGAGAATTACAGACTGGAGAGCCTTAGGACTCAGGTGTAGTCAGAAAACAGGCGGAGAGGGCTAAATATCAGAAGGACTTAGACACAGACTCCCAGTGCTAGAGCTCCTGATTCCCCATCAGTTCTTTCCCACGACCCCTGCCTCAATCTGATGGGAATCGGAAAGGCACATTTACCTCTTGTTGTTGAAAACCTTCACAGTGGGGGCACCTGGGTGTCTCGGTGTGTTAAGCCTCTGCCTTTGGCTCAGGTCGTGATCTCAGGGTCCTGGGATGGAGCCCTGCATCAGGCTCTCTGCTCAGTGGGGAACCTGCTTCCTCTTCTCTCTGCTTGCCTCTCTGCCTACTTGTGATCTCTGTCTGTCAAATAAATAAATAAAATGTAAAAAAAAAAAGATTTAAAAAGAAACTTCTGGGACAACATAAGTTAACATCTAAACATAAGTTTTCTACATCCTTCTAAATAATAGGAACAGTGACAAACTGCTACCAGAATTTTCAGTGTGTTGTCAAATGGGATTTATAAACCAAACACACCTGTGTAATCAGCACCCTGATCCAGAAATAGAACATTATCCGCATTCCAGAAGCATCCCGTATGCCCCCACCATGTACTACCTCTCTCCTCACTTCTAAGAGCATGCATTCGTGTTTTTTCCCCCTGTTTTTATACTTGAAGTATAAATGGAATAAAACAGTACATATTCATTTGTGTCTGGCTTCCTTGGGGGAATATTTTGGTGTTGGCTTAGTTCCACGAGAAGTAGGATTCCAAACTGGGGGGCCGTCCGTGGGGAGAAAACGTCTTCTGTGTACTACAGCCTCATTGTCATGATGGAAAGCTGGTGTCAACATAGCGGTCGATTAGTAAGAGTGTGTAGGTGTAATGGAGTTGAAACTTATCCTCGTTGCCAAGATTTTTGTACCTTACATGATTCATTTTACACTAAATTATCATTTTAGTTAGGCCAATGGATGTAAGTGGTACAAAATTGAGGAAAGTGAAAAATAAAACTCTTTCTCTTGTGTGTTTCCCTTGAATTTGTTACTTTTAAGCAAATTTTTGGTTCTGTCGTATGTTCAGAAGAGACTAATGAATTTTCTAAGTAAGTAATCCAAGTAAATAGAAACTCTTAAGGATCCCAGATGATTCCGTCTTAGCTGTCTGTGGATTCTTATGGTCTAACTAAATGACGGGCGCGTGGTAGGGATGCACTTAATGATGGCTGCTGGAACAAGTCTATAAACGAATGGTTAGGTCAGTGAAACAAAGCAACATAACTTTCTGATTCCAGAGAGTATGTGTCCTCAAAGGAAAGAGTAGCAGTAAGAGCCTTAACATTCCTTGTAAATACTGGAAGGCTGTTGTGGAAGTCATTTTGCCTTTGGTATCTGGAGACAAGCAGCTGTTATTCTCTAGTCCCCACAGTGGGAGAGACTGCTAAGACTCTCCTGGAGTCCCTTTTCCTCTGCTTGTCTGAGTAATGGGATTCCTGAGTATTAGCAAGGCACACAGATACTCAGCTAGACACAGTATTTCACCGCATTCCTTGTAGCAACAAAATGAAGTTCTTGCCAATAGGGTGTCATCAGAAGCGATGTGGCAGCTTTTGGAAGTTTTTTTTTTAAGAAACATTCCTTCTGGCTGGGAAATGGTAATAGGATAGTTAAAGGGAACCCAGAGAGGAAAGTCACTCGTTGGTAGCAGAGTCTCCCTGCTTGTCCCTGTTCTGTTGGGTGAGAGAGACACAAGCTTCTGTGTTACGAAGACATTATATCTTAGAGGATCCTTTTTTTTTTTTAGACCTTAGCATGTACCCTAATTAATATAGAAATTGGTACCAAAAATTGGTGTTATGGTAACAAAACCTAAAGTAAGTTTGTGGATTCAGGTAGCAACAGGCAGTAGGTGACATTGATACAATATTTTAGTTTTTCACAGATACTAAATTTATTATATAATTCAAAGTTGGCACAATATTTTAGCTAGGAAAATTGGTAACATTTGTTATTCAGTGGCATATCATTTACTAAAATAGTTACCTACCATAACTTGGATGATGAGCCTTGTACCTAATGACCTTTAGCTCAAGGAGAATAGCTCAGAATATCAGTATATGTTGCCTAGCCCTCACTACTGCTAATAGTGTATTATAAGAGGAAAAGGAAGTTGGGTAATTATTAATCAGTAAGCAATATAGCTCTGATAATAGAAGTTTTCTCACTTATGGTTTGCAATCTAATATGACTCAGAACTTTAAAGTTTGAGCTGTGCAAGCCTGGAAAATCTGTCTGCATCCCCAAGTAGCTGCAGGTAAATTTGATGATGAAGGTCTTTCTCATCAGCTCTCTGTTAAGTGTTCTGCTTGTCCAGACAATGGAAGTCAGCCCAGAGCAAAGACTGAATTATAAAGACATGCCTTCTCAACTGTTTCAGATGGCTCTCACCAAAGGTAGCCAACATTAAGTTGAAGGAGAGAGGAAAAGGCTGAGCATAGAGACCAGTTAAAAAAAAAAAAAAAAAAAAAAAAAAGAGAGACTTAGCTTAAGGGCTGTGACCAGAGAGATCTTTGGATTTTGTTACTTTCCTATGGGAGCCGATAGATGAGGATCTTACTTCAGGGCGGGGTGAATGTGGTGTCTCCACAGAAAGAAGAACGTGTGCATGGATACTGTGCAGAGTGGTAACCATGGCAGACACTGGGAAGTTAGCCTGACAACAATTTTTCTTTCTCTCTTTTTCTAACAAAATATCTTCACCACCCCCCCATTCCCCACCCCATGTATTAGCAGGGTACATGGTTGCCTACCTAGTGACTATATTCCTTCACCCTTCTTTGGGATTAGGTGTTGCTTGTGACTCATTTCTAGCTAATGACATGTGAAAAGGAGTTTGTACCTGGTGGAAAATCATTGAGTATTGACTTTCTCTTCACCTCCTGGCTCTCCTATTGGCAGAGAAATAGTCAGAAAATGATAGCTTCCCTGGGCCACAGAAAGAAGCTTCATACTGATGACAACAAAGCCACCCAGCTTGTGTGATATCACCCACTTGCGGACTGTGATGTGGAAGAAAAGGAAACTTTGGTTTTATTTAAGCCATTGTATTTTGGTGTGTGGGGGGGTGTCTTCGTTTCAGCAGCTTAACGTGGAGGCTTTTGCGCACCGTTGGGTTCAATACAAAAAAACCAGAAACAACTTTAAGTATTCTAATTAGGGAAGGATTTAACACAGGGAACTAGGTGCTTACTAAAGCATTAGAAGGGTTGAAGAAGCGGGTGCCTGGGTGGCTCAGTGGGTTAAGCTGCTGCCTTCTGCTTGGGTCATGATCTCAGGGTCCTGGGATCGAGTCCCGCATTGGGCTCTCTGCTCAGCAGGGAGCCTGCTTCCTCCTCTCTCTCTGCCTACTTGAGATGTCTCTCTGTCAAATAAATAAATAAAAAATCTTAAAAAAAAAAAAAGGGTTGAAGAAGCAAGTTCTAGCTTGTTCCAAAGTTTTCCAGGAATGGCTACAAAACTTCAGCTAACTAGCCCATCAGGGGAGCTCCTACCTCTGAGGACAGCCTAGAACTCTTCTAGGATCAAGAACTTGCTGCTGCCACCACAGTTTCTGAACACCAAGGTGGCTATGGGATGGACCCTACAACATGGTGTCACGGAGCCATCATTTCCTTTCCCACAGAAATAGTCAAAAAGAGATGGGAAGGGGGTGTCTGTTTCACTTCTGCCCTCTATATCTCTCTGTCTCACTTGTGTGTCATCCCCTTTTGGGACCCAGTTTACGCTCAGAACCCTTGCTGCAAGGGAATCTGCGAAATGGAGTTTTTGTCTTTGCAAACTCTCAGGAGAATGAAGGAAAACTGAGCAAACAAATCCAGTCCTACCGCTTAGGTATCTCTCTTGTAAAATGGAGGTATTACATAAAAAGGTTTATTAGGAGAATTAGATGAGATTTATGTATATAAAGCACATAACTGAAAACTCAACAAAATATAGCTATTCTATTGGCCAGGGATTGCTAAGGATGATTTTTTCTGTATAATAATATAAAAGTAGCTACTTCTATTCTGAAAGCTAGCTGCTTCCCCAACTACATTTTCTTTAGTGAAGGCTCCGTGGTTTGACAAGAGGGTGAGGAATAAGGCTGGGCAGAGAGTAGGGGTCTGATCATTTTTAGACCGTCTTCATGATCCAGCATTCTATTTTAGAGCAGTGAGAATCTATTGAAGGGTTTTAGGTTGGGAGAGGTGTTAGCAGACTCCCAGTTCTGGAAGCTCTCTCTGGTGGTGCAGAGAATGCAGTAGAGGACATAAGACAAAGGGCAGTTAGTGCACAGTTGCGATAACATGGGCAAGTGATGGTAGCAGGTCAGGCCACTTGAGCGGTGGCAGTGGTGAGGGAGATGAGCAGCTTGGGAGTGTCCTCAGCAGGACCTGGTGAATTACTCCCTTAGAATCCTGCCAGGGGACTTTTAGGGTCATAGAATACATTTTATGTTTTTCAGTTAACATATGCAAAATGAATGTAGGTGCTATTGTATACTTGTTACCTGGTGTGAATTAAAAACCTGATTCTGATTCATACACTTAAATAAGAGGAAAGGAAGATGCTAGCATCTTCTTTGGTTTACAACTATGAAGGAAGCAAGTATCATAAGATTTTCTGTGACTTGGGCCCAAAGTTATCCGAGAGTTATTTCATGGCTGAGTGTGAAAATGTTCAAAGTGGAATTATGCCGCTGTATTATGTATCCATGACCGAAATGCTGGCAATTACTTTACATTATGTGATCAGACATTGGAATAACTTAGACATTTTACAAGATAGTAACAAGATCCCTTAGCCAGGGAGGCCTTGGATGGATGCACAGAGAAAGGTCTAGCTGTCTGTGCTGAGGAGAATCTTGCTAGATTGCCATCTCATTAATCTGTTTGGATCCTCAATCAAAAATAATGAAGCCGATACATCCTTATGATTTGTTTAAAAAGGAGTAGATTATAACGTGTAGTATGCCTGGTTTTAAAATCAGCGATGTCTGACGTAGTTATAGGACATTGCAAAACTGCAAAACTGAAAGATAGACATCGGTCAAATGAAAAGAAGTCGTTCAGGTGTCTAGTGAAGAGTTCCCGTCAGCTCTGTTGTCACATCACTGGTGGCAAATGCCAATGTTGTCGGTATCATTCCAGGTAAAAGGTCAGTCACATTCCAGTTTCCTTACTCTGGAGTGTTTCCTGTTGCAGTCTCAATATACAGAGGGAGAAAGTAGGCTCAGTTCACGGGGTAGGAGCAATCTCTTTCATTCCAAGGAGAAGGCATGCTTTGTTCATTCACCAACCGTGGACTACTCAAAGGAATTAAGTCATTTAAACAATCTCCAAACTGTTTGATTCAACTAAAAAAGTAGCCATAGAATTTGCTGCCTTGAAAGTTGTTCCTACTTATTTTTCTTCCACTCAGATCATCTGAGTTAATTTCCATCCTCCTGATCCTTCTTCTTCTTCTTTAATATTTTATTTACTTATTTGACAGAGAGAGATCACAAGTAGGCAGAGAGGCAGGCAGAGAAGGGGGGAAAGCAGGCTCCCCACTGAGCAGGAAGCCCAGTGCAGGGCTTGATCCCAGGACCCTGAGACCCTGACCTGAGCTGAAGGCAGAGGCTTAACCCACTGAGCCACCCAGGTGCCCCTCCTGATCCTTCTTGAATCCAGTGAAAAAAATATAATTCAGAATAACTCTAGCTTCCTGAATTAACGTCTTTGAACTGTTGCTATTTTTAGAAGTTTAATTTCTATAGATACCATACATATGTGAGGTTGATCACTAATTTTACCAGTTTGATTTATGTACTGAAGACTTATCGAATGCTCGTTATGTGTTGGACTCTCTTGACCAGTCAAAGTTTTTCCAGTATATACTTCCCTGACGATAAACATTCCTGAGCCTTCAGGCTTCCCACGTCACACATATGGAAACTGACTGCTGCCCAGCTAGAAAAAATGAGTTACCACGTGGTGACACATAGGGTCACTTGACTGGTGTCCCATGGATGGGCCAGATGATCTCTTTACATCAACCCACCATCTTTCTTAGGTCATTTTCTTCTCCCCCCCATTGATCCTTTTCGTGTCATGCTAACATGACTTAGAATAATGTAAAGTAGCTACAAGATCTAAAAATATTATTTTAAAAAAGTATTATTAAAAAACATGGTAATCTTATGTTTTCCAGTCTCTAAAAAAGGTACAGGTTTATTTTTTATTTATTTTTTAAGAGTTTATTTTTTAAGTAAATTTTACATCCAATAAGGGGCTCAAACTTAACAATCCCAAGATTAAGAGTCATATGCTCTACTCACTGCCAGCCGAGTGCCCCTAAGGATACAGATTTAGATTAGATTCTTTAAAAGAATGTAGAAGGAAACAGGAGTTCCAATGAAAAAAATCAGGCAAGCAAGTTACAAAAATTTTCAGTTTTTATTAACAGTTAACAGTTTATTAAAATTCTTAAGGAACCTATTTCCAGCTTTAGAATCATACAAAGAAGATAGAAGAGGTAGACAAGTAGGAAAAGTCAGGAGTCTGAGTCAGAGTTGCTTAAAAAATAAGCCAAAAAGCAGGTAATTTTTTTTTCCTGTAGTCTTGGCATATATCCTTTCTATAGCTTTCTAACTCAGTGAATTTTTTTCCACCTTTATATTTTATTTTTCTTTTTAATATCCCTTATCATAATCTTAAAAAAACCTCATCAATTATACAGACCAGGAAACAGCAGATTATGCTCCCACCCCTCAAACACACCTCTTTCCACCAATTCCACCAGGGAAGTAATTGCTGTTCATAGTTTGGTATCTTTCTCTGAATTCAAAAGTAATTCTATTTCTAAAATACTACTGCATTCTGAGAATAGAATCCTGTGTATTCCCATCCTGTGTTTGTGAGCAAGACTGTGCAGATGGATGAAAGAACAGAACAGTAAAAGGAAATTCTTACCGGATTAAATGAAATCTTGGAATGCTGTTTTTGAGATTAGCTTTAGAGTTTTCTCTTAGTCTGTTACGGACTGGAGTGTGCCCCTCCTTCCCCTCCCCCAGCCCTCCAGCTCCTGCCACCGCTGGTCCTGTTCATATGCTGCAACCCTAACTCCCCAAAGTGAGACTGCATTTGGAGAAGGGCCTGTAAGGAGGTAATTAAGATGAAATGCGGTCTTATAGACTCTGAGAGGATAGGACTAGGGTCCTCATGAGAAGAGACAGTGGAGTGCCCTGCCGTTCCCTGCACAAGCACAAAGGACAGATCATGTGAGCACGTGGCGAGATGGTGGCTGCTGGTGAGCCAGGAAGAGAGGAGGTCTCACTAGAAACTGACTGTGCTGGCACCTGATCTTGGTCTGTTGTTTAAACCACCAGTCTGTAGTATTTTATGGTAGCTGGGGTTGACTAATGCATAGCCCAGGGGCAGAGAGTTAGGACGGAGCCTCCATCACCAGGTAGCACAAGAAAGTGACACACAGGAGCTGAGTACAGTCCCAAGGGAAGGAGACCAGATGCTCCTTGACTAAGAGGCTCCTTGACTCAAGGAGACCAGGTCTCTTGGACTAAGAGGCAAGTTCAGGAGAAATAGGAAAGAGGCCCCTGAAGATTTCTACCAAAGAGACTTCCCCCTCTCTGAAGAGCTGTTGTCAAGATGATCAGAATTCCCCTCCTTCTTGACCTGTCATGGTTAAGATGGTGATTATTCCAGAATGAAATGGCCCCAGTCATCTCTAATAATATCTTAAAGTTAAGAACATAAAATACCTGTACCCAAGCCCTCTGCTTGCTCAATCTCCAGAGCCTTGCTCTTCACGGGGAAAAAGACTTGGACGTCTTCCATGGCAGCCACTCTCTGTGGAGAGCCCCACCCTAGCAACGCTCTGGCAGGTAGAGCAGGGTGAGGTGCGCCTACACAGCATAATTAGAATGGGTTACCAGAAGAATGGGACCTCCTTATATTTTAAGTTAGGCTTTTGAGATCTTCCCATTAAAAAAAATTTAAAATACTTTTATAGACGATTGAAATTCCATTTTTCAGTTTAAAAAGTGATATGAAACGAAAATGACAACACATAATGATATCTTGCTCAGGCACAAGGGAACACCAATTAATTTCCAGGAGAAGTAAGTTTGTTTTAATGTTCTTTTCCAAGATGAAAAATTATCATCTGAATGGAGCTTTTAAGTAAATTAACATACTTTTGATATTTGCTTTATTCAAAAATCTTTTATGTTTTATTCTTTTGTCATTATACGTAAGCTCATCTTTTGTTTTTTATTAATTTGCAAAATGTTTTTGTATTTTTAACTTACCAAAAAGCTGAGTTTTACCTGTTCTAGAATTAATGTTTTCCAATGTGTTTATTTCCATTTTTGTTAATGTTATTTCACTTACTTTTATTTTCCTTTGGATGATTCTTTGTTATTTCTGTTACATGAAATTTAATGGATGTTTAATTTAATTCTTGTCTCCCTTTTATTCCTAATAACAAAGAAATGATACTTTTGCAAAAAAACTAACAGAAATAAAATGTCTCATTAGGATAATGTTTCAATTCTTTTAAATGCCTTCCTGTCTATCTTCTCATTTGATCCTCAGATCAACCCCTGAAGTTGGAGTTTATAATCATTATTTATCTTCACATGTCAGATGGAGAAACCAAGAGGCCAATAAGTTAATTAAATGACTCATTTAAGGTAGAATAGCTAACTAGTGACAAAGTAAATCTCAAATTTCAAAATTAAAATGCTGTGATAATAATGGAGAAAGTCTACTTTGACAAGGCTAGCCAAAATTATAATGTATATATTTTTTTATTTAAAGGTATTCTCAACCAGTTGTAAGCCTTCACCATCCACATGCTAACAATTCCCACATTTCTATTTCTGCCCTGACCTCTACCTTAAGATCCAGGCTTGTAAGTCCAAGTACTTATTGAAACTCCTCTTGGGGGTGTCATGGACATCATAGTAGGAATAGTACCAAACTGTGAGTGCCAGCACCATCCCCAACATGTTCTTTCTGCAGAGTTACCCATGACAGTAAATGGCAACTTGGTTCTTCCAGTTGCTTAAGATATCAGTCTTGGTGTTATCATTGCCTCTTTTCTTTCTTGCATGCCCTACATCACATTCATCAGCAAATTTTATCAGTTTTACCTTCAAGACATGTCCAGAATATGACCAGTTCTCTTGTACACTGAGATCCTGGGAAGCTGCGACAGAAAACCACTAGCATGTAGGAAGTTATTAGGGAGTGCTTTTGGGGTTGCCCATCTATGAATGGGCGGAGCTGTGACCAGGACTGGACAAGGGACAAGTTGTGCTATAACTCAGGGAAGGTTTCAATCAATTACGCAGGGAGGTGGGAGACTGGGTTGACTTTCAGAGATACCCTCATTGTGGAGAATGGCTCTCATTTCTACTTTGTGTAGACCTATCAGTGGATACAGACTAATCACAGGAAGGGGGTATAATCCTGGGTGAGACAGCTTTCTTCCAACGAAGGACAGTCAAAGGAATGATTATTATGGAGGAAATAATCAGAGTGATGTGATAGTTGGGATTGGGAGGCCCCTTAAGAATGAATGGTTAAGAGATGCTCTTTTAAGGATGCTGACATTGACTTGAGACCTGGAAAACTGAGTGATAGACCAGATCCAACCCCTCCAAGAGGTGGGTGAAAAAGAGTAAGGTGAGAATATGACCTTGGTGGGTAGAAGAGTCAGATTGAAAACCAGAGCAGCTGGCTGGAAGGTACTGACTGTGGGTAAAGTGATAGGGGATGGAGTTGGAGGTACAGACGTGGGCTCGATTGTGAAGGAAGTTGGGTTTTTTCCTAAGTGTGAAGGAAAGCTGTGGAAACTTTGTGGTACTGGATGTCTCTCTGACTGCTATTGGAGAATAGCTTTGAGGAAGTTAGGAATGAAAGCAGAGAAACTCATTTTGGTAGCTATAGCAGTGGTCCAGGAGAGAGATGAGTTTCGGCTCAGACTAGAGTAGTGCCTGGGGAACGGGGGAGAGGTAGAGAAATATAAGATATATTTTGTGTTAGAGCTAATGGCTGGATGTGAGATTGAGGGAAAGCAAAGAACCACAGAGACTAAATTTTGGGTTTGAGCAACAGGATGAAGGGTGACCTATGGAAGGGTTAGAGATTGTGCATAAAAATGTATGTTATATAATATATTATAGATAACATTTATGTTAATAAAATAAGAATTTCATATTTGTTGTAGTTCCAGATATTGACGTCTCTTATGGAACTTAAAAAAACTAGTGGACATTAGTTTATGTTAGATACATTTCTCCAGATACAGAGGCCAGTGAAAATAGAATCTGGCTAGTTCTTTATGTTTACATCTCACAGAGAGTAACTGCCTGATTTCCTTGCTTCACCTCAGACCAGGTTCACACTTCTATATTAACTGAACTACTCCATGGAAAATTTGTCTAAACAGTGTGGATTAGCCACATTAAACATTTCAGACATATTTACATTCCAAGATTTGCACTTCTCGCTACAATCTGTCCCTCTTAAGGAAGTGAGTGAATACAAACACCCATTTACATCAGGTTCTGAGAATTACGTGGTTCACGTACACCTGGAAAAAAGAATGAACTCTGTTTGCTAATTTATATGAGGAATCTCAAGAACAGGACCAGAGATGGACGTAAGCCACCAGAGGAGCCTCAGAAAGGGTTGAGGAAGAGTCCTCTTCCTGAGGCACTTCCTCTGGTTTTTCTCATCCCATGCTTGTGCATGATCACTGTGGCTCAGAGATATGGAAGGGTTGTATTCTGAAAGTGTGGTTCTGGTGGACTCTGGATTATGTCCCAGTCTTGCCTCCATAGTGCCATGGTGATTGACGTTTATTGCAATGCTGGACCGGAAGGTCTGCTTGAGAGCCCTGAAGACCAAAGTGTTTTCTGTGAGAGCTCTCCTGTACGCATGACTGCAATGCAAAGTGTCCTCAAAAACAAGTCAATGTTTGGGCTCCATATTGATTTTTTTAGGGATTTGAGGGAGTGTCATGAACCATATTCTTTTGACCTTTGTCTCTTTCACTGAATTCTTAATTAAACTTGTCGTAAGCATTAATAGCCCCAGAAGAGTGACCTGAGAAGGAGGGCTATTATCCACGGGTTTGTGTTGCCAAGGTAGGCAACGCATTCCATTTCCCCGATGGTTTTGATGCAGTCCTTCCTGGCATCTCAGAGATGGGCAGTGCAATGTCATGTCCACTCTCTTTCCTGGTCATAAATCAGGGCGGTTTGGGTAAAACATGGAAAGGGACCACCAGTGCGCTGTGTGGAACATGGGGGACAAATCCCGTCTCAACTTCTTATGCACAGAGATTTGCCAAAGGAAGTGTTCTGGTCCCAGGTAAACTAATTGAATTTCAGTCTCATGAAGGCTTCTGTCCATCAGGAAAATATTTATTAATTTCTTGCCGAATGTAAACACTTGACTAAGTAGAATAGAACAAAACTGAATGTTAAAAACTTTTATGACATTTCACCTGGTATGTATTTAGATTTGGGTATGATCATTTGAGGGACTCTACTTTGAAGAAAGCCGTTATTTTTTCTTATTTTTATACACACAGTGTCCATTTTCAGAGTCTCTTTTGCTTGTGAGTAGAGAGAGATGGGGCTCATGGGAGACTGGTAGGGGGCTTCTGGCTTTTGGCCTGCATTGCGACCTTCATTCATCTCCAGCATTCTTCCACTTGTCTATTGAGTAAAGGCAATGGCTCATGAAGAGTCACAAAACAATCAGGGCAAAGACTGAAATTTTCCCCTTTTCAAAGCCGGTTAGTCAGTCAACAAACAACACTAAGTTCCTGCCAAGCACTGAGGTTGGCCCTGGAGACAGAGGCAGAAACAGTTGTGATTGCACAAGAGAGATTACTGTTTAGATGAGGTCATTTGGATGGTGGTAGGGGACACAGAATGAGAGGAGACAGAGAATTTGCACATAATTGATACTTTCAGTTAGATTAAGAAAGATACATTTGAGGTTTGGGATTCGGCATCTGGGTCCATAAAAAGGGGCCAGCAGGACTCTGCCCATTTTAAGATCACTCATAGAGTGTTCATTTAGAGTCCTATGGAAGGAAGGTGACTGCTGTGGGCAGAAAGGGATGAACAGCAGGAGGGGAAGCCACACAAAAAAGGAATAGAGAAGAAAATGTTCCTAAAGCAGTCTATGATTGTGTTTGTGCATTTCTATGAGATTATCTATATACAGAGGGAAGGTATGTTTAAAGAAAGATTAATGATTGTTAGAGCAGGAAATGACTTCAGAGATTATTGGATAGAGAGATTCTCTAACTTCGGTGTGTATCAGAAGAATCTCTTGGGAGTTCATTAAAAAAAAAAAAAAAACCCAAAAAACAAACAAACAAAAAAAAACAGATTCAGAGACCTTACCCCAATGGCCAAGGTGCTTCCCAGGCAATTCAAAAATACACCATGGCTTGAGAAGTACTCATTTGCCCAGTTTTCTTATTTTACAGAGGAGGCTGACATCCTGAGGGGTTAACATGCTTCCCCAAGGTCATATCAATTCCCTCCCCAGTTTAATCTTTATTGGCTGCATGCCCAGGAAAGGAAAAAAAAATTCATCCACTTTGGGAAGTATCCAGAGATAATTTTTTCTTCTGTTTATGTTAGAAAAGAATAGAAATGTGTAAGTAAATTAAGAAAAAATGACCACACATGTATTTGTGAGTATAGTCAAATAGGTATCTTTAATGCTATAAAAGTCTTGTGGTAGGCAGAACTTGTTTTTACTTTCTCATTTTTGCGTACAATTTAAAAAGATATTGAGTTGGTGAGCTCTTCCTCCCAGAGATGATACGGCGCTAAGCATAGTACACTGGATTTCACCACGACCCAAACATAGGTGGACAAGGCTTATTTATTTATTCATTTATTGTAGATGAGGAAACAGAGAGAAGTGTCATACCTCGGTAGCACAGTAAGGTAAATTATTAGAATTATAATGGAACTGGAAAATTCCTGACCCTCACATTTGTGCTGGGTGCCGGGTTCGTGGGCTTATTGTTCGCAAGACCTAGAGTCCAAGGTACTGCAAAGTAAGTTTGGGTTTAAGTTCAATTTACGTGCATTCCACCCTTGGCTTTCTGGCAATGATTAACACTAGTGTTTAATGCATGGTCTGAGGTATGTTCTTTAAACTCTCTTACCAAATGGAAGTTCAAGGTTGCGTGTGTGTGTGTTGTAATCAGCCAGCTCTCCAGATGTTTGTAGCACTGGAAATTGCTTCTCCAGTGATGGAGATTCAGAGCCCAGCTGCCAGGGGAAACAGCCACTTCCTCATGTAACTGCTCAGAAATGCTGGAGGAGAAATGGAAGAAAAGAAATTGCTTCCCTGTTTTATAAAAAGTCAATTGTGTTTTACAATAGTGTACCAGTACTCTGAATCATTTATCAACTCGAGTAACTGTGGTTGAATTGCACTGTTAGGTTTACTTGGGAATCACATTAATCTTTCTCTTCTACATAACGTGCCAGATTTCTTTGATGACAAGCAGTCCACAAAGGGGCCTAAGTGCAGTCTTGGGGAGGAGGTTTTAATCAGACTCAAACTTAACCTAGAGGCCATCTTGGCTTTTCCTGGAGGGGAGCCAGAAGAAATGCTCCTTCAGATGAAGTCAGGACAACTTGGTGATTTTTTTTTTTCTCTAATTGTTTTTCATTTTTGTGAGTCTATCAATCTAAATTATTTAAAAATTAACCTTCAGTTAAGATTGGAACTAAGCCAGAGTCACATAATGGTGGCTAGCAAGGAAGCTTCCTTGACTCATACAGCAACTACTTGAATTGTTCTCTTCTGCTCGCCAGTGAGGCTACTGACCCCCGCACATGTGTATTTTCTGTGCCCACAAGAATGTTAAGCTGTAATGTTTGGGCAGAATTCCTATGTAGTGAACTGCAGGGTTCCCTATTTTGGGCTCTATTCTTTCAGAGATGATATCAGCTGACCCCTGATCAGACTTCTTAAGTTTTATGGAGTGTTAAGCGAGCTTTATGTTTATATAAGTTAGTGGTATCTTTGCTAGTTTGCTGGATGTTGATTACCGTGTCTTAAAGATTCAAAATAGCCACATAAAGTATGTCGAATAGAAAAATCTCCTTCCTCCTATTTTCCAGCCATCCAATTCCCAATCATCATTCCCAAGTTTCTCATATATTTCTAGAGGTCTGTTAGATATTTATACATACATTTGTAATATGTATATTTTCATACAAATGATAGGTATAAGTATATATATTATTTCTTTCCCTACAGATGGTAGCATATTGTATACAGTCTTCTGAACCATATCATTTTCCTCTTAACTCTATCTTGGAGATCTACCCATCTCCATGACAACTCAATCTGTTAAGATTGATTATTTCAGTCTTCTGTGGAAGGGCATTTAGGTTTCTAATTTTTTGTTATTACATAAAAAAGTGAAAATTAACCCGTGGGAACATATTTATGGATAAATATCCACGAGTCACCTGCTTGTTCGAATGATGCATGTACTTTCAATTTTAGTGTTGATCGTCAAATTGCCTTCTAAGAGTTTATGATAATTTGTATTTCCACCAGCAATGCAGCAATGTACCTGTTTCTATAAATTATTGCCAAAATAGCCTTCTAAAATATTTTGATCTTTGCCAATCTGATAGTTGAATGCTGGTCTCTCACTGTAGCTTAAGTTTGTATCTCTTTCATTTTGAGTGGTGTAGTGGATTTTAAAATTTTTTCTTCCAATTGATTTGTAAGAGCTCTTTATTTATGGATAAAACTTGTTCTTAGTTTATGATACAAACTAAAATTTCTTTAGATTTTGTTTATGGTATTTTATTTTATTTTATTCTTTTTAACTAACATATAATGTATTATTTGCCCCAGGGTGCAGGTCTGTGAACCATCAGGCTTACACATTTCACAGCATTCACCATAGCACATACCCTCCCCAATGTCCATCACCCAGCCACCCTATCACCTCTCACCCCCCAGCAACCCTGTTTGTTTCATGAGATTAAGAGTCTCTTATGGTCTATCTCTCCTGATCTCATCTTGTTTCATTTTTTCCCTCCCTATCCCCCATGAACCCCTGCCATGCCCCTCAAATTCCTTATATCAGAGAGGTCATATGATAATTGTCTTTCTCTGATTGACTTATTTCACTTAGCATAATACCCTGTAGTTCCATCCATGTCATTGCAAATGGCAAGATTTCATTTTTTTGATGGCTGCATAGTATTCTATCACACACACACACACACACACACACAACACATCATGTCTTCTTTATCCATTAATCTGCTGATGGACATCTAGTTTCTTTCCATAGTTTGGCTATTGTGGACGTTGCTGCTATAAACATTTGGGTACATGTGCCCCTTCGGATCACTACATTTGTATCTTTAGGGTAAATACCAATAGTGCGGTTGCTGAGTCATAGGATAGCTCTATTTTCAACTTTTTGAGGAAACTCCATGCTGTTTTACAGAGTGACTGCACCAGCTTACACTCCCACCAACAGTGTAGGAGGGTTCCCCTTTCTCCATATCCTTGCCAGCATCTGTCATTTTTTGACTTGTTAATTTTAGCCATTCTGACTGATGTGAGGTGGTATCTCACTGTGGTTTTGATTTGTATTTCCCTGATGCCGAGTGATGTGGAGCACGTTTTCATGTGTCTGTTGGCCATTTGGACGTCTTCTTTACAGAAATGTCTGTTCATGTCTTCTGCCCACTTCCTGTTTGGGTTATTTGTTCTTTGGGTGTTGAGTTTGATACGTTCTCTATAGATTTTGGAGATATGTCACTTGTGAATATCTTCTCCCATTTTGTTCATTGTCTTTTGGTTTTGTTGACTGTTTCCTTTGGTGTGCAAAAGCTTTTGATTTTGATGAAGTCCCAAGAGTTCATTTTTGCCCTTGCTTCCCTTGCCTTTGGTGATGTTTCTAGGAAAGAGTTACTGTAGGTTGAAGAGGTTGCTGCCTGTGTTCTCCGCAAAGGATTTTGATGGATTCCTGTCTCACACTGAGGTCTTCAATCCACTTTGAGTCTATGTTTGTGTGTGGTTTGAGGAAATGGTCCAGTTTCATTCTTCTGCATGTGCTGTCCAATTTTCCCAACATCGTTTGTTGAAGAGACTATCTTTTTTCCATTGGACATTCTTTCCTGCTTTGTCAAAGATTAGTTGCCCATAGACTTGAGGGTCCATTTCTGGGCTCTCTATTCTGTTCCATTGATTTATGCATCTGTTTTTTGTGGCAGTATCATACTGTCTTGATGATGACAACTTTGTAATAGAGCTTGAAGTCTAGAATTGGGATGCCACCAACTTTGGTTTTCTTTTTCAACATTCCTCTGGCTATTCAAGTTTTCTTCTGGTTCCATATAAATTTTAGTATTATTTGTTCCATTTCTTTGAAAAAAATTGATATTTTGATAAAGATTGCATTAAATGTGTAGATTGCTTTCGGTAGCATAGATATTTTCATATTTGTTCTTCCAATTCATGGGCATGGAACATTTTTCCATTTCTTTGTGTTGTCTTCAATTTTTTTCATGAGTATTTTATAGTTTTCTGAGTACAGATTCTTTGCCTCTTTGGTTAGGTTTATTCCTAGGTATCTTATGGTTTGGGGTGCAATTGTAAATGGGATCAACTCCTCAGTTTCTCTTTCTTCTGTTTTGCTGTTGGTGTATAGAAATGCAACTGATTTCTGTGCATTGATTTTATATCCTGACACCTTACCGAATTCCTGTATGAGTTTTAGCAGTTTTGGAGTGGAGTCTTTGGGTTTTCCACATAAAGTATCATTATCATCTGCAAAGAGTGAGAGTTTGACTTCTACTTTGCCAATTTGGATGCCTTTTATTTCTTTTTGTTGTCTGATTGCTGAGGCTGGGACTTCTAGTACTATGTTGAATAGCAGTGGTGATAGTGGACATCACTGCTGTGCTCCTGACCTTAGGGGAAAAGCTCCAGGTCTTTCCCCATTGAGAATGATATTTGCTGTGGGTTTTTCATAGATGCTTTGATGATACTAAGGTATGTATCCTCAATCCCTACACTGTGAAGAGTTTTGATCAAGAAAGGATGCTGTACATTGCCAAATGCTTTTTTAGCATCTATTGAGAGTATCATATGGTTCTTGTTCTTTTTTTTAATTAATGTATTGTATCATATTGATTTATTTGAGGATGTTGAACCAATCTTACAGCCCAGGAATAAATCCCACTTCGTTGTGGTGAATAATCCTTTTAATGTACTGTTGGATCCTTCTGGCCTAGTATTTTGGTGAGAATTTTTGCATCTGTGTTCATTAAGGATATTGTTCTGTAATTCTCCTTCTAAATGTGGTCTTTGCCTGGATTTGGGATCAAGGTCATGCTGGCCTCCTAAAAGAGTCTGGAAGTTTTCCTTCCATTTCTATTTTTTGGTACAGTTTCAGGAGAAAAGGTATTAATTCTTTAAATGTTTGGTAGAATCCCCTGGGAAGCCATCTGGTCTTGGGCTCTTGTTTGTTGGGAGATTTTTTTTCTTTTAAAGATTTTTATTTATTTATTTGATAGAGCTCGCAGGCAGACAGAGAGGCAGGCCGAGAAAGGGAGAAAGCAGGCTCCCTGCTGAGCAGAGAGCCATTTGTGGGGCTTGATCCCTGGACCCTGGGATCATGACCTGAGCTGAAGACAGAGGCTTAACCCACTGAGCCACCCAGGCGCCCCTGTTGGGAGATTTTTGATGACTGCTTCAATCTCCTTACTGGTTATGGGTCTGTCCAGGTTTTCTATTTCTTCCTGATTCAGTTTTGGTAGTTTATATGTCTCTAGGAATGCATCCATTTCTTCCAGATTGTCAAATTCACTGGTGTATGGTTGCTCATAGTATGTCCTTATAATTGTGTTTCCTTGGTGTTGGTTGTGGTCTCTCCTCTTTCATTCATGATTTTATTAATTTGGGTCCTTTCTCTTTTCTTTTTGATAAGTATGTCCAGGGGTGTATCAACCTCATTAATTCTTTTAAAGAACCAGCTCCTAGTTTCATTGATTTGTTCTACTGTTCTTTTGGTTTCTATTCATTGATTTCAGTTCTGATTTTTATTATTTCTCTTCTCCTGCTGGGTTTAGGCTTTCTTTGCGTTCTTTCTCCAGCTTCTTTATGTGGGGTTAGGTTGTGTACTTGAGACCTTTCTTGTCTCTTGAGAAAGGATTGTATTGCGATATACTTTCCACTCAGGACCAACTTTGTTGTATCACAAAGATTTTGAACAGTTGTATTTTCATTTTCATTTGTTTCCATAAATTTTTTAAAGATTTTATTTATTTATGTGACAGACAGAGATCACAAGTAGGCAGAGAGGCAGGCAGAGAGAGAGAGAGGAGGAAGCAGGCTCCCTGCTGAACAGAGAGCCTGATGTGGGGCTCAATCCCAGGATGCTGAGATCATGACCTGAGCCGAAGGCAGAGGATTTAACCCACTGAGCCACCCAGGTGCCCCATCCATGAATTTTTTTAATCCTTCTTTAATTTCTTGGTTGAAATTCATTCATTCTTTTGTAGGATGCTCTTTAGTCTCCATGTATTTGAATTCTTTCCAACTTTCCTCTTGTGATTGAGTTCTAGTTTCAGGGCACTGCATCTGAAAATATGCAGGGAATGATCCCAATCTTTTGGTACTGGTTGAGACCTGATTTGTCACTCAGGATGTGATCTATTCTGGAGACTGTCCCATGTGCACTAGAGAAGAATGTGTATTCTGTTGTTTTAGACGGAATGCTCTGAATATATCTGTGATGTCCTTCTGGTCCAGTGTGTCATTTAAAGCCTTTATTTCCTTGTTGATCTTTTGCTTAGATGATCTGTCCATTTTCAGTGTGGGAGTCATAAAGTCCCCTATAATTATTATATTATTGTTGATGTGTTTCTTTGATTTTGTTATTAATTGGTTTATATAATAGGTTGCTCTATGTTAGAGGCGTAGATACTTAAAATTGTTAGATCTTCTTGTTGGACAGACCCTTTAAGTATGATACATTTTCCTTCCTCATCTCTTATTATGGTCTTTGGCTTAAAATGTAATTTATCTGGTATAAGGATCCCCACCCCAGCTTTCTTTTGATGTCCATTAGCATGGTAAATTGTTTTCCACCCCCTCACTTTAAATCTGGAGTTGTCTTTGGGTTGAAAATGAGTTTCTTGCAGATGGCATATCAATGTGTCTTGTGTTTTTTATCCATTCTGATACTGTGTGTCTTTTGATTGGGACATTTAGCCCATTTACATTCAGGATAACTGTTAAAAGATATGAATTTAGTGCCATTGTATTACCTATAAGGTGACTACTATGACGTATTGTCTCTGTTCCTTTCTGGTCTGTTACTTTTAGGCTCTCTCTTTGAGTAGAGGACCTCTTTCAATATTTCCTATAGGGCTGGTTTGGTGTTTGAAAATTCTTTTGTTTGCCCTGGAAGCTTTTTATCTCTCCTTCTATTTTCAATGACAGCCTAGCTGGATATAGTATTCTTGGTTGCATATTTTTCCTCATTTAATGCTCTGAATGTCATGCCAGTTCCTTTCTGGCCTGCCAGAGACTGTGGATAGGTCTGCTGTCAGTCTATTGTTTCTTCTGTTGAATGTTACAGACCTCTTGTCCTGAGCTGCTTTCAGGATTTTCTCTTTATCAGTAAGACTTGTAAGCTTTATTATTAGATGACGAGATGTGGGCCTATTTTTATTGATTTTGAGGGGTGTTCTCTGTGCCTCCTGGATTTTGATGCTTGTTCCCTTAGCCAAATTAGGGAAATTCTCTCCTATAATTTGCTCCAATATACCTTCTTCCCCACTCTCTCTTTCTTCTTCAGGGATCCCAATTATTCTGATATTGTTTAGTCTTATGGTAGCACTTACATCTCAAGTTCTCCCCTTGTGGTCCAGTAGTTGTTTGTCTCTCTATTGCTCTCAGTTTCTTTATTCTCTATCATTTGGTCTTCCATATCACTAATTCTCTCTTCTGTCTCATTTATCCTAGCAGTAAGAGCCTCCATTTTTGATTGTACCTCATTAGTAGCATTTTAAAATTTCAACTTGGTTAGATTTTAATTCTTTTATTTCTCCAGAAAGGGATTCTCTTATGTCTTCCATGCTTTTTTCAAGCCCAGCTAGCACCTTGTTAATTGTCATTCTGAACTCTAGTTCTGACATATTACTAATGTCCATTATTGATTAGGTCCCTAGCCATTGGTACTGACTCTTGTTCTTTTTCTTTTCTTTTTTTTTTTTTTTGGTGTGCTTTTCTGCCTTATAATTTTATGCAGATAAAAATAGGTGAATGAGAGAACAAAATACTAAAAGGATAACAATGCCCTCAGAAAAATATAGACTAACCAAATCAGAAGAGACCCAAAACCAGGGCAGGGAGAAGAAAGGGGAAAAGATTATATATATATACACACACACACTCACACACACACACACACACACACACACACACATATGATTGGTTAATAGAACAGAGCCACATATTTGATTTTGGATATATTTTGGTCTGTTAGTAGAAACTACCTTCCAAAATTTTAAGGAATGAAAAACATACACACACAAAAGGGCAAACATGATGAAGGGATGGAATATTACTGTAGAGATGAAAGAAATTAATAAGATAAGACATTGGTTGAAAAAAGAAAAAAAAAAGAGGAAAGAATATGATCAGGATGGAGACTGAAACAAAGCCATGTGCTATATTTAGGGTATATTTTGATCTAATAGAGGAAATTGTATCCCAAAATTTTAAAGAAAAAAAGCTATATATATATATATATATATATATATATACACAAAAAAAATAAGGTTTAATACACTGAAGGTATAAAATATGACTATAACAATGAAAATTAAAGAAGATTACAAAAAAGGTATTGTTAGGATAAAATAGTTAAAAATGTTAAAATAAGAAAGAGGAAATTTTTAAAAAAATAGAATAATAAAAAATAAAAAAAAATTAACTTTGAAAGACCAAAGGATCATGAGAAAAAAACCATGAGTTCTATGTGTTGCTTTCCTCTAAGTTCTGGAGTTCCACTGTTCTCATTGATCAGTGAACTTGGTCTTGGCTGAATGTTCTTGATGATCTTCTGGGGGAGCAACCCGTTGTAGTGATTCTCAAATGTCTTTGCCCGAGGCGGATCTGCACTGCCCTTGCCAGGGGCCGGGCTAAGTAATCTGCTCCGGTTCGCTCTCAAAGGTTTTTGTTCCCTGAATGCTTTCTGTAGAGTTCTGGAGGATGGGAATGAAAATGGCGGCCTCCCAGTCTCCGGCTCGGAGGAGCCAAGAGCTCAGGGCTTCACTCCTCAAAGCACCCTCGGAGAAAAGCAGTCAATGCCTCCCATCTTTCTGGTCTCCAGCCGCACTCCGTGTGCACGCGGCCTGTTACTGAACGTTTCTATCACAAGCTCATGGCCACGTTTGGAGTCTCCAAACCTAGTCAATTCCTGCAGTGTGCTCCTGTGACACTCCTCTGGGACGAGGAAGGTAAGTCTCCCTGGATCTGCCCCTTGTGGGGTCCCTGCCCAAAGAGCAGTGGCCAAACTGTGCCTAGGATCATGGTTTAAGGTAATCCTGAGCTGAGAGCCCACTCCTCGGCTCTCTCTGCAGCCAGCTTTCCCCCTCCAATACCTGGGAGCTCTGCCACATTCAGACACCCCTGGTCTCTTTGTGACCCCACAGGTCCTGAGACCACACTGTCCCCATGAGGGCTCCATCTCCCCAAACCCCGCTTAGCCTCTGGAGTGACGTCCCTCAGTGAAGCAGACTTCTAAAAGTTCTGATTTTGTGCTCTGCTGCTCTACCACTTGCTGGGAGCTGGCCCCTCCCTCCATGGTCTCTCTTCCCAAATGTTGCCTCAGATTCACTTCTCCACAGTCCTGCCTTCTGGAAAGTGGTTGATTTTCTGTTCCTAGAATTGTTGTTCTTTTTCTCTTCTCTCTCCTGTTGAGTTTGTAGCTGTTCAGAATAGTTTGATAACTATGTAGCTGAACTTCTGGTCCCTGATGATATTCAGGTCTCCTACTTCTCTGCCACCTTGCTCCTCCCTCCTTGCTCATGGTATTCTGAGATACACAGAAATTTAAACATTTTTTATGTAGTTGAATCCATCGATCATTGTTTTTGTGGCTTCTTGGTTTTATGGCAAAATTTTAAAAGGTCTTCTTCATCTTGAGGTTATTAAAATATTCTCCATCCTATACCCTCCTCATTCTTTCAGGGTTTCCCTTTTCGTTTAAATCTTGATCTATCTGGAATTTTTGTGGGAGTGTGAGAGAGGGATCCAACTTTCCCTCCAAGAGAGATGTGGGGCCCTTTTGCATACTTACTGAGTTTTATGTTCTGGGCATCCCTGACCTATGCAGGGTGTGGCTGCACAAGGTAGTGTGTCCCCCCATTGCCAGTGTGTTTGCAATCAAGACACAGGAGGGCTCTGGAGGGAATGTTAAGAGTCTCATGGGAAGAGGAGAATATTGACTTACTGGAAGAGAGGGAGCTGGAGTGAGAGGCTATGAGCATGGTGGTATTAGTGGAGAAGACAAACATTTTAGATAAAGAGAAACAACAAGGGCTGTTTTTGCCATTAGGTATGGTTTTCTTTTCAATATTTTTTATTTCTATTATATGCCTACCTGCATTGAAGGAAGTTTTAGAAGTTTTATTTAGGACAACTGAACAGGTTTGTGAAGGTATAAAATAATAGAGAAAATAAATATATTGGGGGCGCCTAGATGGCTCAGTGTGTTAAAGCCTCTGCCTTCGGCTCAGGTCATGATCTCAGGGTCCTTGGATCGAGCCCCGTGTTGGGCTCTCTGCTCAGCAGGGAGCCTGCTTCCCCCTCTCTCTGCCTACTAGTGATCTCTCTCTCTGTCAAATATATAATTTATTTATTATATATAATTTATTTATTATATAATATTATATATAGGAAATATATAGAAATAACAAAGGTTTTAAGAGCTCTGTGCCAGGAATGGGGCAGAGACATATATATATACACATATGTATATATATATATATATGAGCTCCTGGCACAGAGCTCTTAAAACCTTTGTTATTTCTATATATAATATTATATAATAAATAAATTATATATATATCTATAGATGTATATCTATATATATGTCTCTGCCCCCATTCCTGGCACAGAGCTCTTAAAACCCTTGTTATTTCCTAAGTAGTAAGAGTACGAGGAGCCTCTTTTGTTCTAATATTTAGTCTTTGACCTGTTCCTGCCATAGGACTCCTAAAACCCGTATAAATTCCTAAGTGGTAAGAGTACTGTGAGCATCTTTTGTTCCAATGAGGGGAGACCGAATGGGTCCTACATGGCTTTTCAGATGGGAGCTGTCATCAGAAAGACCAGACCATGATTAGAACTTGGAATTTTAAGAGAGGGGAGGAGCTGGAAGTAGAATGAACATTTGGTCATGCCTACTTGAGGAGGCCTCCATAAAACCTAGTTGTATGGGGTTCAGATAGCTTTTGGGTTGGCGAACAGGTGGAAGTGCCGGGAGAACGGTGTGCCCAGAGAGGATATGGGAGCTCAGAGCCTTCCCCACATAGCTTGTCTTAGGCATCTCTTCCATCTGAATGTTCATCTACATCCTTTATCATACCCTTTTATGATAAACCTGTAAATGTAAGTAAACTGTTCTCCTGAGCTCCATGAGATGCTCTAGTGAATGAATTGAACCCAAGGCACGGGTTCTGGGAACCTCAGCTTTAGGGTCAATAGGTCACAAGCATGGGTGATGGCCTGGACGCGTGACTGGCATCTGAAGAGGGGACAGTTTGGTGGGACTGGGTCCTGACCCTGGGGGATCTGATGCTACCCCCAGGTAGAGACTGTCAGAATGGAGTGAAATTGGAGGGCACCCAGCTGGGGCTGGAGAACAACCTTATGTGGATAAAACCTCCCACACACTGGGTTCCCAGAAGTAAAGTGTGCTGTGTGGGTCGTCGAGGAGGTAGACGGGAAAGAAACGGCCGGTGAAAAAGAACTGGGTTGTTTCCTACTCAGGAGGTAGACTGCATTGAACTTTTGGAATATGAAGGGCTCCCATTTACCTAATTTCAAATAAAATTTGTAATAGTAGCATTGTCCTCTATTGCTCTATGTGCACCTGTAAGTGCACGATTGTTAACTGTCTGTGCACAGGTACTCTTAGTTGGGTACACAAAGGGTACAACTTTAGTTTCGACTTTGATGTACCAAGGAGATGATACAGCCCACAAAAATGACTACATTTATTCTCTTTTTCTGCTGCTCTTGGCTAGAGGTTCATTTCTTTCAGCTTTTTGTGTTCATGGGAGGGATGAGGTCAGGTTCTAACTGTTGAAAGTCTGATGTCTTAAATGGTTCGATTAGGTTAAGAGATTGTCCAGGCCTTTCCAGGAAGTTCGCTGACCGGTGTCACTAAATGTTCACAGGCTCCAGCTTCCCCTGGGGTTTCTCCATGCTGCCCTCCAGTCCTGCTTTCGCCTGGCAGCCTCTGTCTTTCATTTTCAGCCGGTTGGAGTGTGCTTCTCTCAGCATTTTGTATTTCCACTCTTGAGGGTGCTGTGATGGGGGAAAGTTTTGGATCTCTGATTTAGGGCAACTATGAATAGGTTTTTGAGGGTTTGTGCACATCTGAACGTAGATAAAGTCTTTAAAAAAAAAAATACTGTTTCCACACACACCTGTTTTTGCTCTCCATTCCTAGCACGAGGCCTCTCCTTCTGCTTCCCCGAGAAAGAAGAGACCATGGGAGAGGAGCTCCTGCAATGACTGTCTTCCTTCGGGTTAAATGACTCTCCTGCTTTGGGTTAGTCTCTGCCTGCGTTCCCTTTCCTCCCTCCCTCCTTGTCAAATGGGAGTGGCTTTTGGTCCATCTCTCACTTGGAATCCATCACCGTCCACCTGCTCAGGAAATCTGTTCCTTTCATCACCCCCTCTCTTTGTATCAGCCTCTCTGTTCACATCCGTAGGGAACTGTGCTCAGCAGGTCCTATTCTGAAAGTAAATGAAGAAATAGAATCTCTGCGTTGACTGCACCTTATCCCTTCCCATGTGCAGCTGAAGTTTCTGCAGGTTGCCTACAGTTATCTGCCATTTGCTCTTCAGCCTTCAATGGTAGGTTCTGAACCTATTGCTTCATTGAAATGATTCTTGCTAAAATCTTCGATGACCTCCTAAATGCTGAATTTACTGGAATTTCCAGTCTTCTCCCCTGCTGACGTTTGGACCACTGTGTCATTGACCACTCCTCCTTCCTGACATCTCCTCTTCCTTCTTGAGGTTCTCCCTGGCTGCCCTGCTGTCTTCGAGACTCTTTCTCCTTCACCCATTTCCCAGATCCAGATTTTCCCTCGGTTCTCTCCAAGTTCTTCATTGCATCCCACCTTAGGAGAACCAGCCATGTCCAGCGCTTTGAGAGCAAGGCATCCGTGCTTTAGATCCTACTATCTCCAGTCCATAAGACTCAGATTTCACTCTTAATTCCAACCCTTTTAAGTTGTATCATCTGGATGGGTCACTTAACTCCCGTAAACTTAGTTTTCTCTTCTTTAAAATAGGCATAATGATTCCTACCTCACAGGGGTGTAGTGGAAGTAAATTAAATCAGATAAACTCTTTAAAACATTTCATTTATTGATAGATTCAGCAAGCATTTTGAGCCCATACTATATTATAGGTACTATGCATAAGCTTTTTAATTTTTTTAAACTGTGATAAATAATAAATATAATTTATAATACAACCTGGGACATACATACATATAAACAAATTTTCCTAAGGAATTCTTACTCTTTGTTTAATATGATATGTTTTGTTATTTTCCATTTCACTGACACTTATACTGGTTATAATCTACTGAACCTCTCAATTCATGATTGAAACATGGCCTAGGGTTTAACTTTTCTTCTAGAACTGGGCTGTCCATTAGGATTTTCAATAATGCAATAATGCGAAAGTGGAAACGTTCTAGATCTTTGCTGTCTAATATGTTAGCAACTAGCCATGTGTGGTTTTAAGCCCATAAAATGTGGCTAGTGCTAGTGAGGAACTGAATTTTACAATCTTAAATGATTAAAAAGTTTTACATTTACAAAGCCACATATGGCTAGTGGCTATGGTACTGGACAACAGAGTTCTAGAGTGCGAGCAACAAGAAAAATAATGAATAAAAGAATAAGGTAATTTCTCCTATTGATAAGGGCAGTGAAGATACTATGGAGTGGAGGGTGGTTCACAGTGACTTTGCTTAAGTCAGGGTTGTCCTGAATTGAGCCATTATCCTAGACTTAGAAACCTGGCCTCCATTTCTGGGACCTAAAGAAAGGCTTATGACTAGTTATTTTCTTCAATTTGGTTGGCTATAGCACAAAAAGATCTGGAAGTAACCTTCTAGGGGAATGCTTCAGCAGTGGGCTCCCATGTCTCAGAGGGGCATTGATTGGTCGTCTCCATGAGAGACAGAAGCCAGGAGCCAGGATCTGAAACATTGACCAACTCTGGCCAAGGGCATCTGACTTCTCTTTGTGATCATTAATCCATCTGGGGAGTGGCCTTGTTTTTCAACATTTCAGGAACTGCCACAGCGTGCTGTCATCCTGGGGTTTACATTAACACCGTAGCTTAATGGAAATTTAGATAGACTATTGTTTCAGAACTATTTGGGGATTTGTAGCCCAGTGATTTGATGAGACTTTGGAGATTTTCATTAAGCCGTTTGGCCTATGTCCGTCATCTTTACGGTGGGTTGAACAGTTAAGTAGATTGTCTTCCTCTTATAAAACTTCAGGCACTCATCAGATCTCATCTTGCTTATTCTTTGCTGCTTCCGTCTTCAGCAATAGAGTGGCAAATGTTGGCTCTGTTCTAGTGAGAAGGACAATGGGGGCCAGAGAGGTTAATTGGCTTACCTCAGGTTAGGGCAACTCAACCGCATGGAATTATGTTTCCGAGTCAGAGTGTTCCATCTTACTAGAACTGCATGCTTCATACTTAAGGATCCATAGATTTCCACATAGATTCATTCATTCATTCCACAGTTATTTACGGAGATTTTACTAAGTGCTGTGCATGGAGATATAGTGGGGAATGAGACATGTTGCCAAGAAAGTGGTATTCTAGTTGAAGAGGGAGAACAGATAAAAAATGTAAACATATGCATGAAATTTTCATTTAAAAGTTTCTAGAAATGTTAACTCTTTAACTCTGTCTTTACCCCGTGCTTTCCTTCATTACTAGGCTTCAGATCTGTTGCTTTACTTTAGCCATATAAACTCTTTTTTTTTTTTTTTAAAGATTTTATTTATTTATTTGACAGAAAGATCACAAGTAGGCAGAGAGAGGGCAGGGGGGGAAACAGGCTCCCTGCTGAGCAGAGAACGCAATGTGGGGCTGGATCCCAAGACCCTGAGACCATGACCTGAGCAGAAGGCAGAGGCTTAACCCACTGAGCCACCCAGGTGCCCCCATGTAAACTCTTATCTCCTTGATTTCCATGCCTGGGTCACTGTATGTGTTCCAGCCAGTTCAGCCATTCCCATAGCTTCCTTCTAATTCTCTGATTCTGGCCAGTCTCTACCTTTTCCTGTTTACATCCATCCAGCTTCTCAGTTTAGTTCTTATCCTAAACCTAGGTTATATCATCCTGGTTCTCCTCAAAAATCATTCTGTGACCCCCGTTGCCCCCAGGCTCAAGTTCATTCTATTCACTGTGGCAGTCAGTTTACCAGTGTTGGAGAGCTCATTTCTTGCTCAACAGATTGCTTATTATTGTAGCACTGGTCTTATTTGTTTTTGCAGCTGATAACTCTTACCACCTATAACCAGTCATGTGAAGAAGGCTAAGAGCATGCAGGCTGGCTGATTCCTGAAGGAACTGTTTGGAAGTCCAGCATGAGCAGTGCTAACTACTAATGGGTGTGAGGTGCAGCATTCAAGGGCCAATAAGGTGTTTCCATAGCCTCCTGGTAGAGCTTGTTGACCCAAAACTCTGGGAAGTTGCTTGACTGGATACATTTTTGTTGGATTCATTTGCATGGAAGGGACAGAAGGAGAGGTCTGAGCTCTAAGATATGTAAAATCCAAACTAGCCACAGACTACCTTAACCTCTTCATGGCATGTGAAGGGGAAATGGCAGTCCATACTTATGGATAGGCATCACTTAATTAAAAAGTAAATGGAAATTTCTGGACAGAAGGAAACACCCATTCAGTGTGAGGTTTATCTTAACCCTGTATTCATTCAGTGTTGTTTACAGGCAATAGCTCCCTGTGGGGTGAAACACTGAATAACCAGAAGGCTAAGAAATGGTGGAATTCTATGGTTAGTTTTGGCGTGGAATCTATACACCTGTAATTCAGTGATTCAAATTTAGTGGTCAGCACCCAGCCAACATTCTGTCTTTAAGCATTTGTTGTCATGAGGCAAATATATGCTGAAGTATTTTCTGACCCAGGCCTGCTAAAGATTCCCCAGATATATAACAGTTTTTCTAGATTGGGTTTCTTATTTTTTTTTTTTTTAAGTGAACTCTACACCCACTTTGGGGCTTAAACCTAGGACCCAGAGATCAAGAGTCATAGGCTCTCCCAATTGAGCCAGGCAGGTATCCCTCCAGAGAGATTTCCTGGCCCGTTAGATAATAGAAAGAAAATTTAATAAAAAATTATTTTGTTCTATTGTGTCTTATTGGAGAAAATAAAATTTTTGAAGCTGTTGTCAGTGATGCCAAAGGAGGCAAATGAAATTCATTTCTGCCTATTTTGAGGACAATGCTAGAAATTGTTCTCTGTCTTATTTTGCAAAATAAGGAGTACTTTTTAAAGATAAGGTACAATAGCTCCATGCTTTCCATTTTAAGGTAGAGTATAATTTTTAATGTCTCTGCTACGAGTGAGTTATGATTTTCTACAATATTTTAAGCAAAATATATGTTTAGCTGACAACTTTGTACTGTACAAACAATGCTATTATGACAATAACAGAAATCAAGCAAGCAAAAAAGAGAGGAAAAAAATATCTGTAATCTTGCCATTCTAAAAACCAGCTGTTTTAATGTGTTTCCTTCCAGTTACTGTCAATACGTTATCTCATTTTCATATAGTTACAATCTTAGCTAGACACAACTTTACAATCAGTTTTTTGCTTCTAATGTTACATAAGCCTTTTTTCCCAGCCACTTTGCATTTTGAAACCCTAATGTGCTTTTATAATAGAATTGCAGGGCAATAATGGATTTCTCCAAAAAGGTTCACTGAGTTCTGGAATTGAAGGGTTTTCACTGCTATTTTCCACATCACCATATTGTGGTTAATTGTACTTTTACTGTTACAACGAAGACAACAGTCTGCTAGGAGCCAAACCGAGCTCCTTGGATAAACAACTCTAGGAGACCAAGGGACATATCACAATCTGTGAATGCTAAGACTTTGATTTTTCTCTCTTGTTCTAGAAAGAGCACAAGGCTCTTAGAGTTTACCCTCAAGGCATTGAAACTACTGCTCAGTTTCGTGGAAGGGAACGCACCTAGGTCTTTGTGGCACCTAGGTCTTTGTGGCTTGCCACCTTTCCAGGGACTCAATAAAAGAAAGGCCACTGATAATACTAAACATTCTAGTGACAATTTAGAATCTGTTGTTCACTCTGTCATTCCAAAGTTCCCAAGCTATTCTGTCAAGGGAGAGAACATTTTGATAGTAGAAGCAAAGGGAGACATTAAAGGGTTTGCATGCTATAGTAAAGGCAATCTATTGGGAGTTACAGGGGTCTTTCATTTGTTTTTCTCATATTTGTCCAGGGCTGTGTAGGGCTTTCCCAGGGATTTAGTATTCTCCCATTAGCAGACACCAAGAGAATTATTCAAAAACTATTCCCTAGAATAAAATGTGAGCCAAGCTAGTGGTCCTCCTTGGAAAAAACCTGGAGGAAAGGTGACATGGTGGGAGGGAAGCAAGGGGGTTGGCTCTCTCTCAGTGTTTCTCATTTGGCACATGAGATAACCTTCAAGAGTTTCTGTTCTGTACTTGCCCCTGATAGGCCCAATGTGTTCTGGGACTTAATGTGCTAATAATATTCATAAACCTTGTTAACTATTATGAGATTATTATCATCATCGTCATCATCTTCATCAGCCTCAAGCGTGGATGACCAAATGTTCTGGGTCTGTGAGGGCTGCACAAATATGAATTTTATCCCAGACCCATCTGATTTATTTAAAAAAGTACATATTGCTAATAGTAATTTGCTGGTATTCATAGAAGGATGGCACACTGCAAATCTGGACCTGGCTAAAACAGGTATGAAATGGCTAAGTGGCAAAATACTGGGTTCTTTCATAGAACAAACTGGATATACAAACCCTTGCATACTCTAACCACAGCTGGGTTGCCCCTGTTTGCTCGTTCATTGGACAAATATTGGTTGATTATCTACTCTGTGCAGGCACTGTAGCAGGGGGACTGGGCTATATGTATGAGCAAAGGAAGCAAAGTCCTTTTCTCAAGGGACCTTCAACCTGGTGGAGAAGAGAGATGTAATTTAAAAATCTTGTAATCTTGTAATAAATGCAAAATTATTAACAGATTTATTTATTTATTTTAGAAAGAGAGAGCATGAGCGGGGGAGGGGCATAGGGAGAGGGAGAGAGAGGATCCCAAGCAGACTCCCTGCTGAGTCCAGAGTCTGATGAGGGACTTGATCTCAAGACCCTGAGATCAAGGCCTGAGCCCAAGTCAAGAGTCAGTCGCTTAACTGACTGAGCTACCCAGGCTCCCCAATGAATGCAAAAATCTGTGATGGATAGAAGGAGGTCCAGAGTGCAGGGCGGTGACCTGGTCAGGGAAAGTTTCTCCGGGAAGTGATGATTGACCCAAGGCGGGAAAGAAGAAGAATACAAAATAGCTGACATTTGCTAAGTGGTTATCATGTGCCAGGCCCACATATCAGTGCTTTATATGAATTTTGTATGAGATATGGACTCCCTCATACCCAGGTGAGAAAGTTCAGTGTAGAGACACTAAGCACCTGGTCGAGGATAACCCCTACTGGTGAGCTAGTGAGCAGAGGAGTGTGCTTGGAACTCAGTGTGATGGCAAAACTGGTTCTAACCACGCTGTTAGACTATCTCCCATCCTTCCTGAAATAGAAGTTAACCAGGCAAAAAGAATTGTGGGAAGGGAGTACTGGGCAGAGGTAAGACCATGTACAGAGCACAGACCTATAAGAGAACAGGAAGGAAGAAGAAGTGAGTGGAGAACAGGGGAGCTGGATATGTGGGTGCAGGGAGTTTGGGAGGTGAGGCTGGGAGTGGGGCAGTCATGTCAGACTCCAGCCCTGCCCAGGAGGAAACCACCTTAGGTGGACACGATCAGACTTGAGTTTTGAAAAGATCAGTTTAGATGTAGGATGGCAAAGACAGATTTCAGGAGATGAATGAAAACTTTGGAATGTTGGGGTCTGAGAGCAAGGGAAGTAATGAGATAAGTCCTAACTTTCTGACTTGGGCAATTTGATAGAAAATGATACTGTTTGTTGAGAAGGGAGCAGTGGGTGATGACCTTTTTTGAAGGAAGAGTTCATGAATTTGTTGTGGGAAGGTTGAGTTTGAGGTGCCTTTCAGACACTCAAGTGGACTTGTCTAGTAGATCATTTTATGTAGAGATCAGGAGCTTAGGAAGAGGTTAGGCTAGGTGGTAGAAATCTGTAAGTCGTCCCAAGGAGAGCTGGTGATAGTGTCCATAGTTGTGGGCTGGATGGTCTAGGGGGAGAGCCCTTGTATCCTCACCCCCTTCCTAAGCTTTCTTCTCTTGAACTTGCTCTAGAGGTGTATGTGCCCACCTCCTTGCCATGCTAACTCTCTCTGCAAACCTCAGTCCTTTGTTGCTCCCCCATCAGTCCTGCCCTCTTCATTTGTGTCTTCATTTTATATCCCTCCATGAAAGCTCCTAAAGTCTATTTCCTTGCTGTCCACCGCTCACCCTTGCCTGTCTTGAGTGCTGATTTTCTGTCCTTGGCCCCACTGAAATTTTTCTTTCAAATGTAGATGGTGACCTCCTAAGCACTAGATCCAATGGCCCATCTCATCTCATCTTTTCCTTAGCATCTGACTATTGACACTTCCTCCTTTAAACATTCCCCTTCTCTGGGTTTCATGATGCTGAGCTCTTGACCCTCCACTTCTTTCTCAATTCTCCTGTCTTCTTCATGGGCTTCTCTTTATGCATCTACCCTATAAATGTAAATATCCTCCAGGAGTGTGTTCATCTTCCTCCTTCTACACCTACCCTTGCTACCTCAGATATCTCATTCAATTCTGTGGACTTAACAGCCCCTCCCTTGTGGATAGCACCAAAATGTATCTTTTTTTTGGTTTAACCAAAATATATCTTGATTGCCAGCACCTGGGTACCCTACACCTGAACGTCCAGCTGCTGCCTGAACACCTCCCCTCCATATCCTGCCAGTGTCCCTAACTCTGCATGGCCCAGACAAAATGTTCTCTTTTCAGACAAGTCAGTGTCTACACCATCTATTTTGGTTGAGTCCTTTTTCTTTTCATTCTCTTTAATACTTTGCTGTGCTCCTGTTTTCAGAGCCTTGTTACCTGCAGCCTGATGGGCCTTTGCTATTGCCTTCTTCCTTACTTCTTGGTCTGAATGAATCCACTGCATTGGCTCTAAGTGAATCACGTATTTAACCCACCATTAT
The DNA here is from genome assembly GCF_020171115.1 of Neogale vison. Classification (NCBI taxonomy): domain Eukaryota; kingdom Metazoa; phylum Chordata; class Mammalia; order Carnivora; family Mustelidae; genus Neogale; species Neogale vison. The sequence continues at coordinate 83,009,138 of NC_058102.1, forward strand.
CATGCCTCAGCCCCAAATCTTTAATAATCTTGTTGTCGTAGAATTATGTATTGACACTTAACTTCATTTTAAGGACCCTTTCAACATGGTCCTGGTATAGCCTATCATTGTCATCTTCTACTACCTCCTGACACCCAACTTCTGACCCAAGTATGTCAGCCTCTCCTCCAGGCTGTGTGACTGTTGAAGACAGACATCCCTGCCTCAGAATCTCTGTATCACCGTCACTTCACACCTGGGATGTAGTAGGTGCTCACTAAAGTTTTGTTGGGTGCTTGAAAACAGATTTGCTAATTCCTACAAATGTCTGCTGCTTCCCCATCCTTGTCTTGGCACTGTAGTGTGCTTTCTCCCTGGTAGGACTCCTTCTTTTTGTCTTAAGCAGTGGCATGATATATGTAATAATGCTATTTAAAGATGTGCAATATATATATATATTTGTTATTATTTGATCCATGTAGTAAAAATCTCCCCGACTTTCAGGACTCATTTTCAATGCCACTTCCTTCATGAAACCATTTCTTAGCCCTTTGATTTAAGAACCATCCACTTTCGGCAACTTCAAAATACCTTTTTGGAAAATGGGGCTCTGTCTTGCTCTGATTTAAAATGTCTCCAGAAGCACCTAAAATGATGTCTTTCCCAGAGCTGGTTTTTAATATCTGTGGACCCGACTTAGGTGAAGTGGTGTGTATGATTGCCAATGTCTTCCATCATAAGTGAAAAACGAGTCAAAGATTTAGAGCTGTCTTGATTTTGCTTCAATAGCCAGAGGGAAAGCAATCATGCTTCTCCCATAGAACCATCAAAAGAAGCAATGTAACCATATGGACCACAACGGGTAGCTGTCTCTGCCACTCAGCTTGGGAATAAATAAAATTAAGGCATTATGAAGGTGGAAACCTGAATATTATGCAAACAGAGGCATGTTTCTTAGGGAGCTAATCTCTATGTGATCTTTCGTTCCCAACCCGCTGGCTCTGCTGGATTCCAGTTGCCAACCAAGCCAGGGGCAAGCACATCAAACATATCACAGCCTTATTTCTACCACAGGGGCTGGGAAGGGAGTTTCATAAAATTATACTCTGTTTTCAGAATCCTGTATTTGTGATTTGACATTGATCCACTTCCTCAGTCAGTTAACAGAGAGGGGTATAATTCTCAAATCCTCTTATTATCCCAGGGACTTACGATGTTTAGGACCCCGTAGGACCTTTCTCTTCAGGACATGATCCACCCCCTCCCCCTTTTGAAAAATAAACTGAGAGATGGCCAAAATTGTAGGATGAAAAAATAGCCCCGATGAAAGTGTTCTGGACATCTCTCCCAAAGCAGTCACTGAATTACTGGAAAAACATTTATGGGGAGAAACCACAAGGCAGAGGAAGCAGGGTCTAATTCACTCATCAGTAAGTCCATTGTTTCTATCTGGGAATTTTATTTTTCCATGGAAATCCTGTAAAAGGCTAAAACATTCAGAGAACCACTTCGGTTCCACAGGGGGTCCCAGAGAGAAGTTGGGGCAGTAAATGAGAGGAAAGCATTTTGTTCTTGGAGGGGGCGGAATCAGGCATGGGGCAGGGCCGCTGGACTCCCGGCAGGTGTGTAGCAGAGAGTGGGTCACTCCTAGACTGAGTTGGGGTTGACTTGTGAGTCAGGAGATCCAAGAATGAGGACCACCAACTCTTAGTGAAAAGCAAATCATTTTATTTCTTTGGTCTCAGGATATTCATTTGTAAAATGACCACAATGATTCCTGGGCCGGCCTACTTCAGGAATCTGTTACATTGATCCAGGCAGAAATGGGAGTGGGGGGGTGGGGTGGGAAGGAAGCTAAAGCTGTTATCGAAGCATTTTGAGATCTGAGAATGTTCTAGAAACAAACATGCTCTTAGGCTCTCATTTCATTTTGAAAGAGGCAGTACTGTTTTCTATTTATTAAGCGCCCCCCAAAATTATTGAGACCTTCAAACGCTCTGAACCCTCGGGCCAGAGAGCGTGTGGACACGTGAATTGACAGCCTGTCTTCTGTAAATTGCAATGGTGGTAAAGAGAGGACCAATTCCAAGACGCTCTTCCTGGGTTTGAAGTCTTTGCCTAAACATGATTATGCAATGTTTTGAGAGTTCGTTTCAAGATCTCGAATTGCTTATGAAACATTTTGTTTATTAAGTAATTTTTTTTTTTTAAATTGACCAGGCTTTAGTGACTCATGGATTCATGCTAACATATATATGACATTCAGAATTTTGGAATTAGAGGGGGAGAGATCATCTAATTCATCCTCAGGAAAGGAAGTGGGGTGCCAGCAAGTCTAAATGACTTGCCTGGAGCTATAGGATGTCTCTATGGGAAAGCTGGGGTTAAAACCCAAGACTTCACGCTTGCCAGCTTAGTGTTTTCTCTCTTGAATACATTTTCCATGCATATTCTCATGATATATTCTATTTTCATAGTCAATGCTAAATCCTTGAAAGAAAGTAAGAAAGATTTTTTCCTATGGATTCAAAATAAGAAAAACATTTTATGATAAATTGTGCTTTTAAGGATGTACAGTTCTCTGTAAAATTTATAGCTTGTAAAGTGCTTTTTCAGAACATTTAGTCTTTACAACAGTTCAGGTGAAGATTGTTATTAACCTCAGATATGGAAACCACCAAGCAGGAGGAAGTGGGTTGGTCAAGGTTTCTAAAAAATCAAAACTGGGATTCAAGAAAGCTGTTTTTTGTTTTTTTTTTTTAAGATTTTTTAAAAAAGATTTTATTTATTTATTGGATAGACAGAGATAACAAGTGGGCAGAGAGAGAGAGGAGGAAGCAGGCCCCTGCTGAGCAGAGAGCTTGATGCTAGGGGGGTTTGATCCCAGGGTCCTGGGATCATGACCTGAGCTGAAGGCAGAGGCTTTAACCCACTGAACCACCCAGGTACCCCGAAAGCTGGGGTTTTCAATTCTATTCCTGGAGGGTTTTTTTTGTTTGTTTGTTTAATGCTACGTGGAAGTTGCTATCTACATGTTTTTAAATATGAGTGGCTATTCGTCATGGAGATGAGATGCCCATCTGTGTTTGGATCTAAGCCAAAGCGAGGTTCCACCCAAATGTATCCCAAAATGTTGACATCTCTGTCACTGTGATGTGCCCACCCACAGTGGATTGAGTTTTCCAGTTCATCAACAAACTTCATTTACTTGAGAAAGACCTGCCTGATTTATCAATAATAGAGGTGATAATAATAATAAGAAGAGGAAAAATTAAAAGACTTGACATTGATCAAATATTTATTGTTTCCAGATTCTGTTCTAGATTATCAATTCTGTTTATCAATAGTAGCTGATTTGATTTTTTCCAGTAAGCCTAAGAAGCAGGCACTGTTATTATCTCAGTTTTATAGATGATGAGACTGAGGCGCAGAGAGGTCAAGTAACTTGCTCCAGGTGACACAGCTAACAAATGGCCAATATATAAAATTCATATTTTTATTTTCCTTATTAAAAATGTTCACTTTAAAACTTCTTTTTAAAAGTAAGCTCTACACCCCATGTGGTACTTAAGCTCATGACCCTGAGTTCAAGAGTTACATGCTCTTGCTCATAATTTTTATAGAATAACCCTCGCTATTCAATTTTTTGTCTTTAGGTAAAGATGTGGCCCTCTTTTTGAACCAGTTTCTTTGCTGGTTTCTTTGAACCAGTTGATCTTGAGGGCTTTATGCTAGTTCTATCAGCAACCCATCACCCCCTTTTATGTCCTACCTTCAACTCCATGGACCTAGGCTGTCCTGTCATACCTTATTCTACCCTTTCCGGCTCCGCCTTCGCCACATTCCAGGGATAGACACAAGCCACATATCGTTATCATTTTTATTTATATATAAACATCAGGTGGCTAACCTTTCAAAACATTTTAACTTAGGGAAAACAGGGAAAGGAAATAACCATTGCTTCTCTCCTCCCTCCCACTGATTTCTTAAAATACTCATTTTTGAACCCTTTATTCAGAGGTAATACAAAATGCTTTACAAAGGAATAGAAAGTCTAAAATCTCACAGTTCCTTCCCTTGCCGCAACATGTTTATACAAGGAAAATTAGGTGCAAATGAGTAGAAGGACAACCTGAAATGGGGAAATAGCAAGGTGACATCACCAATAAAGATCAAGGCTTGTGTACAAGCCTTTGTAGAATAGATAAAGCTCACCGCTGAGGTGATGCTGTTGGAGCGTATTCTAGGGCACTGTCTTATTTGACATTAAGGTCTTTTTCAGCATCAGCTACTGTATGGCCATCCTTCTTGCTACCCCTGAAGTATGAAGTCCCAGAAATTCCCTCCATCTGTCATTTGAGGTGCCCAGCTGTGATTCAATGGTACATCCTGGTGCAGCTCGGAAGTGAATCATCACAAATTATAACTTTCTTGACTCAGAATCAATGAGTTTTGAAAAACAATTATAGATGTTGAAATTTATACCTTTTTACATGTTCAGGTTTTATGAGATGTATTTACCAAGGCTGGCAATAAACCCAAGTCAAGTTCAAACCATACAGAGTAGATGAATGCTGAAAGAAATAGGAATAATTGTTTACATGTGTATTTGACTTTCCAACCAGAAGGGGTTAAATCCCTGCTTGAGCTGATACATTTTCTCCCTTATGAATTAAGCCCTGAAGTATGTCCACTTCATCATTTTTCTCACACACCTAGCTCTTCCTTTATTATGCCTTGTCTCCACTTGCCTACAGACCGATCTCTCCATATTTTGCTTCTGACTCTAAATAACCATGATCACTCATGATGAGAGAGCCTTGGCTAATGAGATGGCTGTGAGATGTTGAGAAAGTTCTGTTTTGCTTATAAAGACATGACTGTCTCTTTTATAATGTGACTTTTATCTTCTGACAAAGAGCATGGATCTCGCATCTTTTTTTTGCTCTGTGTTTTCGCTCAGTGGTTTTTGTTTGTTTGTTTGTTTGTTGTTGTTTTGCTCAGGGGATTTTGGTTATTATTCAAGGGTGTAATTTTTCAGTCATGGAGAACTGGGTTGAACGTGAGGACGTGGGGCTTGGGGGAAAGGTGGACATTTCTCCCTCCTACTCTGTTAGTGTCCTACGCAAGCCTTTCACAGAATGGGTGGTGAACTGTCTCCTGAAGGAGAGAAAGGTCTATCTTCACAGCATATAATTAGCCCATGATACCTCCATGCTGGTATTTACCTCATTTTCTTCCTTCCTTTCATATGGAATCTTTGTGACTCAGAACTGGCTTCTGTCAAGGAGGAAGGGGTGTGTGTGTGTGTGTGTGTGTGTGTGTGTGTGTGTTGAGTCTGGCACAGACAACTTCCTTTAGCAACTGAAGGGCCTATTAAATGAGGATCATGATGACCTTAACCTGGGTTCTAGTTCGACCAACAACCCAGAGGCAAAGGGTATTACTTGATGTATAATCTCTATTTGAATTTTCTGTCCACTGTATTTACAGTTTGAGGAAAACAAATCTGGCAATATGTACCCACATTCTATCAAGGATGTAACACAAATGTAAACAAGGTGTCCTTTTAAGTCAATATTTGTAAGGAAAAGCACAGTGTGTTCTTGGTATTATTATGTTACAGAAGGCTTCAAAAATTAGTAAAAACATTGAATTTGTTACATATTTGTAACATAGTACAGAAAGTACTATGAAGCACAACAAGAGGAAAGCAGGCATATATTTTAATAAAATCAAATTCATACATGCTCTGATAGGCAAAAAGTTTTGTACTTACATAGATCATGGACGGAGTTTTCGGCCCAGTTTCTTGTGGGGAAAAAGCAGCTTTGAATATTTCACTGGAAAGTAAAATTTTGTCTTTATTGGATTTCCTTTAGATGAAACTGGATAGATGAATAATATATATGTCACATGCCGGTGAGAGTCCTGTGATTTGTACAGCTGTGACTGAGAGGAGCCAGTGGACACTTGAAGGCAAAGAAATCGGAAAATGAAAGGATAAATGAGTGGAAAATTCCACAACTCAAAATCCCAGTGCTCCCTCAAGGACGAGATTGTTACTTGAGAAGGCTCTGTTGAATTTTTGGCATTCTTGCATTATCTCACTTTGAAGATGGAATGTAAATCATGGTGTTCAGCCAGGATCACAATTCTCTGAAGGAGACTCAGATTTGCTGGGACCTTTTGGTGACATCGATTTCCCAAAACTTGAGCGAATAGTTAATGTTTCAAAAGTTCGGGGCATTAAAGATCTCTCCTAGTGGAAAGAGGAGCCTCATTTTGGGGAAGTTTATGGCAAATTTCTTCTCCATGGTCTTCCGACAGAGAACCCGGAAAGAGATCCATTTTTATCTACCAAGATTTTGATGAAATTTGGCCACTTGTAGATTCTATTGCTAATCCTGTGGGGTAGTGTTCAGAGTTCATTTGCTCTAGAAGTCATGGAGACTGCCAGGTGGGCTCAGTAGGGGCTGGACAAGTGCTGGACACTAGTGGTAAGACGTTCCTCATGTCCTTCACCATGTGCAGAACAGTGTCTCCAATACGTTGGGCACCACTGCTAACAGGCAAAACCTTTGAGTTTAAAGTTACTTTTCTGCTTTTCGCTGCCCACTATAATTTGATAATTTTTTAAGCGTCTGAGGCATTTTTGAACCCAAACCTAAATTATCAAAGAAACCATCTAATAAGCTTAACACCTTCTTATGTGCATATTCACGAAAAAGAAATAGAAGATTGTGTGTTGGGGGGAGGGTGTCTGTTTTAAAAATAAAATACTCAGACATCTGGAATTTGAATTTCTCTTCTTCAACTAATTATAGCTTTTGTGTATGAGGCAAAAAGGTCAGCTTCAAGGACACTTAAAAGATCATTTAACATAAACAGCATAAAATTATACAAATAGCAACACATACAGTAGAATTATGACTTAATAGAGACCCATTACTCCTTCAGAACTTACAGATATTACTTACTAGCTGATAATTGTGCATTTCAATGCCAGCTTCAAATTATAAAATTGAGTTTTCTTTAATGGTTTCAATATAGAAAGGACTCAGAGAAAAGGGTCAGTATTCAAAATATGCCTGGTCATTGCTGAAAGAAACTGATGAACTACACCATAGTCTTTTCACTTAGGACAGGATTATATGTTAAGGAGCATATAGGAAGGATTGAGTCACTAACATGGGAGATTCTCTAGAACTTTCAGGGCACTGTCTTCTTTTAGGCTTGCATTGGATCCCATTGCGTGGGCTCTGAGGAGACCCCTAAAGTGAGGGTTCAGGATATAAGATTTTAATAATAGTTAAGAAAGATTTTCTTAGAAGATGTATCTTCTTGAAGTTTAGACTTCTAACAAGACTCAATCAAAGATTTCCCTTTTATCTAATAAGGCGTTCTATAGCTCATGGAATGAAGTGCCTTCAATAAGAGTGAATGTAGCCATTGAGAAGCCCAAACCAATAAGGAAAATATACCGATAGTTTTTAGTAACATTGCTGCTGCACGAATTAGAAAGGTTCTTCTCATGAGAAGTCACAGACAGTGATTTTAAGAAGAGAGAATTCGTGTAATTGATTCTGAGGATTCCCATAGGCCCTGAGGAGGAATTGAACAGGTGGCCTTGGCGAGCTCCCGGTGAGGTGCTATGGAACTTACAGATCATCTCAAATGGACTCATTTCTTGGGACACTAGAGTAGCACTGGATTCCTAATTCTTGAGAGAAGGAGGCTTATTGGGTCAGTGTGGATCAGTCTACCTCAGATGTAAGAGCTGGGGTGTGAGAGGCAGGATCATGGCACAGACCTGGCCCATGGACCACAGTGGGCAGGTTCCTGAGAGCAAGTGTGCGTGGGACTTACCACACCACGAGGGGTGCTGAATTTAGAAATTACAGCCTCTAAGTTTTATGTCACACACACACACACACACACACACACACACACAGAGGTAATCAAAATTCAGGTGGTTTCTTGCATGCTCCAAAGCTGCAGTTAACATAGTTGTAGGAGAAATTATTGCAATACCAGGTAATTAAGTTCAAGGAACGTTATCTTCGCATCTCAACACTCTTGTCATATGCTTAACACAAGATCATTGAAATAGTGATGTGATGATCAGGAAATAGTAAATAACATATATGTAGTGAATAAACACACAAGCTAAAATGCAGGAAAAAAGTAGGAAGCTGAAGGAATGTGGAGTTGGTAGAAAAGATAGACAAAAGGCAATGAAAGATCAAGCCAGAGGGTGCAAAATCCCAGAGGCAACAGAGGGCATTTTCCACTTGGAGAACTGCACTTAGAACCATATTTATTGGAGCACCCAGGTGGCTCAGTCGGTTAAGCAACAGACTCTTGATCTCAGCTCCAATCTTGATCTCGGGGTCATGAGTTCAGGTCCTGCATTGGGAGACTGAAGAAAACCTAAACCAGCTAGGGAAATGGTTCTTTTGCAAGGAAAATTCCTGGTGCTGCTAATCAAGGAGACTTCTCTTTCCTTACAGAGTGCTGTGCATGCTCAAATGAGGTATTATGAGTAAACAAACAAACAAAAAACTTCTAGTGCATGCTCTCCATCTCTTTGTGTGTGGAACCTTCATTAATTATCTAGACACACGACATCTCACAGAGCTGGATCAGGCATGGCTGGAATGCCGATCAGGTAGGGTTAGTGTCCTGTGCTACCTCACAGACTTCCTGATGTCCGAGATTATATTCTATCTTCATCTCTTAGATTCAGTTCCTTGACTAGGGCCTACAAGTGGCAGGTGGTCAGTAAGTATTCATTGATTATATCATGGTTCTTTGGCAGAAGAATGTGCTCAAATTCTAGGAATTCCTTCTCATGCTGTCCAGTCACTTCTTAATTCTCAGAGTGGAGTGAGGACGTCCAGTAGGATAGATTGGAGATAAAGTCTGATTTCTTCTTGAAGCTTGTATTTCTTTGGTATGGAGTGTTTGGAAGTTCTCTGGCATGTGAGACCCCAGAATTATGAAAAAGCCCTCTGAAACTGTACTCCCAAATCTTAACCCTCAATTTTTATTTGATATCTTCTTTATGGTAAATTAATTTTAAACTAACTAATTGTGAGTCAAAGGTTATAGCTGAGGGAGGTAGTAGCCTTGACAGCTATGTCAATTAAGATTCTTCTGTTGCAAATAATGGCATATTTAACTCAAACTAGCTTAAGCAAAGCAAAACTATAGCTTCAGGCCTGGATTTTTATAGGGGCCAAGATGAGGCCAAAGAGAGTTGCTCATGTCAATTTTGGTACCACTTCATCTCAGTTGATTCCTTTCTCAGGCAGTGGATTTGGGTCCTACTTCCTCCAGGTTGATTCAATCCTTCTTTCATGATTGTAAGTTACTATGAAATGTAAAAACTTTCCAAGCTGAAATGCTGCAGGAAAAAAGTCACTGTTGTGGTAACCTCTGCTGAAAGTCTCATTGGCTCTAATTGGGTCATTAAACCACCCTAAACCTATAATTATGATGCAGAGAATAGGAAATGCTGATTATCTTAGACCTGATCTTATATGAAGTACATGGGCTAGCTTGGAAGGATGAGTTGTTTATCCAGGAGAAATCTGGGTTCAGTTGCTTGGAGAAGAGTGAATGAATGTCCAGGGACAAATACAGTTGAGGGCATGTGATCTACCATTTTCTCTTTTTGCATCCATGGCAGATGATAATCAATCATGGTACTTTTTTCCAACTGTACTGGGCATGGTTTTGGCAACCTCATCAGATGAACATTGGATTTAATGCAGAAAATACCTGATAATTCCTTGAGAAAGCTGTGCTTTTCTTCATCAGTAAATTGGGGAAGCAGCAGAGTAAAAGCATTCGATAGTGAGGTGTAAATTGATCAATACTGAGCATTTTTAGTTGCCCCCTGCTTTTTGTTTCTCTCTGTATGTGTTCATTTATTAATAGGAAAGTTTTTTTATAGATTCTGAGAAACACTCTGGAGTTGTGGAATAGTAATGAGTGTGTTGTTTTCAGGGTGGACAATAAAAGCATTGGAAAACATTCTGTGATTTCAGTGGGCACAGCGTGGCCAAAATAATTATGTATTTTCCTACAAGGAAAAATGCAAACCATAAACAAATGAAATCAGACTCAAACAGATGGGTTTCCTTCTGGGGCCCAGTGGTCAGGATTTCAGGAATTCTGAGTCTGAACCCTGATTCCGTGCCACTGTTATCCAGGCAACTCATATGACCACTGGAGTCCCAGGAGGTCCATGTCTTCCTGTGCCATCATCCCAAATGCTTCTAGCACTGGCTCACTTAGGCTAGAACTTCCAGAACGAAACATTTAATTTTTGTGAATTTTAAAGCCTTTCTTTCTTTGTGTCTTCTTCAAGTGCCCTTAGAAGGGCCCGTGAAGAGCAGACCATTAAGTTCTACTGGCTATTTACAACTCTTATAGTGCGAATGTTGGATTGTCCTTTGAAGGCAGGTTTTATGATATGGGAAGTGGGAAGAGCATTGGGGGGTGGGGCAGGTGCCAAAAAGGGATAAAAGTATCCATAAAGAGGAGGCTGAGTAAGCCACCGACAAATGTTACTTCTCACTTTATTATGGGGTCTTAGCTGTAGCCTTGAGGATGCAATCTGAGAGTCTCTAAATTTCAGTGTGTTCATTCTGTCCATCCCACATTAATTTAACAGACATTTATTGAGTGCTACGTTCAAGGCACTAAAGGGAATACAGATGTAATTTCTGACTAAGGAATCTTAATAACCTAGTTGTATAAGATGGAAAAATAGTAATGTTGCATTGTCTGACATAGTGTTTCAAGTTTTCAAGGTTATGATCCTAAAGTTACTCTATGATTATTTGTACTCTCTAGTCTAGAAAAGTATGTTATTTTCTCAGTCACAAAATGTACTTTCTCAAAAATTCTTTGGTAGCTTAACAAGTAAGCCAATATGGTAATGTGAAGACATTTCACTTTGTCTATAGTGTATTTGTACCGTTGTCCTTATGAATCTCTCCTTCTCTTTCCCCTCTCTTTCCTCTTCCGTGCATCTCTCTCCAAGCCCCATCCTCTTTCCTCCCCCTTCTCCTCTGTGTTTTCTTCTTTCTCCTCTCAACCTTCCCTCTGTCTCTCTCTCTCTCTTTCTCTCTCTCTCTCTCTATATATAACCTCTTCTCTTTCCCTCTTTAATCCTACTTTCTTCTCTGTTCCTCCTCCTCTTCCTCCTTCTTTCTCTTCTTCTCTCTCCTTCCTGCCCTCCTCTCTCTCTCCCTCTCCTTCTATCTCTTCTCCTTTCTCCCTCCCTCAGCTTTGCTTCTTTTGTAATTCAATCTCATTACCCCCCTGTGGTGAGGAAAAGGAGGAATTTGACAGCAGGTAGCTCTATGTTTACACCAACACAGGCCCTGACCCTACTGAGGAAGAAGGCATCTCCACTCCTGCAGTATCCATCTATAAGTTATTTCAGTTTACCCAGCTTGGGGTGTGTCCATATTCCAGGGTCAGTCTCCCAGGCCAAGAGGATGAATACCATGATGTAACCCATCTGGGCTGTCACCTTACTCTGCGGCTGGGGCCATAGTCACTGGGTTTGGCAGTTCCACCAAGGCTAAGTGGAGGTGGGGAGAGTGCTTCCCCCAAGGATGTGGGAGTTATTATCAGAAGAAATTGAGGGAAGGGATTCTGAGTAAGAAAAAGCAAAACAAAAGCAAACCAGAGTAAATGGCAATATCTACTGTGTCTAGCAGACACTTATTTTTAAGGCTATATGTCAAAAGAAATTCCTTTGAATTCTAAGCAACTTTTTTTTTTCAGTTTGCTTATTTTTTAAATTAACATATAATGTATTATTTGCCCCAGGGGTACAGGTCTGTGAATCATCAGTCTTACACAGTTCACAGCACGCACCATAGCACATACCGCCCCCAATGCCCATAACCCAACCACCCTATCCGTCCCATCCCCCTCCTTCCCAGCATCTCTGTTTGTTTCCTGAAATGAAGTTACTCACCAGTTTAAACACTGCCTATATTCCTAACACTGTCCTAATTAAAACATCACATCAGACCTACATTATAGGTGTTATGGTTATTCCCATTTTGCAGATGAGGAACCAGAGATGTGGAAAATTAAGGAACACAAACTCTCAAAGGAGGAATTAGGATTCAAACCCCAGTACTTGCTTGGCTCCAGAGTCTCTACTCTTAATTACAGCCAATATGCACCCCCCCAAGGCAGCTAATTTTCCTTCCCCAATGCCATTACGGTACCTTGCAATTTTACTACCATACCACTTGTCTCTGTGGCTTTCTTCCCCACTGAACTTGAAGATTCTGGACAGCAGAGGCACTTTTTCAGGATAAAATTCATGGAAGATAAGCTAAAGCCCGGGAACATTTATTTTCACGCAGCCTTGATAAATTGACACTGAATTCATCATTATCTCCTATGAAGGGAGTAGCTAACATGTTATTTAACAGCTAGGGTCTAAATCATTCACTCTGATATAAAGAACAGGATGGTATAGTATTATAAAAAATCAGTTTGTGAAAGCTGTCACAAAGCATTTAGAGACCAAGAGAAAAAAATGAAAGGGTCAGTTCAATTCAACTCAACAAATTTTTATGGAGTATATATTTTGTGCCAGGATCACTAGATTAAATTATAATCATACCAGGAAGAAAATAATAAAATGACCAGTGGATATACATTTAACAAAGTAGGGATGTGCTAAATAAGTTCAGTGTAAGTTAAGTTCAGATAAGCGAAATATACATTGAGACTTGGGGTGGTGCTAGGAAGTGGGGGAGCTGACCACCCCTCCAGGGTGGTACAGACCGTCATGCCTCCATTACACAGGCTCGCTCCTAACCTTTCAGAAGTGACACAGTAATAATACCTTATGTTTTCCTAGGGCCATTCAGTCAACAAAATGCTTTCACTGTCTCTCTTGATCCTGCATAACTGCTCTGTAGGATTGGCCAGGAGAATCAGTATCATCCCCAGGGGACAAGGGAGATCTAGGGAAGTGAAGTGTTCCGCCCAGTGTCACACGGTCCATCAAACACTGCGCTAGGACTCCAGTTGAGCTTTTCTGAAAGCAAGACAGGCATGTTCCCCCACTGCATCTCTGCAACGGGTCTCCTCAGTAGTGGAGTGGGGGAGGGCTGACTCCTGGGTGCCCTTCTGCCTTGGATTGGTCTGCCCAGGTCTCTCATCACTGGTTCCCAATCTTCCCAGGCTTTCCAAGTGTAGGTACCTTTCAAGGCAGTGAAGCTCAAAGTTCATGACTCATCACAGTCCCCTAAGAGAACTTTAATATCCCTTCTAACGCCTCCACACACACACTCACACACACACACACACAGGGTCCTAGTCCCAATCCTTTCTTGATTTCTGTTAACACTTCGACATTGTTGCAGGCTAGGTTATGTCTCTGAGACATAGTTAGCATGGCAAAAGTTTATTGAGGAGGGGTCTCTGTGAAAGGAAAAGAAGGGGAGGTGGGATCAGGCACAGGGAGCCATCACCCAGCATGCTCACCTGACAAAGAGCCGGCCAGCCTAATGGTGCCTCTGGGAACAAAGAAGACCAGCTGGTAGGCTACACATTGGATGGAAATGGCCAGGTCCTGTACTACTGGGCTGCTCAGTTGTCTGGGGTGCCTCCTAAGAGGAGTATGACCTTGGCTTGAAAATGGAGGGAGCTACCTTGGAGGCTGCCAGCTCACCCAGTCCTTGCAGCTGGGCGGAGAGTCCTTTCTGGACTCTCTGGAAGAGAAGGATCTGGAAAGGGGGATCTGAGCTGCACATCCCTGTCTGTGCCAACAGCTGCTTTAGCATGCTGATTTATGTTCATCATTTAATAGTTTTATGTCTTTAGTTCTTATCTCACTAACTAGAGTGTAACGTTATTAAAAGTCAGGGCCTAAAAAAAAAAAAAATGTCAAGGTCTTACGACAACAACAAAATCCCAAACAAAGTAATATATGCTAAGAAGGAAAAAAAAAAAAGAGTCTGGGTGTTTTATGGACTTTTTAAACCCCTTCTATAAAGCTACACATTGGATTTCCCATTAGGTCACCAACTGAATTGAGGAACAAAATACCTGGGGGCCTCTGGAATAAAGAATATGACCATCTTCAAAGCATTCACAGAAGAGAGATAAAGAAATATTACCTCTCTTGGAGAAACTTGACAAGATGGAACTAAGAACAAATGATAAACATGAGCTTTGTTTAAAATTTAAGTTTTCAAACTTGTTGGTGTGTGAGATTATAAATATTTAATGTACTAGTGGAAACAAATTCTTGAGGTTTATACTTGGGAAGATGAATACATCCAGGCCAGTCACAACTCCTGGATTTAGATCTGATTCACTAAGAGGCGCAGTCTTACAAAAGAATCTGGCTTTCTGTCCTTGGGTGACAGGCTGGTCTTGATCTAGGTCACCAAGCCCTCACACAGCTGCCTCTCAACACTTCTGAAGGGCTTTCTAGCTCAGGGAATGAACTTCGGGACCGATTGGTGCCATCAGGAGGACCTCTTTGCAGGAGCTGGGGATTGGGGTATCTGTGGACCTGATACTCCCTATTATCCCTTCGTGGCTTGTATGCATCCTAGAAGCTTCTTGTCGTTATCTAGGAACAATAGCTAAAGCCATCATTCCTCCTTACTTCATTTTGACATGACCGGCTGAAATGCAAAAGCTTTCAGATATGTTTCCCCAGTGGCAAAATACACTCGATACACACAACTATCCTTTAAAAAACAGTTTTTGGAGCACACACAGCTGTCTTCCATTTTTGGCATAGAGAGGGAACACTAAAATGACTAATCTCACTAAGTATTACAATAAAAGTGCTGACGAAACCTTAACTATATCCCTCACATCTTTAGTAGCCTTGTAATTACAGATCTAGTTTAAAACCCCCCCAGCAAGTTCAAGGGCACATTTAATGACTATCTGCCTTTATCATCTCCTTCCTTCCCATAGGAGCATTCACTTCTCTGCCCTGAGAAGGTAAATGTGTTTTTGAATAAAACTTTTTCATCTAGTATGATTTCTATTACTCTTGAAGGTAGTCTGGAGGATAATCAAGAGTGGTTGGTCAGAACTGAGGCTTGAGCCCCTTAGTGAATATTAAGCTGCCATCCATACTTCCCGAAAGCGTCAACCTGCCTTCATTTTTGTCTTTTCCTGCCCAAATGGTCAAGCTTCATGGGTTGTATACTGATGAAAGGAGCCTAACAATAAAAATCATCCCTGGGAAATTATCTGAGAAAAATGTTGATTTTAAACAATGTTTAGGGTCAACAAGGGGATATGTTGAGGGAGGAGTAAAAAAAAATCAGATGGATCTATAGTTCAGTGTATTTGAAATTGTTCTTCAGAGGGTCATCCCTGCTGTAGGTGATTTTGCAGGTGTAGCTGCCTTTCCTAACACGCTTTTAATCTCACAGTTCCTTCCTTCCTTTTTTTTTCTTTTAAAAATTTTATTTATTTATTTGAGAGCGCCAGTAGGAGTGGCGGGGGGGGGTAGTATCAAGGGAGGGAGGGGCAAGGGGACACACAGGGAGATTTGTGACCTGAGCCAAAATCAAGAGTCCCCCCAAACTTAACCAGAACAAGCCACCCAGGCACCCCCACATTCCCTTTCAAAAGCCTGCAGCGAGCAGGGGAAGGGCCTGTACCTATCTGATGTCCTTGGGGACCCACCCATGGGGTACTGGGAGTGGAGAGCAGTATCTGTGGTTGCTTCCACAGTTCTCAATGGCACTTTGGACATCCCTGTCGGTTTGTGGTGCTGGGATACCGATCACTCTCAGGAGAGCCTCTGGAGGCCTCAGAGCACTCGCCGGCAGGTAGCAGTGACATGGCTTCATCCTGCCTTGTCAGATCATACCAGAGACAA
Organism: Neogale vison; assembly: GCF_020171115.1. Lineage (NCBI taxonomy): Eukaryota > Metazoa > Chordata > Mammalia > Carnivora > Mustelidae > Neogale > Neogale vison. The sequence continues at coordinate 83,025,024 of NC_058102.1, forward strand.
ATCCTGGGGATGCGTAGTACAGACTTGGAATCACCCCAACTAGACTTAGATGCTGGGTGGGCCCCTGGAAAAGTGCATGACCTTGGGTAATTTACTTCACCTCTCAAGGTGTCGGTTTTCCTACATGTGAAACAGGGATAATAATATTACATCCTAGGGCTGAAATGAGAAGAAGCGAGACAATGGGCGTGAAGCTCTTAGCACACGGCCTGGCATGAAAGAAAGTGTTCAGGACGCGATGGCTATGTTCTCTACTGTTACAGACAAGCTAACAGGAAACTCCCATGGTAATGCAGCATGTCTGGAGAGATCGTTTTAGACCGCGGCGTCTATTTGGAGGAGGCTGTTTCTGTCAAGATTCTTTTGGTTGCAAAGAAACAAAGCCTGTTCGAGCTGGTTCCAGTCAGAAAGGGCGTGAACGAGAGTTTATAGAAGAATCTCACAGGACACATATGAAAGGTGAAGGCCAGCTCGCAGGTGTTGCTGGGGCTGGGGCACAGGACAGGGTGTAGACGTGGCCTTCTGGTCAGGGCTTTTGCCCACACTTCGGCTCCCTCTTCCTCTGTCTTGGCCAGATTCCTTTGCTTACTCATCTTTTCTGTGGCTCCTGTGGCTTCCCCGTCACCATGGATTGTGACTGGCTTGTGTATTCGAATGCACCATCTAGAAGAGAAATCGGACCGGCCCACTTCATTCATTTGAGGCGGGCCACCTGAGTCCTGGGCCATTGCCCACCCAATCTGTTGGCTCCTTTTTGGTTCAGCTGTTCACCCATGATCCAATCAGTGGTGGCCTCTGCCGTTAAGATCACGGGGAAGGTGAGAGCTGTCTCTGTCAGGCAGCAAGCAGAACAGGTTTTCTAGAAAAGAGTTGGAACAGCTTGTCTGAGAGGTACAGACCCTACTACTAGCAGTTTTGCTCATTGAGCTCGACCACGGAGAAATTGGAAAGACCTGAAAATTGGGGGTCCCTCCTCCTCTCTCCCTAAATGTGGCTGGGGTCAAGAGAGTTGCTCAGTGAAAAAAAACTCTCTGCATCTGTGCCTTCCAAGGTAGTAGGTCAGAATGGGAGTGGGGGTGGGGGCTGTTCTGGCTTTTTCCATGAGCAAGGAAGAGCAAGTAAAAGCCCAGGAGTAGCGATGGGAGGCAGGTTGGGGTGGGCAGGGGGGCTGAGTCAGAGAGGGTGGGCTTGTTCAGAGTTGTGACCCCTGGGGAGGGCAGAGAAAGCGGGGGGAGGTTCTCAGGGCTTAGGGAAATGGCTGACCCCAACGGAGAGAAGTCTTTTTCTAAATTCCTCTGGCCCAGAGCCCCAGGGGCCTGGTTTTTCTCTCAGTGCTGGCAGGGAGGTGGCTGTTTATTGGAGGAGGTGTGGACTGCAGGCTGCCGCTGAGCTCTCTCTAGAGAACTGGACCAGGGCCTCATGTTAGTGAGGGTGAGGTTCCTCCGCTTAGCAAATTCTGGGCCAAACAGCTAGTTCTCCACATTCTCTGGAGGGGTGGTCTGGAGCCAGCGGCTATGGCAAAATGCATGGGAAGGAAGTCTCTTGCTGTGGAGAGAGCTGGTTTGGGGCTTAGCCCTTGAACTAACTGACACAGCTAGTAGTCCTCACTCCTGGTTGTGGCCAAAGTCTCCACATTTTCACTTTGGTCCGGGAGGTAGTGGTTGGATTATGCATAGGTCTCCCACTCTCATTTAGTTGTAGTTGCCTTTCGGCAAAATAATGTGACCCACAGGTCAAGCAGATGGGAAGAAGAGAAGGTCTCTTTAGTAACTGATTGCCTTTGGCCAAAAGCAACAGCAGTTCGGGTATGGATCAGTGCCCCGATACCCCTCACAGAGAAGGGAGAGGGTGGTGATCAGAGCACAATGAGGGGAAGTCCAGGAAAAGGAGTCACTGGCAGATGGAAGTGATGATCATTAAAGTATCAACAATAATAATAGATTCCATTTCGTTAGCTCCAATTATGTATCAGGCACTCTGCCTACATTTATTTCTCCCCAGGCCCTGGAAAGTATCTAGAGAAATGTCTGTTGTACAGATGAGGGATTCAGAGGCCAAGTCCATACAGCAGCTGAATTGGGAGTCTGAGCCCAGGTCCGTCTGATACTTCTCTAAATTGAGACCAGGAGGTCAAGGAGGACTGGTGGGAATTTCACCCTGACCATGATAAAGGGCACAAATCATAAGCCAAGAATGGAGTTTTACTTTGAGATCTAGATGGAGAGAGGGAAGGAAGACAAGTAATTAAGTTGGCTAGAAAAGAAGAAGAAGGCAAAGAGTGGGTCGCCACAGTGAAGGGTTTGGACACAATAGTTTTCCAAATGGAGAGTTCAGGTCATCTGGGCTGGCAGGGTAGAAAGCGTCAAGGATAGAGGAGGTTGAGGACTCCTCTGCTGGGGGTGGACGGGGGGAGATAGAAAGTTTGGCTGGAGGGTACAGAGAAGAGGAGGAATAAAAAATTCCTTCTACTCTTTCCAAGATTGCTTCAATTCCAGAAGAGTTGAAAGGAGCATTCTGTAACAGTGCAAAAGAAAGATGACCTAGTATCGCTTGGGCATTTTTGCCAAAGCTAAAGAGCAATGTATAGGTCTTCACCAATATTCAAGTGACTAGAAATATTCTGGATGGGACTATGTTTCTTCAAAAAGCTCTGGGTAGGTGCACAAGCTCAGTGCCATATACAACAGCTGACACAGCCACCACTCACAACCCTCCCAGCTCCCCGCTCTACTCCCTCGAGCAGCAATGCTAACAGCTAATCTACTGTGACAGGCAACTCTAACGGCATAGGCCAGGAGCTAATCCATGAGTGGATTTTCAAAAAGTCAATTCTTCTCTTTTGGGCACTTAACATTTTCAATGAAGAATTATAGGAATTGTGTCAAAAAAGTTTCTTTTTTTAAAAGATTTTGTTTATTTGACAGACAGAAATCACAAGTAGGCAGAGAGGCAGGCAGAGAGAGAGGGGAAGCAGGCTCCCTGCTGAGCAGAGAGCCTGATGCGGGGCTCGATCCCAGAACCCTGAGATCATGACCTTAGCTGAAGACAGAGGCTTAACCCACTGACCCACCCGGACACACCTCAAAAAAATATCTAGAGACATTTCTGTGTTTTGCTGATAAAGTGGGAAAAGCTCCAACTTTCCTACTTGTGTATCTTCTCTGCAGTGGTTTCCACAGCAGAGAAGTCTCCCTATTAGAGATACAGTGAGTGAGGAGAGCTTGAGGACAGAAGTTTTCATTGTAAAGAGTGATGTCTTATTTCAGAGAATATCAACAAAATCCTAAATTCTTTTAATTATTTGTAATAAGAGAGCATCAGTATATGACCAGAACCCTGTCAATTGTATGCTACACAATCTGCCAATTCCCTGTATGATTCCAGAGGTGAGATTATTGAGATGTGGAACACAGTAGGAAGGTGAAATGGATCATTTCCCAGACAGTGTTCTGGAGAAATTATTCACAAGGGAATTTCCTTGAAAGGAGGGTATCATAACTAAGGAAGTTTGGGTACTGCTGCATGTAAAAGGTCATCTTTTAGAGGTTCATTATGTACATTAGCTTATTAAAGAAAATCTGTTTAAGTTTGTTTAATCCAGCATTTTCCAATAGCATTAGACTAGGAAAATATCTGTCACCAAATGCTTATCACGTTCTGCAGTGCTAGTGTTCTACCTGGCAGTGGACTGTGTGCCTACCCTTGGCTTTGTAAAGAACCTTTGGGAAATATTGCATATATTATATAACACAATTCATATAGGTGTATAATTGTATACATGGATGTATACTTGTATATCTTGTATATATATATTGTATGCAATGGTATGTAATATGTATTTCTGTTCCTTTTAAAGAATATATTAATTTACACTGTAGGTATTGTTTCATTATTGTTGCATGGAATATTTCCTGTAAAACAGTCTTTGCTAATTTGATAGACAAAACAAAATATCTCATGATTTTGGTGTGCGTTTTTTTTTGTTTAGCATAGGAAATATGACTATCATTTGCTTTTTTTTTTTTTTGGTGCTCCTTCTTTTTTTTTTTTTAATTTTATTTTTTCAGTGTTCCAAGATTCATTGTTTACGCACCACACCCAGTGTTCCATGCAATACGTGCTCTCCTTAATACCCACCATCAGGTCCACCTACCCCCACCCGCACAAAGCCCTCTGTTTCTCAGAGTCCATAGTCTCTCATGGTTTGTCTGCTCCTTCTTATTTTTAAGAGATTTTGGCTTGGGAAAAATGTCACATCTCCAATTTTGACAATTACCAGTTTGGGGGATTAAATTCTTTATCCCCCATTCTGGGTGTGGCCCTTTTGTTTATAGTGGTGTAATACATGCCTCAACATTTCTCTTATAATTATATCATAGAGATGGAGAGGAGCAAGTTGTCCCAACTTAGCAGAAAGAAAATAAAAGCATTTTCTGAAGTGTCAAAATACCTGAAATCAGTCCCATAGATTGTGGAAAAATAAGCCACAGGTCTGTGTGGGCTGGGGCAACTTTAAAAAATCAATTTCATGGAGACCTACCATTAACACCTTGTATGACCTGAACATGTCAGTTGTGTTATGATTGCATACAACTTTGAGGGGTTGATTCAACTTGAAAGTCTTTCTACCCATTCTTCTTTTTTTTTTTCCTTAAGATTCTTTTGAAAAAAAAAAAAAAAAAGATTTATTTATTTATTTTTAGAGAGCGAGAGAGATGGAGAGAGGGGCAGAAGGAGGCAGAGAGAAGCACCAGCAGGGCTCCTGCTGAGCGCAGGAGCTGAAGCGCAGTGCTGGCCTTGATTCCACCACCCTGAGATCATGACTTGAACTGAAACCAGTACTCAGACTCTAAACTGACTGAGCACCCCCACTCCAGGTACTCCTCTTTCGACCATTATTAAAATCAGTACAGTACCTTATGATTCTGGTGAAAATTAAATAAGGAAGAAAACTACCCAGTGAAGTGATGGTGCATAGGTAGACAGACAATTTCCTTTTCTTTTTGCCACTGGCTCTACAGTTCTTCAGTTTTCATAGGTGGCATAGTATAAAGCTAGTTACTAGAACCCAAGAAACTGGGGGAGTGTAATCATTTAGCACAAAGCTAATACAAATTCAGTCATTTTTGAAATGCTTAAGAAATCTATAATGTATAGAGAATGAAATAATAAGCATCCAGGAAGTACTGTTCAGCTTAAGAAACAAAACTTTATAAATATGGTGAAGGCTCACCAATCTCTTATCACTTTCAACTACTCCCCTGAAATCACCACCACTCCAGGAATCCCATCTTGAATAAAATGTTTATCTTCTCTTGCATGACTTTATACTTACTTGTAATTTCCATTTTTATATACATATGAAAAACATACAGTACTATTTTGAGTATCTTCAAACTTTATGTAAATGGTGTTATCCTTCTGTATGTCCTTCTAAAATTTGCTTTCTTTTTTTCAACATTATATTTGGGTAATATGTAGCTCTAGTTCGCTTTTAACTTTGTATTATCTTCCATTGTATGACTGTATCAAAATTAATAAAATTATCCATTTCCCTGTAAATGGATATTTAAATTGTTTCTTCTCTCTTTTTTCCATTTCATTTGTCTTTTCCCCTTTTCATCTACCTTTCCTTTCTCTTCTTTATTTTTATTTTCTATTACAGTGTGCCAATGAACATTCCCATAGTTGTCATGTGGGGATCATGTGGGAGAATTTCTCTAAGCTAGCATTTCCTAAACTTTTTGGTTTCAGGGTCCCTTTACACTCCTAAAAGTTATTAAGGACCCCCAAAATCTTTCTTTATGTGAGTTATGTCTATTAGTATTTATTATGTTGTAAATTAAACTTGATAAATTTAAATACCCTTTATTAGTCCACTTAAAATAATGTGATAAACACATTATATGTTAGCATAAATAACAATTATTTTAATAAAAATAAAATAGTATAAAGTATATTATGGAATAACTACATTTTACAAAAGTAAGAAAAAATTGATGTGAAGAGTAACATTACTTTATATTTTTATAAATCTTCGTAATAGAAGGCAGCTGGATGTTCATATCTACTCCTGCTTTACTCAAGTCTGATATTATTGATCATGCAGCCTCTAGAAAATTCCACTGTACACTTGTGAAAGTCAAAAGGGCAAATAACATAGTAGTATTGTTATAAAAATAGTTTTGACTTTGTGGCTCTACGGAAAGAATCTTAGGGACCCTCAGGAATTTCTGGACTACATTTTGAAAACCACTGTTCTGAGCCAATGGCTTTCAAACATTTTTGACCACGACTTCTAGTAAGAAATAAATTTTGTACACCATGCCCAGAATATCCATACATAAATAAGTATGCATCCACCTGAATATTTGTAACTGAAACAAAAGTTTCACAAAACTAAACTTTTACTATTTCCAACACACTATGACATATATTATTCTTTTTATTTTGCCTTACCTCATTACAAAAAAAAAGTTGGTTGTGGTTTACTAACTTGACTTCACATGGATTCAGACCTACCATTTCAAAATCACTGCTTTAGAGAGAATATATTTAGAAGTGTAATTTTGTTATCTATGGTATACTTTCCAAAGTGGTTATACCAATTTATGTTCCTTTTCAACACAGTATAAGACTCAACTTTCTACATCATTGCCAATGGAAATTGGAATTGTCAGACTTTTAAACTTCTTCTAATCTGTAAAGTGTCAGGTTTTAATTTGGATTTCCCTGATGGCTAGTTCACAGATCTTATAAAACTGTCTTCTCATACTCTTTGTTCATTTTTTTAAATAAAGATTTTATTTATTTATTTGACAGAGAGAGATCACAAGTAGGGAGAGAGGCAGGCAGAGAGAGAGAGGGGGAAGCAGGCTCCCTGCTGAGCAGAGTCCGATGTGGAGCTCAATCCCAGGATCCTGGCACCATGACTTGAGTCGAAGGCAGGGTTTTCGTTTTGTTTTGTTTTGTTTTTTATTTATTTTTTTATTTTTATTATTATTATTTTTCCAATTTATTTATTTTCAGAAAAACATTATTCATTATTTTTTCACCACACCCAGTGCTCCATGCCGAAGGCAGGGGTTTTAACCCACTGAGCCCTCCAGGTGCCCCTCTTTGTTCATTTTTAAATCTAGTTTTTTAAAAAAATTTTTTCTTTTTCTTTGATTTATAAAAATGCTTTATTCAGGATACAGATCAAGTGCCAGCTTTATGCTTTGTAAATATTTTCTCCCAGTTGGGGTTTATTTATTTATTTATTTACTAGCATAAATATAATACTATATTATATAAATATAATACTAGCATATTTACTGTTCATACTATCTTTTTTGCTTTGATCTTTTCTGTTTGAAGGCATTCATGTTATCTGTCTTCTATTTTATGGTTTGTGCTCTTGTGTCTTGACACACAGAGAGTCAAGCAAAATGAAGAACAGAAATATGTTCCAAATGAAAAAACAAGATAAAGTCTATAAAAAAAAAAGCCTTAATGAATGGAGATAAGTAAAATACCTTATAAAGAGTTCAAGCAATGGTCATAAAGATACTGAACTGGGGAGAAGAATGGATGAACAGAGTGAGAACTTCAACAAAGAGGTGGAAAATATAAGAAAGTACCAGTTATAAGTCTCAGAGCTGAAGAATATAATAAGAGTCTGAAAAATACACTACGGGATTCAATAGCAGACTTGATGAAGCAGAAGAAAAGATAATCAACTTGAAGACAAGGCAGTGGAACTCACCCAGTTAGAGAAACAACAACAACAAAGGAATTTTAAAAAGTGAAGATAGTATAAAGGAATTATGGGTCAACATCAAATGGATTAATATTTGCAACTTGGGGCTCCCAGATGGAGGAGGGGGGGTGAGGCAGAGAAAGGGGCAGAAATCTTATTTGAAGAAATAATGGCTGAAAATATCCCAAACTTGGGGAAGGAAGTAGTCATTTGGAAGTCTAAAAACCAAATAGGATGAATTTAAAAATAACCATGCCAAGACACACTGAGATGTCAAAAGTTAAATACAAAAATATTAAAGGCAGCAAGAGAAAAACAACTTGTTTTTTACATACAAGAGGAACACCTGTAAGACAACTAGCAGATTTTTCAGTGCACACTTTGGAGTCAAGAAGATGGTGGCACAATATATTCAAAGTACTGAAAGAAAAAAAAGCCAACCAAGAATATTCTACCTAGTCAAGTAATCATCCAGAACTGAAGGAGGGATAAAAATTATTCCAGACAAGCAAAAGTTAAAGGAGTGGATCACTACTTAGCCATATGTACAAGAAATATTAAAGGGACATCTTTAAGCTGAAAAGAAGGAGCACTAATTAGTAACAAGAGTATATATGAAAGGATAAATCTCACTGCAACAGTAAAGGTAGTAGCAAAGGTAGTGGGTTAATTATAAAGCCAGTATGAAGGTTAAAAGACAAAAATAGTAAAAATAATTGACTTCAAATATTAAGGGATACACGGTTAAAAATAGGTAAAATGTGTTATCAAAAACATAAAGCATGGAGAGAGAGTAAAAATGTTGAGCCTTAGAATGGGCTCAAACTTAAGTTATTTTCAAGTTAAGACAGACTGTTACAGATATAAATTGTTATGTGGAATCCTTGTGGTAACTACAAAGAAAAAACCTATAACAAATATACAAAAGATAAAGAGAATAGAATATAAGGATGCCACTAATGAAAATCACCCAACCATAAAGGAAGAGAGCAAGAAAAGAAGAAAGAGGGGCACCTGGGTGGCTCAGTTGGTTAAGCGACTGCCTTTGGCTCAGGTCATGATCCTGGAGTCCCAGGATCAAGACCCACATCGGGACTGACCTCTCTCCTCTCATGCTCTCACTCTCTGAAATAAATAAATAAAGTCTTTAAAAAAAAAAAGGAAAAGAAAAGAAAAGAAGAAAGAAACAGAGAACTACAAAAACATATAGAAAACAACTAACTAAATGTCAATAAGCACATACCTATTAATGCTAATTTTTTTAAATTTATTTTTTATGTATTTTCAGAAAAACAGTATTCATTATTTTTTCACCACACCCAGTGCTCCATGCAATCCGTGCCCTCTATAATACCCACCACCTGGTACCCCAACCTCCCACCCACCTGCCAATTCAAACCCCTCAGATTGTTTTTTAGAGTCCATAGTCTCTCATGGTTCACCTCCCCTTCCAATTTCCCCCAACTCCCTTCTCCTCTCTAACTCCCCATGTCCTCCATGCTATTTGTTATGCTCCACAAATAAGTGAAACCATATGATAATTGACTCTCTCTGCTTGACTTATTTCACTCAGCATAATCTCTTTCAGTCCCGTCCATGTTGCAACAAAAGTTGGGTATTCATCCTTTCTGATGGAGGCATAATACTCCATAGTGTATATGGACCACATCTTCCTTATCCATTCATCTGTTGAAGGGCATCTTGGTTCTTTCCACAGTTTGGTGACCGTGGCCATTGCTGCTATAAACATTGGGGTACACATGGTCCTTCTTTTCACTACTTCTTTCAGTATTTACTTTGTGGTAAATACCCAGGAGTGCAATTGCAGGGTCATAGGGAAGTTCTATTTTTAATTTCTTGAGGAATCTCCACACTGTTCTCCAAAGAGGCTGTTTTAAAAGGCTGAATTCTCTCATCAAATATATAGAGTGGCTGAATAGATATTAAACATGATATCCATCTAAATGCTTCCTATAACAGATACACTTTAGATGTAAGGACACACAGACTAAAAGTAAAGATATGGGAAAAGATATTTCATGCAAATAGAAACCAAAAGAAAGCTGGAGTAGCTAAATGTATACCAGACCAAATAGACTTTAAAACAAAAACTATAGTAAGATACAAAAAATAGATTATAGAGTGATAAAGGGATCCATCCATCAAGAGGATAAAACATTTGTAAATATTTATGCCCTCAACACAGGAGCAACTGAATATATAAAGCAGATATTAAAAGACTTAAAGAGAGAAATAAATAGCAATACAGTAATAATAGGGGACTTTAATCCCTCACTTACATCAATGGATAGATTATCTAGACAGAAAAATTAGTGAGAAAATATTAACTTTAAATGGCATATTAGACCAAATGGACTGGATATGTATAGAATATTCCACACAAAAGAAACACAATACACAGACTTCTCAACTATACCTGGAACATTTTCCAAGATAAATCATATGTTAAAGCACAAAACAAGTCTTGATATATTTAAAGAGGGTTGAAATCATGTCAAGCATGTTTTCTAACCACAATGATATGAAACTAGAAATAATTACTTAAGGAAAACTGGAGAATTAAAAAGATATATTGAGACAAACAAAAGTGGAAATGTAACATACCAAAATTTATGGGATGCAGCAAAAGCAGTTCTAAGAGGAAAGTTCATAATGATAAATGTTTACCTCAAGAAACAAGAACAGTCTTAAATAAACAGCTAACTTTACACCTCAAGGAATTAGAAAAAGAACAAATGAAGCCCAAAGTTAGTAGAAGGAAGGAAATGATAAAGATTAGAGCAGAAATACATGAAACAGACTAAAAAGATGACTGAAAAGATCAATGAAAGGAAGAGATTGTTCTTTGGAAAGATAAAAAAATTGATGAATTTTCAGCTAGAATCACCAAGAAAAAAGATAGGACTCAAATAAATAAAATGATAAATGAAAAAGGAGATGTAGCAACCGATACTGCAGAAGCACAAAAGATCATGAGACTATTATGAATAATTAATTATATGCAAACAAATTGGACAACCTAGAAGAAATAGATACGTTCCTAGAAACATGCAATCTACTAAGTCTGATTCATTATTAAATAGAAAATCTCAACATTATTAAACAAAATCAATTACTAGCAAGGAGAATGAATCAGTTATCAAAAACCTCCAATAAACAAAAGCCCAGGACCAGATGGCATAACTGATGAATTCTACCAAATATTCAAAGAAGAATTAAGACCAATCCTTCTGGAATTCTTCCAAAAAAAAAAATATTAGAAAAGAGGGAAAATTTTCCAAGCACATTTTACAAGGCCAACACTACCCTGGCACCAAAACCAGACAAAGCTGTCACACACACATGAAGAAAATTACAGGCCAATATCAGTGATCAGCATAGATGTGAAAATCCTTGACAAAACATTAGCAAACCAAATTCAGCAATACATTAAAAAGATCGTTCACCATGATCAAATGGACTTTACTTCAGAGATGCAAGGACAAATCAGTGTGATATACCACCTTGATAAAATGAAGGATAAACAGCAATCCAAATCACACACACACACACACACACACACACTCCAGAATATTACTCAGCCATAATAAAGAATGAGATCTTACCATTTGTAATATGGATGGACCTAGAAAGTATAATGCTAAATGAAATAAGTCACACAGAAAAAGGCAAATACCATATGATTTCACTCATACAGGGATTTAAGAGAGAAACAAATGAACAAACAAAGAAAAAGAGACAGAAAAATCAGACTCTTAAATACAGAGAACAAACTAATAGTTGTCAGAAGAGGGGGTGGATGGGGGAATGGTTGAAATAGATAAAGAGAATTAATAGGTACAAACTTCCAGTTACAAAATAAGTAAGTTATGGAGATGAAAAGTGCAGCATAGGGAATATAGTCAATAAGATTTAGTAACATTGTTTCATGATAGATGGTAACTAAACTTCTATTGAGAACCAAGTAACGTATCAAATTGTTGAATCATTATGTGTATACCTGAGACTGGTGTATTACTCTATATTAATTATACTTCAATAAAAAATTTTTTAAAAATATATGATCATTTCAAAAGATGAAGAAAAAGCATTTGACAAAATTCAACTTCTACTTATGATAAGAAGTTTCACCAGAGCATACATAGAGGGAATTTACCCCAACAAATAAAGGCCACAGATGACAAGCCCATAGATCACATCATACTCAGTAGTATAAAGCAAAAGCTTTTCCTCCAAGATCAGGAACAAGACAAGGAGGTTTACCCTCGCCACTTTTACACAACATGGTATTAGATGTTCTAGACAGTGAAATTAAGCAAGAAAAAAAGAGGAATCTAAATTGGAAAGGAAGAAGTAAAACTGTCACTCTTTGCAGATGGCATGATATTGTATATAGAAAACTCTAACAATTCCACCAGAAGACTGGTCAGAACTAAGAAATGAATTCAGTAAAGTTGTAGGATACAAAATCATACACAAAAATCTGTTGTGTTTATACTAATAGGGAATTATCAGAAAGAGAAATAAAGAAAACAATCCCATTATAAATTTCATTTATAATGAAAACTATAAGACATTAATGAAAGACATTAAAGAAGAAACAAATAAATGGAAATACATTCCATGCCCTTGGATTAAAAAAATTAATATTGTTAGAATGTTCATACTACTCAAAGAAATATACAGATTCAATGAGATCCCTATCAAAATTCTAATGGTATTTTTCATGGAAGTTAAACAATACTAAAATTTGTTTGAAGCCACAAAAGACTCCAAATAGCCAAAGTAATCTTGAGAAAGAAGAAAGATAGAGACATCATGCCTCATAGTGGTCTCACCATGATGATTTCAAACTATATTACAAAGCTGTAGTAATTAAAACAATATAGTATTGGCATAAAAGCCAAACCATAGATAAATGGAACAGAATAGAGAGCTTAGAAATAAACCCATGCATATATGGTCAATTAATTTATGACAAAGAAGTCAAGAGCATGCAATGAGAGAAAGAACTGTATCTTCAATAAATGGTGTTGGGAAAATTGGACAGCTACATGCAAAAGAATGAAACTGTTTTTACCCCATATACAAAAATTAACTCAAAATAGATTAAAGATAGATATAAGACCTGAAACCATAAGACTAGAAGAGAACATGGGCAGTAAGCTTTTTGACATTGGTCTTAGTGATGATTTTTTTAAATCTGATTTTTTAAAATAGAAAACAAAAGCAAAATATTAAATAGGTGAGATCTACATCAAACTGAAAAAGCTTCTATACAGCAAAGGAAAGGATCAACAAAATTAAAAGACAACTCAATGGCAGAAGGAAATTGCAAATCATGTATCCAATAAGGGGCTAATATCCAAAATACCTAAAGAACTCATACAACTCAAGAGCAAAAAATGAACATGGGGCAGAAGATCTGTACAGAGATTTTCCCAAAGAAGGCATACAGCAGGTACTTGAAAAGATGCTTAACATCATTAATCATCAGGGAAATGCAAATCAAAACCACAATGATATATCACTATGCATCCGTTGAAATGGTTATTATCAAAAAGATGACAAGAAAGCCAAGAAATAATAAGCATTAGTAAAAATGTGGAGAAAAGGGAAGCCTTGTACAGTGTTGGTGGGAATGTAAATTAGTACAACCATTATGGGAAACTATAGAGTTTCCTCAAAAAATTAAAAATAGAACTACCATATGATCCAGCAATTCTACTTCTGGATATTTAGGCAAAGAAAATGAAAGCACTGTTTCAAAAAGGTATATGCACCCTCATGCTCATTGCAGCATTATTTACAACAGTCAAGACATGGAAATAACCATAGATGAATGGATAAAAAAGATGCAGTATGCATTTACAATGAAATACTACTCAGCCATAAAAAGAATGAAGTCTTGCCATTTGGGACAAGCTAGGTGGATCTTGAGGGCATTATGCTAAGTGAAATAAGTCAGGGAAAAGCAAATATATGATCTCTCTTATATGTAGAATCTAAAAAACAAACAAAAAACCAAGCTCATAGATGCAGGGAACAGATAGTTGCAAGAGGCAGGGTGTGGAAGCTGGAAGGTGGGAGAAGCAGAAGAGCTGCTTTTGTTTTTGTTTAAGTAAGAATCTAAAAAAAGAAAACAAGAAAGAAAAAAAAGTAAAACTAAGAACAATCAATCAATCATTAGGCAGTGAAAGCTTTCATTTGTTGAATTGGAACTGAGAATAAGTCTGGATTTTACCTTCCCTCCCTAAATCCACTGAAGAGTGACACAATCTTGCACTCAGACAGTAACAGTGATATTCTAGAAGTTCTTGTCTTTCAGACCTGTGATATAATGATACAGTGTTGAGGACTAGATATCAAATGAGATCATGGGTGAGGAGATGCATTTAAAACTACAAGATGCGGGGTGCCTGGGTGGCTCAGTGGGTTAAAGCCTGTGCCTTTGGCTCAGGTCATGATCCCAGGGTCCTGGGATCGAGCCCTGCATCAGGCTTTCTGTTCAGCAGGGAGCCTGCTTCCCTTCCTCTCTCTGCCTACCTGTGATCTCTGTCTATCAAATAAATAAAATCTTTAAAAAAAAACAAACAAAAAAACCCCTACAAGATGCTTTATGAATATCAGGTGGTAGTAGAATTACTGTGATGGGAGACATTATGCCACTTGACTGATAGAGTTGATAGCTAAGTTGTCTAACACAAGATCCCATGTTAATGAGCAACTCATTACAAGCCGCCTTTCCCCTGCCCAAGGGACCTAAGAAAGCAATGCTATTTTTGGGAATCAGGTGCTTGGGCCACCACAAAAACCCATTTAAAGCATTTGATTGTAATATATGTTATACTAGATTATATATTGGTTTAGAATAGAAAATGGATCTGATTTTTTTCATCTCAGGCTCCCAAAAGCTTGTTACCTATCTCTTTCAGTGAGGATAAGATTTCTTCACTTCCTGATTCTCCTCCCTATCTCCCCTAGTGGAACTACAGTCTGACTTCAGAGATAGCTCCTGGAATCATTTAAGTTTAGAAAAGGGATGAAGAAGTACTTAGGCCAATGCTTTGATGGGGTGTAGTGAAGATTAAAAGAGCTTGTGCATTCAGAGCTTGTGGCACAATAACTAGCATGTCTTAAGCCTTCAATAAAAGTTGCCATTAATAGTACTAATACCAACATCTTGGAGCTTTTTAGTGGCAGGGCTGGGAATAGAACATATTTCCACTCTCAATCTGGAAGGCCTTAAAAAATTGTTTAAGAAGAACTGATTATTCCTATGCAATTTATTGTAAATTCCATCATTTATAAGTTCAGGTAGTCCAGTTTAAGAATATCAGTGGATAATGTTTGCTTTATTTTGGATTCTCAAATTGTTTTTCCCATTTCCTTTCATAACCCAGACATAAAAAGCGAATGTGGTGAAGAAAATCCCTGAATGATTACTTTCATTAAAATTGTATTTGCTTGAAAATTAGATAATATACCTTTATATCTCAGGACTCCAGATGTATAATTTAATAATAACCAGCACCTACGGACATATTTTAGTATATTTACTCCCACAAGATGGTCTAAGCTATACAAAATACGTGGCTGCTGGAAAACAGCTGGGAACTGTGACCTCCTGAGCTTGATATCAAAACAAGCAAAACATGAAAATTATTCCACCCCTCAACAAAATGGTAAAATATCCCCAATACCACCAAAGCGATGCAAGGTATACACAACTTAGTTCATTTTACTCTACTCTGTGATCAAATAAATTGAATGATTTGACTCCACTAGGCCACAAAAATAAGTGTGGCCCAATAACCTCTCTGCCTAAAAAACATGATTATGATTTGAAATAAGTCAAATTTTGGACATTTAAAATTAAGTGATGATAGGGGCACCTGGGTGGCTCAGTGGGTTAAGCAGCTGCCTTCGGCTCAGGTCATGATCTCAGGGTCCTGGGATCAAGTCCCGCATCGGGCTCTCTGCTCAGCAGGGAGCCTGCTTCCCTCTTTCTCTGCCTGCCTCTCCATCTATTTGTGATTTCTCTCTGTCAAATAAATAAATAAAATCTTTAAAAAAAAATTAAGTGATGATAGTAACAGTGATCATGGCAATGGTCACATGGGAGGATTTGACCAAAAGCATAGTATAGCCACAAGACTATCCCTTCCTACCCAAAGACAAAGAGAATTCATTCTCTGGAGAAAATGAGCCAGAGAACCTTCTAGGCTTGTGACCAGTCTGAGGTCAGGAGAGAAGCTAGAGGTGACACAAGAGACTAAAAATGGGGATTTGAGTGAAAATCTACAAGTGAAAAGATGAGATCCCTCTAGAACCTTGGCAGCTAGGCTGATACAAGCAAGACAACAAATTGGAAAATATTACAGAGAAACAAAACTAAACATAAACCCAAATGCTTAAAAAGCCCACAGGTACCATATTTGTGGGTCACCTAACAGAAAAGCTAACTCTCAGCCCTATCATGCTACAGTAATGCCATGTACCTAGTTCACAATCAATTTTGTACTACCTCACTCTTTAATATGAATGGAGAGATATAATCTTCAGACATAGGAGGAAGACTGCCAATATGAAAAACACATAGACATTTAATGGATCCAAGACATTTTAGGAAAGAGGAAAAACACAAATTCCAAACTGTATACATGACGTAGACATAAGAAAAGGTTCTACAACTATGAGATAAACAGAATCTGGGGCTGGGAGATAGAAGATAGGAGGAAGAAAAACAAGAAAGATATCATGGAAATTTAAAAATACAATAGCAGAAAAAAATCAGTAAGAAGTCTGGAGTATAATGAAGAAATTTCCCAGAAAGCAGAAAAAAAGACAAAAAACAAGAGCAATGGAAAGAAAAGGGAACAAAATTAGAAAAATAAACTAAGACATCTAATATCTAACTAGTGTGAATGACAGAAAGAAAAATGACAGAAAACAGGACACAGAATGTGTCTGAGAGAAGAATAATTATATTTTTAGGTATACAGTTTTTAAAAATAGACTATTTTTAGAGCTGTTTCAGATTACAGCAGAATTAGGGGAAGTCCAGAGTTCCCATATATTGCCTGACAACACACTTGCTCAGCCTCTCTCACCATCAACATCTGTCATTACAATGGCAAATTTATTACAATCAATGAACCTATACTGACACATCATTATCTACCAAAGGTCATTGTTTACATTAGGGTTCCATCTTGGTGTTGCACATTTGATGGGTTCTAACAAATGTATGATAACATGTTCCCACTCTTACAGTATCAGACAGAGTGGTGTCACTGCATTAAGAAATCCTCTATGCTCCACTATTCTTCCTTTCATCCTCCTTACCCCCTGGCAACTGCTGATCATTTTACCGTCTCTACGGCTTTGCTAAGGCTTCTTTTACTTAATAATATTCATCTAAGTTTATTGCACATCTTTTCATGACTCTATAGTTTATTTCTTTTTAGTGTTGAATGTTCCATTGTTTTTATATACCCTAGTTTGTTTATCCATTCATCTAGTCATCTACTGAAGGACCTCTGGGTTGTTTCAAAGTTTTGGCAATTATAAATAAAGCTTCTATAAACATCTGTGTGCAAATGTTTGTGTGGACATAAGTCTTCCACTCTGTGGGGTAAATACCAAGGAGTACCATTGCTGGACTGCATGGTAAAAGTATGTTTAGTTTTGTAAGAAATTGCTAAACCATCTTCCAAAATGGAGGGACCATTTTGCATTCGTACCACAATGAATGAGAGTTTTTGTTGTTCCATATCCTTGTCAGCATTTGGTGTTGTCAGTACTTGGAGTTTAGGCCATTCCAACAAATGTGTACAGGTATCTCATTGTTGTTTTAGTTTGCAATTCCCTAATAGCATATGATGCTGAACATGTTCTCATGTTTTTTTGCCATCTATATATCTTCTTTGGTGAGGTGTCTGTTCAAGTGTTCTGCTCATTTTTTCATTGGGCTGTTTGTCTTGTTGTTGAGCTTTCAGAATCCTTTATATATTTTGTGTAACAGTCCTTTATCAGTTACATCTTTTGCAAGTATTTTCTCCCAGTCTGTGGGAGTGTCTTTCCGAGTGCAAGAGTTTAAAAATTTTTAAAAAGATTTAATTTATTGGTTTGAGGGAGGGAGAGAGATAGAGCACAAGCAGGGAGAGTTGTAGAGGGAAAGGGAAAAGCAGGCTCCTCACTGAGCAGGGAGCCTGATATGGAGCTCATCCCAGGACTCTGGGATCATGACCTGAGTTGAAGGCAGATGCTTAACAGACCAAGCCACTTAAGTGCCCCAAAACTTTTTAATCTTACTGAGGTCTGGTTTATCAATAATTTCTTTCATGGATTGCGCATTTGGTGTTTTATCTAAAAAGTCATCACCTTGCTTAAGGTCATCTAGATTTTTCCCTGTGTGATAGTCTAGAAGTTTTATAGTCTTGTGTTTTACATTTAGATCTGTAACCCATTCTGAGTTTATTTTTTTAAAGGACTAAGATCTAGGTCTAGATTAATTTGTTTTGTTTTGTTTGCATGTGGCTGTCCAGTTGTTGTAGCATCGTATGTTGAAAAGACTACCTTTGTATTGCCTTTGTTCCATTGTTAAAGATCTCTTGACCATATTCATGTTGGGTCTATTTCTGGACTTTCTGTTATGTTCTATTGATTTGTCTATTTTTTTCCTTTTTTTACTTAATAACACACACTATGTGTGTGTGTGTGTACACATATATAAATATATATATATATATTTATGTTCAGTTAACTGCTGTATAGTACATCATTAGTTTTTGATATAGTGTTCAATGATTCATTAGTTCCTTGTAACACCCAGTGCTCATCATGACCCATGCCCTCCTAATACCCATCACCCTACTGTTACCTATCCTCCCACCTGTTACCCTATGCTCTCCCCCTCTGAAAACCTCAGTTTGTTTCCCAGATACCATAGTCTCTCATGGTTGTCTCCCTCTCTGATTTCTCCCCCTTCAGTTTTCCCTCCCTTCCCCTATGGTCTTCTGTGCTATTACTTATGTTCCACACATGAGTGAAACCATGTGATAATTGTCTTTCTCTGCTTGACTTACTTCACTTAACATAATCCACTCCAGTTCCATCCATGTTGACGCAAATGGGTATTCATCCTTTCTGATGGCTGAATAAATACCTAGTAGTGCAATTGCTGGGTCATAGGGTAGTTCTATTTTTAAAATCTTGAGGAGCCTCCATATTGTTTTCCAGAGTGGCTGCAGCAGCTTGCATTCCCACCAACAGTGTAAGAGAGTTCCACTTTCTCCAGATCCTAGCCAACATTTTTTGTTTCCTGTTTTGTTAGTCTTTGCCATTCTAACTGGTAGGAGGAGGTATCTCATTGTAGTTTTTATTTGTATTTCCCTGATGGCTAGTGATTTTGAATATTTTTTCATGTGTCTGTTAACCATTTGTATGTCTCCTTTGGAGAAGTGTCTGTTCATGTCTTCTGCCCATTTTTTGACTGGGTTATTTGTTTTATGAGTGTTGGGTTTGAGAAGTTCTTTATATATTTTGGATATTGGCCTTTTATCTGTAATGTCATTTGCAAATATCTTCTCCCATTCTGTGGGTTGCCTCTGATAGTTTTGTTGATTGCTTCTTTTGATGTGCAGAAGCTTTTTATCTTGATGAAACCCAAAAGTTTATTTTTGCTTTTGTTTCCCTTGCTTTTGGAAACATGTCTTGAAAGAAGTTGCTGTGGCTGAGGTCAAAGAGGTTACTGCCTATGTTCTCCTCTAGGATTTTGATGGATTCCTGTCTCATGTTGAAGTCTTTCAACCATTTTGAGTTTATCTTTGTAGTCATGGGATTGATAATTATGTCCCTTTTTTCATTTCTGATATTAGTGATTTGTGTCTTTTTAATCTTAATTAGCCTGTCTAGAGGCATATGGATTTAACGGATCTTTTCAATAATCAGTTTTCATTTCATTGACTTTCTTTTGATTTCCTTTACAATTTCATTTATTTCTTCTCTATTATTGTTTCTTTTCTTCTGCTAATTTTGGACTTAATGTGTTCCACTTTTTCTAGTTTTCTGTGGTGGAAACTTAGAACTTTTTTGTTTTTAAATATATATGTTCAGTACTATGTTTCCTTTTATGCACTATTTTCACTATATCCTCCAAATTTTGGTAAGTTGTATTTTCATTTTCACTTAGTTCAAAATATTTTTACATTTCTCTCAAAATTTCTCCTTTGATTCATGTTATTTATATGCGTATTGTTTAATGTCCAAGTATTTTTAAGGTTTCCAGGTATCTTCCTTTCATTGGTTTCTAATTTAATTCCCTTGTGATCTGAGTGCAGATACTATATGATTTCTATTATATTTTAAAAAGATTTATTTATTTGTTTTTAGAGAGAGTGAGAGAGAGAGAGAGAGTGAGTGCATACACATGCATGGGGGAGGGGCAGAGAGAGCCAGAGAAAGAGAATCTCAAGCAGACTCCCAGTTGAGTGCAAGCCCCATGCAGGGCTTGATCTCATGACCCTGAGATCATGACCTGAGTCAAAACCAAGAGTCAGATGCATAGCTGACTGAGCCACCTAGGTACTCCTGATTTCTACTATTTTTGAATTTGCTAAGGTATGTGTTATGGCCCAGAATGTGGTCTATCTTGGTGAATGTTCCATGTGAGTATGAGAAGAATGCATATTTTGCTGTTGTCACATGAGTTAGTCTATAAATGTCAATTATATACAGTTGATTAATGGTACTGTTGAGTTTAACTCTGTCCTCACTGATTTTCTGTCTGCTGTATCTGTCCATTTCTGAAAAGGGGTGTTCAAGTCTTCAGCAATGATAGTGGACCCATCTCTTTCTCCTTACAATTTCATCATTTTTGCCCACATATTTTGACACTTGATTGTTAGTCATGTATATATTAAGGATTGTTATGTGAATCAAAACCCTCCTCCAGAGAAGTAATCAAAGTTTACATTTTCTGTACCCTTGCTAGGGTATCAAGAAATGGTTTCTGTCAAAAATATGTATGAAATGGGAAACCTGGGTTGCTTAGTCAGTTAAGCATCTGCTTTCGGCTCAGGTCATGATCTCAGGGTCCTGGGGTCAAGCCCTGCATCATTGGGCTCCCTACTCAGCAGAGAGACTGCTTCTCCCTCTCCCTCTGCCCCTCCCCCCTGCTCATTCTTGCTCTCTCTCAAATAAATAAAATCTTTAAAACAATATATGTATGAAACATTTCCATTTTCATATATCTCTTAAATCACACAGACCTATCAGAAATCCTTAACCCTTGCATTTTTCTTAATTTTTTTCTGAACTGTATTAGCTATCCTAATGCTCATTTTTTAAATAGGTCTAGAGTTTAAAACTAAAATGTAGATATCTATAACTTCAGCAATATTTAATTTTAAATATTTCAGGCAAAAGTCTTTTTAACCTGTCAATATTTGATATCCGAAATGATTTTAAGAATCCATGATTCTGTTCATGTCCTCTGCCCATTTCTTGATTGGATTATTTGTTCTTTGGGTGTTGAGTTTGGTAAATTCTTTATAGATTTTGGACACTAGTCCTTTATCTGATATGTCGTTTACAAATATCTTCTCCCATTCTGTCAGTTGTCTTTTGATTTTGTTAACTGTTTCCTTTGCTGTGCAAAAGCTTTTGATCTTGATGAAATCCCAATAGTTCATTTTTGCCCTTGCTTCCCTTGTCTTTGGCGATGTTCCTAGGAAGATGTTGCTGCGGCTGAGGTCGAAGAGGTTGCTGCCTGTGTTCTCCTCAAGGATTTTGATGGATTCCTTTCTCACATTGAGGTCCTTCATCCATTTTGAGTCTATTTTTGTGTGTGGTGTAAGGAAATGGTCCAGTTTCATTTTTCTGCATGTGGCTGTCCAATTTTGCTGGGGGGAGGGAGGTTGGGAGAAGGGGGGTGGGGTTATGGACATTGGGGAGGGTATGTACTTTGGTGAGTGCTGTGAAGTGTGTAAACCTGGCGATTCACAGACCTGTACCCCTGGGGATAAAAATATATATTTATAAAAAATAAAAAATTTATAAAAAAGATAAAAAAAAAGAATCCATGATTCTAAAATGATGACATTGAAAGTCAAGAGGATTTTTTGATAGATTTTGTAACTTAGAGCCCAAATTGTATTCTTCAAAATGTGTAGATATAACAGGGCTCTGGCAGGAAAGATCATGCCACATTTATATTGACTCAAGTCCCAGACATCAAGAAAAATCCATTCTCCTAATCAGCCCCAAACTCCCAAACTCTCTCACTTTTAAGTTTTCTTTTCTTTCTTTTTTTTTTTTTTAAAGTAAACTCTAAGTCAAATGTGGGGCTTGAACTCATGACCTTGAGATCAAGAGCTGAACATTCCACCAATTGAGCCAGCCAGCCACCCCAAACTCTCTCACTTTTAAGCTCACTGTATACAAGTGAGACAGACAGAAGGAGAAAATTTTAATACAGGGTTGATTGCTTATTTGTGCTAAGCTAAGCACCCTAAATGTATTAGTTCAATCCTCAAGCAATCCTTTTAGATAAGTTCTATTATTATCCTAGTTGACAGAGAAAGAGACTGAGGTTTACAGAGGTTATATATGTTGTTTCAAGACACATGCCTTCAAAGTGGCAGAGTGAGGATTTGAACCCATATCTGACTCCAGCAGAGGTCAGCTATGTTCAAGTACTGCCTTGCTCAGCAGCAACCCTGGATCCCCAGGATAACAAGCAGCCTGGATCGATAATAGCAAATTAAGAGTGGAATCCCTATACTTCTAGGGTTAAATATGACTTTACTGATGTGCAGGTATATTATTTGAAATTAACATGACAGTTATTCTAGAACCCAACCCTGGTGTCCTTTACTATTCTTGAAAAAAGGCAGCATTCATACCTTGTGTTTTGTACCAACACCACCTGCTGGGTCACCTGCTTTTGCTACTAAACTCATCTCTTTCTGCACCCTCTGAGCACCCACAAGTACTTTGTTATATAGGCCATCATCAGAGCCAAATCTCTGCTTTTACAAATTCAGATGGCTCCTCTGCTCAAGACTTCCTGCCTTTAGATAAAGGGGGTGACACTCCCTTTCAGAGCACTCCCAGTGTCCCTCCAAAGACACACAGTGGACTCTGACTTTGTCCTCATCCCAGTTTTAAGTGCTTCCAAACTTACTAGACCAAAAGAGGAAAAGGATGGTAAATAGGTTTCCCCTTTTTAGCAAAGCCAATTAATCAGTCGAACTTAATGGAGCACCATATTGAAAGGATTCTAAGACTGTCTAGTGTCTAGGCTCACTGGAGAGGAGGCTGATGTTTGGCCAGCAGTCTATCATTGGCACAGGGCAGGAGAGTAGACACAGACATTAACAGGAACTTGCAAGCACTTAAGGGATTGCTCAAGTAGTCCAGTGATTGCCTCATGAATTCTCATGGTTAGCAAAGTAAAATAAAAGGAGCCTGGGTGCTATATGTCACCATCATCTTTTAAACTTTCACTTTTATCCCCAATGTAATTAATTTTAAAAAGTGAATAAAAAACCCTCCTCCTTGGGTGACTAAAAAGTTGTTTTCCAGAGGAGAAGGTCATTGCCACACTCAGAGAAGTCGTAGGACTGACTGCCTTTGACCGCAGGATGACAACAGCCCCTTGAGTCAATTACACAGCATGTTAAAAGTGAAGGAGGGCAATCAGTCAGCATTTTAGGATGTGGTTATGACACTAAGCAGAGTGAGCACCAGAGTCCTGCAACATGTGTAATCAGTCCCACAAAGTTCAACCAAAGGAAGAATGGGTTGGGGTGGAAGGCTGGCAGATCTGGTTTCCCATCCGAGATCTGTCACTCGCTGAACTACTTGTTACGTGTTCATAGATGAGAAGACCTGGTATGGTGAACATGTGAATTCTCCCCAAATTAATCTATAAATGGCAAATCAAAACCCCAATAGTGTTTGGACAAGCTGACTTTAAAACATGTACAGAGCAGCAGAACAGCAATCCTGGTCAAAAGTTTTGAAAAAAGCCAAGTTATGGAGCTAGAGCAAAAGGAGTAGGGAAGTTTCCTAACCAGATGAGAAGACATTTTATATCAAAGCTATACTAAGACAGTGTCTTATTTGTGCAGGATAAACAATTAGAATGACGGAATGAGAAAGCGAGCTGAGGAACAAACCCACACATATGTTGAAGGCTGATATCCTGATGTTTATCCATTCATTCCTTGTATATGAATAGAACACCTACCGTATGTCAGGTGCTGCTCTATAAGAAGGAGCCAAACAGTGAAAAATGAGGCAAAAATTGTTATGAATCTCTGATTTTGTAAAAATGTTGTTGTAATGTGGGAGAAATAAAAATAATATGAAAATATTTTCCATGTTAAATAGCAACGTATTAGGGAAAAGCAAGGAAGGGGGCTAGGAAGTATTGAGGAGAGGCTGACATCTTTCTTGGGGTTGCCAAGGAAGGCCTCTGTAGGAAAGGGGCATTTTTAATGAATACCTATGGAAATAAGGCAACAGTCAACTCCCCAGTCTTGAAGAAGTGCCTTCATGTAGGAGTTGAAACTTTTTGTTTAGCCCTAGCCCAGATTTTGGTTGTTCCTCAAATTCCTGAGTTTGTGTAAGCTGCCTAATCTATTTTCAGTGGCATCTAAGGGTTGACTATGTGCCAAGACCTGTCAGTGTCCCAAAGGGGAGGATCTCAGCACCTTCATTCAGGCTGACTGAAAGCCAGACCCTCAGGCAGCAGCTTATAAGAGAAAGCACAAACTGACAGTTCTGAGGGGCCACATGCATGCCCTGTGGGCCCCCAGAACCAGGTGATGAAGAGGTACCCCAGGGCAGCACCAAAATTGGGGTGCCAGACAGGGGAACAGGCTCCTTTCTGAGGTGACACTGATTACCCCAGTGCCACGTGAGAGGAACATAAGCTCCCCTGGCTTCCGGAGCCAGGTGATCAAGAAGTAGGCATCCCCTGAGGGGCAGCTGGAAGAACCATGACAGCAGATGTAGGTAGTGGCTCCCTCTCGGGAGACTCTGGCGCACACTAAGGGTGTGCAAAGATGGCTGCTGGCATCCGTTCCTGGAAAGCTTTAGGCAGTCCCCTAAATGTGTGTGTTCCATCAGATACCTGCTTCTCAGGTCCAGGCTTTAATAGAAACAGGTGAGCTTCCTTCACCAAAATCTGGGTGCCGAGGCTGCCTGGGAGCTGGCCCCTGGCTCCTGGTGAGTACGATGACCCTTTAGGAGCCCTGCCTCAGATCACTACTGTTTTGTGTGTCTTGGGACGTGGGCCCCTTTGGTTTTCAAAATTAGATTTTTTGGGGGGCGCCTGGGTGGCTCAATGGATTAAGCCTCTGCCTTCGGCTCAGGTCATGGTCTCAGAGTCCTGGGATCGAGCCCCGCGTTGGGCTTTCTGTTTGGTGGGGAGCCTGCTTCCCCCCCACCCCCCACCCCCCGCCTCTGCCTGCCTCCCTGCCTACTTGTGATCTCTGTCTGTCAAATAAATAAAAAAAATCTTTAAAGAAAATTAGATTTTTTGGAGGGTCCTCTCTCAAAGTGTGTCTTAAAAGCTGGGAGACTGGAGGTATGGTGTGAGCCTTTTGCTCCTCAGGGAGAGGTTCCGAGTTTTGAATTCCCACCCAGTGGCTGGTCCCAGTGCCTGGGATGGGGTTTACGGTAAGAGTGCATCACAACCTTTCCCAACCAGTTTTCGTCTTATTTATCTAATGTGTAGTCACCGCTCAGTCAGCCTTTAGGGTTTTTTTTTTTTTTTTAAAAAGGTAACTGTTCCATATGTAAGTGTAGACTCAATCGGTGGGAGGAGGTGAGATTGGGATCTTTCTCTGTTGCCAGATGAGTTGGAATTGGCTCCCCTTCATTGGTAGTATGGCCTTGACCCCAGGGGCTGTTCTGGCAAGGGCATGGTGTGGCAGGCAGCATCCCGTTTATCTGTTTATAGTGCGGGCATCCCAATGTACAGAAATTGGGGACAGTGGGTCACTTCCATATAGATTATGCGCTCTTTTGATGTGCAGATGGTAGGACTCACCATCCATCCTTTATCCTCCCAAGAGGTCTCTCACAAAACAGAGCGAGCTTGTGGAATTCCTAGGAAACCGAGTTGGATGTTTATTGAGGTCTGATATTCTTCTGAGCTCATCTTGCTTACTGTTTACCCTTTATCTTGTTAGATCTGCTAAGAGACAAGTGGGAAAGAGTTTATCCTCTGCTCAGTTCTCACTGGGGTCTTAATGATTCTATATCCCCTTCTCCCATTAGGAAATAATTACATGTTAAATAGTTCACCACATAGGAAGATGAAATGAATTAATATGTTTAAATAAGATCTGCTGAGTTTAAATTTTTTTTTTAAGCAGGTAAAGCCTCCCCTATATCTTACATGAGAAGACATTTCTTTTAAAAAAATGGCAAAATGAATGTTTTGAAGCAGCCTCAATAATTTGATAGTTATAGGAGAATGGCTGGGCCTTTGGGTTTGAGGCAGGCTGATTGCCTAGGGCCCAGATCACACAGCCAAGAGTTTATAGAGATTCTGCCACCTCTAACAATCACGAAAAGGCAACTCCTACATAAAATGTCACAACGTGGGTGCAGGGACAGTGGGAGAACCTCCTCCAGGAGGCTGGAAATTAAGAGGTGCATGGGAAGCTGGGGAAACTCAGGCCAAAACACTGTGGCAGACCATCCTTGTTATGGAGCTTGAACTCGGTTCCGTCATTGATGGGGAGGTTCTGTCTGAGCAAGGGCCAGGCCAGATTTTCATTATTGAGAAATGGCTTCTGGCACATTCTACAGCTCAAGGCT
The DNA here is from genome assembly GCF_020171115.1 of Neogale vison. Lineage (NCBI taxonomy): Eukaryota > Metazoa > Chordata > Mammalia > Carnivora > Mustelidae > Neogale > Neogale vison. Next base: position 83,051,629 of record NC_058102.1, read on the forward strand.
ACCCTGAAAAGGGAAATAGGAAAGCATAAAAGCCGTGTCTAGAGCCTTCAAATATACACAAGCCTCAAGCATGTGTGCACTTGGGTCTGGGTTTCTAGTGTGTGATTTTTAAGCTATATAATTCAAAGCCGCACAAAGTGTATTAACACAAAGGAATGCAATGATTGAAATCTTGGATGAGTTATATAGGTTTATGTACAAGTGTTATTATTTGTATATCCATACTGAACAATTTCAGGTGGTTATTAACGCATTTGAACAGTCTGTCAACACCAGAACTAACCATAACGTGAAATTTTATTAAACCCAACTCAAAAGTAAATGTTATCCTAAGACTAAGACTGAATATGGGGATTTTTTAAAGAACACCTTCAACTGTGCCAAATGAAAGGCTTTGCTGTTTAGTAAAAACTTGGTCTTCATATAAAACATGATTTTTAGATCCAGTTTCACAAAATGATATGATAGCCCAGCCCAAAAGACACAGTCTAACTTGAGGTCACGTCGTCCTCCAAAGGAAGAGAAATCCTGCTGGAGCCAGGAGCTCCTGCTCATTTCCCATTCTCGTTTGGAATGTCTCTGTGACTCAGACTCAGTGAGGTACGAACCCATGGCCCTCGGCTCCCATGGCAGTCATACTATGTCAAGGGTGAGAGGCAGATCATGGGAAGAGAGCTGTTTTAAAGGGAGCAACCCAGCGAACACGGAGAGAGAGGGAGGCAAGCCAGATCCTCTTACTTTGATTGCGAGATAGAGTCACAACAGGTGCTGGGACTTAGGTCAAGATTATAAATAGAATAGAAATTCTAATGAGAATAGCAAAGGACACTGCAGTTGAGAGCTAAGACGAGATTATGGAGTCCCGGTGATCTCAGAGAGCATCTTCTCTTGGGGCCTTTCCTGACTTCCCAGCTTTCTTCTCCTCTCCTCCTACCTCTGTACTTCATGTCAGCAAGGATTTACCCTCCTTCCCATGCTGTTTTGTCTTAGATTTAGGCTGACTACTCCATGGACTCTACCTATGTACTTACTGATCCCTTATTTTGTCCAAGGCAAGACTTAAGCTGGAGCTCCACAGTAAATCCCTTTAGGACAGGGGAGGTATGTTGCCTATATTAGTTTCCTGATAGTCTTGGACCCATTGTGTAGCAGGTGCTTTGCGCAGAATGGCTGAAGAGAACTTGGCTTCTGATTGGTTTGATTCCCTGCTCTGCCACTCATAGCGTAGGACATCTCACTGGATTCTTCCATTATGTGAAATAATGTATTTTTTTTTTTAAAGATTTTATTTATTTATTTGACAGACGGAGATCACAAGCAGGCAGAGAGGCAGGCAGAGAGAGAGGAGGAAGCAGGCTCCCCGCTGAGCAGGGAGCCCGATGCGGGGCTCGATCCCAGGACTCTGAGATCATGACCTGAGCCGAAGGCAGTGGCTTAACCCACTGAGCCACCCAGGTGCCCCGAAATAATGTATTTTTTTAAAAATCCCCAGTGCCTGGCACATAGTATGAGCGTAATAATTGTGTGACATCATCATCACTGTTTATAGCTTCAAGATTATGAGAAATGGTGAAAACAATTTTATTCCTTTATAGCAGATCTATAAGTAGGTCGTGTTATTTTTGCAAAATGGGACCAAAATACTCTACCTGACAGAATTAACATGAATCTTAGTGAGTATCAAGTGAACACTATCTACGGAAGTGATAGAAGAAAGAAATGATTTTTGGATAAACTGACAAGTTCACTGCAGTTACAGGGGGCCCCAACTCAAGACTGTTAGTAATGAAAACAATCTTGCCTATTTGTACTTTTCAAAGAACTTCCCCACTTCATAGGGCCTCATTCTTTGATGGTGGACAAGATCTGAGTTCTCTGGGAAATATCTATAATGTACTTGGCACACAGGCAATTTTCTCAGTGTCCTTGATTACTGGAAACAAGGGCATTCTGTTTGGGCCTCAGATTCCCTGTGCAACTTCAGATCAACTCTGCTTTCCTCCTCTCAGTCCAATCCTTCCTCAGAAAGTAAGAACTTTCTGAGGATGGGGTTTACGGTAAGAGTTTACGGTAAGAGTGCGTAAAAATATGGGTTCTGAAATGTTTTGGGTGCCCCTGGGATCTCACCAGGCTCTGGGACCAAAAGCTTATATTCAGTTCTTAATTTAGATTTCACACCACCATGTGAAGTAGATAGATAAGATTCACAAGAGGGGGAAACTCAGGCTCAAATGAATGAAGTCATTTCTATAAGACAGATCGGATGCAGAAAGGTCAGGATTTGAACCTACGTTGGTGTCACTCCAAAAGCTAGCTCATAACTGCTATGCAAGCCCACCTCCTCTAATACCTGGGTGTGTGGGGCAATCACCAGCTGGTTGACATTGGATAAGCCATTAAATCTCCCAGAGCTTTCTTACTTGCAAAACTTAGATTAATACTTTATAGGGTTTTTGTGAGTGTAAGGATTTATTTAGAAACTGTCCCTGCTCTCCTTCCCCCCAGGGGATAAACCAGCTTCGGGTAACAAAGCCCAGATACAAAGGTGGGTCAGGCCAGGTGGAGACATCCGATCAGTGGGGGGATGCATACTGTCTCCCTGGTTACCAAGGAGTATGGGCCCCGCCCTTTGGGAGCCTTTTGGGTGCCAATCCCAATCAAGGTTAATAGGCTGGTTCAAATGTCTACGAGGGTAAATTGTAACTCAGATGGTCACCTAGCATCACTGTGGTTTCCTGTGTGTGTTACAATCTCATTGGCCACCTGTGTGTGGCCAGGCCCGACTGCATGGCCTTTGCCCTTAAAAGCTAGTCTGTGAAACAGAGAAGGGTCGCCCTCTCTTGTAAGAGGGTGTCCCCGAGCGTTCGGTTAGATTCTTGATGCTTGCCATGAAATAAAGCTTTGCTTGACCTTCGCTTTGTATCAGTCTCGCTCCTTTAATCACGGACCCATTATTGGGGCATGACAGTGAGAATAAATTTAGGTAACATTTATACGTAAGGGTTTGTATCTATGAGTGGGCAGCTCCTGAGGTTTGCGTGGGAGTTTGAAGAAAGAGATGTTAGGTAGTCAAATCCTGCTTACACTTCCCTGTGGCACCAAGGATCACAGATCCACAGGGGACCGGGCAGTGATGGAGAGCGAGGGTGTGTCTAGCACCTTGCTCAGTGCTCGGCCCAGATAGGATGCTTATTAAAAATTTGCAGGAGGGATTGATTCAGCGTCTGTTGTTTGTTGCTTGGGATACAGATGCAGCAGGACAAACAGCTCTCCTCACCTCAGGAAACTCAGTCCTAAACAAAAGGAGCCAGAGGAGTGAACAGAAAATAAACTAGTGTAATATGCAAGCAGGGAGTCAGGGAGACTGTTGGGAAAGGACTCTGGGGCCTGAATGTTAGAGGCTGCGTGGGAGTCCACCATGTGAAGACAGGAACATGTACAGGGAACAGTCTGTTCGAAGGCAGTGGCACAGGAGGCTGTTGTAAGGAGTACAAATGCCCGGAGTGGTGAGGAGGCAGTGAGTTGCAGTCCTTGCTCCGAATGCTGTGCTGAGGATCCGGGACTGCAGCCTGAAGGTAACGCGTGGAACCCCCGAAGGACCCCAGTATGGGGCATGTCACGGGCACCTTTCTTTTGGAAAGCTCCCACTGTTGGGAAGTGTGCAGAATGGTTAGACTAGGAAGAAGGTGAATATACAAGTGAAGTTAAAAGGTTATAATAGTAGAAAAGATATTTAGCTATTGCAGCAGGGAGGGGGAGGAGGAAATGGATTTTAACTATATTTAGGAGGTAGAATTAATGGGCCATGAAGTCCAGTTGAATACTGAGGAGGAAAGGAGGAACGCCATCTAAGGTTACTGCTTCAGCTGAGCAACTGCATATACGGTGATTCCATTAATAACACCATCGAGCTTTTATTGAGCTCCTGTTATGTAGCTCACATGCCGCTTTGCATGCATTATTCTGTTTCATCCTCATATCAGTCTGCAAAGTGGTCATTATCTCCATTCTACCAATGAAGAAGGTGACGGTCCGAGTAACTAGGAAACTTGCCTGATACTTGGTGTGGAGTAAATGGAGTTGGGATTTGAACTCAGTCTCTGACTCCCAAAGGCATGCCGTCAGTCACTGCGGTCTGCACAGCTACTTCCCAGGCTGAGGGACCAGGACCTGAGGGTTTGAATGGGGAGGGATAATATGGTGATCACATGGCATAAGTGCGTTCCTGAACAAATCTGGGTTGTGCTTGCATGGAAGCCGCATTGCTCTTATGGGGGGGGGGGGAGTGTTGGTGAGCGGGGAGGGGTAGAAGGTGCCGAGGAGGTGCTCCCTCTCAGCCTGATGTCACCCTGATGACATCATGGTGCTCTCCTGCCTGCTCCAGAGTAGATGTTGATAAGGGAGAGATTAAGGAGCAGGATTCTCGTACTGGTGTTTCCACCATTAGTGGAAAAGGGGCCCCTGCGTCTACAGCTACAGGCAAGGAAGCCCGGGCTCCGGGGGGTAGACACAGCTCACATTTCTCAGTTAAGGACATTACCCCTACGGCTTCCTTTAACTACTGAACTCAGATCAAATAAACATGCTGCTACAGCAACCAAGAAACAAATATTGGTGGAATGTATGTAAATGAAATATAAGCAATAAGTCGCTAGTTGATTGTCCTGGTACTGGGCATCAGAGTCAATCCAAGATTAGGTGGGAGGGGAGCCTGTGTGGCTCATTTGTTAAGCGCCAGCCTTCTGCTTGGATCATGGTCCCAGGATCCTGAGAATCCTGAGATGGAACCCCACATCTGGCCCCCTGATCGGCAGGAAGACTGCTTCTCCCTCTCTCACTCCCCCTGCTTGTGTTCTCTCTCTCTCTCTCTCTGTCAAGTAAATAAACAAAGTCTTAAAAAAAATATATGTGTGTGTGAATCCTGGGGTAAGGCAGGCATCCTTTCAAAGGCTCAGAACAGACCTTTCCCCATCAGTCCCCCTGCTTTCAGTGCAGGACCCGAGGCAGCTCTTTATTCTAAAGAAGGGCCCACTTAAAGCCTCATTAGTCATTCTGCCCTGAAGGACAATCAGTCTTTTGGCTCCTTCTGGTGAATGCTTTCTGAGGGTAGGGCAGGAGAGAATATAGTGCCTGTCAGCAGGGAGAGGAAGGAAACATGACTTGGAAATGCAGGAAAAGACAAACTAATCAGGGTTAACCATTATGCTATTTTTATGCAGTTCCATACAGGTTGCTCAGTAAATTATGGGCTGGTAGAAATTTATTTCACGTAGTTGTTCATCATTCTTTGCCATAACTTAGGCTAACCAGAGAAAGAGAAATAAAAAAACAAACAAAAAAACCCTATCTAGAGCCATGAATTCTCAGCGTTCTTCCCTGCTTGTGCTTGACCTTCGGCACAGTTGAGAGGGTTTTTCATGACTCCACCATTGAGACTCTGATATCTTGGAAGGTATACTGTTGTTAAATGGGCACATTAGTACTTTTGTTCTCCCACCTTTTGGCATGTGTTTGTGTGGAGGGGTTTCGGGCAGGATGGGGAGTGTAGAGGGTCAAGAATTAACGAGCACTGCCCAAGAAAATACATCCGTTGACTGTTTAATAAGCACAATCTACCCGGAAGTAAAAATAACTGTGAAGCAGAAAATCTTATTATTATGCATATAATAATCTTTGTCTAGGGCATGCAATGACAAGACTGTGGGCTGTGTCCATTTGGCTACTGATTTTCCTATTCCCTGCCCCCAGGCAGCCTAGCAGAAGACTTAATCTCTTCCCCTGCACAAGTGCCAAGAATTTCAGCTTAAGGAATGATGGTGGGGGGAGGGGAGAGGTTCCCAACCTTGTTGTTTTACTAACCACACCATCCCCTGCAAGCCACCAATCCGAGGGGATAGGCAAAGAGTCTCAAAGTTTTGGTGGTATTTCTAGGAGCTAGGACACACAGAATGAACCAATCAGGTTATCAACATCAGGCCACACTTGACCTTTCCCCCAATCTTTTTTAACTGGACAAAGTATTTATTTTAAAATCTAGCAAATAGGACACAAATTAGACACCCATCAACAATATCTATAAAAAGAATCATTCAGGGCGCCTGGGTGGCTCAGTTGGTTAAGCAACTGCCTTCGGCTCATGTCACGGTCCGGAGTCTCGGGATCGAGTCCCACATCGGGCTACTGGATCCATGGGGAGTCTGCTTCTCCCTCTGTCTGGCCTTCTCGCCTCTCATGCTCTCTCTCTCAAATAAATAAATAAAATCTTTAAAAAAAAATTAAAAAAAAGTACTTCTGTCCAAAGTTTACAGAGAATTAATACAGGTCCTTTTCCTACCAGTTACTTTTCTTTAAACTTGACATCAGTAACTAAGGATAAAACAGTCATGCCTACCACCATGGGATTCAAGGTCAAACAACCTTCCACAGCCCTTGTTTACGTTTTGATCACCAGTTGAGCTTTCCTTTTCTCCAAAGCCCTGTAGAAATGGCTGGCAATTTTCAGTCATCAAATCAAAGCCCTTTGTCGCCATCGTTTCTTCCGTGTAACGCAAGATATGCTGGTAGTAATTTGATCAGTCCCGTCATTTCCATAATTAGAACGAAAGCCGTCTTCCTGAAGTATGCACTCCTACCATGACATGAAGTCACACATAAGTGAGCACACAAAGCCCTGATGTTGTATGGTCCTAAAATAGCAACTATTTTTAAACGTAAATTTATTTGTTTACCTCTAGCGTCCACCACCCAGTTAGATGTATTTACATCTCAGCTCTACATTTGGCTTATCTATCGATGACTAATGAAATGCAAGTCAGGGCATTTCACTTTAAAGACATTATTTCTCTAATGGGTGGATCATGGATACCCACTCATGTGAGGCTTATACAAACGCTCCTGGGTTTCTCTAGGGCGGGAGGGGTGGGGGGTGGGGAAAGCCACACTTAAGTGCGCTGAATATTCTCAGTTTGTAGTATTTATCTGCCTGTAGAGCTTGATGGATATGATCAGCTGGGTGTGGTAAAAGCCTTATGCCATCCCTGAGATTGTAGGAACCCTAACCCTCCTTTAGAAGAGGGGGGACAAGTGCCATAGGCACATTTACCTGAGGCTCTTCATGGGGGTGGTTTAGACAATGCTATGCTCTGACAGACTGGGAGCTCACACCACATGAAATGTTTTTCACATTTCACTGTTTTTTGGTGGTTTCCCTGCCCTTGTCCCTTTTCACTTAACCATAGTCCACACAACAGTTAGAATAAAGTTCCTCATATGCTTATAAAATTCAGACATTGCCTCCTTCCCAACATCTGTCTTTCATGCCATAGCAGCCTTGTTTTACTTGAGTGCCTTTGACTGTGACAAATCAAGAGTCTAGTCACTGCTCCAGCAACTTCTTTCTCCCTTTGGCCAACGTGAGCCCCAAGATGGTAATGAAGATTCCCCTTCTCCACGTGGTCTTCCCTGGTGATTGATCTCACCTGGTTCTGAACACCCTCCTCAGTGTATAATCACTGAAATATTCAACAAGTATTTATCTATTTGCAACCATACAAAGAGGATTTTTTTTTGTTTTTGAAGTTTTTTTTAAAGATTTTATTTATTTATTTATTTGAGAGACAGATCACAAGCAGGCAGAGTTTTTTTAAAAATTAATTTTATTTTTTCAGTGTTCCAAGATTCATTGCTTATGCACCACACCCAATGTTCCATGTAATACATGCCCTCCTTAATTCCCACCACCAGGCTCACCCCTCCCCCTACTCCCCTCCCCTCCAAAACCCTCAGTTTGTTTCTCAGAGTCCACAATCTCTCATGGTTGGTCTCCCCCTCTGATTTCCCCCAATTCACTTTTCCTTTCCTTCTCCTAATGTCCTTTGTGTTATTCCTTATTCTCCACAAGTAAGTGAAACCATATGATAATTGACTCTCTCTGCTTGACTTATTTCACTCCCCATAATCTCCTTCAGTCCCATCCATGTTGATACAGAAGTTGGGTATTCATCCAATCAGATGGAGGCATAATACTCCATTGTATATATGGACCATATCTTCTTTATCCATTCATCTGTTGAAGGGCATCTTGGTTCTTTCCACAGTTTGGTGACTGTGGTCATTGCTGCTATGAACATTGGGGTACAGATGGCCCTTCTTTTCACTACATCTGTATCTTTGGGATAAATACCCATAGTGCAATTGCAGGGTCATAGGGAAGCTCTATTTTTAATCTCTTAAGGAATCTCCACACTATTTTCCAAAGTAGCTGCACCAACTTGCATTCCCACCAAAAGTGTTAGAGAGTTCCCCTTTCTCCACATCCACTCCAACACTTGTTTACTGTCTTGTTGATTTTGGTCATTCTCACTGGTGTAAGGTGGCATCTCAATGTGGTTTTAATTTGAATCTCTCTGATGGCTAATGATGAGGAACATTCTTTCATTTGTCTGTTAGGTATTTATATGTCTTCTTTGGAGAAGTGTCTCTTCATGTCTTCTGCCCATTTTTTGGCGTGATTATCTGTTTTGTATGTATTGGGTTTGATGAGTTCTTAATAGATCTTGGATATCAGCCCTTTGTCTGTAGTGTCATTTGCGAATATCTTCTCCCATTCCAAGGGTTGCCTCAAAGTGAAATTTTTAAGACTCCTCCATAAGCCTACCACCCTAACATGACTTTTAACTATGCTTCAGATTTCCTTCCAATTCTTTCTCACCTGCTTGTAAGCTTTCACATGATTGCAATGTCCACAGCTTGTATGATTTTTTAAATTCAATGTTATAACTATTTTTCCAAGTCACTGCACTTGGAAATTTCCAAGTCACACACTACAAGGGTGGTGTGGCACTGTATTTATGGGCAGGGAGTGATGGTAGAGACAGAACAGGCTATGTAGCCAACCTATATGTAACCTTGGCCAGGCAAATAAACTCTCTGAGCCTCAGTTTGTTCATCTGTGAAATGGGGGATACAACGTATGTAAAGCGTCTGGCATTTGATAAACACTGGCTGTGATTTATTACCCAGTTTGAGTCATATGAACTTGCTTTTATGATTTGTTGCTTTGAAAATTTTCATGGCTGTTTCGTGGGCAGTTCCCAGATAATTGTGACAATCCTCTAAAGATGGAACTTCGATTTGTTTGGCCTAACACTTCCTAGGTCTTTTGTTGCGAGACAGAGGTCTGCCTCAGTGGACTCTTAATCATACAGTACTATGGCTGACAGCATTTCTTTTTAAATCATTGTGTTCTTTAAACTGAAACCTAGCCACTAGGTTTATACATACTAAGACTCCCAAGCTGAATTATAAGTGGTGAAAACAAGAAGAGCAGCTCTGGGAGATGCCTGTATTTCCTACATCATTCCTATGCCCTTCTAGCTGAGAAAATTAGTTTAACCAGTTCTTCATGTTGTTCTTACCACAGTATCTTAGCTCGAAAATCTAGGCCACCTTGGGCAAACAGACAAAGCTGAGTTTTTGTCTGAGAGTGTTGTGTCCCTTGCAGTGTGTACTTTGTCCAGAGCATTCTACTTTATTTATGGGACTTAAAGAGTCGAGTGAGGAGGATGGAAGGTAGTCTGGCACTAAGTGAAGGCACTTGTTTTTAACGTGATCCTGGAGTGGAGAAGCTGAGTTTTGTGGGGTGGGAGGGCATTCCCACTTATCCTCCTCATTTACATTTTGCTTCCTGATGGCCAATCACCAATTATTGAGCAAGACCTTTCCCATTCCTGAGAAAGGTACACCTGCTTAAAGCTAACATTTTCATGACAAGTTTGGGAGATTCAAGTTGGAGTTCTGTTAAGGAATGACTGTGTACCCACATAGTCTGGTATCTTTTTTTTCTTAAAGTATTAGCTTGTCATTTTAGAGCTAAGCTTCCCCCCCACCATCCTGCCCATTTACAAAATAAGGACTAATCCCTGCACTCCATGTGTTTCATGGACACTGCTGAGAAGAAAAGTGTTTTTATAAATTGGAATGTTTTGTTTTAGATGTATACAATATCTTAACAACTATACACAGTTTTTCATGTTCTCCATTTTCTGTACAATAATAAAACTCCTGTTCCCCAACACATCTTGATGGCACTTGCCCAAAAGATTCCTGTTTTGTCTTGTAAGCAGTATCAAGCTTAACGATGGTTAGTTGCTTGTAGTCATTCTTCATTTCAATCTTGGCTTCTGATGTTTTAAGTTCAAAAAATAATCTCTGTGCTAATTCTCTAGTCATATGAAGAGACTCATTTCTGATGATTGCTTAATCTTCATCTCCCAAAGAATCTTTCCACTGTAAGAAAAAGTCAAAAGGCATTCCACACCAACTTGTTAGAACATGTCTCCTTTGCTTTGCTCCTTTTCCCCCACCCCTCTCACTCCTGAAATCTTCTAGCATGACTGAAGTCTGGGAAGCAGCAGGATTTGAGATGAAAATGTTGTAGTTGTCAACATACCTTCTGTAGATGCATTTCCAGCCTCAAAACGATGTGGGGCTAGACCACGGTCTAGCTTTCCCACCTTATGTTAGAGTTTCAAGTTTAGACTAATGGCTTCATTTCACACTGCACTGCATCACATTGTGGGAGAATCATTTCCTTCAGGGTAGAATGTCTATCAAACGTACGAATACCTTACTGTGAAAGAACAATGGGAGAAGACATTTTGCTAGAACATGAACAACTGAGCCTCTTGGTTTAAAAAAAGCAATAAGGAAATCCATCTCTCTCTCTTTTTTTAATCCTAAAAGCAAATTTCTGATAGAAAGGAATTGGAAGGTTTGTTTTTCTTTGTTTTAAATGTAACTCCCACAAGGAGTTACCAAGTGGAATTTATTCTGTGTGTGAGAAGGAAAAAGTCACTAGCAGAACAATGAGGGGACAAAAGTAGGTTTTGAACATGCTGTCCAGATTATTGAACCAAAAAAACATAGTTTTTGGTATGGTCCAGTAGACCAGCTGTATGAACAAGAGGTGTGTGCCATGTTGGTCAAGAATACAGACTGGGCTTGAGTTTTGACTCTACTGATTGGCTGTGTGGCAGCAGATTGGTTATTTCATCCCTCAGTGCCTCAGTTTCTTTAGGTGTAGAATGGGGATAATACCACCACCACGACTAATACCTACTTCAGAGGGTTATTACAATAACTAATGAATTAATATTTACAAAGTGCTTAGAATTGTACCTTGGCACATATGATGTGTCAGCTGCTATGATCACCACAGAGATGGGATCTTTGTATTATAAAGACTGAAAGATGGCTTTTCTGCAAATAAGCTGGCAGTTCCTTTAGGTGTTGACTTCTTATCTTATGGTTTTAAGTTTATACCAATATTTCTTCTGTTTTACTAAGTGAAGGTCCAATTCCACCTGAAAAGCTCAATATTAATCATTATCTAAAAGCCTGAATTGGTAAGTAATATACTATATTGGGAAAGTATTTTTTAAGACTTGTTTGATGCTTAAAGTTAACTTAAACAAAGTGGAGAATAAACAGGAATATTCAATAGTTGAAATACAATATTTTTTGGATCATGGTAAGTGTGTGTTGTAATTATATACACACCAGTCTGTAACTCTCTATGTGTGTGATTATTTGATCAGTCCTTGGCTTCCAAATTAGACTTTAAATTCCATGAGGACAGGTATGTGTTTTGCTTAACATTAAATTTCAGCAGCCAGCATCCGATATATAGCGGGCATTCAACATTAGTTGTCAAATGAATGAATGCGTGCATAGCTTGGTAATTTAAAAATGATACTTTAAAAGTCATTGCGTTTATATAATAGACATTTAAGAAATTCATGTGTGGTTACTAGGGTTCTTCATACTGTTCATATCTCTATTAAGAAAAGAGAAGACTGACACAGAAAGTACAGAGACATTCATTAACTTAGCAAAGAAGTGTGTTTGAGGATGAGCTTCCAGACTTCTGAGTCCCAGTCTGGGTCTGTGGCCACTAGGATGAAAAGGAGAATCAAGAAATGCCACCTTCTTTCCCTCCTTCATCTCTTCTTTACTTCTCCCCTGTCATCGTTCCATGACTTGCTTCCTATAGCTGCAGGAGGAAGAAAGGAGAAACTCTTGAGACATTTGCTTAGTACTCTCCTTCTGGAGGGAAAGTAGACATTAAAGCCCAGAATTGCTACATACCCATGACACACAGCCCTGTCTCCCCGGGCCCAGGTCCTCGTGATTGGTCCTGACATTCTGATAGAGTATGCTGCTGGCTCCCAGGCAGGTGTCTCAAACTTCAAAGTGTTGGTATCAATAATGATAATTTAAAATGAATGTGGTATCTTGCTGAAAAATTACCGTGTAGCAAATGGATAACTTTTTATTTAGCTCCCAAAAATACTGTACCTAAAAAGGCATTCTTAACCATCTGGAAAATATTTTGAGGAAATTAAAGTTTTGGCGCTCAACTATATCAATGATTCCCTCTTGCCTTTATTATTATTATTATTATTTCCCCATGGCCTTGCCCTTATTAATCAGATCCTCAAACTTGTTTCCTATAAAATAAAATAGCTCCCAACAAATTTGTAAGTCAAACTCTTAGCTTTCGGGGTGCCTGGGTGGCTCAGTGGGTTAAAGCCTCTGCCTTCGGCTCGGGTCATGATCCCAGGGTTCTGGGATCAAGCCCCGCATCGGGCTCTCTGCTCAGCGGGGATCCTGCTTCCTACTCTCTCTCTGCCTGCCTCTCTGCCTACTTGTGATTTCTGTCTGTCAAATAAATGAATAAAATCTTTAAAAAAAAAAAAACAACTCTTAGCTTTCTTTCCTCTTTGACTTTCATACATTCTTCTGGTTCTATTCCAAGTTACCTGTACATACATATCACAGACATAAATGTTCTTCCTTTCTTCTTCTTCTTCTTTTTTTTTTTTTTGCTATTCTTAGCACATGTGGAGATGATTTAGTTTCTGAACAAAGATTCTTTGGACACCTTCCTTTTTAGAAAATCCAAATCCTATGGTATCAGAGAGGTTTTTCTCTCTCCCTAAAAGTGTAGAGGAGAAGCGTAATGAAATAAGATTTTTAAAAAAAATCAAGTTAGGCTATTAGAGCAATGCTAAATAATTTACAGTGATCATTATTATGCCATGCACAACTGTACTCCATTTGGTTATGTCAGATGGAGATGCAGTGATCTGTTGGACTTGTTTGACTCTCTTGATTCAGTTCAGCCTCTGTGCTGGGTTAAGTTTCCACAAAACCATGATTCACTAAAATGCTTCAGGAATGAGGACTTGTGTGTCTCATTTAATTTTTTTGGTTAGCTAAAGTTGAACCAGAAAACTCTTGGCTTAAAAACATTCTAAAATCATTTCATTTTCTTGCATCAAAAGGACAGCACAGTGGAAGAGTCTGTCGTTGGGAGTTAAGAATATTACGGCTCCCGTGGGGTCATTTTCTGACTATTAGAATATGGTACAGATGGAGGGAGAGTTGAGAGTTTGAAATGAATATGGAAACCTGTTAGAAACTAGACTCCTGGTGTCAAGGAGCCAGTTGCCTATTTTTAAAAAAGTAGCTAATAAACTAGTATCTATTGAGCACCTACTGCTTACCAGGCTTTAGACTCTCCACTTGAGGATCCAATTCTGGTGGAGGAGAAGAGGATATATTTACAAATAATGACTGCACAATGTAGTAAGTGCCTAAGAAGGTAAGCAGCAGATGCTATGGTAGCTTGGAGTAGGGAACTACCAATGACCTGAGGAAGTCAAAGATCTTACCATGGGGAAGATGATGGTCTGTGTCTTGACACCCGCATAGGAGCTAAGTGGGAAAGAGGAAATAGGGCATCCTCCAGCAAGGTCCGGCAAACCTTGAAATACACAGAGATGTAAATGAGCATTGTCTGTCCTGAGACATGTTATGTATGGCTGTGTGTCAGGGCAGGGAGAGACGGTTGGCAGATGAGTCTGGACAGTAGGCTGGGGAAGACTGTAAAGGGCCATTTATAGAGTTTAAGTGCAATTTTATAAGTAACATTTAACAATGGAGTTAAACAATCTGATTCGTGTTTCAGAAAGGTTATTCTGGCAATGGTGGGAAGGATGCATTAAGGGAGGAAGGTACCGTTTTTGATGAACTTGGCAGTATTTCAAAAAATCATTTACTGTTTTAACGTTTTATTGAACTGAATTATAGTTTGAAACATTCTTTTCTTTTTAAGTAGGAAAACCTTTCCGTTTCCTTCTCTCACACAGGTTTTGTATTAGTATTATAATCTTCACTTTGAATATTGGGAAACTGAGGCACAATGGCCATGTCACTACCCCAAGGTTCTGAATGGAATCCATTGAAAAATTGACTCAAAGCCAGGTCTCAAAGTTTCTTCCAGCAATTGCTAGACCACACTCCCCACTATTACAGCATATTTATGATATAATTAACTTTCGGAAAGCCATATGGCTTTTGTTACAAAGACTAAAGGAATGTGCTTTTCATAACGAATGGCATATGGCCTCCAATAGCTCTTTGCTTGCATGTTTTAACAAAATGAACATGTACATAAATTAGATGCCTCAGGTCAGTTAGCAAACTGAGGTTGATTTTCTTCTGCTCTCCCTAATTACAACTGCATTTCTGACAAATATCAAGGAGGTTTTTGGCAGCTTGTGGGTGTAAACATCCATAGCGTGGCTCAGATAATCTTTTTCTTCTATGGCCTTGCCCCTTTAAAGAGTCAGTATTTGTCTTTTGTTCAGAGAGGAGTGTGCTGCTTGCAGCAACGGGCATTTCTGATGAAGCCGCATGCTTTCCGAGACGTGGTGAGCACTAGTTGATTTAAATGATCCAATAGGTAGAAGGAGCAACCAAATAAGAACGACTGAACTGAAAGCTGACATTTACCTTTGGCATTTAAGTGACTTAGGGCTGATAGATAACATGATGGACACTCACATGCTGAACTAATTTAATAGCAGTTAATCGTGAAGGCTCACACTTAATCTCTCAGTTGTTTGGAAGCCTTTCTATTTTAAGTAACATGCCTCAAAGTTCTGCTCTCTGAGTTCATACTGTGTTTCATACTATTGTTGATTTAGCAGGTTTCCTGGTAGAGTCTGAGAATGAGCTCCTTGCAACTTTCACATTATCATATTACAATATTCACCACTGATTATTCGTACTCAAGGTCAGTGACATTATCTCATTGGAATTCCCTGGACTCTGAATTCATAAGATAGTCCAAAACGCTCTTGTCTGTAATGGAAAAATACAGCACAATTACTGTAAGTCAGTTAGTTCATAAAGGATCTACATTTTAAATGTAGCTACTCATCATATTGGCAAATCCATTGCTTTTTTAAAAAAATGTGTGTGTTTATATTATAGTATTAATACAATTTTTTGTTAATTAAGTGAAAGTATATCGACAAGAAAAGGAAATTTAAAATATAAGCGTTTCTGAAGTAACTGAAGGAAATAAGTAAAAATACATTTTAATTACTATTAAAATATTTAACACCTTCTATTCAAAAGCTTAATTTCCTAAGAGCAAAACCCATATAGTTTAAGATAATTTTTTCATGAAGAATAAACCAAATATCTTAGATAAAAATTAAACTTTAGGTCTCTCTTTTTCTTACTTAAGATGACTCCTTCAAATTCTGTTCATACAAAAGCAAAGTGTTTGTTAACTTGTGTTCTAATTCCTCTTATATTTACTATAATCTGTATTCCTTTTTTGGGCAAGTCATAGCTTCTCCTTTAATATTTTCCATTATGTTATAATTACAAACTGTGGACTCATAGGATCGATGAGTCATAGGGCTGGATAGAATAAACCTTCAGCGATCATCTCTGCCTCTGGGGCATCTCTGCACCATGAATTGAATAACAAGGTGAGTAAGAGACACCTTTAGCCAGAAATATGGCTTTGGTTAGATGAAGAAAAAAGGTAAACCTGGGAACTCTTTTCCTCTTTAACAAAAAAAACTTCTTCCTTCCTTCTTTTAATTTTTTTTTCCCCAAAGTGTACTCACCCCAAACTGATATTATTAGATTAATAACCCTACCAAAAAACTTGTATGTGAAAGTGTGGAATCATTTTGACTTACTTCATATTTTAGAGTTGAATCCTAGGATCTGTAAATCCCCAGACAGCAGTATTTGAGAATGAAAGATTCTGCCCCTATCTCTTTAACCATTATTTACTACAGGACTATAAACTATTAAAACAAAACAAACAAAAAAACGACAGTATGAAGGCGCCAGATTTGTAAACAAACTGTTGCTACAGAATCTATAGGAAACTGAGAAACAATTTGGAAGAGAAAGTAATTAGGATAACACTTACATACTAACAAACTCAATTAGAAGTTGGGCAAAAGTGTTATTTTCTTTTTTTTTTTAAAGATTTTATTTATTTATTTGTCAGAGAGAGAGGGAGAGCGAGCGAGCACAGGCAGACAGAATGGCAGGCAGAGGCAGAGGGAGAAGCAGGCTCCTCGCCGAGCAAGGAGCCCGATGTGGGACTCGATCCCAGGACGCTGGGATCATGACCTGAGCCGAAGGCAGCTGCTTAACCAACTGAGCCACCCAGGCGTCCCCAAAAGTGTTATTTTCTTAACTGTCATGATTCATTATGTTAAGACCACTTCCATCTTGCTCAGAGGCTCTGTAGCAGTTGGAGATAGTTGTGTTAGAGAATGCGCTTTAAGACACTGAGCCAGCACGGCTATCTGTGTGAAGCTCAAGACAGAACAAAACATTGACACAAAAAGAGAGACCTGGTGTCTTTTTTGCTTAGCAACATGTGCTGGTAGGATGAATAAGACCATTTGGGCACAGTCCTGGAGGCCAACCCTTTTGGAAGTACTTCCCTTAGAAAGGGAACTGTTCTGGGAAAAGTAGGGCTTGAAGCCAAATAGCCAAATTCTGCCCTCAGGAATTATGTCAGGGTCTAGCTGATCAAAAACGGCAATAAATAAATAAATAAATAAATAATAAATCACAGCTTTTGTACCCAGTGATAGTTGTTCAAATTTTATTGAGGAAAATGATAAGTTCTGGTTGCTGGATTTGGTCACAAAGGTCATGCTGTCAGTGACATTCTTGGAGTTCACCTTAAGATTGTTGAAGTAGCCAATGTGTCTCTTTTGACCTTATATAAAGGCAAGAAGGAAGTCCAAGATCATGAGTTTTGATGGTTAAGACATGACAGAAATAAATTTTCATATTCCTTCCCCCAAATGAGAGAAATGGTTCATTAGAATTACTTTGAATACTTGGGGTTAATTTGAATTTTATATTCTAAGTGTTATGATATGCAAAGACTGAAACCACTTGTTTTTCCAGATTTTCCAATCTTGTGCCAAATTATGTTAATAAACAAATGGTTATAATACAAATGGGGGAAATGGCAAGACCAACCACAGTTGCCTTCAAAGGAAAATGGATCTTGTCCCTTGAAGGTTTGTTTTGTTCTTCTGAGGCCCCTCTTGGGTCTGAATATTTTAAGGTGGCCTTAGTAGGAATTTTTTGAAGGCTGGGCATGCAGAGAGCCAAGCTGGGCTTGGGAAGACAGAGGAAAGGAGAGGGGGAGTAGGAGAGTAACCAGGGAAATAGAGTAACCAGGGGAAGGAGAGCCCCCGAGGGTAAAGGTAGCGAGAGGAAATTCCCAAGTATTAGGTGATTGAAGGATTTTTAAGAGCAAACCGGTTTAATATTTGATGACATTGTTTCTGTTTCTGTAATTATAAACTGTCCCAACTCCTCAGCCTTTAGTAAGGTCTGTCATAAGCATTCAAGCTTTGTGGACTTCCTTTTGTTTTTAGATTGGAAGTAATGGGAAAGACCTCATTCCATGTAGGGTAGAGTAGGATGAGCACAAACAAGAAGGGCCATAACAAGAAGAAAATTATACAGAAGGAGGCATTCAGAGGCAAGACAGCCTTGCAGACATACCAGCATCACTTTTCTTCATCCCCCCAAATGTGTAGAAATTTTAGAGAGGACTTTGGTCTTCTACAGACGATGTGATGTTTGAATCGAGGAGGAAGTAGATTCCAGCTGATAATTGGGTTACATTAATACAGTCTGAAATTACAATAACTTATTAAAAAAGGAAGTAGAGGTGGAAAATTTTGATCTCTTGGGCTTCACTTTCTACCATGGTCTTACTTACCTGTAGCACATAGTGCTGTTGGCATCTTCGTCTACAAATGTACCAGGCATTTAACTTTTGACTTTTTAAGTCAAGTTTGAGCTTGTCAGTTATGCATCTGGTAAACCAAAAGATATTGCTGAAATCTGTGGCAAAGTTTTGAAACTATTTTGTGCATTTGCATTTATTGGAAGTGTAATTATAAGTTGCCTTGCTTTGTAGCATTCCCCATGGCATGCAGGGGAATTTGTTTGTGTGTGGAAATCTTTATAGGAAGTAGCATTGTTGCATGAGGCTTGAAGACTGGTATCTACATGTTTGGAGATGCCCACATTTTTTTGGCCTATCATCATTTGTAAATAATGGCCATGGGGTATAGTGAAAAAGTATCAATGACCTATTGCTTGAACTTCCCTTTTAAAAGGGCAAATTTCACCTCTATCTAACGTGAAGATGATTCTGAAGTTTAACTTGTTTATGTTAATTTAAAGTTTTTGTCTACAGACTTCCATTACACTGCATTGTTAGGGGCAAAATTGTGGATAATTGGAAGAGAGAGAGAGAGATGGGCAGATGAAGAAAAGCAGAGGTGTTTTAAGATATGGCTTGGGTAACATGCCTAAATCCTTTGTTGGGAAAGTCTCTCATACTGTTTTTAACAGACATGGCTTGCTCTGCAATATCTTGATGATCTACTAGGGACTTGAAGGAAAATTTATGTGATGGAGCAACTCCTATATAGTGTATCTCAATATTTGAGAACTTTACAGAAAACACTGGAGTGTACAAGCAGAGCAACTGCCTTGACTGCTTCTCTACATTTAGCCACAACTGTGCTATTCTAATGGTTATGGGAAAGGATGAGGGCCAAGTTCTTGTCTGACTTTGAATCTAGTCGAGTCCTCACATGCTATGAAGCTTCAGGGCAAAATTTAATTTTCCCAAGACTCATAGAACCTACTGTTTAATGATATAAATTTACACTTCTGCTTAGAAAAAAGAGGACACAGTTGAACTGATTTCATGAAAGTCTAAAATGGAAGCCAAATATTAGGGGATTTTAATCTAAATAAAATATAACTCACTAAACCCTGAGATTGTTATTAAATTTGGAAACTATATCTCCTGTTGCTTTTCTTTTTCTTCTTCTTTTTTTTAAAGATTTTTATTTTATTTATTTGTCAGAGAGAGAAAGAGCAAGAGAGCACAAGCAGGAGAGTGGCATGCAGAGAGAGAAGCAGGGAGAGAGAGAAGTAGGCTCCCCATTGAGCAAAGAGACCAATGTGGGACTCAATCCCAGGACCCTGGGATCATGACCTGAACTGAAGGCAGATTCTTAACCAACTGAGCCACCCAGGCATCCCTCCCATTGATTTTCAAGCTAAGTCTAGGACTGTTTAGGCCACATAAAGTCACCTTGTTCCAGAGTTTGGAGACATTTCATTGAGTGACTTCTGAGATCCTACGTTATGTTCTCAAAATTCTCTTCCCATCTCATGTTCTCCAACTTTCATTAATAGGGGTGTGTGTGTGTATGCTCTTTTATTCTTGCCCTTACTGAACTTCATTTTCCGAAATTGGGCCTATTTCCTATCAGCATTTGGGAGCTTTCTCATTTCTGCCAGCTTATTATGTATTCCTCCCAGACTGTCAACATGTACAAATGTAATCGTTTGTGATGGTGATAAGAATGCAATAAGCAAATCCTATAGCATGACACTGGTTCTTGCCCTCTAGGGTGATATGGGTCTGTTAGTCGTCATTCTGTGGACACAGTTGTTTAACCAGTTTAGAAATTATTTATTCAAGAAGTATTTATTGAGGGTTCTCTCTGAGCCAGGTTTCATGTTAGGTGGTGGAAACGATGAACGATGCTGTTCCTGACCTTCAAGAACCTCACCAGGACAAAAGGCATGGGAATAAAGTGTGAAAATGCTAGAGGTATACATTAGGCAAGGGACTAAAATCCTGCCTGGCGCTTTCTGAAAGAATAACCTGAAGAGTAAATTGGTACAGCCGCTGTGGAAAGTAATATGGAGGTTCCTCAAAAAATTAAAAATAGAAGTATCATATAATCCAATAATTCAACTAGATATTTACTCCAAAAAATGAAAATACTAATTTGAGAAGATATATGTACCTTTATGTTTATTGCAGCATTATTTACAATAGTCAAATATGGAAGCAGCCCAAGTGACCATAGTTGAATGGATAATGAAGATGTGGTATAGCTATATACACACATATGTGCAACGGAATAATATATATTATTGTAAAGGAAATATATTATTGCAATATATATTATTGTAAAGGAAACACACACACACACACACACACACACATATATAATGGAATATTATACAGCAATACAAAAGAAAGGATGGAATTTTGTCCTTTGTGACAACATGGGTGGTATTATGCTAAATGAAATAAGTCAGACTAAGAAAGACAATGCTTTATGATTTCACTCATATGTGGAATATAACAAAACAAAATAAAGGAATAAACAACAAATGAACAAAAAGCAGACCTATAAATACAGAGAAAAAACTAGGGTTGGCAGAGGGAAAGGATGGGCAAAATGGGTAAAGGGGAAAGGGAGATACAGGCTTCTAGGTATGGAATGAATAAGTTATGGGAATAAGAGGTATAGCATAAGGAAATTAGTCAATGATACTGTAATAGTATTGTATGGTGACAGATGGTAGCTATGTTTGTGGTGAGCATAGCATAACATATACAAATGTTGTATCACTATGTTGTACACCTGAGACTGTGACATATCTCTCACTTAATTCCTATATATTTCAAAAGGATGATTTTTAAGTATTTTGTTTTTTGTTGTTCTTGAGAATAGGACTCTTTCATACTTTATAAATGTGATGTGTGTGTGTGTGTGTGTGTTTCAAAGAAAGCTATGGGTCTTGAATCATTGTTTATACTAGTTTTTTGGTTGCCTCAATGGAGTTTTCTAAATCAAAGTTGTTAAGCGTGGATAATGATAATTTAACCCCTTTTAAAGAATGCCCTATTTGTGATTTTCATCACACTTTCTTTTTAGATATTGTAATATAAAACATTTGATATTAGTCACATTCAATTGCATTTCTAACACCTACAGTCCAGCTTCCCAGGATACCAGTGTCTACTTACATTTCAGCAGGAAATAGATACAGGCAGTTTTGTATCTACTCACATCCTATGGAAATGAAACTTTCTCCTTTTTCAAGATGTGGTCATTTCTTAGTGATATCATTGATGTTGTTGCCATCTTACTTTTTTCTTAAAAAAATACACATATTTGGAAAATGGAAAAATTACTGAAACTAAGAATCGAAATAAGAGTGAGAAAGTATTGAATGTAAAAATATGAAGGAACTCTTTCATAAGACCAGTTTATCACAGAGGTGATGTAATTCACAAATGTTTCATAAGGGATACAAATGGATGTGAGCAGAGTTACGTAATCTTGATCAACAGGTACTATACGTGGTTTGGTCCTGTTGTACATTCTTTCCATCTATAACCTCTATTTGCTGAAATAGGACTCACTGTAAAGGCAGCAGCAGGCAGCCTTATTTTAGTTTTTCTTTCTTTTTTTTTTAAATTAACATATAATGTGATATTTGCTTCAGGGGTACAGGTCTGTGAATCCTCACTCTTACACAATTCACAGCAATCACCATAGCACATACCCTCCCCAATGTCCATAACCCTCCCCCGAGCCCCTAGCAACTCTCAGTTTGTTTTCTGAGATTAAGGGTCTCTTATGGCTCATCTCCCTCCTCGGTCCCATCTTGTTTCATTTTTTCCCCCACCCTTCCCCCCACAACCCCTACCCTGCCTCTCAAATTCCTCATATTGGAGAGATCATATGATAATTACCTTTCTCTGCCTGACTTATTTTGCTTAGCATAATACCCTCTAGTTTATCCATGTTATTGCAAATGGCAAGATTTTGGTTTTTTTGGATGGCTGCATAGGATCATAGTATTCTGTTATATATATATATGTGTGTTTATATGTATGTATCATATATATATATGTGTTTATATGTATGTATCATATATATATATAACATCTTCTTTATCCGTCATCTGTTGATGGACATCTAGGTTCTTTCCATAGTTTGGTTATTGTGGACATTGCTTCTATAAACATTTGGGTGCACGTGCCCCTTTGGATCACTACATTTGAATCTTTAGGGTAAATACCCTGTAGTGTGATTGCTGAGTCATAGGGTAGCTCTATTTTCAACTTTTTGAGGAAACTCCATGCTTTTCCAGAGTGACTCCACCAGCTTGCATTCCCACCAAGAGTGTAGGAGGGTTCCCCTTTCTAGATATCCTCGCCAGCATCTGTCATTTCCTGACTTGTTAATTTTCGCCATTCTGACTGATGTAAGGTGGTATCTCACTGTGGTTTTGACTTGTATTTCCCTGATGCCGAGTGATGTGGAGCACGTTTTCATGTGTCTGTTGGCCTTCTAGATGTCTTCTTTGCAGAAATGTCTGTTCATGTCCTCTGTCCATTTCTTGATTGGATTATTTGTTCATTGGATTTTGAGTTTGATAAGTTATTTATAGATTTTGGATACTAGCCCTTTATCTGATATGTCATTTGTGAATATCTTCTCCCATTCTGTTAGTTGCCTTTTGGTTTTTTGGTTTTGTTAACTGTTTCCTTTGCTGTGCAAAAGCTTTTGATCTTGATGAAATCCCAATAGTTCATTTTTGCCCTTGCTTCCCTTGCCTTTGGTGATGTTTCTAGGAAGAAGTTGTGGCTGAGGTCGAAGAGGTTGCTGCCTGTGTTCTCCTCAAAGGATTTTGATGGATTCCTGTCTCAGGAATCCACTTTGAGTCTATTTTTGTGTGTGGTTTAAGGAAATGGTCCAGTTTCATTCTTCTGCATGTGCTGTCCAATTTTCCCAACATCGTTTGTTGAGGAGACTGTCTTTTTTCCATTGGACATTCTTTCCTGCTTTGTCAAAGATTAGTTGACCATAGACTTGAGGATCCATTTCTGGACTCTCTATTCAGTTCCATTGATCTATGTGTCTGTTTTCATGACAGTATCATACTGTCTTGATGACGACAGCTTTGAAATAGAGCTTGAAGTCTAGAATTGGGATGTCACCAACTTTGGTTTTCTTTTTCAACATTCCTCTGGCTATTCATGTTTTCTTCTGGTTCCATATAAATTTTAGTATTATTTGTTCCATTTCTTTGAAAAAAATTGATGGTATTCTGATAGAGATTGCATTAAATGTGTAGATTGTTTTTGGTAGCATGGTCATTTTCACAATATTTATTCTTCCAATTCATGGGCATGGAACGTTTTTCCATTTCTTTGTATCGTCTTCAATTTTTTTCATGAGTATTTTATATTTTTCTGAGTACAGATTCTTTGCCTCTTTGGTTAGGTTCATTTCTAGGTATCTTATGGTTTAGGGTGCAATTGTAAATGGGATGGACTCCTTAATTTCTCTTTCTTCTGTCTTGCTGTTGGTGTATAGAAATGCAACTGATTTCTAGACATTGATTTTATATTCTGACACTTTACTGAATTCCTGTATGAGTTTTAGTAGTTTTGGGGTGGAGTCTTTTGGGTTTTCCACATAAAGTATCATACCTTCTGCAAAGAGTGAGAATTTGAGTTCTTCTTTGCTGATTTGGATGTCTTTTACTTCTTTTTGTTGTCTGATTGCTGAGGCTGGGACTTCTAGTTCTATCTTGAATAGCAGTGGTGATAGTGGACATCCCTGCCGTGTTCCCGACCTTAGGGGAAAAGCTCCAGCTTTTTCCCCATTGAGAATGATATCTGTGGGGCGCCTGGGTGGCTCAGTGGGTTAAAGCCTCTGCCTTCAGCTCAGGTCATGATCCCAGGGTCCTGGGATTGAGCCCCACATCGGGCTCTCTGCTCAACGGGGAGCCTGCTTTCTCCTCTCTCTCTCTGCCTGCCTCTCTGCCTACTGGTGATCTCTGTCTGTCAAGTAAATAAATAAAATCTTAAAAAAAAAAAAAAGAGAATGGTATTTGCTGTGGGTTTTTCATAGATGGCTTTGATGATACTGAGGTACGTACCCTCTATCCCTACACTGTGAAGAGTTTTGATCAAGAAAGGATGCTGCATATTGTCAAATGCTTTTTTATCATCTATTGAGAATATCATATGGTTCTTGTTCTTTTTTAATTAATTAAACAATTTTAATTAATAAAAGGCATCCAAATAAATAAATCAATGTATTGTATCACATTGATTTATGAGGATGTTAAACCAACTTTACAGCCCAGGAATAAATCCTACTTCATTGTGGTGAATCATCCTGTTGGATCCTTCCGGCCTAGTATTTCGGTGAGAATTTTTGCATCTGTGTTCATTAAGGATATTGGTCTGTAATTCTCCTTTTAAATGTAGTCTTTGCCTGGATTTGGGATCAAGGTCATGCTGGCCTCCTAAAAGAGTCTGGAAGTTTTCCTTCCATTTCTATTTTTTGGAACAGTTTCAGGAGAATAGGTATTAATTCTTTAAATGTTTGGTAGAATCCCCTGGGAAGCCATCTGGCCCTGGGGTCTTGTTTGTTGGGAGATTTTTTTATGACTGCTTCAATCTCCTTACTGGTTATGGGTCTGTCCAGGTTTTCTATTTCTTCCTGGTTCAGTTTTGGTAGTTTATATGTCTCTAGGAATGCATCCATTTCTTCCAGATTGTCAAATTTGCTGGTGTATAGTTGCTCATAATATGTCCTTGTAATTGTTTGTATTTCCTTGGTGTTGGTTGTGGTCTCTCCCCTTTCATTCATGATTTTATTAATTTGGGTCCTTTCTCTTTTCTTTTTGATTAAGTCTGTCCAGGGATGTATCAACCTCATTAATTCTTTCAAAGAACCAGCTCCTAGTTTCGTTGATTTGTTCTGCTGTTCTTTTGGTTTCTATTTCATTGATTTCTGTTCTGATTTTTATTATTTCTCTTCTCCTGCTGGGTTTAGGCTTTCTTTGCTGTTCTTTCTCCAGCTCCTTTATGTGTGGGGTTAGGTTGTGTACTTGAAATCTTTCTTGTTTCTTGAGAAAGGCTGGTATTGCTATTTATTTTCCTCTCAGGATCGCCTTTGCTGAGTCACAAAGATTTTGAATAGTTGTGTTTTAATTTTCATTCATTTCCTTAAATTTTTAAAAATTCTTCTTTAATTTCCTGGTTGACCCATTCTTTCTTTTGTAGGATGCTCTTTAGTCTCCATGTATTTGAGTTCTTTCCAACTTTTCTCTTGTGATTGAGTTCTAGTTTCAGGGCATTGCATCTGAAAATATGCAGGGAATGATCCCAATCTTTTGGTACTGGTTGAGACCTGATTTGTCACTCAGGATGTGATCTATTCTGGAGACTGTCCCATGTGCACTAGAGAAGAATGTGTATTCTGTTGTTTTAGACGGAATGCTCTGAATATATCTGTGATGTCCTTCTGGTCCAGTGTGTCATTTAAAGCCTTTATTTCCTTGTTGATCTTTTGCTTAGATGATCTGTCCATTTCAGTGAGGGGGTGTTAAAGTCCCCTACTATTTTTGCATTATTCTTGATGTGTTTCTTTGATTTTGTTATTAATTGGTTTATATAATAGGTTGCTCCTATGATAGAGCCATAGATATTTAAAATTGTTAGATCTTCTTGTTGGACAGACCCTTTAAATATGATATAGTGTCCTTCCTCATCTCTTATTATAGTCTTTGGCTTAAAATCTAATTTATCTGGTATAAGGATCCCCACCCCAGCTTTCTTTTGATGTCCATTAGCATGATAAATTGTTTTCTACTCCCTCACTTTAAATCTGGAGGTGTCTTTAGGTCTAAAATGAGTTTCTTGCAGACAGCATATTAATTGGTCTTTTTAAAAAATTTTTTAAAGATTTTATTTATTTGACAGAGATCACAAGTAGGCAGGCAGAGAGAGAGAGAGAGAGAGAGTGGGAATCAGGCTCATCATTGAACAGAGAGCCTGACACGGGGCTCGATCCCAGAACTTCAGGATCATGACCTGAGCTGAAGGCAGAGGCTTTAACCCACTGAGCCACCCAGGCACCCCGGTCTTGTTTTTTAAAATTCATTCTGATACTGTGTGTCTTTTGATTGGGGAATTTAGCCCATTTACATTCAGGATAACTTAAAAGATATTAATTTAGTGCCATTGTATTGCCTATAAGGTGACTGTTACTGCATATTGTCTGTGTTCCTTTCTGGTCTGTTACTTTTAGGTTCTCTCTTTTCTTAGAGGACCTCTTTCAATATTTCCTGTAGGGCTGGTTTGGTGTTTGCAAATTCCTTTAGTTTTTGTTTGTACTGGAAGCTTTTTATCTCTCCTTCTATTTCCAATGACCGCCTAGCTGGATATAGTGTTCTTGGCTGCATATTTTTCTCAGTTAGTGCTCTGGCTATATCAGGCCAGTCCTTTCTGGCCTGCCACAGTCTGTGGATAAGTCTGCTGCCAATCCTATAGTTCTACCATTGTATGTTATAGACCTCTTGTTCTGAGCTGCTTTCAGGATTTTCTCTTTGTCACTGAGACTTGTAAGTTTTACTATTAGATGATGGGGTGTGGACCTATTTTTATTGATTTTGAGGGGTGCCTCCTGGATTTTGATGCTTGTTCCCTTCACCAAATTAGGGAAATTATCTGCTATAATTTGCTCGAATATACCTTCTGCCCCTTTCTCTCTTTCTTCTTCTTATGGGATTCCTATTGTTCTAATATTGTTCAGTTTCATGGTATTACTTATCTCTTGAATTATTCCTTCATGGTCCAGTAGTTGTTTATCTCTCTTTTTCTCAGCTTCTTTATTATCCATCATTTTGTCTTCTATATCACTAATTCTCTCTTCTGCTTCATTTACCCTGCAGTAAGAGCCTCCATTTTTGATTGCCCCTCATTAAGAGCTTTTTAAAATTTCAACTTTGTTAGATTTTAATTCTTTTATTTTTCCAGAAAAGTTTTTTATTTCTCTATAGAAGGATTCGCTGGTATCTTCCCATGCTTTTTTCAAGCCCAGATAGCACCCTGATAATTGTCATTTTGTACTCTAGTTCTGACATCTTACTAATATCCACATTGATTAAGTCCCTAGCCATCAGTACTGCCTCTTGTTTTGTTTTATTTTTTTGAGGTGAGTTTTTCCACCCTGTCATTTTATTCAGATAAGAATAAAAGCATAAAAGCAACAACCCTGGAACAACCCTGTATGCTTTCCATACAGCTTTGGAGGATAGGAATGAAAATGGCAGCCTCCTACTCTCCAGCCCTGTAGGAGCCGAGAGTTCGGGGCCTTACTCCTCAATGTGCCCTCAGAGAAAGCAGTAAATCCCTCTTGCCTCTCTGGCCTCTGGCCATACTCCGAGGTCACATGGCTTGTGACTGAGTATTTCTATCTCTGGTATATGGTCCTGTTTGGAGTCTCCAAATCCAGTAGGCTCCTACACTGCTCCTTCTGGAGGAGGAAGGAGTGAGTGTCTCCCCAGATCTGCCACTTGTCGAGTCCCTGCTCGAATAGCAGTTGCCCAACTGTGCTTTGGATCAGTTTAAAGTAACTCTGAGCTGAGAGCCCATTTCTAGGCTCTGTCTTTGAAGCTGGCTTCCCAACTCCAATACCTGGGAGCTCTGCAAAAGACCAGACACCCCCGGTCTTTTTGTGACCCCTTGGGTCCTGAGACCACATCATCCCCACGAAGCCTCCACTCCCCACTTAGTCTCTGGAGCAAGGTCCCTCATTGGAGAAGATGTCTAAAAGCTTGGATTCTGTGCTCCGGGGGGGGGGGTCGATGGTCTCTCCTCCTGTATATCAACTCAGATTCACTACTCCACACGTCCTCCCTTCCAGAAAGTGGTCACTTTTCTGTTCATAGAATTGCTGCTCATCTACTCTTCTCTCTCCTGTTGAGTTTGTAAGTGTTCAGAATGATTTAATATCTATCTGAACTCCTGGGACCTGATGATATTTAGGTCTCCTATTCCTGCACCATCTTGTTCCTCCCCTTATTTTTTCAAAACGTGGAAGACATATGTATATATTTACATTTTAGAAAGGTCACACTGATAAAATGGCAAAGGATGCATAGAGGAAGACCAACTGAACAACAAAGTCTACTTTGGGACTGAAATAATATTGGAAAATATGAAAAAGTGGGGTAAATGTCTTGGGTTTGAAGAAGTAGAATCAGTTTTTCATGATAAGTTAGAGGTAGGGTGGAGTAGAGGAGAAATTGGATCCCAGGTGTTTGACTGGGTGACACAGAGAACCATGATACTAATATTTGAAACAGAAAAGGAGAGGCAAGTATGGGAGAGGAAACAATGAGTTGGTCATCCTTTGGGTTTGAGATGCCTTTGCGACATCAGGTTGAGATGGCAGCTAACTGAAACTTTGTAATCAATGATTACAGCCTTTGGTAACCATGAATATGACTATTCTAAGCACCTCATATAAGTGGGATCATACAATATTTAGTGTTTTCTGTCTGGTTTATTTCATGTGGCATAACGTCTTCAAGACTTATCCATGTTCTAGCATATTGAAGAACCGCCTTGTGTTTAATGGCTGAATAACATTCTATTATGTGTATGTGCCACATTTTTTTTTTAATACATTCATCTGTTAGTGGGTGTTTGGATTGCTTTCACCTTCTGACTATTGTGAATAATGCTACTATAAACATGGGTGTACAAGTATCTGTGTGGGTTACCTCTTAATTCTTTTGGATCTATACCTAGACATAGAATTGTTGGATTATATAGCAATTCTATGTTTAATTTCTTGAGGAACCACCATGCTGTTTTCCACAACAACGGTATCATTTTACGTTTCTACATTCTCATGGACGCTTGTTATTCTGTTATTTTTAATTAATTAATTGTTTGATTGATTAGCTATCAGAAGGGGTATGAAGTGGTATCTCATTGTGATCTTGGTTTGCATTTCCCCAATGATTAGTGATGTCAAGTATCTTGTCATGTTCCTATTGGTCACTTGAATATCTTCTTTGAGAAATGTCTGAATCCTTTGCCCACTTTTTAATCAGGTGGTTTGGGTTTTGTTGCTGTTGATGTTGTTACTGAGTAGTAAAGAATATTTGTAATCCCTAAGGAGAGGGGTCAGATTTTGCCATTTACATAATTCTGATTTCCATTATTTGCAACAAACCACTTTATTCCTTTAGAAAACAGCATATGAAACATTGCCTTAAAATGCAATTAAGTGGAACTCATTGTAGGTACATTTGGCAGAGATCTAATATCTCTAGCTATCTTTGCCTAGCCAGATGCTTGAAATAACTTTTCCATGAAACGAATCAATGCATGTTTCTGTTTTGTCCACATTCACAACTATTTCTGAACTCAGTCAGAAGTTTTAAGAACTACTGCAGACTCTTGTCTTGGCTATAAAAATACCAGATAAATATATACAAATGACAGTGTTTTTCCCTTTTCAGGATATATTTGGCATCAAATTCAAGACAAAAGAAGACACAAACTTTAGTCTGTGGTTTGAGTCCCCCAGCCTTCGTGAAGGTGTTTGTTTCCACCCACTGACTCACAAAGGTACCATTGCTCAAAGAACATCTCAATCTGTTTATAATTTGAGAATAGAGGTGAGAAAGAATGTTGTTTTTCTATTTTGTGACATTTTTGTGGTGGCATAGATATTTTTATTAAATCCAGCCATGAAATTTCCCTTTTCTGTAGAGATAGCACATGAGGAATTATTTTAAGAGTAAACTACTTAACTAACTACCCTTATGTGCTCTAAATAAACCTGCACTCAATTGTTTGTAATTGGCTTAGCTGGCTGATTTGTGGGCAATAAATTTTAATAGATTTCTATGATATTCAGCTATTTCTACATCAACAAAGGGAACCATATTATTTTAAGATGCCCCAGAGTATAAAGTAGTGTTTATAGAGGCACTCAGTAAAATGCTGCTTTGTAAATGTCCTAAAATCGTTTTCATATGTTATCATTTATTTATTCCCAAGCAGATTGTAAGCAACTCAAAGGAGCTGTTTTTAATCCCATTTTATTGCATAATATAATGGTCTTCGTACAGTGCTAGCTACATAAATGTTGCCGACTGATTGATCTGGCACTCAGTGGAACTTTTTTATTGGCTATCCAAAAGTTGTTTTAAATTTTGGGTGGAAGGAAGAGAGACTTTAAAATTTATGGTATTTCTGTTAGATAACTAGTTTTAATACATTCTGAGGATTTCAAATGGGTGAGTAGAGCCATGTGTTCTACTTTTGTAAACATTCAAAATTGCTCTTCGGTCATGTCCTATCCAATTTCATTGACCATAATGTTAATGAAACCAAGACTCATCAGCCTGTGGCAGGATGATTCTATTTTTAAAATCCACTTGCTCCTCTCATGCTATGCTTTGAGTTTTTCCTAAGGGTGTCCACAGTTTTGTGCCTCCCATGGTACTTGTTTAGAGTGAGGAAAATCTTTCATACAAGGTTGGGAGAACACTTTTCTCCTCTCTTGTAAATTGAAGAGAACTGGCTGTTTCCATGCCAACAAAGTTAAATATATATATTTTTAATCCTCTAGAAGATACACTTTTCAATATGGTAGCCACATGTGTCTGTGTAGTACTTGAAACGTGGCTAAACCAAAGTAAGATATGCTATAGGTATCAAATACACAGTGGTTGTCAAAGACAGTACCAAAAAGGGGAAAATATCTTAATTTTTAAAATACCGATTTTAGATGGAAAATGACATTACTTTGCTTATGTTGGGCTAAATAAAAAAAATACATATATATTTTAAAGATTTTATTTATTTATTTGACAGAGAGATATAGCAAGAGAGGGAACACAAGGAGGGGGAGTGGGAGAGGGAGAAGCAGGGTCCCCGCTGAGCAGGGAGCCTGATGCAGGGCTCGATCACAGGATCCTGGGATCATGACCAGAGCTGAAGGCAGAAGCTTAATGACTGAGCCACCCAGCTGCTCCCAAATAAAATATATTATTAAGTTAATCTCTCACTTGTTTTCCCTTTGTCTTACTGTAGCTGTTAGAAAATTTAAAAGTTTGTGTGTCGCTCACACAAACACAAAAAGATTAAACTTTTTTTGGACAGGATTTCTTAAGTGCAGGATTTCTTAAGCTCCAGCAGTGTGGATGTTTGGGGTCAGATAATTTTTTGATGAAGGGGCTTTTCTGTGCATTGTTGGGTGTTTAGCAGCATCTCTGGCCTCTACTCACTAGAGTCCAGTAAATTCCACTCTCTTCAACTATGACAACTGGAAGTGTTTCCAGATATTTTGCCAAATATCCCCTGGGGGACCAAAATTGATCCTAGTTGAGAATGCCCCTTGAGAATGTAAAAGAGCATTTTACATTTTACACCTCTGGGGAGGTGTTGAAGAACAGCCAGGACCCTTGAAAGAGCCTAAAGGTACTATAATAGAAGCTTCCTAATTTTAGAAGAAATGATTTTCATTTTGGTTACAGCTGTTGGCATTCCAAGTGGTCCTTGTTCTGTGTGTTGAAATGAGGAGGCTGTGTTAGAGGTTTGGTTCAGTCTGAGGATTTGGTGACATCATATCAAGAATTACTAGGCTGTCCATGAATATATTTCATGTAGAGTGGAGAACTATCTACAAGTGGTTTTGTAAGGCTAGGGATGGGATTCTAAGAGCTGACTGGAAGTTGATTCTCAGAAAAAAGTGTCTACTTCTGAGAGTGTTTTTTTTTTTTTTTAATTGAAGTGGGGAGATTGTTTTGCTGAAGAACATCCAGTGTCACTGGCCACTTATGTATAGAAATCTTTGGGGGACTACAGCAAGATTTGCTGGCCACAGAGCTATAGCTCTGAATCTTTCCTTTCCTCCTCATATTTCAAGTGTTTGAGTAACTTTCTAGCAATTTATGGAGTTGCAGGGATGGCATTGTCTTTGCAGGAATCCTAGCAGTTCTGTTTCCCACTGGATAGTGGGTCAACTGCTGGCTCCCATTGTGGCTTATCTCCTGATATGCTGAGAAGCCACTCTGAATGAAGACTGGGATCATGGCCTATTTGTTTATCATTATCAAATCTATGGATAACTCTAGTTGAACTCAGTTAAATTTAGCCTGTATTTTATTTTTATTGTTAAAGATTTTATTTATTCATTTTGAGAGAGAGAGAGAGAATGAACAGGGGGAACCGTAGAGGAAGAGGGAGAAGCAGACTCCTGGCTGAGCAGGGAACCCAACACAGTGCTCAATCCCAGAACCTCGGGATCATAACCTGAGCTGAAGGCAGACATTTATCCATCTGAGCCACCCAGGAACCTCTTAGCCCATATTTTAAAAGAGAGAAATCTTCTGTTTCCTAAAAGACTAGATTCCTTGGCTCTTAGACTTTCTTCTAAAATATGGGCTAGTTTCCTTTTTGTTATTTTGCAAGCTGGATTTCTTAAGCTAATATTCATTACCAGGGCTTTAAGCATGGCTATTTCACTATTGACCCCTGATGTATATACTTTTTTCTTTGAGGAGAAAGTGTTTAGAAGAAACTCTACCCAGAACACAATCTTTCTGAAGTAGAATCTAGAGGTTGGAGAGTTTCAAATCAGGTTGCACTTAGTAGTTAGTTCTTTTTTTTTTATTATGATCTTAAATTAGTGTACTTATTTCTGCCAATAGACTGTTAGCGCAGTAAGTGAAGGAACCATGTCTTCAAAGAGTATAGCACCCTTAAAAGTATTTGCAATCAACACTTCAATATATCAGAAGGCAATACATTATTCATGGTATTGGAAAATGAGGGAAACCAGCTATATCATCTATTCAAAATATTTCACTTCCCAGACTTGTTAATAATAAACCGTGCTGTTGGGGCACCTTGGTGGCTCAGTGGGTTAAAGCCTCTGCTTTCAGCTCAGGTCATGATCCCAGGGTCCTGGGATCAAGCCCCAAGTTGGGCTCTCTGCTCAGCAGGGAGCCTGCTTACTCCTCTGTCTCTGCCTGCCTCTCTGCCTACTTGTGATCTCTGTCTGTCAAGTAAATAAATAAAATCTTAAAAAATAAAAAATAAGCAAAAAAATAAACCATGCTGTCATCACCCAGCATTTGGTGATATTTTGTTTTCCCTATTAAGAAATAAGGAAAACAAAATGTCAAGCCCTGTCCATTGGTCCTGTTGGGAGTAGTCTAATTAGGGTACTTGAATTTATCTTCTGACTTTGTATGTCCCTTTTAAAATTTTTTGTTTTTTAAGAGATTTTATTTATTTATTGAGAGAGAGGGAGAGAGAGAGTGAGAAAGATAGAGAGGGAGAGGGAGAGGGAGAAGCAGACTCCCTGCTGAGCAGAACCTGTCAGGGGGCTGGATTTCAGGACCCCAAGATCATGACCTGAGCCAAAGGCAGTTTTTTAACTGACTGAGCCACCCAGGCACCCCTGTATTTTTATTTTTTTTTAATAAATTCTGAAAAGGTGTTCTGACTTTAGGAAAAAACCCCACTCATACTTTGTCCCTTCCCTACAAAACACCGTCATCATTGCTTTTTGATCTACATGAATAAAGAACTAGGTTAGAAATCATCATTGGAAAACAGTGAGACTGGGAAATTTAATCAAGTAAATTTAGTGTTAGGCATTCTGCAAATTGGTTATGGTCTAAACTTGGACATAAATCAAACATATTTGGAAGTCACTTATACTTGGCTACATAAAATACAATTTTGTGTAATTTGAATACTTTGGCCAATATTAATCTGTAACTGCCAATATAATTTGAAAATGGTAGGGTTACATCAAAGTTTCAGGGGCCACATAGTGCTATTTTTCTCTGAATTTTAGTAAATTATAGAGTATCCTTTTTTGAGCAAGCAAATAAGCAATAATAGAAATAACCTACCCTATTTGGACCACCCAATTTTTTCCGCCATTTTTCTCAGGCCTCAATTCCACAAAATTGCTTATTAAAAACTTAGTTTGCTCAAACTATTTATCAAATGTGGCCTACTAAGTACAAAGTACATTCAAGTTTTTTGAACCCTGATTGCCTGGGCCACACTTGTTTTGTCTTAATCGTGTTGTATTGCTTTGCTTTATATGGTAATAAGCCCCTTCATAAGTGTTAAGTTTCATTTTTGTTCCTCCTCCATGGCTAATCAAGATTATAAAGCAGCACAAGATCAATGCCCAGTAGCTTTTAAATAGTTTGTATTCCTTATGGCACTGAAAAGATCATTCTAAGCACGTAGCAGACCCAATGATATTGAGTTGCCAAAATTAATCTCATAAAGACAGGGATTTTCATTGGTTTTGTTCCCTGTTATATCTTTGATGCTTGTAACAGTACCTGGCCCATTATAAGTACTCAGCAAATATTTTTTGAATGAATGAATGAATGAATGAATGAAACCTCAGTGATAATTTATACTAATTAGGCCTTTTTTAAAAATTCAGAAAATGGTTCATTCTAGCACTATTGACAAATGTTACTAGAGTTTTGGGCATTATTCACTGCTTTTTATCTCCCTGATTAAGTGGGCTTTTTAGATCAATACTATGTAAATTACTTGAGAGACACCCTCCCCTACCATGTTCATTTTTGCTTTAGTCTGGGCCTGGACTTGGAATCCTCACTTCAAAGAACATTGCAATCGGAGAAGACAAGGAAACATTCCCCCATAGGAGACAGTCATACAGTGAGTATTAATCTCAGAGAGTTGTGAAAAGGAAGATAGGCAGCAGCTCTAAGTAAAAGGAATCCCACTGGGGCACTTGGGTGGTTCAGTCATTGGGCATCTGCCTTTGGCTCAGGTGGTGATCCTAGGGTCCTGGCATCAAGCCCCGCATCATCGAGCTCCCTACTCAGCGGGAACCCTGCTTCTCCTGCTCCCACTCCCCCTGCATGTGTTCCCTCTCTTGCTGTGTCTCTCTCTGTCAAATAAATAAAATATTGGAAAAAAAAAAGGAATTCCATTTTTCTTGATGTAAGAATGGGAGATAATTCCCTTTTCAAGCTCTATTGGGTAAAAGAAAGCTGGATTAACTTTCTGTCTGTCTATCTATCTATCATTATCTATCTTTCTGTCTATCTATCATCTGTCAAGAGAGGGCCAAGGATTGCATTAGTTCACTGATTGCAGGGGTAGCTGTTTAAACCATTTTAGATACATTCAGCTTTGTGCATGTCACTCGTTATGTATAATTATATAATATATAATATATGATCTATCTTATTTGTATTATATAATCATAGCTAAATTAATTAAATTATTATGTATACTAGCCATTTTGGCCTACGTGGGAAAAAAAAATCTCATTTAACCCTGAAAACAATTCATGAAATTGATACTATTATTGATCCCCTCTCTTTTGAAGGTGAGGGAACTGAGGCTCAGAGCAGTCAGTGAACCTGTGCAGATGCAGAGACAAACAGTGCATCACCAAAGTGGGATTCAAAACTGGGAGGCATGACTCCAAGGTGTGGACTTTTAATGCTGGGATAACATGCCTTAGTGGTGCTTATATTCTTGTTATTTTTTCTCTTATTTGATCGTGAGATTCTTCAGGGCACGAACTGAGTCTTCTCCATTTTTCTGTTCCTCACAACACCTTGCACATAGTGGATGCCCAGAAAAATGTACTGGATGGAAGATAGTGCTTTTAAAATTGAAACACGAAGACTTGTGTGCCATAGCAATTAACAATTAACAAGTTACCCTAAGTTGCTCTGAATCTTACTGACATGGATGCATTTATATATATATTTTTAATTCTTTGCAAATTAAAAAAAATTCAGAAGGAAGAAGAAAACAACTAGTATGCTCAAAAATACCATGATTCAGTTTTGAATCATCATCTTGGTCTATCATCTTAATCAATTTCCCCCTTGTTTTTATCTTCTTTTCTTCAGAGCAGGTGATATGAAACACAGCTTGGGGGTAGTAGTAGTAAAGAATGTGGGATTTTTTAGCTTTTGATTTGGAGACTAGAGAATTCTAGTCTCCAATTCTGCACATGATTAACTTGAGTGTTCTGAGAGATGAGCTTTGACCTTTGGGTACTCGAAGAGAAAGTATATCATGGCTGTTGTTCTAAAGGTGGGGAAACCATCCTACAAAAACTTTTGGTGTTCTGGACTTGGGAGCATCTTTTCCTTCATGTTGGAGTCAGAGAGGTAGGAACTGGCCAAGAAGGTTTGTGCTCACAGGTCTTCTCTATTCTGGGTATCTGCCAGAGGTCCCGAAGCAGTTTTAAGTTTTTATATTGATTTCAGAATTCTCATATCTTGTATCATAGACACATGAATGGCCCTGAGCCTCAGCAGCAGCACTGGGGGAAGATGAAGGTCACGGTGATCTGGGGAGGGGCTGCTAGAGTGATGGGCCAGAGTCCAAGACATGGATAAGCCATGTTTCCCAGAATGGTTACGGTATAAAAAGCAGTGCATATTTTTGCACATACCCTTCTATTCTGCGTCTCCTATTCTATCTCTGGGGGAGAGAGTTAAGCCAAGGTCTTTCGTAAAGACCCTTTCTCCAAAGGAACATCTGAACATGCTGGTTCTCAGAATTTCATTTGAGGTAGGAAAGTAGGATACCTATTTAGGCCTGCTAAGATGGGTTTCCTTGATCTAACTGAAAGCTTTTTCTTGGCATTTAAGGCTTTTGATCAACTTTTAGTAGCATGGGGCTCATTGAGTATATGCTTTCTTAGTAGTGTTCAGGGAAGAGGGATGTTTGGGAGAACAGGATTTGGGTATTTGGATCTCTGGTTATTAGACTATCTCGCCTGTATCAGTTTCCTTTTAGCCCCTACCAATATTGTCAAAGTTTAGGACATTGTTCTGGACACTTCAGAGTTAATCAAATAGAGATAGTTTCTGTCTTAAAACATGTTGATAAGCAATGGTGGGAGTAATGTAATCATGTGATGGTAGTTTGGCCAGTACGGACCCCAAAGAAATAAGGTTTTTTGTGGATGGCTTTATATAATCAGAATTCATTTGTTGTATAGCCCAAAATTCTTGCTCTTCCATTCCTGAAGGTTTGGCTAATGGAAATAGATACAAAGATTCCCAGTAAAAGGGGCATTTCAGATCAGAATTCTGCAGTGATTATGGAGTGTGGTGAAGTGGAAAGAGAACAAGTCGAATTCAAGAAACCTGGGTTCTTCTTACCAATTCATTCTTTAGATTGGAACAAGGGACATTTTTGAGTCCCCATCTGCAAAGTGGAGTAATTGGCTCTGATTTTTATGTTGCTTTCCCCCTTCCAGTGCTCTGTGCTTGATGTGTCCCTGTTTGAAGGGGAGCCCATCTTAGACTGAAATACCCTTGCTGCAGAGAAGATTGGATTTCAGAAATGGAACATTTTTATTGCTCCTAATATTCCCTTGTCCCTCCTTCTTTCTCCCTTTTGGTGAAATGTGGATAGCATAGTAAGGAAACTATGATTCAAGAGATTAATGCCCTTAGCTTCGTGGAAATCATTTCTCTTTTTCTTCCCCTGGTCAGTTAAAGGTCAGTGTCACTAGCTTGTTTATCTCACTCCCCCTTTCCATTCCTCATCCTCTCCCTTAATTAAGGTTTCAGTGATAGCCTAGTTCATTGTCAAAAAAATCCCAGAAATGGTGGGATGTTAGCTGTGATACCCTACATGAGGGACAATGACAGTTCCAAGGGTCTATTACGAGGGTTGGCCCACCGTGATGGACAGAATGTGTTCCTGGAATGAAGCCCAGTGCAACATGGACAAAAAAATGTTAAGTGTAAGTTCCATTTGAGGTATAGGAGTTCTTCCAGAAATAAGTGTGTGTGGCCAACTTTAACTAGGTGTGTGTTTCTGAGGTTTGCGGGAGAACATAGGTGGGAATGCTGGACACTTAAAAAGCCAGATCCCATTTTTCCTGACCCCTTCTCTCATTCGGTGAGTAAAAATAGCCTTAAGACCTGGCAATAATCTCAGTCCTAATTTGTCTCTTCTCTCTTCCTATGAGCTATTGTTTATTCTGCAGAATTTTTAAAAAGTCTCTTGTAAGCAGGGCACTTTGTGAAGTTTTTTTTGACTCTGAAAAACAATCTGAGGGGTTTGAAGTGGCGGGGGGTGGGAGGTTGGGGTACCAGGTGGTGGGTATTATGGAGGGCACGGATTGCATGGAGCACTGGGTGTGGTGAAAAAATAATGAATACTGTTTTTCTGAAAATAAATAAATTAATTAAAAAAAAAAAACTACCACATAGGCAAACTTTATGGGAATCTGTCTCCACATCTTTTTTTTTTTTTTTTTTTTTTTTTTTTTTTTGAGAGAGAGAGACAGTGAGAGAGAGAATGAGCGAGGAGAAGGTCAGAGAGCGAAGCAGACTCCCCATGGAGCTGGGAGCCTGATGTGGGACTCGATCCCGGGACTCCAGGATCACGCCCTGAGCCGGAGGCAGTCGTTTTAACCAACTGCGCCACCCAGGCGTCCCTGTCACCACATCTTAATCTGGCCCAGAATATCCTCACTCTTGCACATCAGCCTAGATTGCCCTCCACTTTATGTTAGTAGAAGAAAACTCCTGTGTATTTTCTGGAAATGCAGCATGGAAGGATTGTTAGAACTCCAATTTTGGTAAAGCTGGATCTTCTTCTTCTTCTTTTTTTTTTTTCATTTCATTTCATTTTTTTTCAGTGTTCCAAAATTCATTGTTTATGCACCACACCCAGTGCTCCATGCAATACGTGTCCTCCATAATACCCACAACCAGGTTCACCCAACCCCCCACCCACCTCCCCTCCAAAACCCTCAGTTTGTTTCTCAGAGTCCACATTCTCTCATGGTTTGTCTCCCTCTCAAATTTCCCCTAACTTACTACTCCTCTCCATCTCCCAGTATCCTCTGTGTTATTCCTTAAGCTCCACAAGTAAGTGAAACCATATGATAATTGACTTTCTCTGCTTGACTTATTTCACTCAGCATAATCTCTTCTGGTCCATTCCATGTTGATACAAAAGCTGGGTATTCATCCCTTCTGATGGAGGCATAATACTCCATTATATGTATGGACCATATCTTCTTTATCCATTCATCTTTTGAAGGACATCTTGGCTCTTTCCATAGATTGGCGATTGTGGCCATTGCTGCTATGAACATTGGGGTACAGATGGCCCTTCTTTTTACTTCATCTGTATCTTTGGGATAAATACCCAGTAGTGCAATTGCAGGTTCATAGGGTAGCTCTATTTTTAATTTCTTAAGGAATCTCCACACTGTTTTCCAAAGTCGCTGCACCAACTTGCCTTCCCACCAACAGTGTAAGAGGGTTCCCCTTTCTCCACATCCTCTCCAGCACTTGTTGTTTACTGCCTTGTTGATTTTGGCCATTCTCACTGGTGTAAGGTGATATCTCAATGTAGTTTTGATCTGAATCTTCCTGATTGCTAATGATGATGAATATTTTTTCATGTGTCTGTTAGCCATTTGTAGGTCTTCTTTGGAGAAGTGTCTCTTTATGTCTTCTGCCCATTTTTTGACATGATTATCTGTTTTGTGTGTGTTGAGTTTAAGGAGTTCTTCGTAGATCTTGGACATCAGCTCTTTGTCTGTAGTGTCATCAGAAACACGACAAGGATGTCCACTCTCACTGCTGTTGCTCAACATAGTACTAGAAGTCCTAGCAACGGCAATCAGACAACAAAAAGAAATAAAATGTATTCAAGTTGACAAAGAAGAAGTCAAACTCTCTCTCTTCGCAGATGACATGATACTTTATATGGAAAACACAAAAGACTCCACCACCAAACTACTAGAACTCATACAGCAATTCAATTATGTGGCAGTATACAAAATCAATGTACAGAAATCAATTGCTTTCTTGTACACTAACAATGAAAATATAGAAAGGGAAATCAGAGAATAGATTCCACTTACTATAGCACCAAGAATCATAAGATACCTGGGAATAAACCTAACCAAAGAGGCAAAGGATCTGCACTTGAGGAAATACAGAACACTCATGAAAGAAACTAAAGACACAAAAAGATTGAAGAGCATTCCATGCTCATGGATTGGAAGAATAAACATTGTTAAAAATGTCTATACTGCCTAGAGCAATCTATACTTTCAGTGCTATCCTGATCAAAATGCCACCAGCATTTTTCAAAGAGCTGGAACAAACAATCTACAAATTTGTATGGAACCAAAAGAGACCCCAAATTACTAAGGAAATGTTGAAAAAGAAAAACAGAACTGGGGGCACCGCATTGCCTGACTTCAAAGTTTACTACAAAGCTGTGATCACCAAGACAGCATGGTACTGGCACAAAAACAGACACATACTCCAGTGGAACAGAGTAGAGAGCCCAGATATGGACCCTCAGCTCTATGAGCAAATAATCTTCGACAAAGCAGGAAAAACATATACAGTGGAAAAAAGAAAGTCTCTACAATAAATGGTGCTGGGAAAATTGGACAGCTATGTACAGAAGAATGAAACTCGATCATTCTCTTAAACCATACACAA
This sequence comes from Neogale vison, assembly GCF_020171115.1. Lineage (NCBI taxonomy): Eukaryota > Metazoa > Chordata > Mammalia > Carnivora > Mustelidae > Neogale > Neogale vison. Next base: position 83,092,231 of record NC_058102.1, read on the forward strand.
AGATAAACTCAAAATGGATAAAAGACCTCAGCGTGAGGCAGAAATCTATCAAAATCCTAGTCGAGAACATAGGCAGTAACTTCTTCAACATCAGCCACAGCAACTTCTTTCAAGATATGTCTCCAAAGGCAAAGGAAACAAAAGCGAAAATGAACTTTTGGGACTTCATCAAAATCAAAATCTTCTGCACAGCAAAGGAGACAGTCAACAAAACAAAGAGACAACCCACAGAATGGGAAGATGTGGATTTTCTGATATATTTCTCAATTACAAACAAGCTAACAAATCAGTACTCACAGACTTTTTTTTCCCCCCTGAGGAGTGAGTGTTGAAAGGTTTTTTTTGTTTTGTTTTGTTGTTGTTGTTTTATTTTTTCAGATCCATACAAAATAGACCGTCTCATCTCCATTAGAATTTAAATTCCATGGAGGAATCATTCATGCTTTCCTGTTTGTTGAGTGGGTTATCCATGGTCACATGATGACTCTACTTTGAGGACTATCTTCCAAGTGGGGCTACCACTTCCATCTACAGTCACAAGCACTTCCGGAGCCTAAGGCTCAGAAATCTGGAGGTTTGAGGGAACAGGGTGACCACAGCTGATAGCACATAAAAGTGAGAAAGCTCTTGAGATTCTCTAGAGGGCCAAATATTTACCATGTGCCTTTCTGAGTATGATGTTCGGCTTGTTGCAAAATAAACACCTCAAGGCCAGGCTTGCATCAACCTGAGAGAGTGGAACATTTCCTAGTGAACCAGTTCTTTTCAATAAGGATTTATTGAGCTACCCAGTGCTGTTTGCCATGGAAAATACAAAAGAAGTCCAACAGTTGAGGGCATGATCACAGCCCTTAAGCAAGGTTTGATCTGCTTAAGAAAACAAAATTTAACAATAAAAAAGTACAATACATTGTTTCATTTATTTTGAAGGGAAGATACCTTCCAACTTCCTAATGTTTTTCACACCATGGTACACATAGGAAAAAATTATTTAAGTAGTATATGGATAAACTTGGAAGTAATTGAGAGTTACCTATATGAGATTTATTAAAAAAATTAAACATTTTTATACTGTGCCACTGTGGTAAGAAAAATGGAATACAAAATATTGAATATGTGGAAATCTTCCAAAAGCTTTTTTTCAGATACTTTAAGGGGAAACTTGAAATTGTTTTCATGAACATAATTTTTACTTTTTATTTACATTTTTGTTTGAAATGGATACATACAATTCCTGAACAAGACATTCTAATAATGTTTGCCTCAGAGTCTGTAGAACCACTATTAATGAGAAAACTGGTTCAGACACATATGTGATACAAAATTTAAAACAAATTTTAATGTAATTGAAAAGCTAACAGTAGCTGAAATTACATTTAAAGACTGTAACAGCTTTTTCTTACCTTTCACTGACAAATGAAATTAACTTTCCAAGTTTTTCAAATAATGGTGAAGCATTAATTTGTAGAATTCACATGAAGTTTTCTTCATTGAGATGAAGTTCACATAACACATGATTAACTATTTTAAAGTGTACAGTTTGGTGGCATTAGTATATTCACAGTGTTGTGCAGCAACCATCTTCTTCTAGTTTCAAAACTTTTTCTTTACCCAAGAATAACACGTTGTGCCCATTAAGTACTCACTCTCCATGTCCCTATCCCTCCATCTCTAGGCATCTGCTAATCTGTCTTCTGTCTGTATGGATTTGCCTATTTGGGATATCTCATAAAAGAAATTGAACAATATGTGACTTTGTATCTGGCTTCTTTCACTTAACAGAATGTTTTTGAAGTTCATCCAAGTCATAGCATGTATCAGTATTTCCTTTTGTTTTGTGGCCAAATAATGCTGCATTGAACATATATACCACAGTTTGTTTATGCAGTCATCCACCATTAGACATTTGGGTTGTTTTCACCTTTGGGCTACTGTGAATGTTATTTTCTGTTTCTTTCTGAGTCAGTTTTGGTAATTTCTGTGTTTGTAGGAATTTGTCCATTTCATTTAGATAATCTAATTTGTTGGTGTATAATTTCATAGTGGTCTCTTATACTTCCTTCCATTTCTATAAGGTTTGTAGTAATATCTTTACTTTCATTTCTGATTTTAGTTATTTGCATTTTTTCGCTAGTTAGTCTAGCTTAAAATTCGTCAATTTTGCTGATATTATCAAAGAACCAAGTTTTTTTTTTTAAAAGATTTATTTATTTATTTATTTATTTATTTGACAGCCAGAGATCACAAGTAGGCAGAGAGGCAGGCAGAGAGAGAGGAGGAAGCAGGTTCCCTGCGGAGCAGAGAGCCTGATTCAGGGCTCAAATGACTCAAGCCAAAGACAGAGGCTTTAACCCACTGAGCCACCCAGATGCCCCAAAGAACCAACTTTTGATTTTGTTGATTACCTCTGTTGTTTTTCTATTCTCTGTTTTGTTTATCTCTGTTATAATCTTTATTATTTATTTCCTTCTGCTAGCTTGGGGTTGAATTTACTCTTATTTTCTGGTTTTTAAAGATATAATGTTAGAGTATTGATTTATGATCTTTCATCCTTTATAATATGGGCATTTACAACTATATATTTTCTTCTAATCATTGCATTAACTACATCAATATGTTTTAGTATTTTAAAAAATTCATCTCAAAGTATTTTACAATTTCTGTAGTGATTTCTTCTTTGGCCCATTAGATGTGTAAAAGTGTACTGTTTAATTCCATGTTTTTTTGTGAATTTTCCGCTTTCCATTGGTTATTGACTTCTAGCTTCATTCTGTTGTGGCTGGAGAGCATCCTTTCTATGATTTCAATCTTTTAAGTATGTGTTGGGAAAATATATATTGAGAATTGATTTATGGCCTAATATGTAGTCTATCTTGGAGAATATTCCATGTTCACTTAGAAGACTATGTATTTTGCTATTGTTGGATGGAGTGCTTTCTATATGCCTTTTAGGTCTAAATGGTTTATAGTGTCATTCAAGTCCTCTACTTCCTTATTTACCTTATATCTAGATTTTTAAGAAAGATATTTATTTATTTATTTGAGAGTGAGAATGATAGAGAGAGAGTATGAGAAGGGGGAGGGTCAGAGAGAGAGAAGAAGACTCCCTGCTGAGCAGGAAGCAAGATGTGGAATGTGATCCTAGGACTCCAGGATCATGACCTGAGCCAAAGGCAGTCGCTTAACCAACTGAGCCACCCAGGCACCCTGGGTGTTTCAACAGTTATTGAAACTGGAGCACTGAAGTCTCCAACTGTTAATAAAACTGCTTATTTTCCCTTTCTACCTGTCAGTGTTCTTTTCATATATTTTGGGGCTCTTTTGTTTGGTACATATATATTTATAGTTGTTATATCTTCTTGAAGAGTTGATCATTTGCCAATACATAATACACTGTTTTGGACTCTTATAGCAATTTCTTAAAAAAGCATTTTATTTATTTGTTTATCCAGGGAGGGGAAAGGCAGAGGGAGAGAAAGGGAGAGAAGCAGAGTCCACACTGAGTGCTGACCTTGTTATGGGGCTCAGTCTCATGACTTTGAGACCACAACCCGAGTTGAAATCAAGTCAGACTCCCAGCGGACTGAGCCACTCAGGTGCCCCTCTTAAGCAATATTTTACTTAAGATCTACTTTTCTTGGTATTAATATAGCTACCACACTTTCTGTTGGTTCCTATTTGCATGGGATATCGTTTTCCATTTTTTACTTGCAACTTATTTGTGTCTTTGGGTCTAAACTGAGCATATAGTTGGATTACTTTTTTAAAAAATTTATTCTTCCAATCTCTTTCAGTCGATCAACTTAACCCAATTACATTTAGTGTGATTACTAATAATAAAGGTCTAACATCTGTCATTTGCTATTGTTCTATATATGTCATATCTTTTTTGTTTCTCAGTTCCTCCAATATTGCCTTCTTACATATTTGCATTTTTTCTAGTGTACCATTTTGATAGTCTCTTCATTTTCTTCTATATATCTTTAGTATATGTGCTGCCAAAGTGAGCACTTCTTCTATGTATCTTTAAAAAAGTTATTTACTAAGTGATTACTATAGGGATTATAGTTAATATTCTAAATTTATAACTATATAGTTTGAATTGGTACCAACTTCACTTCAACAGAATATACTAATATTGCTCTTATCTTATTCTGTTTCCCCCCCTTATGTTGTTATTGTTACAAATTACATATTTATATATTTATATTTATATATTGTGTATACATTAACATGTAATTATAGTTATTTTTATTACACTCAGTTTTAAATTGTATAGGAAAACAAAACAAAACAAAAAAGGAGGTATAAACAAAAATATAAAAAAACTAGTTTTTATATTTGCCCATGTGGTTATCTTTATCACTGATATTAATTTCTATTTATGGTTTTAAGTTACTATCTAGTATCCTTTTGTTTCAGCCTGAAGGATTTCCTCTAATATTTCTTATAAGGCAGGTTTGTAAGGTAACAATAAACTGCCTTAGCTTCTGTTTATTTGAAACTGTCTAAATTTTTGCCTTCATTTTTGAAGGAAATTTTTGCCAGATAGATAATTGGTTGGCAGACTAGGTTAATAGTTTTGTTTTGGGGTGCCTGAGTGGCTCAGTGGTTAAGCCTGTGCCTTCGGCTCAGGTCATGATCTCAGGGTTCTGGGATCGAGTCCTGCATCGGGCTCTTTGCTCAGCGGGGAGCCTGCTTCCCTCTCTCTCTCTCTGCCTTTCACTCTGCCTTCATGTGATCTCTGTCTGTCAAATAATAAATAAAATCTTAAAAAAATAGTTTTGTTTTTTTCAAGTCAGCACTTTAAATATTCCTCCTACTGCTTTCTGGTCTTTATGATTTCTGATGAGAAATCAGTTGTAAATCATATTGAAGATCTCTTATACATGACAAAGCTCTTCTCTCTTCCCACTCTTAAAAGTACCTCTTTGTCTTTGTCTTTTGAAAGTTTGATTATAATATGTGTCAGTATAGATTTTTTTGAGCTCAAACTGCTTGGTGGTTTTTGAACTTCTTAGAACTGTAGATTCATGTTTTCCATAAAATTTCAGAAAACTTCTGCTATCATTTCTTTGATTAATCTATCTGCTCTTTTCTTCCTCTCTTCTCCACCTGAGATGTTTATAATCTGAACTTGGTGCTGTCCTAGAGTTCCCTTATTCTCTGTTTACTTTTCTTCATTATATTTTTCTTTTTGCTCCTCAGATTGGGTAATTTCACTTGCCCTATCTTTAGATTCTTCAATACTTTCTTCTGCTTGCTAAAACCTGCTGTTGAATCCTTCTAGTGAATTTTTTATTTCAACCATTGTAGTTTTTGGCACCAGAGTTTCTATTTGGTTCCTTTTATAATTTCTCTTTATTGATAGTCTTTTTTTTACTCATATAGCATTCTTCAGATTTCCTGTAGTTCTTAGTCCCTGGTTTACTCAGTTCTTTGTTCATATTTAGGAAGATTAATTTAGAATCTTTAAATTTAAAATTAAAATCTTGAAGTTCAATATCCAGGCTTCCTTAGGGATGGTTTCTGTCAATTCCTTTTTTCCCCCAATGAATGGGCTATATTTTTTGGTTTCTTTATATGCTTTGTAATTTTTTACTGAGCATTGGACACTTTGGATATTGTAATGTGGTAACAGTGGAAATCAGATTCTTTATACCCCTCAAGGATTACTGTCATTATTTGTTGAGGGCTGCAGTTATCCTTTATTTAGAGACTTTCCCAGACCCTTCCCCCCAACGAAATAAAATATTCCTTGTTATTTGTGGTCACTAGATTCTCTATTCCATTATCTCTGCGGCCAGCCAGTGATCTGGCAGATATTTCCTTAAATGCCTTGATTCAGTAAGAAAAGAAATAGAAAAGCTGCCTCTCTTTTTAAATCCTTTGAAAGATTCCATCAGGGAAGCTGACTTAATCCTGAAAAGATTGTAAAATAATGGCCAACCTCTGTGATTGTCCCTCAGCGATCCACCAGAGAGATCAAAATGCATAACTCACTGATGTTTGGAGGATAAAATCTTTATATCCCACCCTTGTACCCACAACCACATTTGGAAAGTAGGCTATTGTCCTCATTGCTGCCTGTTGCAAAGCTGTAGTAAGAGATAGAATTTGCTATGCAAAAAGCTAATATTCATTGAAATTTACTAGCTTCTTTTTAAAAGTTTTTTCTTATTTTTAAATTTATTCTAAGAACTTTCCCGTTTTAATTTAAATTCCAGTTAGTTAACCTACAATATAATTAGCTTCTTTCTTAATTGTGTCCTTCCTTGGATGCTGTAACTGCTTAACTAGATCCCAGAGTTCCAAAATAGTTGATTCTGATGATTCTTACCAATGATTATTTTGGAGGAAGTACGGATTCCTGGAACTTCCTACTCTGACATTTTCTGCAGTGTCACTCTTCACATGATGTCTTTTAAATAAATACTCTGCAACTGGGTTATATTATATTAAAAAGTTAAAATCAGCCTTGAGTGGACAAAGTATCCAAAATAGGTGAAGACATTTGTGTCTGCTGCTTAGAGGTAAGTCTTCTAGGAGCTCCTGCCTTGACTAATTTCCCATCCCTGACTATACCACTGGCCCTACCTTGGACTACCCTTTGCAACTTTGGACTCTGGATCTCTCTTCTCTGATGGTGATGGCTTTTCCAAGGCTTCCTGCTGACACTGATGACCTCACAGTTGAGGACCCTCCTCACCGTGCTCTTCATGCTGAGGGGAGCAGGAAATGCTAGAGACAACTCATCACACTGTCTTTTATGGAAACGAAGGAGCTTGTAGCTGCCCATAGTCAGAAGCAGCAAGCCTGGAAGTCTCTGTTCACTCCAATTGCCTCAAACTCCTGAAGTTGCCCCAAATGGTGAAGAGATTGATTATGACCAATGTAATCCATTCTTAGGCCATAAGGAGCTTAGCATACCATTTGGGAAGCTCTGGGTGGACTATAATGTTAAAACATTTGATTTTGTTTTTAAGCTAAACATGATATGAACAAAACATATAATCTTACCTCATAATACTCATAAACCTGTATACTTGCTAAAGAATAGATCTGGTATGCAGACCTGTATTGTCTGACTAAAAGCCTCATTAGTCTCCTCCTGGCTGTGCTGTCTGTCTTGGTGAGTGGAGAGGTGTTGAAGACCAGAAAGATCAAAGAGGGCTTCCTGGAGTATTGCACTTACTACTTACTATCGTGCTTACTCTGAGTAGGCTGAGTAGAATTTGGGGAAGCAGAGAGCAAGCAGGACAGGGTGCATTTTATGGGAAGAGAGCTGCAGACAGGTATTAGAATGGCACTTACAAATAAATTTGGGGAAGAGTAGTGACAAAGGTGCCTCATCATGTATGATTCTCTTTGATCTAAGTGGAACATTTTCAGCTAACAATGGTGTTTCATAACATCTTGTTCCTCACCAAATTGATGTATTTGTTCTTTAAAGCGTGGAGTTCAGAGGTGGAGGAGAGAGTGCCCTGAGTAGTTATAGGACCATATTCTTGACCTGGCTATGCAGTCATGTGCAATTCATTCTTCTCTATTGCTATATCCCTTTGACACTCTCAAATTTGGTTCGTCTCCTTCTTAGAGTTGATTCATTGCTGGGGCTATCCACTTATTGATCATAGCACTTTAAACCTTGGATGTGTAAAATGAATTAAGCCAATCAAGGCTACGTGTGAGAGCCTTTCCAAAATTTATCCCATTGTATCAAAGGGCCTACAAATAATCCTCCTCTTTTGATAATCCACCGATTGTCAAAAATAATCTTGGATGTTTGCCAAGTGTCTACAAGTAAAACCATTATTATGTATTTTAAAAGAATTATTCAGAATCATTCGGGATATGGAATTTTCTCTCAAAGTTCTCTTGGTGTCTGACCTTTAAGTAGTATCTTGGTGGGTTCCCCCTTACCAAGAGTAGAGGGTATTTAGTCTGGGGTAGTTAGCAGAATGATTGCTCTGAGAGTCCATCCTCTTTGTTGTTTTTGCCCTCTGCCTCTAAGGCCTGTGGTTCCAGGGACCAGGAGGCCTTATTAGCAGTTGTAAAGGCACTAGAGTGAGAGGCATGTCATTGTTGGCAAGCCTAGGCATTGGGAAGGTTCCTGGCCACAGAAGGAAGCTCTGCTCCTTTTATTGCTTGTTTTAGGCGAATTATTATGTTCAGTGCAATGAATAGTTATGGTTGGAGGAGGAAGCTGGGAAGTGTGTTTAAATTAGAATCAGATGACTAAGGGCAAGTGAGTACACATATTTCACACACTTTTTCCAGTGAGATGGAGCATATCATACATATGGATCTAGAGACATGAAAATAATTTCTAGAAGTTGATCAAAGCTCAGTGTTTGAATACAATCACATGAAGGAATTCATGCTTTGGAAGCAAGAATGTAGCTTGATCTCTGGTTCCTTCAGAAGTAAGTAACTGCTGGCCTGTTTCCTGTGGGTACTCTCTGCCAGTGGATCCTCCCTGCTGTCCCCCTTGTGCTGGCTTTTGGGTCCTTTACCTGCTTTTTACCTCCTCTACTGAAGAAGCCTGGCAGCCAGACCTGGGAAGAGGGCAGGGAGAGCAACCTCCAGCTGGAAATTTTGTCTCTCATTTTAAGTTCAGAGACGGGGTTTGCAGTGGAGGAAACTGATGCTTGTAACCTACAGTGTGATTTGGGGGTAATGGATAAATTTAATTTACCCACACTGCCCTTCTCTCTCTCCCACCATACCCAGGTGACCAGAACCTGACTGCACAGCAGTTCTCTTACACTTGGAAGCTGCCTTTTGAGGGTGTGTGGGAGGGAGAAGAGGAGGCTTTTCTCAGTCTTTCTTCATATGAATTCTACTCAAGGGGTAACTAAGGGGGCTTAGTTATGATCAGAAGACCAGAAGCTTTCCTATTTTATAATTACAATGGAAACAGCTGCAGAGAAAAGCAGATTGCAATTTGGCAAGTTGTTACCGAGTATCTTTGCGAAGTGGTGGCCGCTTTAGGAACTGAAAATGCTGGCTTCCAGCACTGGCTTGCTGCTTATCTTTGGCTCCCAAGTTTTGAGTTCTGACATTGCCCAGTCTGAAGTCACCTATTCTCATTTCTGTCCCTGGGAACTACTTTTAAAATGTTTTAACTGAAATACATCTTCCTCTCCATTGTTATCAACAGGTAAATTCCAGTGGGCTGGGGGTTTATGGGTAGATTGGTCATTGAGCCACAACTTTGTAGATTCCGTCTTTAAATATCATGATAATGGTGATGACAATAATGAAGATGATGAGGTAACTGAAATCTACAGCCCCAACTATGTTGTTCTTGAATTCTGGAAGTTCACCGGAAGTTATTGAGACTGAGGGGAGCAGAGCATTACTTGGGTAATGACTTGGCCACTTGTCCTGACTGACTTGGCCACTTGCCGTCTCTGTGACCTTGGCCTGGCTATTTAACCTTGCTAAGCCTACTGTTCCCAATCCAAAAAAATAAGGATTATGAAAGGGGATATTTAGAGTGGTCAGTGGTCATTCTTTTTGGTTGTCCGGCATGCGGACACTCCTTCCTATGTTTAAGGACTGTTTTCACAAGCCAATGCCAGCTGCTTGCTCTCCCAGCCTCCCTTGCATTTGGGCTGCAGGAACATGCCCCACAATTACAGGTCAGAAGGAACTTCTCACAGGGATGACGGCGGAAGGACTGACTTCCCTGGGCAGCAGGGACAGCAGGAACAGAAGTGCCCCTGGTGGCATTCAGTATCATGGGTTAGGAGTGTGGACAGGACAGGGTGTGCTAGTCACCTGCCAGACCAGCAGGGGCTGCCTCATCAAAATAGAGCAGCGGGATGATTTTTCATAGTGTCCTGCCTATAGAACCTCCAAAGGGGCTCTCTGGACCTCCTGGAAATCCTGGGAGCTGCCTGAGAATCTTAAATGGGCCCAAATTGGATTTTGTAGCTTGCACCACAAATTTTGATTGGCACACCACCTCCGAGAGATGAATTTGAAATGAGGGTAGCACTTGGCACAGGGCATGACCCATAGTAGGTACTCAGTGACTACTATGTTAATAATAGAAGCACTACTAGTAGTGGTAGTGGTAGTAGTAGTGGTAGTGATAGTAATGATAGTAAGTAGTGAGTAACTGGTAATTAGACCTGTAAACAGACCTAAGGTGGTGTGTACTTTTTAGGGAGAGATTTTGAAGGTAATTGGTGGAAGGAATATATAAAGGCAAACTTGATTTTCATAGAATTAACTGAAAAGGGCAAACTAGACTTAGTCTATTTTTTTTAATGGTTTTATTTATTTATTTGACAGAGAGAGAAAGAGAGAGAGAAAACAAGCAGGCAGAGGGAGAGGAAGAAACTGCCTCCTGCTGAGTGTAGAGCCCAACATGGGGTTGGATCCCAGGACCCTGGGATCACGACCTGAGCCAAAGTCAGACACTTAACCTACTGAGTCACCCAGACACCCCTTAACTTTTGTCATTTACAAATAAGGAAACCTCAAGGATGTTAAATGAATTACTCAGTGTCACCAGCTAGTAAATGGCAGAACTGAGTGCGAACCTGAGTTTTATAACTTCTGAGTCTTCTGTTCTTTTGTTCTTTACCCCACATGCTGTCTGAAGCTATTTCAGTTTAAGAATTTAATAGACATCTATGTCTGGTATAGTTTTGGTCCTGTGAGAACCTTTATTTATTTTTTTTTTTTAAAGATTTTATTTATTTATTTGACAGAGAGAAATCACAAGTAGATGGAGAGGCAGGCAGAGAGAGAGAGGGAAGCAGGCTCCCCGCTGAGCAGAGAGCCCGATGTGAGACTCGATCCCAGGACCCTGAGATCATGACCTGAGCTGAAGGGAGCAGCTTAACCCACTGAGCCACCCAGGCGCCCCCCTGTGAGAACCTTTAAAAGAACGAAGGGTTGTACTTTGGATTGTTCAGGGGTGTTTCTCATTATCATGGCTGAACGTGGTGAGGCCAAACATACACATAATGAGAAGAAATAGAGACCAGAGTTAAAGAGCACAGCACGGGCTGAGCCCGGCAGCCATGGAGCTAAAGCCCAGGGAGTTGTCATAGAGAGGGTAGGCAGTGAAGTGGGTGTGTGGGGGTGACTTATACCATTGGATATAGTGTGGGTTATTTTTACTTTTTAAAAAAGTGTTAAGGTAAAGCCAGAGTAAGACATTTACTTGAGGCCTTGTTTGTTTGTTTTTGAGAGAGCATCAGGGTCGAACTTTTAAAAATACCATAGAAATTATAGGATATGAATTATGATGCTTAAATAAAACAAGGTTTTAAAATCTCTGTTGTAAACTCATAGAGGGATGTTATGTTGATGTTTGTCTTAACTGTTTTTGGAAATTTAAGTCATATTCCTAACAAATCGAAAACATTAATGCAAATATCTTTAGGGATTTTTTAAAAAAGATTTTATTTATTCATTTGAAAGAGAGAGAGTGCACGAGGAGGGAGAGTGGCAGGCATAGGGAGAAGCAGACTTCCTGCTGAGCTGGGCACCTGGCATGGGGTTTGGTCCCAGGACCCTGAGGTCATGACCTGAGCCAAAGGCAGATGCTTAACCATCTGAGCCACCCAAGCACCCCTCTTAATGGCTTTTTAAAATGTCATTTTGTGTTTTTAAAGGAATATTTATGTGCATGGCCTTGGGTCACTATGACAACAGTGAAACATAGGTAGGGTGGACATTTTTCAAATTGAAAGATGGGGAAATGAAGCTAGGCATAGTGAATGCTCACCCATCCCATGAAGCAAGCTGGCTTATTTAACAAAACTAAGTTCCGGTGACTTGACTTCTACTTTCAAATTCTATCTGCTAAGAATCTCCAAAAAAACTTCACATGTCAGAAAGCAACTTTGGGAAAATTTTATGTTGTGGTAATAGCCTCTGTTTTCATTTGCTTGGATGTGCTCCTCTCCATGTTTCAAAGCTGACTTACCCCTGAGAATAGAGGAATTTCTACACACGTCACCAATTCTCGGTTGTCTAAATGATGGTTATGAAATCGAGGCATTGGGTTACTGACTGCTAACTGGCTTAGGAGTTTCAGGCTATAGAGATGTCAGGAACTGGATCTTATGGGGAGTAAAGACGCTCACTGAGCCTGACATTTCCTTCTGGAGTATATTGGTGTAAGTGGTGAAAAGTTCTATGTTGTTTCATTTTCAAGAGAGACAATCTCATATCTAGAATTCTTCTCAAGAGACAGCACCGACATAATTCTAATCTGTCAAAAGGTGAAGAAAGTTATTTTCCGTTCACTAGCCCAAGAAGATAATGAGAAGAGGAATCTGAAACTTGGAATCTCTAATTCACAGATAACTAGTCCAAGAATCAATCATGCCTCTAATTTCTTTCTGTCTTAAAAATCATTTCCTTTTCTCTCTCCCTGTTTCCCTTTGTTCTCACTTTCATTCGTTCCTTCCTTCTTCCCTCCCCTGCTTCCTCCCTGCCTCTCTCTGTCTTTCACTAATGACATTTTCCTCAGCCGGAAACTATATCCCGGAATCAAACAGTCTGCCAATCCCGTTCTTTTACCTGACTTTGCAGTAGCATTTAACACTATGGATCACTCTCCCGCCTCCTGGCCCCCATCTTCTAGAAACACTCTCCTGGCTTCTATTCTCTATTGGTTTTCCAACTATATTTCCCTCTATTCTTCCTTAATTCCCTTGAGGTTCCTGTTCTTCTATGTGACTATTAAATGTTAGAATTCCTAAAGGCTCAGTCCTGGGCCCTGCTTGTTCTTTATTTGCTCTTTTTTTTTTTTTTTTTTCCTTTTTTCTTCAGCAAGCTCTCATGAGCAAACCTGAATTCTCATCTACAGGCTGTGGCTTGACAAATTTAAATCTCTAGTTTAGGTCTCTCCTTTGACTGCTAGGACCCATGTATCCTTGTATCTTTACTCGCTGGTCTCAAAAACACTTTAAATTCACCATGAATACGACTGATTAATCATGTCGCAGTTGCAGTGACCTGGGCATTGTTCTCTATCAAACACCACATCTCATCCATCAGCCACTGTGATAGTCTCCACATCCATTCACTGCTGTCCATCCCTGCTGCCATCACTGGTCCAGACTTAAGTTTGCCTGCAAGAGTGCAGGAACCTCCTAGAAGCTCCACCTGCATCTTTTCAGCCTTCTTAAATTCTTACAGGTAAACCATGCAGTTTAAGTTGTGACAATATGGACACAATATATTCAAGTCCAGCTACCCAATAAGAGCATAGTAGATGTTTGTCGCCTATTGTGTTTCTTCTGTAATGTGGGATGCCCATAGCCTTGGCCTGTAATAGAGTGAGATCCTCAGGCTAGCATTACTTCTAACTTCAGTTTCCATTTCCTCTTTCTTCAAACTTCAGGTCAAAGCCCAGAGAAATTATGTTTTTGCAACAATGTCAGGGACAAAAAAATACTCAGAGTGGCTTGAAATAATCTGTGATACATAGTTTCTATCTTAGCTCAAAAGATAATAGGGAGAAGGAGAAGAGCAATTCTAGTAGTTTTCATGTAAGTTTACATACAGATGCAGATAAACAAATGCACAATTAGGTATGTTATGCATACCAAGAATACACACACACACACACATACACACACACAGTGTCTAATTCAGGCCTGGTATATAGCAAATATTTGTTGAATGAAAAGAATTCAGCTCCTTACTGAGTTTGTACAACTATTAGCTTCTTGCATAACCCATTTTAGATCAGCAGAAAATGGAATCAAAATAGAACAAATCTACTAGTTAAGATGCATTCTTAAAGAATTCTTTTTCAAAATTCTTTTTCAAAATAATCTCAAAATTATTCTGGGGATACATTTACCTTGCACAAATTCTTAGAGTTGAATAGGCCTTTACTTCTTGAATTCTTCTCTCCTATACTATCCTTTCACTTGGGATCCTCAGAGGTAAGTATCCTTCTTTCCCACTTTATAGATTAGGAAACTGAGGCATACTCAAGTTGTGGAGTTCAGATTTGAATTTAAAATTTGTAAAACTAAATTGAACTCCTCAAACTCAACACACACGAAACAGGCAAACATATCAAAAAATGGGCAGAAGATATGAACAGACACTTCTCCAATGAAGACATACAAATGGCTATCAGACACATGAAAAAATGTTCATCATCATTAGCCCTCAGGGAGATTCAAATTAAAACCACATTGAGATATCACCTTACACCAGTTAGAATGGCCAAAATTAACAAAACAGGAAACAACATGTGTTGGAGAGGATGTGGAGAAAGGGGAACCCTCTTCCACTGTTGGTGGGAATGCAAGTTGGTGCAGCCTCTTTGGAGAACAGTGTGGAGATTCCTCAAGAAATTAAAAATAGAGCTTCCCTATGACCCTGCAATTGCACTCCTAAGTATTTACCCCAAGGATACAGATATCGTGAAAAGAAGGGCCATCTGTACCCCAATGTTTATAGCAGCAATGCCCACGGTCGCAAAACTATGGAAAGAACCAAGATGCCCTTCAACGAACGAATGGATAAGGAAGATGTGGTCCATATACCCTATAGAGTATTATGCCTCCATTAGAAAGGATGAATACCCAACTTTTGTAGCAACATGGACGGGACTGGAAGAGATTATGCTAGGTGAAATAAGTCAAGCAGAGAGAGTCAATTATCATATGGTTTCACTTATTTGTGGAGCATAACAAATATCATGGAGGACAAGGGGTGTTAGAGAGGAGAAGGGAGTTGGGATAAATTGGAAGGGGAGGTGAACCACGAGAGACTATGGACTCTGAAAAACAATCTGAGGGGTTTGAAGTGGTGGGGGGGTGGGAGGTTGGGGTAGCAGGTGGTGGGTATTATAGAGGGCACGGATTGCATGGAGCACTGGATGTGGTGAAAAAATAATGAATACTATTTTTCTGAAAATAAATAAATTGGAAAAAAAACTAAATTGAGAAAACGGCAAATAATTATACAACAAGAAATTTCCCTTAAGTCTGATATTTCATACTAGTAATATTTCCCCAAACTCAATGAAACTATTAAAGTATACAGTGAAGATGCAAAATTGTTAAGTGTTCAGTTCTCTGTAGGTTGATCTATAGATTCAATGCATTCCCAGTCAAAACTCCAGGAGCTTATTTTGGTAGACATTGAGAAACTGATCGTAAATTGTCTATGAAAACGCAAGTAACCTGAAAAACCAAAATTATATACTTATAGGGGAAAATTGTATATTTGTAAGGAACAATAAACTTGATCCTTACCTCATATCCTATAAAAAATTATTCCTAAACCTAAGAACAGAAATGATTAAAATTATAGAAGTAAACAGAGGAAAAAAATCCTTGGGTCCTGGGGTAGGTCCTTAGATAGACAAAAATCTTGATGATTAAAGGAAAAAACCCAATAAATTGGACCATTCAGTGAAAAGCTGTTGCTCTTCAAATGATACCCTGAGGAAAATGAAAAGACAAGCCATAGAATGTGAGAATATTTTTTACATCACATATATGTTGGTTATCTATAGCCACATAACAAATCAATGCCTAATTCAGCAACTTTAAACAACAAACATTTATTATGTCACATTTTCAAGGGCCAGAAATCTGGGACATCACAGTAAGCTGGTGGTTGGGGGGTGTAGTCATTTTAATTCTTGGTTAGGGGAAGAGTCACTTCCAAGGCCACTTAATGTGGTTGTTGGCAGATCCACTAGCACATATGTTCTCAGCAACTTCCTTCATGATAGCTGAAAGAGTGGAAATCACCAAATGTCTGCCAACAGGTAATGGAGAAAATGTGGTACATACATACAATGCAGTACTTACTACCCACTGATACAAAGGAAAGAATTACTAATACCCAAAACAACATGGATGAATCCCAAAATGATGATGTTAAGGGAAAGGATTCAGACACAAAAGAGAACATAGTGGGGGCGCCTGGGTGGCTCAGTGGGTTAAAGCCTCTACCTTCAGCTCAGATCATGATCCCAGGGTCCTGGGATTGAGCCCCACATTGGGCTCTCTGCTCAGCAGGGAGCCTGCTTCCTCCTCCCTCTCTCTGCCTGCTTCTCTGCCTACTTCTGATCTCTGTCAAATAAAAAAATAAAAAATATTAAAAAAAAAAAGAGAGAGAGAGAGAGAGAACATACTGTGTGACTCCAAAGATATAAAAAATCTGGGAACTGGAAACTGATCCAGAGCGATCAAAGCAGATCAGTTTTTACTTTGGGCTGTGGGTAGAGGGAAGAGTAGAATGACACAGGGAGTCTTTTGGGGCGGGTGGAAACATTTTATATCTTGATTGTCAAGGGGCTTCAGGAGCATATACATCTGTCAAAACTCTGATTCATATACCTTAAATGAATGAAGTTTTCTGAATATGAATTTTAGCTCAGTGAAGTTGCCTTTAAACAAAATGAGATGGGGGGAGGTAAAAAAAATAGCTTTACATCTTTAAAATTATTAAATATCGCTTTGCATGAGCATTCACCATTTGCATAACTTGTGGCTTATGATCTGACTTTCAATGTTCTGGTCTGTGAAATGTGTGTATTTGGCAGAGTTGTAAGCAAATGGAGGGGGAGTGAGGGGTTGCTGTGCTAGATTAGGCAATCTCTGAGGCTCCTTCCAGTTGATGCATAGTCCTGTCTCCTGTCCCCACCTGGACAAGAGCCCAGGCCTTGGAATTTGACAGACCTGGATTTGATTCTGGCTCTGCTATTTCTAGCAGCGTGACCATGGGCCAGTTACTAAGTCTCAGTTTCCTTAGAGGTAAAATAAGGATATTATACCTACACTGAAATGAGTTGACATATAAAACATCCAACACACAACAAAAGAAGGCACAGAGGAGCTGTTCAGGAAATATTCATTTTCTCCTTTCTCCTTCCGGCAAAGTCTTAACATTATCAAGTTAGAAATGAGGGCCCTAGGAAAATGAGCATTTCTCAATATTTGTCAACAAAACCTGTATTTTTTGACGCTATAGGCAAAGCATAATGGCAAACTGATTAATAAAAATACATTGAAGGACAAAAGTAAAAGAAGGGTGAAATCTTTTATTTTAAATCCTTTCTTTGTTTTAAATCAGTACTGCAAATTCCAGAGACACAAGTCATTTCCTCAAAATAGGAAGAGAGGGACACCTGGGTGGCTCAGTGGGTTAAAGCCTCTGCCTTTGGCTCAGGTCATGGTCTCAGGGTCCTGGAATCGAGCCCCACATCGGGCTCTCTGCTCAGTAGGGAGCCTGCTTCCACCTCTCTCTCTCTCTGCCTGCCTCCCTGCCTACTTATGATCTCTGCCTGTCAAATAAATAAATAAATAAAAATCTTTAAAACAAAACAAAACAAAATAGGAAGAGACATTGTAGGTTAGATACACACCACCACTTTACTGGCAAGCCTAACTTTCAAAATGGAAACTATGGACCCGTCAATGATTAGTGCCCTCGTCTGGGAAACTATACTGGGAAACCCGGAGCATAGACTCTCCACAAAACAGAAGCTCAGTGACAGTGTTACACTGTCCTTTTCATCTCTGCTGATGCTTTCAGGGTTTGGGGAGGTTCTCCCCCCCCCAATTTATGAATACTACCTATGCCTTTCCTTGTCTAAAATCAATATGAACTGTGTAATATTTGTATTGGAAAAACAAATACTAGATATCAGATATGCAGTGAAAAATGCAAGAAAACTAATTTAAAAAAATAGAAAGTTATCTCCCTGCCTGGTTTAAAAGACGGGGATAGGGGAAAAAAAATAAAAAACAAGAGGAGGTGGTATGCTTATAGGCATTTGATTTATTTTCATTGTGTTTATTACAGTTTGTTGACTATTTCACTAAAGAATTTCAAATGTTAACTAGGGTGGTTTTTTTCACCATCAATCAGAGCACACACATCCAGGAGTGTGTGTTTGCTAGTTAGTGCAATAGCTTATTGTCAGTTAAGTTAAGACCCATTTCAACCAATTAAGTGGAAGTCAATGTTCCTTAAAAACAAGTTCAGTTTTCACCAGATAATTTAATTCGGCTAGTAGATATTGAATGCTTGCTTTGTGTTGCTTGTAGTTGACTCGAAGCTTCCCTGTTTCTGCTCCATCCTCCATTTCTTTCTCATGTCCTTCCATTTGGTTCACCTTTTTTGATTACATCACATCCTCCTTGTTGGGAAGCAAGTGAGGACTTATATGGCCAATGGACACCCACACTCTGAATGCCCTGTATTACACAAGTAGAGTGTGGAGTGTGGAGTGGAAGCATGCTACAGTCTAGTTCCTCTCCACGAAAGAACTCACTGTTTGTCATGTCTCATGTCTTCTTATACCTTTTCTGCTCATCTAGATGGGTGAGGAGTGCTGGAAATGGACACAGGTAGAGTATGGGAGCCTGCCTAGGGCACACCAACAGGTAATGGATACAAGGTCACCCAAGGCTTCAAGTGCTTAGAGGTTCCTCTATTAGTAAGCACAACCACAGTAGTAAGTGCCAACAAGCCAGGGGCTCCGTGCAGGTTTCAGGGACTTTAGAACAGAAAAAAAATTCACGTTCACCGAAACCACTCTTTCCTTTCCAGTTTTTCATTAGAGTGAATGGAGGCTATAACCAGGCCCAATCTTCTGAAACATTGAGAGGGAATTCAGTCGCTCAGCTTTGCAAAGACATAAATATCCCCCTCTGAGGTTGAAAATGGAACAACCAGGCTGTAAATTTGAGCTCTGTGATGTTTGCCCCAGCCTCTAAGGAATATGCAATGAACCTTGTGTAAATAGAAAGCTGAATAGCTCATTTTTGTCTGGGATGACTTACGGGTAGAGCTGCCTAGAAATGGCAGAAGTAGACCAGATGACCCCTCACATTCTCCTAGAAGCCTTTTATTTATGAGTCCTTGGCAGGACATTCCAGGTTCTCCCCAATTGTCTCCAAACCATCTGTCCAGATTCATGAACTTGATTCTTTCATGTAAAATTTCCTTCTGTCAATTTGATATTTTAATAATAGGCCATTCATCAACCATTTTCTCCTCCATACAACATATTTATTTTTTCAGCAAGTATTTACTTAGTTCTTACTCTGTGCCAGGCACTGTTCTAGGTGCTGGGAATCAAATTGTAAACAAAACAGACAAAATTTCCTGCTTTGTATAGTTTACATTCCAGTAGAAGGAGCATCAAGTAAGATAAATAATTAAAAATAAAGATTGGGTAGTGGTAAGTACTAAAGAGAGCATCTAAAGCAGGAAAAGGAATATGAAACTTTAGGGGAAGGAAAGCGTTGGAATTTTAGATAAGGTCGGCAGAGAAGTCCCCACCGAGAAGGTTGTTTTTAAGTAAAACCCTGAAGGAAGTGAGGGGGTGAGGCACTTGCGTGTCTAGGGGGAAGCGTTCCAAGCATAGGGTACACCACATGCAAAGTCCCTGAGGCAGAAGCGCATGGGGGTTGTCCCTGCTGTGTGTTTGCTCTCCACAGATTTTCCTGTCATGTCTGTCTCTTTTCCAAACTGTACTTCTTTCATATTTCTTCCACAGAATCTTCTGCTTCAGTATTTGATCTCTTCCTACTCCAGATTTCTGAAGCATTTTTTGGTTAGTACCAATTCTATTACATGTAGGATAAGCTTCCTTCTAAATCTCTCTCTCTCTCTCTCTCTCTGTGTGTGTGTGTATACATCTCATCAAACAAAGGGCAAGCCCATGAAGGAGTGGGGCCATGTGTCCTGAAAAGGACCACAGAAAGATGGAACGTAACGTGTGTTTTGATACCACTGCTGCTTTCTGTGAGGATACAGAGTTTCACGTTATATTTAGAATTATGGTTGTGCTACCTTTTAATTCTTAGCCTCTTTTAGACTTTCCAGCAATGTGCCCAAAGGTCCTAAATCATTTCTTCGGGAGTGCTTTTCTCCATCATCATCTGGCACTCTTTAAGCAATGATTGCTTAATTCTGGGGAATTTTACCCCAGAAACAGCTTCAAACTGGCTATTACTTTTCAAAGAGGTCTTTTCAAAGACTGGCGAAGCTCTTTAATATGGAAGGTTTTTATTAAAGGAGAATGCCATGAAGGTTTGTTTTTCCAGTACTAGTGCCATTTTACTCATTCCTGATGTATGTATATATATGTACACACATATGTGTCTATATATTTACATATATTATATTTGTGTGTATATATTACATATGTTATGACATCACATAGATTATAACAAATTGTTTTAGAATGTACCAGTACTAGTGGCATATTAAAAAATAAAAATAGATAAGTAGATTATAAGTAGATTAAACTAAATGATAAGTAGTTTAAACTAAAGCTCTGTTAGGTGCACCATTAAATTATGGAAACCACTATAATGAAACTTCAGATATATTTTGGGTAGTTTCATTTTATTTTTCACAAAAGGAAATTTTAAGCTAAAGAGAAAGTCTTCTTTTGGTTTGTTAAGACGTGATGTTTGACAGTTCAGAGTTAAGTCTGGGCTTTTCATGTCGTCAGATAGTTTCAGATCTCTTCTTTGACTCCAGCCATTCCCTTCATGTGGGGAATGTCCTCAAGGGGGTTTCCTCTCAGTGATGCAGCTGTGAGCTAAGTCTCCACCAGGAGAACCCGTTTCAAGAGGCACGAGGAGAGAATCTTTTTGCGACTTCCAGAAATTTGGGTCATAGAGAGTACCGAGAAATCTTCAGATAGGTAAACACATTCATTTTTCAGTAAATGACTCCAGGACTGGATGCCCAGTTGAAGATATCTCTGTGATGTCATGTCAGGAAATAAACAACTCAGGTTCAGCTGTGTTGTTTATATATTGGATTCCTGATGCTCACCTCATGCCAACTATTAGGACTTCGACGTTACTTCAGATCCCTCTACAGTTATTTTTGAACCTTGTCTCTTGCTTTGCCTGGGAGTGAAGGGCTCACCTGTGCCCCATTTACCCCATCCATTTATTTAACTAATATTTATTTGCATCTATAATATGCCCTGGGACCATGGCAGAGATGAAATGACAGTTTCTGCTCTCCCAAATTCCCAGAAGAGACACGCAGGCAATTCCGAGACCAGGATAATGGAGATTTTGCCAATGGAAGCAGAAAGAAAAGGAGGCCTTAGACTTGTATAGGGGGTACCCAGGGACGACTTCCCCAAAGAAAGCAGTTGTTAGCCAAAACTGAAAGTAAGTAGGAATTTTCCAAGTGAGGGAAGGGTTGGATGGTAGGAAATTCCAGCCAAGGACATACAGGCTGGCTTAACCAGGGAAGAGCAGTAAGCTGTTGGGCATGGCTATGGCTCAGTGCACGAGGGAAGAATGGTAGAAGAACCAAGCAGGACGAGCACACGGAAGCTTCTTTGTGAGTGACGTCGTATGCTCAGATTTTATCTTGCAGGAAACAAAAAAAAAAAAGACGGAAGAATTTTCAAGAGGAGAGTGATGGAAATATATTTGCATATGTAAGATAATTATTCTAGAATGGATTTCCAGGAGAGGGTAAACCTAGAGGCCAGGAGACCAGTTAATAGGCAGTTGGTAGTGGTAAGTGGCAGAGCCAGATTCAAACCCAGGTGACCTGGAGTGCTCTTGCCAACTGGATGAGGGCTCTTGACCACCACCTCAACTGCCTGTCTTTGACCCAGTTAAGAAGTGGAGGTTCAGGAGGCCATGTACTTAGATGTAAAATCTTGCTCTGACCTTTAGGTACAGCAGGGTTATTGGCAAGTCACTTTGCCACTCTTTGCCTCAGTTTTCTGGTCTATAAAATGGCAGAATACAAATATAGCACCAAGTATATGATTTATGTTTGTGAAGATAAAGTGGCCGACTATTTACAAAGTTCTAATAATAATGCCAAGTATATAGGGAACATTACGTAAATGTTGGCAGTGATGATGATGGTGGTGGCTGTGGGGATAATGGTGACGATGATGGCAACTGTGTCTCACGGGTGTTCCCGTGGGTGGCAGCTCAGCTGGAGTTGACACGCTGTATCAAGTCCCACTGTAACGGATTTCTGGACATGGTTGGAACTGATCAGTTACTCTGGGTAGAAATGACTCCACTTTTCTCAGATTCTCCCGGGTATGATCTCGACAGTATATTGGCAGTGAGGTTGCCAGTGAGTTTCGAGAATTCTAGGTACACCCAGATCCAGGAGCAAGTTGAACTTTTCTGAGAGGCCATACAGATGGTTACCTGATCACCCCCTGTTGCAAGGTTCTCCAACACTGACAGGGCATGAGAATCACCTGGAGGATCTGTTAAGCCAGACTGCAGGATCCCTCTTTAGGAATTCATGATTCAGTTGATCTGGGGTGGGTTCCAAGGCTTTGATTTTTAAAGAAGTCCCAGGGTGTTCTAATGCTGTGGTTTGGGTCCAGACTCGGAAAACCTTTGCCCTGTTGGGTGCTGGGCTGCCTTGCATCAGAGAGAGTGAATGAGACACAGCATACCTGACTTCTTGCTGCCTCCCAGACCCTCCCTCTGAGCAACCCTCTGGAATCCCTCGCTATGCCAGGCACACTGGTCCGCCAACTCCAAGTGTGTGCGCACTCTTTGGATCTTCTCCTCTTCTGTATATCCAAGAGACTGGACAACATCTCTAGGCCTACGGAACCAGAATTCAGAACTTCTGTGGGTGGGGCTTAGGAACCGGCATTTTAGTATGACTAGATATTGCCAGGACCCCTTTCAGCTCCGCCATGCAAGATTCCAGATGCCCCCCACTCGCAGCTCTCCTGCCACCTCAGACCAGGTGCCACCTCCCAAAGATGAGAGGGGGAGCTCCCTGGCAGTATGCTTCCGATCGTGACCCTGCTATGTCTGTCGCCTAGGCCTTTGCCACACAGTGGGTAGAAAATCGCCAGCTCAGCCGGAGCCTCAGCGTTAGGCATCCTCTTTCAACCCCATGTTCTGACACCACCTTCCCGCCCATGCCCCATATCTTTGGCATCTCATAGTACATTTGCCTGACCTGCTCCATCTGCCTTTGCCTTTGGCCATATACTCTCTTCCAATAGGCAACCCCGGGCTTGACCACCCACACACTGTTAGCAGGCTAGCAAACGCTCGTCCCCTGGTGATCCCTGCAGTTTGGATCCGGACCAGTACTGATGAGTACAGCTGAGAAGCTAGCTAACTAACCAACTAGCAAGCAAGTACCGTGCTCATACTATATGCCAGCTCTGGTCTAGGCCCTGGTGACACAGATGAGAGAAGACACAGACCCCGCCTTCAAGAAAAATATTTGCCAGAGGGGCTGAAGACAGAAAATCCACACAGAAACAGCAAATAAGGATGAGGATTTCAGGTAGCACTTGCCAGGATGGAATCTGTGAGTCCCTGCTCTGCATGGGGCTTCTTTCTTACAGATTCTGTAAGCCCGTGAGAGTCGTGTCATATAATAGCCTCATCCGACAAAGAAGAGACCTGAACTGAAGCCCAGAGGTTAAGTAACTTATGGAGGGAATATGTCAGTATTAGAAATACATATAGTTCCCACAAACAGGGAACGCTAAAGCATGCTGTTGGGGAATTATAGGAAATCACTGAGGAGTATTTACTAAATGATTTGATAGGTGATAAGTTTTGGTCATATATGTGTATATATATATATTTATGGTTATATAAATGTGTGTATGTGTATATATATACACACACACACAGGAAAAGAACTGCATGGACATGCACCAAAAACTCCCCTGGGAGGGGCACCTGGGTGGCTCATTCAGTTAAGCCCCCGACTCTTGATTTTGGCTCAGGTCATGATCTCAGGGTTGGGAGACAAAGTCTCCCCCTTGCCACCCCCAGCCCCCAACAGGCTCCCCGCTGGGTATGGAGCCTGCTTAAGATTTTCTCTTTCTCTCCCTCTGCCCCTCCCCCTCCCCCTCCCACTCTAAAGGAAGAAAAGTTTATTGGGCCTATGTCTCTGGAGAAGAGCATGAGATCTGTGGGACTCACTCTTTTCCTAATATTGTTCTGTGTTGTTTGGGTTGAGCATGTATTCACGTATTACTTAGCTAAAAAAATAAGTATCAATGTCCTTATGCAGTCTGCGTGCTGGAGAGGAATTTGAATGCAGATCTAGTGTGCTTTTAACCACACCACACGTCCTCTCTGGGCAGACATGGAGACACCATTACCCTCTGTCTTGGGCTGGGGTAGTGCCGGCGGAGAGTCCTGATGGGAGAGGCGACAGGCAAGGACATCAGAAGCCGATTTACATGATTCTGCCCCTCATTTCCCTATCACGCTTACTGGAATCACTTGCGGAACTGCCTACCGCTCTTTGTTTTTGAAGAAAACAGGGAACGCTGACATTTTTTGTCTGCAGTTTTGGTTTTTGCCTCTTCTAGCAGACTGACGGATCACAAGCCAAAGTTCGGCAACGTCTCTCGTTAGTCTGGGTAATGACTGCAAAGTGAACTATCCTGGCAACTCAGTGATCCTGACAATGGCAGGCAGCCTGGGTCTGATGGGGTTGTGTGTCATTCTTTAACTTGAAATTTCCAGGACCTGGCTGCTGCTGTCTGGAGAGCTTGCTGGCCGCACCTGTCTGTCGAGCTGGGCCGAAGGAGTCCCGGGAACAAAAGCCTGATGAAAATGACAGGGCAGTTCTTAGGATGAGGAAGAGGGGGAGATTTAAAGTACTGCAGGGTTGTGAGCAGCCTCCCTCCCATCCAACGCCTAATTTTTGAGGTGGGGCAGGTAGGATTTGAATGGTGCGGTACACACACAATCACCCTCTAAAGGAACAGCACTTTCAGTGGCAGAAGAAGAAAATCCCTCAGTTCTCCCACGGCCAGTTGTTATTACTAATTTAAGTATTACCTTATTGTCTTACATATTTCTGCCTACATGGGGTGACCTATGTGAGGAAGTCCTTAAGTGCTACATTTTTGGTCTACCTAATCCTTCCTTTAGGAAAAAAAAATGCATAAAAACTCAAATTGAATCCTAACTCATCATTTTTACATTGGGTTCTATTAGAATATCCCTTTTTGAGGCTTTCAAATATTTTAGAGGGACAGAAACATTGATCTTGGCAACATACCAGTGATGGTGACAGACCTAGTATATTGTCTCTGTTTGGTATAACAAATACTTGTTGAGTTCCTCTCAGATCAGGGCAAAGCACTAGATACTGTGGAGATAAAAGGAAAAAAGGGAAGGAAAAAGCTCTTTCTTTTTGACCATTTAATAGGGATATTAAACGATCACACATTGATATAATGCAAATTAAATATTTAAAATACCAAAAGCAGTAGGAAATGTAATGGAGGCCATGCAGAGGGAGTGTTTCCTCTGGTCTGGAGATTTGGAGGGCTGTGAAGGGAAGGAGGGAGAGGTTGGAGTTTCAAGAGTGGCTGAGAATAGGCCATTTGTTCTGGAGTCAGGGAGGGCGATGCTTTGGCTCCGTGCAAAGTCACTGCAGGACAACCACACTGAGGCTGGTCTCGAAACTCTTCTCATTCCCACACTGTCTGGCTAGCAACTCCCACAGACATGGCGTCTGGGAGGGAGCGTCACACCTCAGAAAGCCCTGTATGGGAAAGGACAGAGAGGCTGTCAAAATGGCCAGGCTTTAAGATGGCCCCGTGTCCTCCATTCTCCTGGACCCTCCTCAAATCATTCCAAAGTTGGAGTTTGGGAATGAATGGACATGCCAGTTGGTAGCTTAGAGAAGGCACCTTTGGTCCTTTCAAACTACCAGTGCCGCACATGTGCTGGGGTTAAAGGAAACCAAGGAAAGCTAGGTTTCTGCTATCTTTCGGAGTGAGTTGGTGAGGTGGCAGCATGGGAGGCTGGGGCTAGGGAAGCTTGTATGGAGGACAGGAGAGGCACTGGTCTCTCACCTCGAGGATACTATTAGTCAAGGGGCGTGGGTACAGAGTTGTCAGGGCTAAAGCCAGCATATCATCGATGTTGCTCTCCAGAAATAAGGTCGGTAAGCATGCTTAAGTGTCAAACAGCTTTGGTGTGCAAACTAAAGTTTAGGAGAAGCCTTGCCTCCCTCATTGGTGAGTGGGGACACTTGGGAAATTCTGTTTCCCATAAAAGTGAGCACCAAGATTGTTTCTGGCCGTTGCCCTGAAAGGTGTGAGGCAGTTTACATAAATGGTTCACAGGGTAAGTGTCAGTTCCCAAAACCTCGCTCTTTTCATCCCTATCACCAAGAAGGCAGTGAGCAGCGCATCTCAGCCTGCAAGCCGATTTCAAGCGGAGCCAGCAGGACAAAGAGCACCTACTTGTTGGACATGGTGTCGAGAAAGGGGGTTAAAATTTTACTCTTGGGTTGAGGTGGGATCAGAAGTTTGCATCCTGCACGAATGGATCCAGGAAACATCTAGAAGGAGAGAAGTGATGAATCATGCCTTCCCACCTCAGGTCATGGTCATTTCTCAATTTGTGTGATAAAGTCTCTGTCTGTGTTGGCCTGTTTGCTTTTTAAAACAAACAAGTACAAAATGTATTATAATTTGTCTAACCTTGGTTATTAGGAGGTGCTTTAAGTGTCCTTCATGGAAGAAGTAAGATATGAGGGAGGTACCAGAGATCAGAGTCTCCCCATTAGTTCCTCCTATGCTTTACCTTATAGCTTAAATGTGTCCTCTGAGCTTTATTTAATTTTCTGCATAAACATCCAGTGTTGGTGTTTCTGGTGTTTTTTTTTTTTAACTATCTTTAGTGATTTTAATATTTTTAATAATACTGACAGTGCCTTTAGAAATTATTTTGTATCATTTTGGGGCACCTGGGTGGCTCAGTCGGTTAAGCATCTGACTCTTGATTTTGGCTCAGGTCATGATCTCACGGGTTATGAGATTGCGCTCTGTGTGGGGCTCCGTGCTCAACGGGGAGTCTCTTTGAAGGTTCTCCCTCCCTCTACCCCTCCTCTCGACTCATGTGCATGTCTTCTCTTTCTCTCTCAAATAAATAAGTAAATCTTCAAAGAGGTTTTTTTTTTAAGTTAATTATTTTGTATCATTTTAAGGTGCTAGGTTTCTAAAATAAAATTTTAATTTTTTAATTTCAAAACTAGGCTTTTTATTTCAGAAGATAAATAATTTTCTGTAAATATTCCGGAGGAAAACTTTCTCTGACATGTTTTCATTGTGATTTCGATTTCCATTCCATTGTTAGCTAATTTAAATCACCCGTAAACCAAAGTTTACCAACACCACTAGTTAATATGGATAATGGATGCAAGATTAACTATTTTGGCAATTGAGCGGTTCTGATAACTGTGTAACTTCAAATGCACTTTAGTCACGAAAAACCCAATGTGGAGAGTTTGGTGAAGTGAAAATGTTAAATTATTTTCCAGCACTGAGGTTGTTATTTGATTACCTAGCACTTTCCCTCATACCAATTCTTTCTTTGTGTCTTCAAAATAATAATTTCTGGGTTCTGCAGTTTGTCCAGGGAAAATAATTTGATCTCCCTTCTTTAAAGCTAAATCAGAATGCTGTCAGTTACCTTTATTTACCTAAATTTATCAGGTATGTGAAATTTAACCCCAGGGGCTGTAAGCACCACCTTCTGACATTTATTATCTTGCTGAAAGGTGAGCAGAGAAACAACTTTGCTGTCGCCTCCATGATTTTAGAGATTATCTCTGGTGGACAACTGACCTGGACCCTAATGCTTTTTTTAGGTGGTTGTGTTTGTCTAGATAGAACCAGGCAGAGATAGCATCATTCCCACCACGCCTGATTTAACTTGGCCTTGGATGATATCACAGACAGGGTTGGAACCTTTCACAGCAGATTACATCAATTTAACCATTATTTCAAGATTTTATCTTTTTGTTTGAACAGCTTAGCGCCAGAGATAACATTTTATAGACCCATGCTCCTTCTACACAAATGGTACTGCCGTTTGGACCTATTTTGATGTCTCTCCCATAGACAATGGGTTTTACTGAGTCATCCTTGGTCTGGTTTTCCCTGATCCTCACTGGGTTATTTGTGATAGAGCGGGGGCCACCAGTGAAATCTCTGGTTCTTGGCCACTGATTTTATCTGCGCAAAGCAGACCAGAATAGATAAGGATACAACTGTTTACAGAAACTCTTTACCCCCGCGCTGGGGAGCACAGGCTTAGACTGTTAGGGTGATAAACATATGAGAGGTATGTATGTGTGGGGGGGATGTGGGTGGAGGGGTTGTTGGCATTGAACTTGATTCTGATTACATGGTTACTTTTGGTGTTATTTGGATAGGATAAAAATCTCTAAAGTAATGTCCAAAGAAGTAAATAGCTGATTGATAAAATAGTTTTGGCTGGTTCTTTCACCCAGATCTCTGCACAAAATCTAGTGGTAAGGGTTAGGCCATGACACTTGGGTTCCTGGTGGGAGGATGCCAACTTTTCGTTTTCCAGATTGTGTTTATTTCCCATTTCTTACTTGGCAGCAGAGAACAACTCCCCTGGGTCAACAGAGCCAGAGCAATTTGGAAGGTCAAAATTTAATATATTTAGAGCTAGAAGAGCCAATTTTGACAATTTAAGCAAAAGATTATTTTCTTTGAGTATAGACTGTCCAAGAAGACTCAAATTCTGTGCATGGCTCTGCTATTTTGCTTTGGCTGGCTGATTTATAGGTTCTGGTTTCAACAGCTCTCCTCTGCCCAAAGTAAAAATATTGACACATATGAATTCGATGAGATGGTTAAGGAAAGGGGGTGGAAGGGATGGTACAGAGCAGATTCGATGATTCTATAAACATCCTGCTGCTCAGAGAGGTCTTGGGCACTAATGTCTTCCAGTGGGAAAGGGAAGCTTCCTGAGTAGCCAGTATGACTCTCCACTCTTATTTTGCTCTTTGCCTCTCTCTTTCCCTGAAAGGTCTGGGCTGTGCCACTGCCACCTCACCACACAGTGTCACAGGGGTGCTTACCTCCCAGCTGGCCATGTTCTGGTTTTCATAGGGCTCCCGTTCTCAGTGATGGTCCCAGACTTGCTGGACTTCTGTGTGTACCCCACCCCCAGAACCCAGAAGACATGCCAGGATGTCCTGGCTTCCATCCAGCCCAATGCAACTCTCACTAAAACCTGAGCTTAAAAGGGGGCACCCGTCTGTGAACCAGTGGACTATACACTTGATAGAGGAATTAAGAAACCTGAGTTCTCTCCCCAAATCTGCTCTGGATTTGGACTCTCTGCTTTCCTAGTGCTGATTAATTACGTGTCATATTGCACAGCGTATTATGCAGCCGTTCTTTATCCTCAGTACAACCCTCCTGTCTAACGAATTCAAGAACATGGAGTTCCAAGTACTGAGGTTAGGGGAAGCATTTGGAACCAACTCAGTTTGGGCTTCCTATTTTCCTGTGGAAAGACTGCCATTTCTCACTCTAGGTGTTCTCTATTTGATAATATTGAGTGTGTGGTGTGGATGGGTCCATTTTCTCTCTCTATATACATTATGGTCTGCTCCTACCAAGTGCTACATGGTATTGCCCATGACTGGGAGGATCAGTATGGCTAATTCTGGGGTTTGGCACCCAGGAAACCCATGGATCCTCCTCCAGTCTGATCTTTCTCAGTAACGAAGCTGGTATTTTCATCTATGTCTGCCTTATTCTTTTGTCTTATCCATCATTTAGTTTGGAACTCAAGTGGGGAAAACAGAGGTATATTTTGTTGGGACCCTATTATTATGCCTGATGATCAAAGATGAGTAAAATTTACTCCATACTCTCAAGAAGCCCACAGAACAGGGGGAGAGGTAGAGGTAAATGAAAATAGAAGCAAAGCACTGTGACTTGATGTAGTAAGATGGGGGTGGGTGGGTTGTGGGCAGTGTAGAGTGGATTCAAGAACTCCTGTTATGGACTCATTCAACCTTGGCTGCATTCCCAGATGTTGAGTCACTGGTTGAGTGACCGTGGAGAAGTTACATTACTTCAATGCCTCATTTTTCATGGGTACAGTGGGGGGTAATGACAATAACCACTTCATGGGGTTGTTGTAAAATTTCAGTGAGATGATACATGTAAATTGATTAGCCCAGTGTCCAGCCAGCAGAAAACATCTTACTTTTTAGCCACTGTTAGAAGTATGATGCCTATGCTGTGGAATGACTCTTCATGTGAGTACTATTATCCACAAAGAGGCAGAAAAGAAATTTGTCCATATGGTGGAAGGATGATAAGCAAAGTAACCCCAGGCTGTACCAATATACTTTTTTTTGGGGGGGGGGAGTATTACTGTGTAGGTTCTAGTTTGCTTCTTGTTAATAATAGTTTGTGATGAGTTGTAGTTATTATCCTGATTGGCATCAAGAGACAGAGGGAAGGACAGTCCTTGAGTAAATATGCTACCAATATGTTTGTTTACTAAAGCAATTATTTCCCAAGGGAAAGAGAAGGAGAGAATATGGAAAAGAAGAGAAAAAGCAGAAGAAGGAAGAGAAGGGAAGGAAGGAGAAGAGACAAAAGAGTACGGGTTCAGTTCCTCCCCATAAATATGGCTGGTCATAATTTATATTAAGATCACCAAAGTAGTGAAAAAATAGTAGTATGATAATTCAGTACTGAGAAGAGGAAGTCACAGCCCAGATTAGAATGGACAAAATACAGGTGGAAGGAGGGTATGCATTAAAGAAGAAAGGAAAAAAAAAAACTTGAAAAAATATGGAATCGAGAACCCTACTCTTTATTTGCTCATTTTTACTAGGATATCTGTAATCTTGAACTTTCACTGTATTTTCATAAAGTTCATATATACATTTTCTCATCCATACCATTTTAACAACAGACTCAGTCTTACCGAGTGACTTTGATCCTATTCAGGTCTTTTTCTTATTTCAGTGTTCTGGTACTTCCATGACTTTGCAAAGGGAACAAGGAGGCCCTGTTATAGGCCTCTTTAATAATGCCGACATCCAACCATCTGCTTATGGCCACACTCCTCCCACCTTCCCCCTGACTGCTTTATTCCAGCCTCCTTTTAGCTCTTCAACCGTGACAAGCATGCTAGTTCCTCACCGTGTAGTTCCCTCTGCCTGGAACATTCATGCCCAGACTTTCACACTTCTCATGTCTTCACTTCCTGTAGGTCTCTGCCAATGTCGTCTTATTAGAGAAGTCTTTCACTACCTGGTTTTATCCGAAATGGGACTCATCTCTCCCAGTTTACCCCTCCATCTTTCCCTTGCTGCATTGGTCTCCAAAACAGTGATCACCATCTGACGTGGTGTATGCTTACCCATGTACTTGCTTATGACTCTCTTCCCTTCTTGTGTTAGGTTGGGTTTCCTAGAAGCAGAGGCGGAGGTAGGATTCAAATGCATACTGAGGGAATGCTGTTCAGGAAAGATCTACAAGGGAGCGAGGGAAGCAGGAGAGCCCAAGGGGAAGCAGTCAGGCAAGGGGATGGTCTCAGGCAAAGTCTAATCTTGGGAGAGTTTTTGGTACATGAATTGTACTGGGAGACAAGACCTGGCCTTTTGTGCCCCATAAGTTAGTCATTAGCTGTGGACAAGGGAGAGGGCCTTGTGACTTCCTGGCGGAGGCCCCTCAGTTGAGGCCAGTTCTCTTGGAAATGGTGCAATTGGGAGCTGGGAGCCAACACACAGAAACAGGGAGAGGATGTGCTGACTGGGTGAACAGAATCTGAGATAGGCGACTGAAGGACATCTGACACACCTCCACTACAATATCATCTCCATGAGATCTGGGAACTTGATTTTGTTGTTGTTGTTGTTATGTTTTGTTTTGTTTTTAGACCATATTTCTAATAACACAGAACAGAGAGAGCTTGGTACATAGTTGGTTTTTAGCAAATATTTGTTGCATGAATTCATGTACTTGTTGAACTGTCAGTGATAGTTCTAGAGATACAATGGTGAATGAGACAACATGTTTCCTGCCCTCATGGAGCTTATGGTCTAATGGGCAATTCAGACATAGGCAATTAAAACACAGTGGGACAAATTCTGTCACAGGAAAAGCAGAGAGTATTAAGGACACACAGTAGGGGCACTTAAAATCCAGAATTTGAGAGGAACAGGTATTAGAAACCTTATGGTATGGTTCAGGGCTGTGTTTTCTGGGGTAATTGAGGGATTCCCTTGAACATCTGGTAATTGGCTTTTTTTTTCTCTCCTCTAAAGGAACCCCCCGTATGGTATTTAGGTTTAATGGTCAGTGGGTAAGTCTGTTTTAAGAAAGAGAACTCAAGTGCCCTGAGGAATACAGCTATAACAGTGATACCTTGGCCCCAGTTGATGCTTTATAAACCCTGGTGATGAATTCACTCTCTGATCTACCTGAGCGAGTCTACACTCGGTGGACACAAACTGCCCTCCCTGAGTTTTATCCTCGTTGTTTTTTGGTTTTGGTAGTGTGTAAAATTTCACATATTTCACGGAATGATGTGTGTGTGTGTGTGTGTGTGTCCATGGGTGCAAAGGGTAGTGGGAGTTGGCTTGGTTTATGATAGGACTTTCAATGTTTGAGTCATGTGCCTTAAGATGCTTTCATAATTCACCTTGAAAAATGGGAAAAATAGGTTTTGGTGAAATATGAAAGGGCTATTGAAATGTCACGGGGTGGTTATGTAAGTGTGAATTATATAATGTCTGAAGGTAGGGGCTAGAGGGGGGATATTGTTCAGAGAATTTCTGGTAATTTGAATACAGTCAAAACAAAAATGTTCTTGGGCATTATTTTGTTTGTTGCTAGCTTTTGGCAGAGCTGTTTTGAAGGTTGTTAGCTGTGTGCAGGCTGGGCAGTTAACCTGAGCACAGGGCTGGGTCTCTGGCTCTGAGTATCCACCTCTGCCCCATTCATGCTCCACTTCTTCGCCCCTCAATGGACACTCTTGATTGGCTGTTCTCTTAACCACCCCTTGGAACAGTTGCCTCGAGACCTGCCATATTTAGTGGGGGCCCACCCTGCTAATTTATTTTTCCGGCTTTGTGCTTGAATTTCTTCTAGATTTAGAGCTTTGATGGAAGGGATATAATATATCAGAAAACTAGATGGTTTGATTTACCAAATACTAATTTTTTGTAAGATGATAGTTTCCTAAATGCTAGTTAGTTATTAAATATATTTTATGTAAGTTTGTTGAATGTTAAAATACTGGTGAAAATAAAGAGTGGGTGCATATTGCCATGGTTCATAAATTGAAGGCTGACCTAAATAATGGTGATATGGAGTAAATAGGAAGAATCCTGGACAAGCAGGCAGGAGAGATTGGTTCTTGGTATCAGTCATGCCCTTTGGCGAGATGTTTGACCTTTCTTGGCCTCCGTTTCTCTTAAAGATAAACTTTAAGAATCCTTTTAATTCTATGAGACTAGTTTCTAGGTCTACATAGCTGGAAAACTTGCAAAATCAGCAAGGATGTGTTTTCATTCAGGTATCTTAATCTCCTAGAACTTTGGGTCAAATAGGACTTGTAAAGAATGAAACCAAGCAGTAGAGGCTCCAGAATATGAGATATCCTAAATTAATTTTGATCAAAGGTATTTTTTTTAAATGAAATGGATTACTACAATAATAATATGCTTGGGTGAAGGGCACTGGCTCCAGACAAAGAGATTGTTTTATGGCTCTCCCAGTTCTTATCAGGGAAAGCTAATATTTTCATCAGAACTGGAATATGTTCTCCCTCGGGAAAGCTGATGCCATGTAAGCCAACACATATATTGTCTTGGGGCTTAAAGGGAAATTCTATACTGGAGACAATCAGAAACATTCACATATCTCTTTTCTCTTTAAGCAAAAACAGAGCTTCACCAACAAATTTGGGAAGCTGTCATATTTGAATTGTTTTCCTTTTCAGAGGAAGGGTGTGCAGTATTGGATACAGGGAGAAAGGTTTTTCTAGAAAGTTTTAATTTTTTTGAAGATGGGGAGGAAGAACCCGCATTTGAGGCAAAACAGTCATAAAATGTCATTTATATATTGACCCATATTTACAAACACCATCCTTTAGCAGATAAGCATGGCTTTTAAGTGCCGGCCAGTTATACTCACTATCTCTTTATAGCCAGAGACACCATTAGGGCCATTAACAGTTACTTACACTAAGCAGAATGGAATAAACAGAAAACTGGCTATGGACAGAAAAATGTGATCAAGTGGGATTGTCATTAAAGGGAAGTTCTCTAGGGGCTGAATGGTTGGGGTTCTTCCATCAGTCCTAGATCAGAATTACCTCCATACCCTCTTTGTCCTTCCAACATGCTCAGATGCTCCAGTCAGAATACGCAGCCCTCAGCTGACCTACCGGTAAGGAAACAACCCAATCATACAGACATTTCCACAGAAGGGTTTAAATTTTTTTAAATTTACTTTTATTTTTTCAGTGTTCCAGGATTCATTGTTTATGCACCACACCCAGTGCTCCATATAATACGTGCCCTCCATAATACCCACCACTAACCTCACCTAAGCCCTCACCCCCTCCCCTCCCAAACCCTTAGTTTGTTTCTCAGAGTCCATAGTCTCTCATGCTTTGAGGAGGGCTTGACATAAAGACCTTTCGTAAAATTTCAGGTTTGTTTTTTCAACAAAGTATGATTTTAAAATTAAAAAGAATTAATTATAAATACCACAGCTTATTTAATAACATAAAGTGAGCCTAGCTATACTTTCAACATTCTCTTTCTCTCTCTCTCTCTCTCTTTTGTGTGTGTGTGTGTGTTCAGTTAGCCACTATATAGTACATCATTAGTTTTTGTGGCAGTGTTCAACTATTCATTAGTTGTGCATAACACCCAGTGCTTATCATCACACAGGTCCTGCTTAATACCCATCACCTGGTTACCGTATCCTCCACCTCCCAACCTTTTGTAACCCTCAGTTTGTTTCCTGGAGTCCAGAGTCTCTTATGGTTTGTCTCCCTCTCGGATTTCTTCCTGTTTTCCCTCCCTTCCCTGTGGTCCTCTGCGCTATTCCTTGTGTTTTACGTGTGAGTGGAACCATATAATTGACTCTCTCTGCTTGACTTATTTCACTCAGCATCATCCCCTCCAGTTCCATCCACGTCGATGCAAATGGTGGGTGTTCATCCTTTCTGATGGCAGCCATTCTTTTGGACATGAGTACTGCAAGGTAAGATGACATTGGTGAGTCAAGAGTTAACCCCACTACAAGAGCCCCCCCCCCCCAGCAATTTTCCTCACCTCATAAGGAGGCAAAGACTCAGTCCTGGATATTACTTCCCCTCCTTGATTTATTAGATTTTACGGGAAATTTAACGTGGTATGTCCTTTGTATCAAACCACTGAACGAGGGTATTTCACTTTGAGGAAATCCTATACACTCTGAAAGGAATTTCGCAATTAGTGGGGTGAAATTCACACGACTAGCAAAAGTTTCATGCTTCACAAAAGGCTCTTTTAGTGAACCACTCCCAGCGCTCTAAAAAGACGTGTTAAGTGAGGAACATAAGCCTGTTTCCTGAGTAATGACTCCAGGTAAATTGACACATAATGGCCAAATGTTCTTCGTGCCCGGCAGGACCCAGGAGAAATCAGCTAATTTATAATTATAATGCCTCTGTGCACTGGCATCAAACCTTCCACCCTGCTTGGGTGCAAAATTGTATTTTAGTGTTCAGAAGGTTTTATTTTATTTTTTTCTTAACCACCTCTCTGCCTCTCAACAAGAGGTTCTTTTGGGTGACACCTTTTTATTTATGAGAGAAAACATTTGCAAATCTTTTATTTTTTGTTTAACTTTGTTTTTACCAGAACCCGTGTATGGTGTATTCATGGAGACCAAATTAACTAATAGGGTTTAACTGTGGGTTGAGTGTTCTGGGGAAGTGTTTGGGTACTGAACTTATAAACAGAAGTCCAGTGTTCAGGGTCCCTAGAGAAATAATGACGGGTCCTGCTCACTGAACATTTTGTGGTTCAGGGCAGGCAGTGAAGGGTCGGGGAGGGGAAGAGAGACCAAGTGTGTGTAGAAGTCACAGAGATGTTCCCACCAACCTGATTGTTAGGTATTTTTTTTTTTAAAGCAATGATATGCAGAACCTGTTATTGGAATAACTGATGAAATCATGTAATGAATATGTTCGTGGGTGATTGGGGTTGGCTGTTAAGGGAAATCTGGAGCTGTTTTTAAAAAGGCCTTGCAGACTGTCGGACTCCTCTTGGAATGCTGGTTGTGAGCTGCTCACAACCCAGCTACACTTCATTGAAGCTCTTTTTGTCTCCAAGCTCGTGACACTGGAAGAATTTTTTTTTTTTTTTTAAGTTGTTGTCTTGTTAGAACCTTCTATTTTGGACAAATGGGAGAGTGAGAACAAAAGTAGAAATGCCCCTTGTTCGAAAAAGAAAAGACGTAGCCAAGAAAACTTTATGGGCCCAGCATGCTTCCGCTGCGCTACTCTACTGCCAAGAAAACTTGAAAACGCTTTATTTTTTCAATCCAAAAAGGTTTTATTTTTTATTTCTCACTTTTCTGCTACATGTCTAGATCACCTCTCACTTGAAGGAATCAGGGAGGAGTTTGAAGAATAAGAAGATTTTTTTTTTGATAAAAACATTCTGATTTTTTAGAGTCTTGTCCTGGAGAGGTAAAGAGAACAATGAAGTGTGGCCCTTGCCGTTGGTCTTCTCTTTCTCCATTACTTCCTTTCTACTTCCTCATTTAGCATGACCGTTAATGTGTAACATTCAAGCGCGCTTGTAATGCTCACTTCCTTTCAGTAGGACTTTCCAGCAAACTTAACCCACTCTATTGTTCATAGGAAATTAGCCGAGCGGAGGTGTGCACTTGGTAACTTGACATACATCCACAACCCAGGGCATCTGCTTCTTGTCTCCAGCTGCCAGATCTACCAAGTCAGCATGCCATCTCTGTCTCTATTTCTGCATTCCTATTAAAGAAGCAAAATTTTACTTTTTAGGGGCCATTAATTGAATAATTGATAGGTCATTTTCTTTCTGGTAAAAATGGATTGCAGGTGTTGCATAGAAGGATTTTAAAGGAATTACAGAGAGAAGGGTAGTGGTGTAGAGCCTGCCTGGGAGCTCAGAGGAGGAAGTCTAGAAGAATGTAGTAACCAGAGAGGCTCTGCTTGAAGAAATGGCTCACGGGTTTCACAGACAAGGGAGGCAGTGAGGGAGAGAGAGACACACATTCCACCCATCTCTAAGGAGGCAGATACCAACTTGTCCTGGAAACCAAGCCAGTCCTGTTTGTATAGAAAAACACAAATAATTTTTTAACTAAAGTCACTTTCTAAGGAGAGATTTTTTTATAGGTAAGATGTTATGAGAGTAAATATTTTAGTGGGATGGTTTCTGAACACAATTAAGCACAGAGTGATCACAGACTCATCAGTTTACATCTGTTGTCTGTCATAGTAATACCTCTTCTCACTCTCAAAAATGCCTGTTTGTGTCATATATTATATGGTCATGCCAATGTCCATTGAGACCAGCCTTTAGAAATGGGGCCTTATTAAATTAAGCCTTAGATCATGGAATTCTATCTTTGCTGTTAAGGATTTTGCAATCTAAAACAGAGAATTCTAGAAATAGTATTCAGTATGGAGAGTAAACTTCTGTCTTGTGTTAAGGATATACACAGGGGATGACCTCAAGTTCTCATTTCTGACTTCCTTTCCTGGTAATGTCTGCCTGGATATCTCTAAGAGATTTCACCTTCCTTTAGACAAGGGTCAGGAAAGGAACAGGGGGCGAGGCTGTATATGACACAGGCATATAAATATCTTTGGGTGCCTCAGTGGCATAGTCAGTTGAATGTCTGACTGTTTGTTTCAGCTCAGTTTATGTCCTTTCAGGCTCTCAGAGTCTGAGTGCCCCTTCCCTCTCCCCAAGCTCTATCTCTCTCTCAAATAAATAAATCTCACAAAAAATAATAAAAGTGAATATCCTTTATATAAGCAAGGCAAATAAAACTTGCTTTCCTGCTAAACTTACACAGTGAGGCTGCTGGCAGTTTCCATCTCAGTGGATTAGTAAAAACACTGAGATCTCCCATCATTGTGATTCAAGCCTAGAACCCAGCGTTGTTAGGAACTCCAGGGGGAGATTTTTGTCTGTCTGTGGCTGGTGCAAGGATGACAGGATACCCTAATCACAGCATTGAAATAAAATTCTTTCCTCGCAGCCTCGGTCTGCTTCAAGATCTTCAGAGGACAGCTGTTCCCTGGAAGGCTCTCCCACAGGCCCGTGTCGTGATCACACATGCAGTTCAACAATTCAGCCAGCAGGGAGAGGTCACCGGCTCCGGCAGGCATCCGGGTCTCCTGCAGTCCAATTCTTTTCTCCAGTTTCCTGCCAGCTCAGTGTCCTCTAGCGGTAACTCTCCTCCTGAGTGAGCACGGCCGGCCCAGCAGATGCACCGTGAGATCCACAGAGATCAGGCCTCTTCGTTGGCGTTTTCTAATGAATGCGATATTTGCAGGCCTACTAAGTGCCAGGTAGTATGTTGCCCTCTGCTCCGCCCCAGGCTCTCAGGAACCCTCTAAGAGGCCCATCACACCATGCGTAGATAAGCAAACTGACCTTTCAGGAGTCTAAGTGCTCTGTGGTAAGAGTCAGAGGCAGGATTTGAAACTCCAATTCCTGAGCACTCAACCGGATGTGTTTTGTCTTGTTTGTTGTTGTTTTTTTAAACAGTGCTCTACCATTTCACGATTCCAAGCAGATAAACATTTTCTGGCTCCAAATGAGTCCTAGAGGCAATCGATGAAGGAGACTTCAGAAGCCTGGGTCCATCCTGCCTCACGTGAATTGCCTCTGACCTTCCTGACCAAAGGCCTCCTGAGAGGCCATAGGGCAGAGTGAAAGAAGAAAGAACCGGCTTTTAACCCAGAATCACATGGCTTTCAACCCTCACTCCACCACTGCACAATAAATACTTTATGTCCTGCTATGCTCGAGGCCCTAGAATTGCAGTTTTGTACACGAGAGAGAAAATATTTGTGGTCGGATTTTTTTATTCTAACTGCTCCTTGGTTTGTCATCTCTGAAATAGGAGAGGGTGTACCCCTAACCATTTGTGGAAGGCCAGTGTTTAAAGTTATTCAACATATTAGGGAAATAAGGGTGTGTTGTAATTGAGGGCACATGATGACAACGGTGACCCAGTGTGAAGCACGTTTCGCAAGTGAGGATAATCTGACTGGTCTAATGTTTGGAGAACCCTCTTTTGGGCTGGCTGGCTTCATATAGGAGGTTTTGCATGATCCTGTATTTCAAGTAAACAAGTCCTGAATTCTTTCTGTGATATTAAAGGAGTGGACTGACTCTTGCCCTATTTTGTCGAGACTGAATGCTGTGTCCCCTCAAAATTAGTATGTTAAAATTCCCTTCCCCTGTGTTGTGGCATTAGGAGGCAGAGTCTTGGGAGGTGAATAGGTCAGGAAAGCAGAGCCCTCATGAATGGGGTTAAAACCCTTGTAAGAGAGGCCCTGGAGAGCTTCCTCACCCTCTCTGTCATGTGAGTTACAGCAGAAATATGTCATCTCTGAACTGGGAGGGGGACGTCACTGGACACAGAATCTGCTGGTGCATTGATCTCAGACTTCCCAGCTTCCAGAACTCTGAGAAGTAAATTTCTGTTGTTTAGAAACCACCCAGTCTATGCTAGGAACTTTCTCTTTCCTTTTCCTAATATAATGATTGAGAACATTGGCTTAGGAAACCGAGAATCATAGAATGTTATAGAGTGAGAAGAAGTTAAAGATTTTCTAAAAAATATGCAGATCAGAGCACAAATGGAATTACGTTTCTTGTCCAAGGTCATTCTTTAGTTCATTCATTCAGTGAATATTTATTGTGCGTCCATCATGTGCTAGGTACTGTTCTACCTGTTGAGTTACAGTAGTAAGCAAAACAGATGTGGTCATTGCTTTCGTGGATGTATATTCTAATGGGAAGGGAACATTTGGTAAAAATTACACAAATAAATATATAGTAGGTCAGAAAACATAATTAAGCAAGGCAAGGGATAAAGAATAATGAAGGAAAGTGCTCTTTTAGATAGAATGTTCAATGGAGATGACATTCAAGCAGAGTCCTGAATGAGATGAGGGAGTGAACCGTACGGATACCACATAGATACCTTCCATATGGAAGGAGAATAGTAGGCGGATGGAAGCAAGTGCAAAGGCCCTGAGGTGCATTCACACTCAAAGGTCAATGTAGCTGAAATTGATAGAGGGAAGGAAGAGTGACAGGAATGTGACCTGACAGTAGCAAGGGAAGATTCACATCACACAGGGTCTGGTGGCCATGGGAACAGTTCTGGATGTTTAGGGTTTCAAGTAGAAGAGTGATGTGATCTATTTATGTTTCAAAAGAAGATGACTCGCAAATCAAGATCAGCCAGAACCCAGGTCTCTTTAAGGTAGATGCCACAGGCCCTCCCATTATACCATGCAGCTCTGTATACTTGCAGTTAACCTAGAAATCTTAGGAAATCTCTGTATTTACACATTGCATTACCAGGATGGATACTTTAAACCAGAGTTCTGTAAAAACAAATAATAAAAATTATGCTCACACCTTCTCTTTTTCTTATCTCACTGAAAGAAAAGTAGCAACATTTTAAATTTTTAATTGAAAAAATTTTTTATGAAAATTTTTTCAAAAAATTGAAAATTTTTTTTCAAAAAATTAATTTTACTAAAATTTTTTATTAAAATTTTTTTCATTCAAGCATAATCAACAGTTTTATATTATATTAGTTTAGATGTACAGCATAAATATTTATTTCTATACATTAGGGCTCATCACGATAAGTGTACTCTTAATCCCCTTCACTTATTTCCTCCATCCCTATACCCCCCTCCCCTCTGGTAGCCATCAGTTTGTTCTCTGTATTAATGGGTCTTTTTGTTTGTCTCTTTTTTTTTTTTTTTTAAAGATTTTATTTATTTATTTGACAGACAGAGATCACAAGTAGGCAGAGAGTCAGGCAGAGAAAGAAGGGAAAGCAGGCTCCCTGCTGAGCAGAGAGCCCAATGCAGGGCTTGATCCCAAGATCCTGAGATCATGACCTGAGCTGAAAGCAGAGGCTTTAACCCACTGAGCCACCAAGGTGCCCCATCTCTTTTTTCTTTGCTTGTTTTGTTTCTTAAATTCCACATATTGTTGAAATCATATGACATTTATCTGTCTCTGACTGATTTCACTTAATATTATACTCTCTAGATCCATCTGTATTGTTGCAAATGGCAAGATATCATTCTTTTTTATTGCTGAGTAATATTCCATTATATACATAGACCACATTGTATATATAGATCACATCTTCTTTATCCATTATCTATTGATGGACACGTGGGTTGCTTCCATACCTTGGCTATTGTAGATAAAGCTGTAATAAAAATTGGGGTACATACATGTTTTAAAATTAGTGTTTTCATTTTCTTTGGGTAAATACCCAGTAGTAGAATTAGTGGATCATATTATTATTCTAGATAATAATATGCCGTACGTGGGAGGGTGGTGCTCATATTCCCATTTGGACTTGTCTACGAGATCACTTGTTTACTAGATTTTTCTCAGATGATATAGTTTGAGGTCAGGTTTCCACTCTGTTTCATTTCTTCTGCACACGTTTGGGTTGACCTCTACCCCTTATAATGAGGGAGATCTAGGGCCTGAGACTGTGTCCATGTCTCCTTTGGCAAGGGAAACAAAAGCAAAATTAAACTTTTGGGACAACATTTTGATTTTCTTAAACATTTCTTCACCAGGAACTTCATTTAAAAAAAAAAAAAAAAAGAATACTTACAGAAAGTAAAACAGTGTACCTCCTGCTGAGAAATTAGGCTTCCCCTTAGTTGAGACAAAAATAGGTGGGGAAGAAAAGCTGCCTTCAGACCATTTTGTTGTTTCTCAGCCCACCCACCACTTGTGGTTCTGAACACCACTGGTTGAGCTGTGTTTATTTCCAGCTGAAGGATATCATTTTACACTCTGCTCTGCAGGATTTAAGCAAACAGGTGTTTAAGCAATTTTGAAAGATGCAAATGTTAGGATTCTATACTTGTGAAGAAAGAAGTTTGGTACTGTTCCTTAAATGAGCTTATTATTTTAATTCTTTTGTACCTTTTACTTGATTTTGTCAGTATTTTCTGTTGTTGTCTTTTTTTTTTTTTAATTTAAGGCAGTAAAGTTTATCCAGTTGTGCTAAATCAGTATTGCATTATTGGAACTGGAGTGTCGTTTCCAGACTTTCTCTATGGTAACACTGACAACATCACCTGTGGATTGAGAATCTCTTTGGAACTAAATGCTTTGTGTACACTACCTGCAAGGTTCATGTTTTATCCCCATTTTATAGGAAACTGAGGCTCCTAGAGAATTAATCCACATCTACTCAGTCAGCAAGTAGTAAAGCCAATATTT
The DNA here is from genome assembly GCF_020171115.1 of Neogale vison. Taxonomy (NCBI): domain Eukaryota; kingdom Metazoa; phylum Chordata; class Mammalia; order Carnivora; family Mustelidae; genus Neogale; species Neogale vison. Next base: position 83,134,573 of record NC_058102.1, read on the forward strand.
GAACCCTGTCTGGTTTCATTGCTGGCTAGCATTCTGTCTATGCTATGTTATGCTATGACTAATAAAGGATTTCCATTAATCAGGGTGATTGAATAGAGTTAGGATATCAGATGTGCCTTCATGTTCTGCTACCTTTTCTTTTTTTTTTTTTTTTTTTTTTTTTTTAGTAGGCTCCAGGCCCAGCATGGAGCCCAATGTGGGGCTCAAGACCCTGAGATCCAGACCTGAGCTGAGATCGAGTCAGATGCTTAACCGATTGAGCCACCCAGGCACCCCTCTCCTGCTTTTAAATACTTGTTTTAGAGTAAAGGAATCCCAGAATCTGGCTTGGGAGAGATGTTACATGTCATTTAGTCCAAACTCCCCATTGATGCCTGCAAAAGTCCTGTCATGGGATATTTTCCCCCATCTGTGTTTGTGCTTCTCTAGCGGTATGAAACTCCTAAGGCAATGTTTCCGTCATTGGGCTACTTTGAAAATGATAAAGTATTTCCTTACACTGAGTCGCCATCAGTCTCCCTGTCAGCCTCTGTAGCACACAGAACAGAGCCACCGTACGTGGGAGGGCGGTGCTCATATTCCCATTTGGACTTTTCTACGAGATCACTTGTTTACTGGATTTTTCTCAGATGATATAGTTTGAGGTCAGGTTTCCATCCTGTTTCATTTCTTCTGCACACGTTTGGGTTGACCTCTATCCCTTATAATGAGGGAGATCTAGGGCCTGAGACTGTGTCCTTGCTGGGATCAGACCACATGTCTGCCACCTTGTTGCTGCTGACTCATGCTGAGATTACCCCGACTCATATCCAGCCGTCTCTTTCCCCACATTCCCGCCATAATACATATCCTCTTCGTCCTACACTAGTTCAGTTTTTAACTGACTTGCCAGAATTTATCTGGATTCCGTTTCTTTCATTACTTGGTCCATGGCCCAACATTATCAGGGTATTTTGAATTCTAGTTCCAACGCAAACAAGCCCTACTTGAAAGAAAACCATCTTGTTTCACAAATTTTATTCCTTTTGCATGATGTCACTTATTTTCATCATACAAATAATGTTTTGTAGCACAGATGGAAAATTGAGTATGCGTTGTTTTTAAAGTTGTGTGAAATGTTGGACAATCTCCACTTACTTCAGCGAGTGGACTCCCGGTAGGGATCTAGGAGACGCTATTTTCTGGCTTTTCCACCTGCAGGACTTTGGTACCTTGCCCGCAGCAAAATGGTGAGTGGAGAAGAACTTTGATCTCAAAAGACATGTGAATTTCTTACAAGCGTTGCCAATGTCCCACTCTGTTATGTGGTTTCTCTAACTTTTCGACTATTTGGAACAAAGATGGAAATGGAGTATTGTCAATCGGTGACACAAAATGGTAAAGTTCTTCTAGTAGAACTAGAAGAACTGAATTGTGACTTTATATCAAGAGTGAAATCCTTAAAAGGTAAACTGAGAGTAGATAACAAACCTTACCTATAACAGAGGTTTAACCATTGACAAATGAAGCCGTTATGAAGGCCACAGGGCAGGCAAGTGGTCATGAACGTAGGTCCAATTGATTTTCTAAAATCTGTAATAGAAATTTGTAGTAACTTTATTTTTTACTCTTAAAGGGACTGTATCACAGAAAAAAAAAAACTCATATAAGGAGATATTTTTCTTTTCTGCATGCTTTATTATTGTCAGCAACATTTTAGATAGACAAATCAGAATAAAAGTGCAAAAAATGGCATGAGGTTTCCATTTTGTTTTGTAGACATTGGTTCCAATACTTTTTGAAAATATCATAAAATTGGAAAATTTCTCAGGAGAAAAAATTAAAAGGAAATTTGGTGGTGACTGTAATTTGAGTTAAGATAAAGATAAAAATTACAGGTTGAAAGGACTAACAACCTATAGTAACTTACAAAGTGAAATATTCTTGGTAAAAGTCACAAAATTAAAACTATCCTCAAGCTTATCCATTACATTTGTGGTGGATTTTTGAGCATTTCAAAAGTGACTCTATTGTGAACTGCAAAGAAATTTGTATTTCTATCATTTTATTTCTGCATTATTGCTATAGTTTTTATTATTATAGCTTTGTAATAAAGATTTTAGTGAACTAATATTATACATTGATGGAAGTCCCTCCACTATTCCTTTCTTTTTGAAATCTAGTTATTTATTCGTTTATTTTCCAGATGAGATTCATAATTTTTTTATGAAATTCAAAAAAATTCCCTAGTAGCCAATGGAGAATATCATTAAACATATACATTTTAATAATTTTAATCTGAAAGAATTGACAACTCCAGCATATAATATCTTCCCATCAAATTAAATTGGATTTGTTTATTTATTTATTTATTTATTTATTTATTTATTTTTCTTTATTTAATGTTCTTTGGTAAAGTCATGAAGTTTGCTTCAAAAAATAACTATACTCTTCTGTTGAGCTCATTGCTTTGTAAGGTCATGTTTCTATCACAAAAACTATGTTTTTTGAGTTTTGTTGGGATACAGAAAAGCACTTGATGTCTTTAATAACTGATAACTTTTTTGAGTTCCTATTACAATTTTCCAGTTAATTCTATGGAGTTTTGTAGGCAGGCAATCTACTGGTAATCAAAATTGGATTTCTTCTTTAATCATAGTTCGTAATCTCTTATCCACAGTTCACTTTGAAAATGGCAAGTTTGTAAGTTTGAAACTAAAGCCTGACTGGCAGGGATGTAAGGCAATTTGTAGTTTCTATTTTGTGTTAATATTCATACATTTTAATATAAAAATATTTTGATTATAGAAATCTGCATCTGCTTCTGTTATTACCTGGTACATAGTAAATTAACTTTTCTAAAATATGAAAACTTGTAAATTCTGGAACAACCCAAACCCAGAGTCAAAAAGGAATGTGGACTATATCTCTTTTTCTTTTACTTTTCTTATTGAGTTGGCTGGCATTTTCAGTGTTGGGTAAGGGATAACTTGTATTTTTTTAATTGTTTTTGATCTTAATGAAAATGTAATGATCTACTTTCTTAGAACTGAGTGTGATAATGGCTAAAATCAAGATAGGTTTTCCTTATCATAACAGGAAAAATACCTTCCTTAAGTTAGTTTGCTAAAAGAGGTAGACTTTTTCCTTCAAATGTATATTTTGTATTTACTGAGATGATTATATTAAGACTAACATATGCTTTTGCTAGTCCACTGGTCCAAAGAAGATAAGGGACATGACAGTGAGCTCTAGCTGAGGCTAGCCCAGGTCAGCCAACTTTCAGCCATCCCACTGATATAAAAACAAGCTTATTACTGCACGCTGCTGAAATTTTATAATGGTCTATTATTCAGCATTATTGTAGCAATGGTTGGCTGATGCAAACATATTATTGACTAATTATATTGATTGAATTTCTGGGATGAAACTATTTTACATTCTTGAAATAAACCTGAAATTTTTGAAATAATAAATGTTTATTATTATTTTAACCTAAGTCTGAATTCTATCTGTTTAATTGTTCATTTAGAACCTGTGTCTGCTTTTATTTGCTATATTGCTCATTTTATCTTCCTTGAAGTTATCATAAAATGTGTTGGGATATCCCCCCATCCTCAACCCCCAATAAACAACAGTGCGTTCCAAATGCTGATCCATAGAAAAGTTCTCAGAAGTCCCTGGTATGAGATAAATAAGGAAAATATAATGTGTTTAAAAACCTAATTTGATTTAATTTAAAGGATAGTCCTTAATCCTGAGATTATGTATTTCTTACGTTCTCAGAGTTAGAGGTTTTTTTTTTAATTGAAGTGTAGTTGACATACAATGTTACATTATCAATGATAGAATGTATTCTCTTGCAAAAGGGCTGTGATGACAAGTGCTAATAAAAAAGAATGTTTTTGCTACGAAAAATAGAAAGCTGGTAATTCCATGTTGGTCTCTCCAAATTTTCCTTTAGCTTTCATGGTTTGTGAAATCCAAAAGTTTGAAAACCATCTCTAGAACAATTTGCACAGCGTGTGGTAACTATGAACTTGTTTGTGTCTTGGGAATTGGATTATTCTGAAGCAATGTTTAACAGTGTTTGAGGACATGGGCTTTGAGCCATGTGACTTCCAGCTGTTACTCATCTATCCCAAGAATAATTTGCCTCAGTTGTAGAATATGGCTAAGAAGGGGGTATCTCATGGGTCTGCCGTGTGGTAAGTATGCTACAAAGTACTTAGCATAATGTTATGCATATAGTAAGGATATTAACTATTTAGGATATTAGGATTTTACTAATATTTTGACATTTTTCTCTTTATTAAATATATTTTGTCCTTAAAAGCTTTTCTGTTTTTGATTACCTTAAAACATATCTTAATGGAAATATAACATATATATTGAGAAGTACATAGATCATAGCATATCACTTGATGAATTAAAGCAAACTGAACATACCCATGTAACCACCTAAGCCAAGACATAGAATACTGCCAGCATCTCAAGAATCTTCCTATAGAGATACACACAGCAATGAAAATTAACTGTTCTTCCCAAAGGTAACCAATATTCTGATTATTAATGCCACAGATTATTTTGCCTGTTTTTGAGGTTCTTGCATATAGAAGCGTATAATATACATTTTTTCTTTTTCTTTTTTTTTTCCTCTTTTTTTTTTAATTCTGGAGTCCTTTGCCTAACATTGTGGGTTTTTTTTTTTTTTTTTTTAGATTTTATTTATTTATTTGACAGAGAGATAGCACAAGTAGGCAGAGTGGTAGGCAGAGGGGAGGGAGAAGCAGGCTCTTTGCTGAGCAGGGATTCCAATGCGGGGCTTGATCCCAGGACCCTGGGATCATGACCTGAGCCAAACGCAGCTGCTTAACCAGCTGAACCACCCAGGTGCCCCTAACATTGTATCTTTTTTTTTTTAAGATTTTATTTATTTATTTGACAGAGAGAGATCACAAATAGGCAGAGAGGCAGGCAGAGAGAGAGAGGGGGAAGCAGGCTCCCTGCTGAGCAGAGGACCCGATGCAGGGCTTGATCCCAGGACCCTGGGATCATGACCTGAGTCCAAGGCAGAAGATTTAATCCACTGAACCACCCAAGTGCCCCTAACATTGTATTTTTGAGATTCATGTGTGTCTCGGTATGCAGCTATAGACTTTACAGGTTTATTGCTGTCTAGTATTCAACTGTATGTAGCAAACATGATTTATTTATTCATTCTGATGTTCATGGACACTTAGCTTGTTTCCAATTTCATGATCAGTACCATCAAGTTATAATTATTTTATTAGTCTTTTGGAGAACCAACTCTTGGATTTATTAATATATAGTTTAGTTAGCCTGCTGGCTTTAGGCTAACTAATCCAAGTCAGCTCTTCTTTCTCTTTCTCCTGCAACTCTTCCCACTGAACTTGATTGAATACCTTGTTCGTGGACTTTGATTTGGTAAGGATGTGTCTGCTTGTCTCAAGCAGACTCTTTCATGATATGAAGTCTAATTCTGTTAGGAAGAAAACTTGGGTATATTTTCCTGAACACAAGTGGATTGCTTCTAAATATTAGTTCATGGTGTTGTGAGTTTTCATCTTTCTCTTTCTTTATACTCTTTCCAGTGGAGAGTTGGGAAAGGCTCCCCAACGGCTGTAGCCAAATTCTGTGTGAAGCTGGAGGTTGGCTAATCGCATCCGCCCTCTGATTCACTTCTCCATCCGTCCTTCTGCCCATCCATCCATTCTTCCGTCCATCTTCCCATCCCTGCATCCATCCAACATTAGTATGTGTGAGAAACACCCCCAGGGGCTAAAAATTTAGGTGAACAAGGTAGGTATGGACAAGAGGTAGCCACTGAAGGAATTCAACAGGGACTGATAAGACCAAGTTGCATTTTAGAGAGGCCGTTCTGACTGTAATGTGGAGAACGGATTTCTGTGAAGTGAATTAGTTTAGGAGCAGTTCTTTAGAGGAATGGGTGACCTTTATGTGCTTACTGCTCAGGGGTTGCTGCTAAGAAATGGCAGCCGTGCCCACAAAGAAACACTTTTTAATTACATAAAGGCTTTGCCATGAACCAGACATGGATTTTCGGCATGAGAATAAGAAACTATAGCCTCAAAAAAAGAAAAAAAAAAAAGGGTCTCAATTTTTTTTTTTTTGAAAGTTGCTTATTCTAGCCTCTAATAGAAATCATCAGAAATTAATGTTTTTCTAACTAGGGGCAAGGAATAGTTATAAAGTCTTGAAATTTTCAGAGTTGCTTTAAGCGGCATCTTAACATTAAACTGTTTGTTGCCTTTTTGTGGGACATTTTAAATCTGAATGTAGCACGCACAGCCCTTTTCCAGAATCCCGATCGTCTTTTATAGGGAACACGTCAAAGTCTTTGAGGCACCTTGCTTATCCAAAGCATTAAGAGTTTATACAAGATAATTTGAGATCAGTCAAAAAAATATGTGACTATTAAGTAATAAAGCTAATTCCACTAAAGCCTCCCAGGTAGGTTAATCTCATGAATTTAATTCTATATCATATAGCCTAATCTTTAAAAAAAAAAAAAGCTTTTAGTAATGAAGACGCTGTACATACGATGTTAGTCAAAGCTAGACATCTGGGTGGGGAGGAGGATTAGAAGAGGACTACTTCTGTTTTTGTTTTTTTATATTTTATTTATTTATTTGAAATAGAAAACAAGAGTCAGGGGAAGAGGCAGAGGGAGAGGGAGAGAGAGAAGTAGACTCCCTGCTGAGCAGGGAGCCCCGACTTTGGGGCTCTACCCCAGGATCGTGGCTTGAGCTGAAGCCAGACACTTAACTGAGTCACACCAGCGCCCCGGGGCATACTTTTGCATAGACATCCTGCTGAATATGCTGGCGAAAGGAGCAGCTCATTGTGTAGGCTTCTGAGTCTGCACTGCTATGGCCTCCTGCTTAATGCCCCCGCTGGTCTGGTCGGAAGGAAGGAGGCTGTGCACAGCACAAGGTCAGAAAGATACCAAATGTGCCATAAAAGAGGAGTTGGTGATTGAGCAAAGCTCTGCGTTAGTCCTGACTCAGGTCTGGGATGGCAGTTGTAGGCCATGGATGGTCGCAAAGGGCTTTTGAAATAAAGAGATAAAAATGGAGGTCTTAGTCCTGCATCATCTTTTCTTTATAGAACATTTTCTTAAAATTACCTGAAATGCCCTAAGAAGGTTACAATTTGTAAACCCAAGCAACCTGTATGTGGTTTGGTACAGAGTTTTTTTTCTCTACTCTCTAAGGCCTTTAGTAAAGATGTTAACCTGTGCTTTCAACTTGATTTAGAAGTGATTTAAGTGGTGGTCGCTGGCTAGAAAGGTGCATAGAAACTGACCTTGCAGGTGGCAGAGGTAGGATCAGGGATGAGGGCAGAATGGGGAAGTGGCAGGCAGAGGTCAAGGAGGGAGAAGAGAAATGCATGCTTAGTTAGATACATCTACAAAGCTGTTTGAGTTCCTTAAGTAAAGTCTGTTAAAACAAATGGATCATAATATGGTATCTCGTTGAGCTAGAATAGTAACCAAAAAAGTAAGTGAATTTCTTAGTGTACCCATCTAATCAGAGTTAAAAAATTTTTCTTTTCTTGGATATGTAGTTTTAGTAAGAATTTTAAGAGAAAGATGAATTGTTCAGTGCCTTCCCAGAGTTTATGAAGAAATTATGAAATTAAGATAATAAGCATCCGGAAATTACAGTTGAAAACAAGAGGAGAATATTAAAATTCTCAGAATAATTTATTACACCTCAGCAAGGGGATTTTTTCACCATACTTCAGGCCATTCTTGGTCTAAAAGTACCAATCACTTCCAGTAGAGGGGAGTAGAGGGTCAACGCGTTTGACTTTGAGGCTTAGAAAATCCAATTTAAAAACAAAATAAAAAACTCTAGGCTCTTAAGGCCAAATTTCAGAACAGCCCTCTTTTGTATACTTACCATATCTAATTCCTGCTTAATTTCTTGACTAATGATGCTGGTAGATTTATTGTATAATCTGCTATAATGCTTTAACCCACTAAAACACATGGAGATTGACTATCATTCTGGAACAGTAAAGAATATTAAACGTTATGGATGGTGCATGTGGCTTTATGTACACAACTCTGTGAACACTGCTTCAATCCGCCTTCTTGAGCTTTCCGTGATGTCAACACAGTCTACATTCGTCTAACTCCTTATGTGCTCCAATCAAAAACTGTATTTAACACACAATGTGAATATAAGTATGAGCAACTTCAAAGTCACATAAATAATAGTGTTTATCCACTGCAAGTCTCTATCATGGAATATTGCCAACGGCAGATATTAATTTCTTTTCCTGAAAAGTACACTTTGCCAGAAGTGAGGCAGAAAGCTATAGTGTCATACCATAATTCCTAGATTATCAGAGAAACTCTTACTTATACTACTTACTTCTCGGACATTTGTGATGCCTTTGACTCCTTACTGCATTTCCAACACAGAATGATGTCGCTGAAGTGTATTTTTTAATATAATAGTTGATAGGAAACCAGCTAGTTGAAATAACCACCTACTGGAAATGCCCTTCTCTATCGTGTCTTGACTCACTGAGGAGAGGATCATAGCTTCGGCATAAACCATGTCCACTCCTGAGTTCTGTCGTGCCTGGGCGTGCCTGCCAAAGTACGTGATGGTTTACCAAGGGATGTCTTTTTCTATGGGGGCTGAGGAGGCCTCTGGAGAGGTCCGACAAAGAAGATAGATCAGTAAGGAATGGCGTAAGACTCTGAATAAGCACTGACTTTTTTGCAAAAAAGAAACTACGTGCAGATCCCAATGAGTGGGCTTTTACACAGGAAGCATAAACTAGGAAGCACAAGCAAAACCCAAGCAAAAGACCCCCAAGGGACTTAGCAAGAGCAGCAGTAGCAGCCCAGTTGGGATGCTCTCAGCTGTCCCAGAAAATGGCCTTCCCATTCCCGTTCTCTAATCAGTCTAATCAGGGGCCAGTTCCCACTCAGCTTGAGTAGACAGTCATTCATTCATTCACAGGCTGCTCCCCCCACCCTCCTGCAACAGGTAACCTGCCAGTCCTCCAAATACATAGAAACAAAAGTCGTTTTTGTTGTCAAGCAGAACCCTCAAATTGAAATTGCTCGTTTAAAGTGAAGTGCCCCCATCCAGCTGTGTATTTAAGAACTACTGGTTCAACTCATTTGCGGGGCGACCCAATGGGGTGGAGGCCAGTAGTGCAGGTGGTGAGAGAATTCACCCAAGTCCAAACAAAGGAGAGAGAAGTTTATTGGAGATGCTGCAAGGGAGCAAAGGAGCAACTGTCTGCTAGGAGGCGGTGGGGGGGGTTTGGGGGGGTAGAGGGGTGGGTGTGGGTGGGTGGTGTGGGATGCTGTAGGTAAGGGGGGAAGTGAGGAGGCATGGGAATGCATGGGATTTTCCTTTCTTGGTACCCGTGCTCGGTTGTCAGCAGCCCACTGGTCACTAGGGCTTGTGGCTATTTTGAGGTGGGTCGCCTGACGGGCCTGTTCCCACTCAGCCCCGTGGTCACCGTGGTGGCTTTTACCTTCCTCAGGTTTCCATGGCTCAAGCCTGTTGCCTAAAAGTGGCCTGTACATAATTTAGGCAACAGTTCGGTAATACTAAAGAAAATCTTTGTTGAAAGTTCCAAAGATATATATATATATATATATATATATATATATATTTTTTTTTTTTTTTTCTCCCCAGGGACCCTATCAAGTCAAAGGGAGAAGCAATTTTCATGACATCTCTGAGCGCATTTTTGGAATTCGTCTCTAAGCCCAGCCTCCAGCGAAAGGATTCTATTGTGAAGGGGTGTGAGGGGTTGTGCAGAGTAAGATTTGAAAGGGCTGTTTCTCTGAATTTTGAGACTTTAGCGCATTGGCAGCTTGTCCTTTATAGTTCTTTGACAGAATCTGTCTCCTTCCAAGAGAACCCTCTGAAACATAGGTCTTCCTTCTGGGAGATAGTCGGAGCCCGCAGCAAGCATAAGGTTGGCTGGAAGATGTGCCCTGGTAGGAAAAAGAGAGGCAATAGCAATCAGGGCGACTGGATTTGTTACTGAGCGGAGGTGAGCCACCTACTGGCAATGCCCAGAAACTCTGGTGTGGTGGTAGGGACTTTTTTTTCTTTTCTTTTCTTTTTTTAAAATTTATTTTTTTTCAGTGTAACAGAATTCATTGTTTATGCACCACACCCAGTGCTCCATGCAATCCGTGCCCTCTCTAATACCCACCACCTGGTTCCCCCAGCCTCACACCCCCCCACCCTCCAAAACCCTCAGATTGTTTTTCAGAGTCCATGGTTCACCTCCCCTTCCAATTTCCCTCAACCCCCTTCTCCTCTCCATCTCTCCATGTCCTCCATGTTATTTGTTATGCTCCACAAATAAGTGAAACCATATGATAATTGACTCTCTCTGCTTGACTTATTTCACTCAGCATAATCTCTTCCAGTCCCATCCCATGCTGCTACAAAAGTTGGGTATTCATCCTTTCTGATGGAGGCACAATACTCCATAGTGTATATGGACCACATCTTTCTTATCCAATCGTCCGTTGAAGGGCATCTTGGTTCTTTCCACAGTTTGGTGACCATGGCCATTGCTGCTATAAACATTGGGGGTACAGATGGCCCTTCTTTTCACTACATCTATATCTTTGGGGTAAATACCCAGGAGTGCAATTTCAGGGTCATAGGGAAGCTCTATTTTTAATTTCTTGAGGAATCTCCACACTGTTCTCCAAAGTGGCTGCACCAACTTGCATTCTCAACAGTGGAAGAGGGTTCCCCTTTCTCCACATCCTCTCCAACACACCTTGTTTCCTGTCTTGCTAATTTTGGCCAAATGTGGGGACTTTCTAATAGACTGGGAGTCCTATCTTATGTTAGCACTTGAGGCCAAGAGTCTATAACCATGCATTAAAGCTATATCTTCACCCTTGCCATACCTATAGGATGAACTGGGCAGATAGGTTTCAGTAGGTGGTACAGGAATAGAATTATGGTGCTTAGGGTCAATGAAGGTGAGTTTAAAAAAATTAGGAGCTCTTTAGCTTCCTTTCGACATCTTTGGCAAAAACCATTTGGATCATTTGAATTTGGACGATGCAGTGCGGAAGTGTTTTCTGGGGGGATATTTATTGACTGCCTGTCATTATCTTCAGCACTCACTGGGTGCCATAGAATAAATAGAGAAAGAGAAATAGGACCATCCCTCCTTATGGTCAAGTAGGGAAGAGAATACAGGTGCACAAATAGCTTAGAAACAAAATACTAGTGGGAAAGAGGAATATGGAGATATTTGGTTGATAACTAGTACTTGCAAGTAGCCAAATTGGTAGACTTGGGGAGAACAACTCCCCCAGGCTAAATTGAAATGAAAAACCAACAGCAGCTATGCAGCTCTCATTTAATCTGTCTTCTAAACTCCTATTCTCTCTGCTTGGACTTTATGCTTAACTGTCATTTTCCTTAATCACCATACAAGTGAAGACGTGCGGGGATTACATTACTTACAGCTAGCGTTGACTCAGCTTCCCAGGTACGTGGCCACTGCTCAGACATTTCTTTACACTTGGGCCAACTCCCTAATTTTACTGTGTTCAAATCCTTGTGATTGATTACATTCAATTTCTAGACAATCACCTTTATAGTATATTTCACCCTAAGTAGCCACTGATTGTAAAATGCACCACTATTTAATGTACCACGAAGGGGAAAAACGGTCAAACTGTGCCACTATGCTTTCTTATTACTTAGAATTTTAAATTGATGTTTATTGAAAGAGCTTTTTAAGCATTATTTACATGAGAATTTAATCATACATCCCTCTTGTGCTTATGTAAAGAGGAACACATAAGCCAAATAAATTCCTTGAGATACTCGGAAAACTTCAAATTCAGAGTCCAACTCTTCTGAATCCTTTCTGACTCAGAATTGTTGGTATTTTTCACTTAATGCCTTCTTCGCACATCAGAAGTACTGGGGATGTATCATTACATCATTTAAAATGTTTTATTTAAGAAGCCATGCCTATTACATAAATGTGCAGCTGAATGAATGATCCCAGAGCAAATATCCATTAAACCACTAGCCAGTCAAGAAAAAGAACATTGTCAAGCACCCAAAAAGCACCAGGTACTTCTAAGATCCCAGGCACTGTCCCTGCTCCATCGCTGCTCATTTCATAGTTTATCATGATTGATTCATTTCACCTGTTTGTGGTGAATATATATTTATACATATAAATATATAAATGGAAATATTCCATATGTATTCCTCCATTTCTAACTTTCTTTGCTCAACATGACCCTGTAATATACATCCCTGTTTTATGTAACATGGTTTTTTCACTTTTATTGTGAAGATTCATTATATGACTATACCTCATTTTTTATATTTCATTTATGCATTGTCTAATTAATGGACAATCGGATGGTTTCCATTTTATTCCATTATAAACAATGCTGCAGTAAATAGTCTTGTATTCATATCATGGTACACATGTGCTTGTACACACTGGCATAGATCTAGGAGTGCAAATGCTATATATTTTGACACAGAATGCCAACAGTTTCTAAAATGGATGTATCTGTTTATACTCCCACCAGCAGTTCATGAGAATTCAGCATTTCTTAATATAATAGTCCTTTATGGGCTCCAGAAGCTTTTTCCTAGCTGTTGACACCCATTCTGCAAGTCTTGATGCTGGCACTTTCTTGATTTTACCAGGAAGTATCCAACAATTAGAATTCCCTCCTTACCTGTATTTCACCAACTAAGAATGGACTGTGGGAATAATCTTGCTGTTACTATTGTTTGTCTCTTGGGATTTCAGTAGACCTGTAAATGCTCATTAAAAGAACCATGAAATTGTGAAATATGAGCATACTGGTCTAATAGTTGGGCATGGACCAGGTATACACACACACACACAGGTGTAAGTTGAATATCTTGAAGTTAAAGAGCATTAAAGGGCTATTAACAATATAATCTCAGGCTTCTAGCCATAGGAAGTAAAATCCAAATAGAGGAAAAGCTCTGATGTTCTTTTACTTTTCTGAATTTGTTCATGTTCCTCTTTAGATATATTTTTGATTTCAGGATTTTGCAAACTGAATCGAAATCCTAGGTGACTTCGTTTTTATTTTAGCAGAAATGATAGCATAATGCGGAAAGACCTCTCTAGCACAGTAATTCCTTCCAAAGCATCGTCTTCGTGTGCTTTTGCTGGGGAGTGGGGGCTGTGGGGGTGCCAAAGGGTGAAGAGATTGAAATAACTGAAGTGGTGTGTCTAGGGCTGGTGCTCTAAGGTCACCCTTCTGTATAATGAAAAACAATTTGAATAAAGATGGCTCAACAGATGGCAACAGTGCTTATCAAAATGTCTTTACTTGGCACTGATGGGATGAGTTTGCTTTTCCTAACCAAAAGCTAGTGTTTTTATTCCAGGCGTATTGTATTTGCAGGCACTCTGTTCCTCTCTTCCCTTTCTTATAATTTGAAGTGCTTTTGGTTCTATGGTGAGATGGTTGGGAAAGTTTTGCAAGAGATCTGGGACTTTGAAGAAGGAAGATGGCTGAACCTGTTGTATCATCCGTTAACAGCTGGAAAAGTCACCAGCATCCAGGACAGCCGTCCAGAGGGGATATCATGGGATAAATGGGCATCAGAGATTTGAAGTCATCTCTGGTTAAAGGTGTCTGAAGGAGAACTGGGGAAGCTTAGGGGGCTTGCCAGGATCCTTCCTAAAGGGGTGCAATGCTTTCCCTTGCAAATTAGAAATAGAATGGAGAGAGCAATTTGTTCAAAAATTGGGTCTTCTTCCCCCTTAAATTACTCTGCCTTGTTTTCCTGAAGTGATCAGTCTATACGAGCAGAAAGAGAATGTCTTTAATTAATCATGAGGATGTAAGGTGGTATACCATGGCATGGGCTCCCCAAAGGTAAGGACCATAGCCAGAGTCTCTTTTTGTTTCCCGTGTTTTCTACAAATCCTGGCTCATGTGAGGTATTCAATAAATGGGTTCAGAATATACAGTTTTCTTTTCTTTTTATTTTTCTGTTTTCTTTTTTTAAAAAAGATTTTATTTATTTATTTGCGAGATAGAGAGAGAACATAAGCAAGGGGAGCATCAGTGGGAGGGGGAGAACTAGGCTCCTCTGTGAGCAAGGAGCCTGATGCAGGATTTGATCCCAGGATTCCAAGATCATAACCTGAGCTCGGGGCAGATGCTTAACTGAGAATATGAATAAAATTACTAGCTCCCATTCTGCTTTCTAATATTGCTTTGAGAAGTCTGTTGTCAGTCTAACTGTTTTACAAATACTCCTTTATGCCCCTCAGATTGGCTTTTTGATCCTTTGTGAATTTTATGCAATTGCCTAGGTTTGGGTTTATTTTATTTTGTATTCATGATCCCTTCTGAATCTAGTGATTTTTTGTCTTTATCACTTTCTGAAAACATCTCACAACATTTCCTCTTCTCAAACCTCCCTGCCCTCTCTTGGACATATCTTCTATCTTCTCATGATCACTTTTATATCTCTTAAGTTCTCTTTTCTAACTTTTTTCTCTCTGGTGGCTTCTTTTTTAAGGTCCTTCGATTTATATTCTAGGTCATGAACCCTCTTGTCAGCCATAGCTAGTCTCTTGTTTAATCCAGCCTCTGAATATTTTATCCATTCTTACATTGCTTTTTTCTGTAAGTCCTATTTCAGATGTCTAATATTATTATGGTATCTTGGACCAGGCTTTGATTTTGATTCATCTCCTATTTCTTTTAAACATAGATACTGTGTAGTCTTTACCTAACAATGATTTGAACTTTCTTGAGCTCTCCCTCTTCATGATGACTTGTTATGCTTGAGGTTTTAAAATATTGACTTATGAATTCATTTTTGACAAGGCTGTATCTGTGGGGCTTGTATAGCCAGGATTGCGAGTTTTTCACTTCAGAGAAGTTTTGCATTTGTTTCTGCTATCAATCTTTTAGGTTTTCTTATCCCAGAGTCTGTTTTACCTCCTTATTATTCAGGTTTTCAGATTTCATTTTATTTTCAGTTCCTGTGTCTTTCTCAATAATTTCTTACAAATTTATTTATGCATTTAAAAGAATGGTGTTAACATTTTATCTAATGTGTCAAGGATTTCATTGTTAGCTCTTTTGCCTCTAATTTTATGTTTTATAAATAAATATGTTTAAAACCTGGGAGTAGTTTCAGTAAAGCTTCCAACTAGAGTATACTGGTTATTTCCGATACTAATTACTGACTCTACAAATTCTGCTATTTCCTTTTACTTGGGTACTATCTTAGTTTAGATTCCACCAAAAGTGGAGCCTGAGGCAAGCATTTGGGCACAAACAGTTTGAGAGCTATGCCAGGAAGCATAGTGAGGGAGTGAGACAGGGAAGAGAGGAAAACCTAGAAGATGTGTTAATGAGTCAGTCCCCACCATGGACGGCCAGGGCTCAAGCTCAACGTGTAGAACATGTCTTTCAGTTGTTCCATCAAAGGCCGAGGAAGCTGGGGTATTTATCCAGAAACTCCCACTCCTGATCAGACGGTGACTGCTCATGGGAACATGAACACCCTGGTATTTTCAGCCTGCCCTGTGCACAGGCAAAGTCCACTCCCAGAGCCACAAAAAGATGGTCCTGCCCCAGCAAGATCCAGATGGTCAAGCGAGGGAGTCATTAGCCTGTACGGGGGTTGTCGCAATGAAGCTGCATCTCACTTTGAGGTGGGCTGAGGGGCTGTGGGTGTATCTTCTAGAGCTGCTCATATTGCACATTAAATTCATACGATTCTACTGCAATTTGCCCCCAGGACAATCATGATAATCATTATCATCCTCCTCTACCACCATTTTAGATTCATTTACCTTTGGCCAGAACTTTTCCTGGCTTAGGGAGCTTGCTCAATGATTCACACCTTCATCCCTGAGGGGTCAGAGTCCTTGGTTACTGTGTTCTTGTCTTCCCATTGCTGCTCTAGATATCATTATGCAGGGAAGCACCAAGTTCCTGAGGGAATACTCCTACCTGCCCCCCACCCTCTTCTGCAGCAGCAACCTTGATCTCTTATGATGATTGGAGTCCATTACTCTTTTTAGTATATTACTCCTTTTTTCCCACTACTGGTCTGCCCGTAGGAGGAACCCAAATGAAGCAAGGGGTAAATGTAATTTTAGGTTTGATGGGAACTTTACTATGTGTTTTGGTTGAGGCCTCTTATTCCCACCCTTGCTAGGAACCAGGACCTGTAATTCATTAGAGTGTAGTGTTTCATGGACCAGAAACATGTATTTCCCAAGTAGGTCCCTGGAATTGATGGTTAAGGGAAAAAAAAAAAAAATCCCTTGGTTTCCACACCTATCTTCTAGCTAGCGAGGACTGTATAACGTAAGAGCCTTTGGATCAACATACATACTACATTTTGAAATATGAATACCACCCAATCCAAAGAGATGTTATCTTTAAGCCAGAGGCCACGCAATGTTCCATTAGCAGTTCCATCAGCTTCCAGGTGAAGGTGCGATTTTATAGAATCAGTGGACCCATGCTCATTGTTGTGCCCTGCCTTCTTCACCATAAAATGAGTTATTTGACATGAAGGAGATATTATATTGGCTCCGTTGCTGGCACCTCAGACATTTTTTTGTGCCTTCAGATAATGGCACTGGCAGAGGGACCGTGTCCTGGGAAGGCAAACCTATTCCTAGAATAAATGATCAATCTTGAAAAGAAGTGCTGCCCCAGCTCCAGGGTGGAAGGATTTGATGTAATCAACTTGCCACTGTGTGGTTTGTCTGTCTCCTTCCTGGGGGTCCCTCGCCGGTTTCTGCTGCTGACAGGACGGAGATCTGTTTTGGTGAGAGGATATAAAATGTCCCTCGGTGTTTGGGGGATTAAGAACCCTCTCCCACCCTCTGACATGAATATATCTTTCCCAGGCATAAAAAAGAACATTTGCCAATTCCTGCTCATCGTGTCTTCTAACCCAATGTCATCCGTACAGTAGACGAGCATGACGTCCATTTTGATTGTGTATTCAGGGACCAGGTATTCAGAGACCAAGAACAAGATGAGTTCGTAAGTTCATTGGATCCACTGTCTGGGACTTGGGCCTTTGTTGTCTGGCTTCCATGTGCCTCACTCTAACAGGGAGACAACACAGCATTCTGCCCCTTATTAGTGTCAGCTCTGTTTTTTATAGATAATAGCCCTAGAAAGATCTGGGCATTACCTTCCAAATGTCTCTTTGGGCAAGTATTGGGGAATAATTATTGTATATACTTAAATGGTGGCATTGCAGCATCATTCTTCAAAGGGACCAAGGGCTCTGGACCTGAGCACTGACTCGGGTCAGCAAACAGGGTAAGAGTTTATGATTTTCCATGACTATAGGTTGCATAAGTTTCTTCGCATCTACTTTTGATCTCTTTTGGTTACAGAAGTCAAGCAGTACTCTCAGTCGCTGCCTATCTGTCTCACTTCATGCTTGTTTAGCCATCGCCATAGATCTTTGCACATCAAGGCCTCAGCTGACATTCTGATGTTGCTTTCCACTATGGAAATTATGTCTATCTTGACCCTGATGGTTATATTCTTCCACTAGATCTCTGATATTCCAGAATATTCTCATCCTGCTGACACCAGGGAGCCCGGTAAAATAACAAAAGCCCTGGCCTACAGATGTTCTGGGTCTCTCAACAATGGTGATGCTTTCTTCCCTGGTACATTCTACCTTGTTTTCATGAAGGAAGTGCCCCTTGGGCACTCTCAGGAATTATTGTAAGCTAGCGAGTTCTCTGGTCTTCTCACATCAATCCTTCCTTACAGGTCCACTCTCGGATTCTTCTGGAAGCTTTCTCAAGCTCTGCCAAGGAAGTTCTGGCATGTCTACTTCATTTTACTGGTAAGAAATTCAAGCAGTGTAATTGAGCCTGGCACTAGGTGTTCTTGCCAAGATTTAGATCCTGAGTCATGGGAGAGTGCCCCATATCAGTCAGTTCTCCTCTATCCCACATATCCTCCGACCCCTCCGTCCAATACCCTCAAGGTCTAGTCCCATGTATGTTATCCTGGCTCATTTGATACATGTCAGCCAGGTCCCTTTCCTCCCACGGCAGGGACTGTGCATTCTCATTCGGGTCATGATGAGGCTTGCCACTATTGGTTTGGAATAACTGAAGAAAGGTAGGGTTCGAATTTTAAAGACAAGTATTATCTTGCAAAGAATCTACGTTATTGCTTTCTCCTGAATTCTGAGAGTCATCTTAGTAATGAGTATCCTCTCTCTTCTAGTGTCCTTGACAGGATGGTAAATTTTATACCCCAAGATAGTACTCTTAAGTCTAATCAGTTTATGCTCTGACCTCCTAGATCAAGACCATACAAAGTTAATCCAGTGGGCACTCTCCTTTCTCTTGCTGGGACAGGCTAACTAATGTTTGCAGCTTTGGGGGGAGTAAACTGTTTCCTTCTTTATCAAGCCCAACATGTCCCCAGATGTGTTATGTTGGAATTTAGCCCTGTTTATTGGCCTGGAAGCCAGAAAATGAAGTAGAGGTAGCTTCTTATAGGGGCATCTTTTCCTTTGTATGGGAGAGAATGCTGCAGTATCTTCTTGCTTGGAACTGCTTCTGACTTTTAACAGGGAAAGGCTGGCCACCTATGCAGACTCTGAGGGTTAAGTAGACTTTGAAAAGCCAGTATTGCTCTTTTCTTTATCCTAAGGCTACTCAGTCAAATATCCTGTCAGATGTTTAGGGTCCCAGGTTTTCTCAATCAGGGCCCTAATCTTAGTCTAACAAACCTGTCTTGGCTGAGTCATCTCTGAAGCTCTGCAACTTTAACTCTCAGATCCAGAGTTTAGTCTAGGCTGTGCTTGCTTTCCTACTGATTACACTTGTTCTTCTCTAGGGGATCAGTGGATCTTGGTGTAACCAGCCAATCCCGTTGTCTTATATGCATTACTTTCTACACACTCTTCAAGTGAGGAAAATGTTGAACTAGTGAAGGCTTTCTCCCCAAGTTACCCTCAGTGAATTTTTAGCAACAGAGCCATCATCTTATGCCAGGATGTTTGGGGAGTGTCAGTGAGGGTTCCTGGAAGAGATTGATATTTGAATGAGTAGACTGAGTAAAGCTTTGCCCTCACCAGTCTGGAGGTGGGTGAGCATCCTCTAACCCACTGAACAGGAAGAGAACAAAGAGGTGGAGGAAGGGTGAATGCTTTCTCTCTCTTCTTGTGCTAGGACATCTATCTTTTCCTGCTTTTGGACATTCAGAACTCCTGGTTTCCTGTCCCACAGATGCTGGGACTTATACACAGTCCCCTGCCCCCCTTCTAGGCCTTCAGTCTCAGACAGGGAGTTACACCATCTGCTCTCCTGGTTCTCAAGCCCTCGGACTGGGACAAGTTATAACACTGCCTTTCCGGGCTCTTCCACTTGCAAAGGGCAGATCATGGGACTTCTTGCCTCCATAGCTATGTGAGCTAATTTCCATACTAAGTCTCTTATATATATATCCTACTGGCTCTATTTCTCTGTAGAACACTAACACATATGTGAATGGGATATTCTTTACCAGCTGGGTAGTCGTGTGATTCGGTTCTTAAACCCATCTTACCCCCTGATGCCACAGACCACTTTTGGCGCTGAGCAAGGATTTGGTTGCAGTGGTTTATTTGAAGAATGATCCCAAACTTGACAAGTCAGAGAGGGACAGGAGGAAAATCAGCAAAAGGTGTGTTAATGAATACTGAGGATGACTGAGGCTGATCCTGTGGATGACTCTGTAGAAAGTACCTTGTCTTGGTCTTACTGAAAGCAAGGGAGTGGCATATTTATCTACCAACTTCCATCCCCCATTGGCTGGGGCTTGCCCCTGGGGGAGTTGACTTACCTATTTTTCTGACTTGCCCTGAATGCAGACACCGAAGGCTCTTAACCAGTAAGACAGGGTCTTGGGGAGGAAGTCACCAGTATGTATGTTAATTGTCCCCCAAAGCTGCATGTGACCTCCAGGACAAGGACACTGACAGTGTCTGCCACAGGTACAAGATTTCTGCTTGTCTTATTTAAAAGCACTTAGCCTTGTCACTCTCTCTGAGTAGTTTTCATTATTCTTTCATCCATCCAATAAATATTTATATTGAGCTTGTACTGTTAGACTGAGAAGCTAGCTCAACATTTTGACCTTCTTTTGGCTTCTTTAAAGTATTTTATAAGACAGGATCATTCTTTTTCTTGTTCTTTTTAGTCCTATGAATTTTCTTTCCAATCAGTATGTAGTAACAAATGACCTTGAAATCTGGATACTTTGAGTTCATGTAATATTTTGATTCCTACTCAGTTTCATCTTTCTTTGGCATTAATTATAAGACAATGAAAACTGAATCAATATGTTTAGTCTCCAGGCAACAAAGCAAACACCAATCAATGTAGCCTTAGGCAGAACTTTTTGTAAACCTGATTCTTAAAACCACTGCACTTCTAAAAAATTGATAAATGTGACCAGTTTTTAAACATTTCTTTTGCTTAGTATTGTATTCTACTGTAGATGAAAGATCTTAGGAATATAAAGCACTTAATAAAGAAGTTGAATCAATCAATGTTAAAAAGATACCAAGGAGAACTAAACATTTTCATCTTCCTTGCCCGTTCAAAAAGAAAAAAATAATAAAACTAAAAATGTGAATGTTATGAAAGCCAAAGATAGGCTAAGGATTCATTCCACATTAAAAGAGGCTAAAGAGTTATGAAAACTAAGTGCAGAGTGGATCCTGAAGTAGATCCTGGACCAAGAGAAAAATGCTATAGAGGAAATTATTGGGACAACTGGAGAAATATGAATAATAACTAAAAATTAGTAAACAGTACTATATTATGTCAAATTTCCTCTTGTTTTTAGAAAATATAATCTGAAGTATTTCGGGACAAAGAGAAAGAGAGAGAGAGAATGATACAACAAGTGAGACAAAGAGTCATGCCTAAATAGCAAAATTTGGTGATGGGTACCAAGGAGTTCTTTGTCATAGTTCTGTGAAATTATCTGTCAAGTCTATGATATTTCAAAATTAAAAAGTAAAAACAACAAAAAAATGACAAAGTTCTAAGGATGGTGCCAGAAAGGAGTCCCTTTGCAAAACACAGAACTCAGCTGTTAAGTAAAACTTGTGTTTCATGTATCTACTCTTCTTATTAGAGACAAATATGTTACATTATCCTGGACTTAATGTAGCATAAAACCTAATTTAGCTCTTTTACGGTTAATGGTGATTGGAAGTTATAGATGTTTGAATTCAAATAGGGTAACATGTGGAAGAGGCTATCACATACTAGGTTTGCACGAAATCCTAACAGTCTTTCTTTTCTAGTGCAATAATTCTCAACTGGATTTAGGATACATAAATATGATATTATCAGTAGTGATGTCTATAAATGATGGAGGAAAATTATGCTTAATGTTCAGACTCAACTCAGAAACAATTACACCAGTGTCTATGCTCATGAAAGTGTCTCATATATGAATCTGAGTTAGGACAGAAAAATATTGAGGATGACTTTTTTTAAATACTGAGAAGCCCACCATCATATTTCCTTTTTGGGAATAATTTCATACCTATCATCTTAGAGCTAGGAACAGAGGAAACAACATTGTTTCTAGTGACTCTAAATTTTTTTAATATTCTGTTATCATTTCCTTTATTTTATTTACATATTTTTAAGCCTTTTCTGAAATACAGGTTAAAAATGAAAGAAAGCAGAATCAATGTTTTCTCTCAAGATGGAAAATAGATTGTCTGAATAAAACGATCATTGTTTTTTAAACAGAGGAGCAGGAGAGATGCTCTGAAACACATTGATTGAGACACAGTCTAGGAGTAATTATCAAACTTTAAAATGTTGGGAGCTTGAGGGCATTTCAAAGGTATAGGAGATGATGGAAAGAATATTTGAAATTAGGATTTGCTTAGAGAATTTGGGCTCTATTTACTTCATTTAACACGTATGTCCCAAACAGTATTCACTTTCCTTCAAAATATTCCCGTCATTATTTCTCTATTTACTACACAGTAAAAGCAGTGGTGACACCCTTACTTTTCATCTGTGGAAGAAACACTTTTATGTATTTGTTTAAAATTTTCTTAGTCTGCATGAATACTTCTTTAATGTTATAATGGTATGCTTCAGCCCAGAATATTCTCCATTCACTCTGTGTCAGTGACAAATTTGAGTCACATTCTATAAGTTTTATGTATTTAACAGATCATTTGGTACAATTTAGAAATAAAAATAACTTCAGATCTTTTAAGGACAATATTTATGAAATGGAAAACGTGGTGTTCTTACTGAAGATGGGTAGTTGCTTGATTTGTTGGTGGCAGATGTAGAGGTAAGCTCTAATTCTACAGGTCTGAGGGTGGAGTCACACAGAGTAGACCACATTAGTATGGTCGCAAGTTCAAAAACATTCCCTAGGAGATTCTAATCATAAGTTAAGTTTGGGTAACATGGGTCTGTAGCATAGATCTTCATATCTTTCAAAGTATTTTTTGGTTGCCATGTTCATATAAGATACTATGTTAGACCTGATATCCAGAGACAATTTTTTAAAAGATTTTATTTATTTATTTGACAGACAAAAATCACAAGTAGGCAAAGAGGCAGGCAGAAAGAGAGAAGGGGAAGCAGGTTCCCCGCTGAGCAGAGAGCCCAATATGGGGCTCGATCCCAGGCCCCTGGGATCATGACCTGAGCTGAAGGCAGAGACTTTAACCCACTGAGCCACCCAGGCGCCCCTGGAGACGATTTTTTTGTTAATTTAACTCAACAAGCATATACTATACTGCTAGGAAGTTTAATGTAATACATCATGATATTCAATACAATGGAGTTCACTAAAGGGAAATAAGTCAGAATAAATTCAAATAAATTAAAATCATATGAAGTATGTTCTCTGACCACAGTGCAATGAAATTAGAAATTAATAACAAAAATAAATTCAGGAAATTTACAAATAATGTATAAGTTAGATAACATACTACTAAACAGCTCATGAGTTAAAGCTGACATTACCAAAAAAATTAAAACATACTTTGAGATGAGTGAAAATACAAACAATGTACTAAAACTTACAGGGGATTGCTAAAGCAGTGAGAAGAGGGAAAATTAAAATCATAGATGCCATTTTATAAATCTTAACCTGTGACTATAAGAAACAAAAGA
This sequence comes from Neogale vison, assembly GCF_020171115.1. Lineage (NCBI taxonomy): Eukaryota > Metazoa > Chordata > Mammalia > Carnivora > Mustelidae > Neogale > Neogale vison. The sequence goes on from NC_058102.1 coordinate 83,157,805, forward strand.
AAGAAGACTAAACTAAACCCACAACTAGTAGAAGGAAAAAATAAAGTTCAGAACTGAAGTACATGAAATAGAAAAACAATAGAGAAAGGAAACAAAATCAACAAAACCAAAAGTTGCTTCTTTGTAAAGATGAACCAAATGTATAAACCTTTGGCTAGACTTACCAAGATAAAAAGAGATAAGACTCTTAATAAACCAGGATCAAAACAGGGACATACCAACCTTATAGAAATAAAAATGATTATAAGGGAAAAATTATATGCCTATAATTTAGTTAATAGATTAAACTGATGAATTCCTAGAACACAAACTGATTCAAGAGAAATAGAAAATCTGAATAGACCTTTATTAATTAAAGAAATTGAATTAGTTAGCAAAAACATTCCCAAGAAGAAACATGCGGGCGCAGTGAATTCTACCAAATATTTAAAGAAAATTAATAACAAACTTCCACAAATTCTTCCAAAAACTAGACACGGAGGGAAAACTCAACTCATTGTATCAGGCCAATATTATCCTCATGCCAAAACCTGACAAAGTTATCCCAAGAAAAGAAAACAATAGTTCGATATTTCTTTTGAATATAGGCACAACAATTCTCAACAGAATACTAGCAAATCAAATGTATAAAATGGATTATACACCACGGCCAAGTGAAACTGATCCCAGGAATGGAGGAATGGTTCAACATATGAAAATTTATCAATGTAATACACCATATTAATAGAAAACAGGACAGACAACACATGATCATCTTAATAAGTGCAGAAAAAGCATTCAACAAAATCCAGTGCTCAGTCATGATAAAAACAGCCCAACAAACTAGAAACAGAAAGGAACTTCTTGAGACACCTAGATGCTCAGTCAGTTAAGCATCTGTCCTTGGCTCAGGTCATGATTTCAAGGTCTGGGGATCAAGTCCTGCATCGGGCTCCTTTCTTAGTGGGGAGCCTGCTTCTCCCTATGCTTGCTTCCCCTGCTGCTTGTGATCTCTTTCTCTTTCTGACAAATACATAAGTAAAATGTTAAAAAAAAAAAAAAAAAAGAAATAAAGGAATTTCTTGTTTCTTTTTTTTAAAATTTGTATTTAAATTCTAGTTACTCTCACGAAACAAACTGTGGGTTGCTGGGGGGAGGGGGGTTGGGAGAAGGGGGGTAGGGTTATGGACATTGGGGAGGGTATGTGCTTTTGGGTAATTTGGAAGGGGAGGTGAACCATGAGAGACTATGGACTCTGAAAAACAATCTGAGGGGTTTGAAGTGGCGGGGGGGTGGGAGGTTGGGGTACCAGGTGGTGGGTATTGTAGAGGGCACGGCTTGCATGGAGCACTGGGTGTGGTGAAAAAATAATGAATACTGTTTTTCTGAAAATAAATAAATTGGGAAAAAAAAATAAATTCTAGTTACTTAACATACAATGTAATAATAGTTTCAGGTGTGCGATATAGTGATTCAATACCCGGTGCACATCATAAATGCACTCTTTAATACCCATCACCCATTTAATCCCATCTCCATTTTCATGTTATGCTCTCACTCCTATTTTTTTTTTTTAAGATTTTATTTATTTGTCATAGAGAGAGAGAGCAGGCAGGCAGAGCGGCAGGCAGAGGCAGAAGGAGAAGCAGGCTCCCCACCGAGCAAGGAGCCCGATGTAGGACTGGATCCCAGGATGCTAGGATCATGACCTGGGCTGTAGGGAGCTGCTTAACCAACTGAGCCACCCTGACATCTGCTCTCATTCCTTCTATTAAACATTGTACTGAATGTTCTAGTGAGGGCAATTATTCAACAAAAAGAAATAAAGCATCCAGTTTAGAAAGGAAGAAATAAAGCTATTTCTATTCACAGATGACATTTTCTTGTATATATAAAGTGCTAGTAAATCTGTAAGACAGCTATTGAAGCTAATAAACAATTTCAGTAAGATTACAGTATGCATGATCAGTGTAAAAAATTTATTTCTATTAAGTGACAATAGCAATCTAAAAATAAAATTAAGAAGACAAAAAGAATAAAACATTTACAATTTAACAAAAGAAGTACAAGACATATACTGAAAACTACAAAACAGTGTTGAAAGAAATTAAAGAAGACCTAAATAAATGGAAATAAATGGAATTACATCTTCGTGGATCAAAATACTTAACATTGTTAAAATAACAATACTCCCCAAACCGATCTACAGATTCAATGTAATTTCTATCCACTCCCAGCCATGTTTTTGTTTTGTAGAAATTGACAAGTTGTTTGTAAAATTCATACGGAAATGCAAGGGACCAAGAATATTTAAAACAATTTTGAAAAAGAACAAAGTTTTAAAAACTCTCAATTTTAAAATTACTGCAAAGCCACAATAATGAAGACAGTGTGGTATTTGCACAAGGAGAGACATCTAGATCAATGGAATAGATGAGATTCCACAAATAAACTCTTACATTTATGGTCAATTAATTTTTGACAAGGGTATCAACACAATTCAGTGGGGAAAGGGTGGTAATTTTAATACATGATATTGGGACAATTGAATATGTACATGTGGAAGAATGAAGTTGACTACCTGTCTCATACCATATGTAAAAATTAACTCAAAATGGGTCATATACTTAAATTTAAGGCAAAAAATTATAATATTTTGAAAAGAAAACATAAGAGTGAATTTTCATGGCTTGGATTAGACAATGGTTTCTTACATATGATATCCAAAGCAGGAGGAATCGGAGGAAAACTGATAAACTGGACTTCATTAAAATTAAAAATGTTTGTCTTTCAAAGAATATCATCAAGAAAGTAAAAAGATTAGTCATAGAATTGCAAATTACCTATGTGATAGGAGACTTGTATCTAAAATATATAAAGAACTTTTACAACTTAATAAAAAGGCAACCCTTGGACAAGGGGCGGTAGAGAGGAGTAGGGAATTTGGGTAAATTGGAAGGGGAGGTGAACCATGAGAGCCTATGGACTCTGAAAAACAGTCTGAGGGGTTTGAAGTGGCGGGGGGGTGGGAGGTTGGGGTACCAGGTGGTGGGTATTATAGAGGGCACGGCTTGCATGGAGCACTGGGTGTGGTGAAAAAATAATGAATACTGTTTTTCTGAAAATAAATAAATTGAAAAAAAATAAAAATTAAAAAAATAAAAATAAAAAGGCAACCCAACTTTTAAAAATATTTTAAAAATAGGTAAAGGATTTGAACAGGCATTTCCCCAAAGAAGATACACAGTTTGCCAATAAGCACATGAAAAGATGTTCAACATCATTACTTATCAGATAAATGCATATCTAAATCCTATGAGATACTACTTTGTACCCACTGGCATGGCTATAATATTTTTTGAAAAAACAGACTAGAATGGGAAGCAACAAGTGTTGATGAGGATTTAGAGAAATCTGAACTCCTGTACACTGCTGATGGGATCATAAAATAATGCAGCTGCATTGTTAAATAGTTGGACGGTTCCTCAAAAGCTTAAACATTGTGTTATCATACATCCATACAATTCCAATCCTATTTACCTTCCCAAGAAAATGGAAAACATATGCCCACACAAAATTTGTACATGAATGCTCCTATCTGCATTACTCATAATACCCAAAAAGTGGAGACAAACTTAGTGCCCATTAACTGATGAAGGGATAAACGGAATGTGGTATATACATGTAATGAATTACTTACCATAAATGGAATGAATTATTGATACATGCCAAAATGTGGATGGGCCTTAAAAATATACTAAGCAAACCCCTCAGACTGTTTTTCAGAGTCCATAGTCTCTCATGGTTCACCTCCCCTTCGTTTGAAGTGGCGGGGGGTGGGAGGTTGGGGTGCCAGGTGGTGGGTATTATAGAAGGCACGGCTTGCATGGAGCACTGGGTGTGGTGAAAAAATAATGAATAATGTTTTTCTGAAAATAAATAAATTGGAAAAATATATATACTAAGCAAAGAAGTCAGACACAAAAGGCCATATATTATGTGATTCTATTTATATGGAATGTCCAAAATAGGCAAAATCCTAGGGCAGAAAGCGGTTGCCAGGATTTGAGGGGGAAGAGGGAATGAAGAATAATTGGCAACGAGTATGAGATTTGGGGGGAGGTGATAATATCTTCTGAAATTAGTGGCGGTGGTTTCACAACTTTGTGAGTATGCTCAAAACTATTGAATTGTACACCTTAAAAGGGTGAATTTATGGTATTGAATCACATATCACTTTCTTAAAAGGTACCTAGATTTTGTTTTATTTCCTAGGTGCCTAGCCTAGCCATACACCTTCTGGGAAGGTAATTTCACTTTTGCCCAGAGAAGAGAGTTAAAAACCAAGGCAAACATTACAAGAAGGAATAGTTCATGTCAGCACCATTCAACCATTCAAACAAAAACAAAAATAAAACAACAACAAAACAACAAAAAAACCCAACACTTTGTGATGAATTCTGTCTTGTTAGATACAAGGGATGTATTTTAAACAAGACAGAAATGCACCCTCCTCTTAAGGGGCATACAGTCAGAGAATTCCTACAGTTGGAGTTGCCAAATAAAATGGCCTCCCCCTAGAGGAGGTGAGATGTCCTCCAATCACTGAGGTGTTCAGCATTGGCTGTTGGGATGTTGTAGATGGAATTCAAGTTCTGACTAAGTGTCCAAGACCTTTAAGGCCCCAGTAGATCTGAAATTCTAATCCTCTAAAAACTCTCACTAATGTGCCCATGGTTGCTTCTGGGTTTTTGTCTTACCTTTAAAAAATCCTTACTTATTGTCTACCATGATTACAACTACTCAGTTTTCCCTTTCTCAGACACTGCTTGTTCCCAGCCTGCTTCCTCTATATCTAGATTTTATTGTTTTGCTTCTGCCTGGATAATTTGCCTACTCTTTAACATTCACTGCAGTAGTATTATATGAGAAGGAGCATGTTCAGTCTTCAAGGATCTCATCTAAAAGAATGGGATCCTTGGGATGTTATTTTTGAAGAAGTTTGAAGTCCAACAAACTGGACTTTAAATCATGGCTCCAACTTCTAATAAATGGATAATCTTCCTCAAGTTATTTCCTTAAGTCTCAGTGTCTTAATCTGTAAAAATATTTGACTTGCAAAACTGTTCAAAGTTTTAAAAATTATTCATAATCTGGGCACACAAGAATGACAGCTAATATCATTAGGAAGATTATTTTGATAGCACAAAGTTGAATTAAGAACCAAGGATCAGGGGGCACCCAGGTGGCTCAGTGGTTAGGCATCTACCTTCGGCTCGGGTCATGATCCCAGTGGGATTGAGCCCTGTATCGGGCTCCCTGATTGGCAGGAAGCCTGCTTCTTCCTCTCCACTCCCCCTGCTTGTGTTCCCTTTCTTGCTGTGTCTCTCTCTCTCTCTCTGTCAAATAAATAAATAAAATCTTAAAAAAAAAAAAAAAAAAGAACAAAGGTGGTCTCTGTCTCTTTATTTTTTTCAAGATTTTTACAAAAAATATGTATCTAATTTTGAAATAAAGACCATTCAAATTATTTTGCCTAGAATAGAGAAGAAAGCATTCAAGTATAGAAAAGTTATGTGGGACATTAGGAAGAACATTGAACCTGGATTTGGAGATTTGAGTTCCTTCTGTAACTCTCATATAATCATGTGATCTTAAAGAAATATTTTATATTTTTGGATATCAACTCTCTCATCTCTGTAACGTGGAGTTACCCTAATCAATGTTTTCCAATAGAGTTCCTTGATTAAATCAATTTGGAAAACACTGAGTTGGAAAAAATTAACCTTACAAAAATACTGCAATCCTTCTTAGAATCTTTTTAAGCCAATATGTATTGTAATTCTCAAGCAGGGAATATAATATGCAGTGTTTCTTAAAGTTATTGGAGCAGTGTTTTATAGAGCAAGATCAGTGTGATCCAGAGCACATACTGGAAGTGCTGCCCTACATAGTATCTAAGGAAGGTCCTTTAAGCTCTAATGTTCTGAGGTGAGCTGCCTCCCGCACCTAAGACTTTTCTAACTCAAGGGAATCTTAACCTCTCTGAATTTCAGTATTAAATTTCAGTCTGAAAAATGGGAACAGTTGCTATCTTCTTACCCCACAGCTTGGTGGGAAGATGAAATAATATGCTTGGAAAAGCTTTACAAAATATAAGACACTACACAAATGCAAAGGTATTGTCATTTCATTATACAATTCTTTAAAACATGTAATTTTACTAAGAATATTCAAGAGGATATAAACAACAGATGTATGCACATGTTTATACTGAATTTGAGACAGAGAAGTGTGTAAAATTTCTTTCTCTCACACCAAGGGAATTTCCTGATTATTGTTTAGGCTTGTGTTTAATTAATATGATGCATTTCGTAAATACCTATGAATTCCCATATCCTCAAAATGCCTACTTATATAATTAATTAACAAGTAATTAAATTGTGAAGGCTCATTGAGCTCTGTAATTGCTGAAGGACAGAAAGCACTCACAGAGATTGTGTTTCTTATGTCCTGTTTTCATAGAATTTGTATATGGAAATAGAATCCTTATGGAAGGTTGAAGGGTAAAGATAAGATACAGATATGTGACAAAATGGAAAGAATATGTTTGGAGCCATAAGACTGGAATATGATTTTAATGATTCCAGTCACTGGCTGGATGACTGTGGGCAAGCAAGAACCCTCTGAGAATCAGATCTTTCCTCTATGAAATGGACTTTTTGATAAAACATTGTGTAGCTATTGTGAAGGAAAAAATGAGAAAATCCTTTGTAATTCGAACTTGCTATGGTAATATTAGCTCTATGACTTTGATAAGGTATTTGAGGGCTTTGATAAAACACTTCAAATATGCTGAATTGATCAATAAGAAACCACCAGAAAATTCCGATTACATAAGCCTCTACCAGCTTTTTTGGTCCTTATTAGCATTAAAAAGCACATGATAATATAATACACCATAAATACATAAAATATATAATATACTGTGTAGAAATTATAACTCTTATGATGTGAAATTCAACTCCATCTAGTCTAAATCTGCTTTTTTATATTCTCGATCTTATAATATGGAGCATCCTTTAAGAATGATTCTGCTAGGGTGCCTGGGTGGCTCAGTGGGTTAAGTGACTGCTTTCAGCTTGGGCTATGATCCTAGAGTCCCAAGATTGAGTCCTGCAGTAGGTTCTTCACTCAGTGGGGAGCCTGCTTCTCCCTCTGATCCACCTCATCTAGTTTTCTCTCTCTCTCTCAAATAAATAAATAAATAAATAAATAATTCTTTAAAAAAAAAAAAGATTCCACTACAGTATGGATAAAAAAAGAGTTTTTAAAAGCCCCTAAAATTTCCAAGTAATAGTCACTGCACCTCTTCTTTCTCTACTTTTAAGACACTCTCTATATCCACAGACAAAATAAATACTAACTTAGAAGTTAGAAAGTATCACTATTCATACAGTATGCTATATTCTAGAAGAGATTTTCTCAGAAGCAGTTTAATCTGATTGTCATCCCATAGAACTAGGTTTGAACTTAGTTTTCTTAAAAAGAATTGATCATCCAGCTGTTTATAGAATAAACCTCAAAATTCATTTTTATTGAATTTTTACTTATTTTTATTTTTAAAATTCATTTTTACTTATCAATTATATTTCTTAATGTTATGCAATGAATAATGGATATTTCTTTAGAAAATATTATGAAGGAGGCATTATAATAACCAGTTATATAAAATTACATTTAGTAATTCAGCATCATAGTAAACCATATAACATTTTAATTTTGAATTAAATTTGAATTAATTTTGAACAACATTTTAGTACAATAGACATGAAGGTAGAGAACTGCTTTTTGAGGTAGGTGCAGTGGCTCTGATATTGTATATTTTGTTCTTTTTTCTTTTAGTGAATTTTAAGATCAATTGTTGAATTTGAAGGGGTTGGAATCAATTTTCTCTGCAATATTAGTATAATACATGTGAAAAAGCTGTTGTGTTAGAGTAGAAGTTGGTGTGGTCAAATAGATATGGTTGATATGGTTTTTTAAGAAATAGCATGAGCTCCAGATTGGACATGAACATAAAACAAAAATACAAAAACAGATAAATCTCTAAAACATGTGACAGCCTCAGTGGCAACTTGAGAAAATAGATATAATTCAGATTATAATTTACAATGGACTTATGCATCTGGACCCCTGGGCAGAGTTCTTTGTGTGATTACAGTATCACTAAAATTATGTGATCAACTAGGAAGAAAACCTAAAGACATCAGTAGATGGGTCATATACTGGAATCCTTTCTATCATCTTACTTCTTTAATAACTGGGACAAATGCCTTGGGAAGATGGGTTTCTTGATGTTTAGGTGATTTCAAGATCACACTTGTATATGCTGTCTTACTTTTGTGAATACTATGTATTTAGACACTTACAGGAACTCCATTTATTGTTTCTTACCCAAATGATATATTTTCACTCGTCTACTCTTCCTTTTTAGAGCAGCCCTAATTTTTAACTTTCCCTTCTGTGAACTCTTTCCAGTTTACTTATAAATACTTAGTAATGCTTGGGTGGTTCACCTCTTTTCTTCTTTGGGAAGTAGAAGAAAAAAGAGGAAATGCCATTTTATCATTATTTTTTTCATGTTTTTTACTAAAATGGCCACCAGTTCTTCCCTTCACTGCAGCCACATGCTTATAATGTGAAATTACAGATCCTCTCTTTAAAGGGCTAGTCTCTGACCTTGCCCTTTGAATATGGGTTAGTCATGTGACTTGCTTTGGCCAATGGAATGTTAGCAAACCTAATGCGTATGAGGTTTGCCTCCTTGCTGCTCTCTGAGACAGACCCCTGTTGAATAATCAGAGCTAATCTGCTGGAAGATGGAAGAGAACTAGAGAGTCCTACACAGTAGCCTGCCAACCATCAGATGTGAGTGAGGCCCTCCAAGATGATCAGTCACTGTCAAATGTACTAGCTTATCCCTGATAGATGAAAAAGCCCAGTAAAGATCAGATGAATGTACCCAGTTCTAAATAACTGAAGATCATAAACTATAGTGAGGATTAAAAGTACCCACAGTGTATGACTTTTCTATTGCTATGTAATAAACCTTCCCCCAGTTTTGCAGCCTGAAACAACAAACATCTATTATCTCATGATTTCTGTAGGTCAAGAGTCCAGACACAGCTTTTTTGGGCGCCTCAGTCTTGAGCCTGAGTCAAGGTGTTGGCTGAGACAACAGTCATTCCAAAACTCTGCTAGGGAAGAATACACTTCCAATCTCACTCACATGTCTTTTGGCAAACCTCAGGTCCTCACTTGCTGTTAATAGGAGATATCAGTTTCTTGTCACATGGGTCTCTCAACAGAGCTCCTCACAAAATGGCAGCTTATTTCTTCCAGAGAGAGAGAGAGAGAGAGAGCGCTAAGTGAAAGCAAGTGACAGAAGACCCCTAAGGCAGAAGACACAGTCTTTTTATAACCTAATCTCAGAACTGAAATTGTATTACTTCTACCACATTCTATTTGTTTGAAGTGATTTACTAAATTCAGCCCCATTCCAGGAGAGGGAATTACACAAGGACATGAAAGCAAGAGCCAAGGATCATTGGAAGTGATCTCTGAGGTTTCCTACTTCACATACTCTTATGAAAAGATCAATTTTTCTGTAACCATTGAAACAAATAGTCACCATACCAATTTTAAATCCATTTAATAGATCAACTATACCTTGCTTCATTAAACGTTCTTTCATAAGCCCAGCCATCATTATGAGGCTCTGACTTACGTAGATCAATCAGTCAGGAATAAATTCACTGTCTCTGAGTGTGCCAACCAATCAACAGAAGTCTTGTCCAAGTAGCCATGATTCAACAAATGATGCCAACTCACTTGTGACCCTGAAAATCCACCCATCTTTGCTCTCCATATATCCTCCAAGCCCTGTATAAGATTAGCATTCTGCTTGGAATGACTGTGCCTGATTGGGATAGCTCTCCCAGATCAAGCTAGCACAAAGTTCAGTTTTATCATTTTGTTTGAGATATTGAGTGATGGTTTATCATCATCTGACAACCTAGTAGATGTTTTTAAGTCACTAAATTTGAGTCGTAAGGCATTAAGCAGCAAAAAGCTAACTTACATGCTTTGGCAAATAACAGATCAATCACAAGTAATTTTGTTTTTCATCCTCAAAGAAGTAGGACCCTGACTCATTTGACCTGGTATTTGGAGAGGGTATAGATTTTCAATCATTAATGGAAATGCTGGCTTGTTAAAAGTGCTTGAGAACCAAAGTTATCATGATCGTGAATTCAGATTCATTTGTGATTCAGTACATTTTATTGTGTCACTCCTATTAAAGTCCAGAATTACAGATGTCTTAAATATTTCTGAGTCTTTTCTCCTTGGCTTTAATGCATTCAGGGGGCTTGAACTTTTCTCTTAAAATACTGAAGATGCTGGTGTTGATCTTGTGAAGGCACATACTCTCACATAATTGCAGAATGGATTCTGAGAAACTGGTATCTGGAAGGCACATTTTAAAAGCTCTGATTTATTTTTATGATGAAAGAAAGAGGAATTATTAAGAAATTCTTGGAAATGGGCTGTGACTAGGGTTTTTTTTTTTCCTGCCACATTTTACAGGCTTTCATGTGAAGCTCCCTTAGTGCATCATTGGTCAAAACAAGCTCCATGATATCTTGTGCTAATTTTCCTAAAAAAAAAAAAAAAAAAACCCAGCATCTTTAAAAAGATGCTGAGTTTTATCACAAGTTGGTCAACAACCAGATGATCAGTAAGCCCTACAAAGGAGCCATATGGCAAGAAATAGTCTGAGAAATAAAATTGTTTTCTTCAAAGACAATTGTATTCAGTGCACATTTTTTTTAAAGCCAGTTTGATGAAGAATGGAAATCTAGGGGGGAAGATATGATAAGCCAAAGAGTATGAACTGAGAGTAGTAAACTGGGGGAAGCTTAGCAAGATCTATTTGTTTGGATTCTTCTTAGTGTTCCTGTCTTGGACATAAGGATGCTCGTTTCCTTTGAGTATAGGGAGGCACCTCTCACGTGAAGATCTTACGACTTGCCTCAAGGGTGAATGGTGGAGGGAAGATCAAAGAGACCTCCCTATTTCATTGTTTTACTCAAACTCCTTTAGCTTAAAATATTCAATGTGTCAGAATGCCATATTTTGGGGTGCCATGTTCTAAACCCTGTTACTATCTACTACCTCTAACTTGGAAATGGCTATAGTAAACAATACCTCTAAAAGTTGTCTCATCTATTCCTTTTGCCAGTTGTCTCAGAAGATGTGGTAAATGCGGATAGGAAACTTGTGTTTTAAAAACTTCAGTTAAAGTTTTTAATTAGTTGAAGTTTAGCTGTTGTCTTTGAATGTTTTATTTTTAATTGAAGTGTAGTTGACATGAAATATTTTATTAGTTTCAGGGATACAGCATAATGATTCAACATTTCTATATGTGATGAAATGTTCACCATGATAAGTGGAATTACCATCAATATACATTTAATGTCTCAATGTATATAAAGAACTGGGTTGAGGGGCTGGAATTGGAGATAAAACCAAGAAAGTGGAATCTTTAAAATGCCATAATAAAGAATTCTAAGTATGTTTTTAAAGAGCATAGGAACTTTTGAAGTGGTTTAATACAACAATGACATAATCAGAGCTGTGTTTTAGAAACAGTAGTCTGGCATATGTGTAGGAAAAATAGCACTGGGGAAATAATAGATGGAAGGAGACCAGTTAGGAAACCACTGTAGCACTCCAGGTTATAAGTTCATATCCCTGTTCTACCACTTACCAACTATGTAACCTTTGATGCCACCTAACCATTACACTTCAAGCTCCCCATCAGTAAAATGAAGGTTGATTCATATAATCTCTAAAGTCCTAAGTAGAACTTGAAAAACCAAAGCAAAACTCTTTCACTCAGGGTTTCTCTGGAGCAAAATTAAAACAAAGTAAGAGTTCGGGACATTGACAGAGCAAAAACAGCTTTAGTGAGTATTGGTCAAGGATAAGCCTCCTTCATTTCCTTCAGCCATCTCCCAGTGCAGAGATCCCACCTCCACAATAGCTAATAGATGGCCCCCATCTTGTCTTCAGTACCCCCTGTGATAGGGAGCTCATCTTCTGAAGGCTTTATCCACCGCTGGGCAGCTCTCTTTATGTCTTCATTTGCTTC